>NC_090443.1:10000000-10600000 GCF_031143425.1 Pleurodeles waltl | reverse complement strand
GGACAGAATGTCACCTTCATTCTCAAATTTGTGTCACCTTTACCTGCAGTGTCCATTGCCCCTGATTTTTCAAGAAAGGCCTTCAATTTCAATTGTGCAAGCACAACCAGCCTTTCCTTAAAAAAGGTAACCAGCTTGGATAGGTTTTGAGCACTGTGCCACCATGCATGTTAATACATGAACTGCAAATCCAGCTTCATGATTTGCCATGATTTCTAACATGTATAGTCTTTGGACATTCAGGACAACATTTTCTTGGTTAACATCTGGAGAAAGATAGCAAGCTTTCCATTATCACTTCTGTGAGAAGTTGGGTTGTTAATTGACTGGGATATGAGCCCTGGTCAAACATCAGCCACAATCCCTTGCAGTGTGAACCATTAAAGTCACTGAATCAATCTGTGCTGGGTGGGTCAAGGCCACACTGTGTCACTGGAATGACGTTGTACCTGGCTGATGAGCCGACAACTAGGGTGAAAGTGTTCTTGGTTTGCTTGTGTTCTGGTTCTGGAAGGATCTGGCTTGGCAACTCAGGCTAACCTGGTCCTATTGGAGGACGGTCAAGACTGACTGGCATGCAACTGGGTCCAAACTGAGGTGACATGGTGTGCAAAATATTGATGGATTGGGATACAGCCCTGAGTGATTATCAGTGCCTGAGAGTATTTCAAGCATTCCATCACTGTTTTGTGTACTTATTGTGTCACCCTAAGTGGGACGGGTATGCCCAAATGTGGGTCCTGTGCACGCCAAGTCACTGGAATCAAGCTGTATATGGCTGATGAGCCCACAGCTAAATTGGTCTTGGGTTGCTTGTGTTCCAGTTCAGGGAGGAGCTGGCTTGGCCGTTCAGGCTCGACTATTCCAATTAGAAGAGGGTAAAGACTTATTTGCATATAGCTGGGTCCAAAACGATGTGCAAAATAATGATGCATTGGGATGCAGCCTGGGTGATTACCAGTAGCTGAGATTTATTCAAATGTTCCATCAATCACTGCCTTGTATACTTAACCCCTGGGTAGCTTGGCAACAAAAAAAGCAGTCAGGATTAACTTAGAAATGATGTGTAAAGTATTTATGCAGCACACAAACAGCAATAAAGTAAACACACAACACAAGAAAAATCCCAAACCCCTTTAGGTAAATAGAGTAAATTGTAATAAATTATTTGACACAAAACACCTCAAATTCAATCAGAAGTACCAGAGTTATGATTTTTAAAGTTAAGGTTCAAAATAGCACCTAAAAGAAAAAGCACCAACCGCAGACATCTAGTTGCGGAAGACAGGATCAAAGCCAAATGTTAAGGCTGACTTTGATAGAGCGAGGTTCGGATCCAAGAAATCGATTAGGCCCAGTCATTGCTGCTACGAAGAAAAATGTGGTGGGAGAAAGTGTGAGGTCAATCCGACTGGCAATAAAACTCAGACAGAAAGGCAAGCAGGTCGTTCCCAGTCTCCTCCAAGTTTTCAGAGTGCTTTTCGGCCAAATTTTAAATAAGTCCTCAGTTTTGGAAAATTACCATCTGTGCTCCTTTAGCACCGGAACCAAGAGTCCAGAACTAATGGGACATCTTCTGGGGGTTCAGGACTCACTTAGGCTGAGTACTGATGTGATTTCAAAATGTGGAAGCCTGCTATGTCCCTGAGAGTATGAAAAGGAGGCCAGCAAACTAGCCTTTGGAGTCACTCATTGCAGTTTGGTGTGCAGATGTAGATGCAGGCTCAACAGCAGAGCTGGCCTCTAAGAGCTCAAGACAAGCACCAGGAAACAAATCAGTCCTTCAAGGTACAGCAATAGTCTGGCAGAGTGCACAACAGGTCACAGCAGCAGGACAATCCTATGTGACCTTCCTCAGGTCTAGTAGTGAACTAAAGAGTGGGTCAAAAGGTCCTATATTTGTACCCTGGTGCCCTTCTTCTAGAAGCTGAGAGAAGTTTCTGGAAAGATCCTTTGACGTGCTTGGAACTTTCTAAATCCCCTGCCCTGGACCCAAGCTGGCTGCAGTGAAAATACAGGGCTGTTAGGCCCTTTGTGTGTAGGCAGACCACAGGCTATTCAGGTGTAAGTGGGTCTGTGCTCAACTCTGCCCCTCATCTTGTCATTAGATAGCCCATTGATGCACAACTAATGCCTCTGTTGTTTGGCTGTCTAGGAAGAACTATCAAAGGATAACTGGCAGCTACATTTAGTCATGTGACCCAAGATAGACTGCTGGCATAAAGGGCTAAGGGCAGGAAATTGTTAACTCTCTAAAAGTGGAGCTGTCAAAATTGTAATGGAAAAAAATGTCTTTACCATTAAACAAGGTTTATCATTAGAATGTCATAGGTACCAAACATGAGATAGCTACCTGCTTCCAATTAAGAATTACAACTTATTATATGTAATAAGTAATTCCCAATAGTATCCTATGGGAGGGGTTGGCCTTCCAGTAGTGAAAAATGAATTAGGACTTTTTCACTAACAGGACATGCCCAACCTTTTAATTACAGAGCATCCTGCCCTGTGAGCTACGAAGACTTGTATGTAATAAAAGATGAGGTTAAGGCTTGGCAAGAGTGTTTAAATGCCAAGATGACATGGCAGTGTAACACTCCATTCAGGCTGCAATGGTAGGCCTTGGAGATATTTTAGAGTACTACTTCAGTGGGTGGCACAATAAGGGCTGCAGGTTGATTGGTGGCATTTGATTTACAGGCCCTGGGTATTTGACCCATGATATAAGTGACTTATAAGAACATTAAATATGCCAATTAGGTAAATGTCAATCAAACCATTTTAGGGAATTGAGAATAAGCACTTTAGCACTTGTTAGCATTGTTAAAGTAAGCAGTGTCCTGAGGCCAACAAAAACGAATTTCAGCAAATATTGGGGGTAGGTAGGCAAACAGTTTAGGGGAACACCACCCTAAGGCTGACAGGTGGCTTTCCAGTTCAGCCTCTCATGTATGGGAGAATTAAAGATAAACATCCTCACCTCTTTGCTGGAGAGGCCAGAGGTGGGCTTCCAGGCTGCAATGTATTGAAAGGTTTACTATAAAGTTTTGTCATTTGGCCAAAAGTTTCCTTTGCAAATTTCACTTTCATGGTCCGGGACAGTTTATTTTACTGCTGACAACTTAGCCCATCCAAGCATACTAAGCCAACTCCACCCCCTTCATAGTGCACACAAGAAAATCAAGTAAAAAAGCCCCTCAGCCAAGCACCCATTGCCTGGCCCAACACACAACTCTGTATTGTGCTTCCCATAAGTTGTTGTACACTGGCTCAAGCACCCTAAACCATGAAAGACAGGACATGCCCTTCCCCTCGGCAAAGCAAAGGTCACTCGCTTTGCTTGGGTCAGGGCAGCAACAACAGGGGCCCCTCCCAACAAAACCTTCACTTGATGACTATTTGAATTATGTTCATTTATGACAGAGACCATGCAAAACATACTTGGAGTAATTAAAGACGGGATTAGGTACTGTACAGAAAAGCACCAACAGAGGTAGTGCCTGAAGCAGCTTATTGATTGTAGATCAGGGTTACGAACGAATAAATTGCACCAATAGGGCTTTGGACAAACTTTGCTGTCCTATGTAAAACTGCAAGAATGTGGCCGTAAACCTCTACTGCTTTGTGACCCCCCCACCTCTCCTGTACCGCAAATGTAGGAGGGTCCCTGATATTTTGCTGAGGGGACATGTAAGCCCAACTTCACTCACTCTCATCGCACAAAACGGGGCAGTTTCCCGTGAAGATTTACAGGAAATTAAAGCATGTGCAAACCAGATTAAAAGACACGAGCGCTGTTCATGGGGTGAGTGGAGTGCTGATATGCCTGGGATTGTTATCTTAATGTAAGGTCTGTAATGATGAGCATGTACTTAAGTTAACAAAGAGTATAGTGCACTCACAACATCTGAGAGTCTACACCAAGCAGAAACTGCATCCCAACACTCATTTATCCCCAAGGAGAGAGACAACATACGGTTAGGTGGTTCAACCAAGACACATCCTTTTAATACACACAGTTCCAGGAAGGATGAAGACTGTAGTTATGAAGACATTGGTGAAGAGAAAAAAGGACATAGAATGGGCAAACAGCACACAGACTGTACAACAATTCAGCCATTGTCTCTTGAACTATCCATTGCAGTGCAACTTTTCCAGAATGGATAGTGCCAGGAGGACCCTTTTTCCTTATGCATCCCTCACGCCATCCCCAAGAGCATCTGAGAGATTATTGGCAAAAGCATACATTTAATGACAACTTGCCCCCTGCCTCACAAAGGGGTGTGAAATACTTATAGTTTGATAACAACACATAACACCAGGGCACCACATAGTGCTCCATCTCTGCCTGGGTACCTCTCACCAGGCGAAAGCTCCCTTAACTTGTCAACTCTAGGCAACTCAGGGTAAGACAGAAAGGTCCAGGACCATCAGCTGCTCAGACCCTCCTCCTGCCAGCCCATGCCATTACAAATCAATATTCTGCAAAGAGGCCAATCCAGGAAATCAGTCCAATTTTGTTAGGTAGCTAGCCCCCTTTCTCTGCTACTAGAAAGTGTGTCTTCCACCAGGTGTGGTTGGGTGGGTGTCTGATCCGGGGTGCAGGTGCGCAGACAAGGAAGAAGAGGCCAATCCCTTACCCTGCTATGCTTTACATGCCTCCGGCCCAGGTGCTCTTTGTTGAGGTCATGACCTTTGCAGGAGTGACACAGTCAATGGATGCTTAACCATGGCTCCTGACTGAGGCACTACTAAAGACGTCCCTTCTGCTATGTGGAGGATGCATCTGGCCATATGATGCAGGCAGTCAGGGCTTTACCAGTGGTCACTGACGAGTGCTCTCAACTTTGAGATGGGCTGCCTTTCTGGAATATCCTGCCACCTTTCTGGTCATAGTGTCTGCCACAGTGTCTGGGTTTCCACATAATTCCACCTTTCTGGAATTCCATAGTGAATTCTAGCAAGGCAGTGAGAGTAAACACCCTCCCTACATCCTTCCAATGGCACAAGAATTGGCCTTTGAAGTGGTCGAACATCACGAGGAGTATGTGTAAACCTTTCCTTCCTTTGGGGGTAAACCTGCCCACCTAGCTGGCATGCGTTCTTTTCTAGCTTGGGGCATCCTTGCCTTCCTTGCGAGCTTCAAAGGCAAACTGGTCTCCATCAGCAGAGCCCCGCAATACCCTGGCCCTTTGATCTCCCCTGGGGGGACAGTGCAGGTAATTACACAAGGTTAGATTGATTTTTGCTTTTGTCCAGGCTGAGATTAAGCCCAGAATCAAGGCTACATCTCTTTCTGGTGCTATGAAGTACTTGTATCCTAAGTGAGGTCTTGTTTCTCCGCCTGCCTTCCGGATTCTTTTTACAGGGTGGGCAGCTGCGTTTAAGTAACAGTTTTTTCATAAAACCTCACTCAGCTGCACACAGAGAGGGAGCTGTGTTATTCACTTAAAAATGTTCTAAGAGAAAGAAACATGGCATATCTTTGCCTCACTTAGATGATCAGTAATTTGCACTTGAACAATACTTTGCCTCCAGACGCACACCATCCTGCTTGATATTTTCCTCGTCCAGCCTTATCTAGTTGTACATGCAACTCCACTCATCTCCGCTCATTTTTTTCCCCACAGGGAACTTGCAAAAAAAACACTTCTGCATATGTGAAAGGTTTTGAGTTAGCCTATGTGTGACATTTCCATATGTCCAGTGTACGTATGTGTGATCATTCGGTGCCTTTAGTGCCATGTGAGTAACAACTTAATCACGAGTAGAGAAAAGCAGTTATGATCATATAATTGCAAAGAGTGCCGGCTTCAGGGCGGTGCGAGCGGTGCCACCGCGTGCTGACCTGTATTGGGGGCGCTGACCTCAAGGGGGGCGCTGTATTCAGCAATAACTTACTAAACTTGCGATTCAAAAGCATCAGCTGAAAAGTTCCTTGTGCGTCCAGCCTTCAGGAAGCAATTAAATTATTAAAATACATCTTGTGATTAATGTTCCCGCTAGGGAGAGAGATGAAAGATTTGTCTAGCGCAGCTTTGACTTGCCATAAAGTAGCTAGAGGGTTAATATGCCTGCTGCAAAAAAACAAATTATTATATTTTATTTTGGATAGCTGAATGGATTAGTAAAGCCAGCCTTTCCAAGCGCTTTAAAACAAATGAATGTATGTGAAAGGGGGAGTGAATTTGAGGAGATGGTCATGGGGTGGGGGAGCACCAATAAAGACTCTCGTACAAGGCGCCACCGGCGCTAAGCCCGGCCCTGAATTTTCATATTATACATACTCCCTTTTTAGGCATGTAGTGGCAAAAAATGTGCCTTAAAACACTTCACAGCGCAACATGCTCTCTGGTAAAAAGCCTAGACCAGCCAAAGCTGTCATACCTAGGATATGAGAAGGGGCTGATTTTTCTTTCTGTTCTTTTATCCGGACCTTTTTGCTACTACTTTTTTAACGGTTTTATGTTTGTATGTTTAAAACAAAAAAAATTGGTGTCAATAATTGGTTTTAAATTGCAATAGAACCAATACCTGTGCTAGTGTATGTGACAGTGTTGAGTTGTGTTCTTTTTAGACATGGTGATATTTTAATGACTTCTGCTATTTAACTTGTGCCAGGAATCGGACTAAAGGGGCATTTTATGTGCTTTCCTTGCTTTTCGCTAGCTGTGGGTATACTCAAATAGCACAGGGATTTGACTGGGAGAGGGGTGGTTCCGGGCTAGTTGGGACATAGTGCGCTGCTATTTTGTGGGTGGCTACGCTCTTGTACTCCATGAATCACTCTGCCATGCAGGAGTCTTGCCAGTTATAAAAACATAGCTCCAGGACGGATGCACCGCTGACGCACCGAAGGCGTGCCTAAGGCAAGCCTGTCTGCGTCCGTCCGTGGCCAGTGCCACCCACTATGGAGGTTTTGCAATCGAGGGAGCAAACACAAGGTCCTATTCTGCCGCTGATTTAAAAGGTATGAGGGGAGGGGAAGACAGTATGGGATGTAGCCCCTTTATCACAGATGATGTAGGCCCACCTCCTGCTGAAGATGAAAGGCCAGTTTCCATCCCCTATTTCTACCTGTTAATGGGAAACCTGGCGCGAATGAGCACCTGAGGGAGCTGAAGGCGATTTTAGTGAATGCCCGCTCCTTCTAGAAACAAGCCTTTGATATTTTTAATCTGTTAAAGGATGCGAGGAATGAGTTGTTCCTTTAACAGAAATTTGACTGAATGAGAACCCCTATCCAGACCTGCATATTGCCCTACCAGAGGCTTATCATGTGTTCACTTAGACAGGGTTGAAAAAAGGGGTGGAGGAATAACCGTTATCTGTTAGAATATTTTTAGGTGTAACAGCTTTGAAATGGATGACCTGCAGGGAAGCCTTCAGTTCAATTTATCAATCAGTGGACAGCGGTCCTTCTCAGGGTGCTTGTTTACCATCCCCCAATTCACCCTGGAGACTTTTTCGCCTCCCTGGACCAAGCACGGTCTCATAAATGTGTGTCCTATGCCAATTTTACTATGATTGGTGATTTTAGTTTGGACTTAGACAAGCATGAGGACCCATTAGTAATTTGCTTCATGGAAATGTTGGCCTCATTTAATCTGGCCCTAGTTGCCAAGGGTCCTACACACAGAGCCAGGCATGCCATCGATGGGATACTTTCAGATGCCCCTTTGAACTGGGTGACCCCGTTTCCTGTGCCATGGTCAAATCATTATGTCCTGCCTTTTTATGGGATTTAATTCAAGTTAAGCATCCTCGTCTTCCTGTCCCTGTGTGCGAGGAGAGGGTGTGAGTCAGGGTAACCTTAGAGGACCATAGGAATATGCTCATTGAACTCAAGTCAGGCCCTGCTATGGAGAAGGACATGGCTATTATGTGGTGGCTTGGGGAAGCAGCTGATATGGTAGCCCCTATAAGAAGGAATAAAAAGACCCCGAAGAATCTCTTTGTTCGCTGGCTTTCTGTGGATTTATGCCAGGACAGAGTGGCATGTAAGAAATTGGAGAGAGCTTGGTGAAGGCATTATTTTGAACAAGATAAGGCCAATTATAAAAGGGCCTTGCATAACTATCACAACATTATTAAGAAAGCCAATGTCCTTTTCTATACGCAATGCTTTAAAGAAGCATTTAATAACAGCAAGGAGATTTTTGAAACTGTCACTATGTTCACTGACCCTAAAACTTCCTCCACTCAATTAGAGCCAAGCCAGGCACTCTGTGCCCGCCTTAGTGATTTTTTTGAGGATAAGATCCTCAAATTCCAGGCTAATATCTCTGGGACAAAACACTTTTCTGAAACATCAGATTTGAAAATGGCAGATGTCATTCTTAGTAGTCCTAAATTGTTGTTATTTATGGTTCCTCCTGTTGATGTGGTGGTTTCAGCCTTCTCAAGATGTAAATCAGGATCACAATCAGACCACATTTCCCACCACATGCTGAAGTCAATAAAGGATATTATTGGCCCGTCTACCATTACCTGTTTAGTTATTTTCTTCATGTGGGGATACTTCTGAAGAAATGGAAGGGAGCTAATGTAATCCTTCTTCTCAGGAAGGCCAATGCAGATCCAGAGCCCACTGCCAACTTTAGACATGTCTCCTTACTTCCAGTGGTGTCAAAGGTCCTAGAAAGACTGGTGATCCAACAGCTTACAACTTTCCTGGATGAGAACAACTTGCTTCAACCCTCTCAATCAGGGTAAAGAGCCCAACATAGTACCGAGGTGGCCCTACCTGAGATATTGGAGTCCGTTAGATTTAGCTTGGACTCAGGCCCTAATATTGCCTGGGTGCTACTAGACCTGTTGGCAGCGTTTGTCACTGTCAATCATAACATCTTTCTGCACAGGCTTGCACCTGGGTTTGACGGGTCAGCACTGGACTAGCTGAGTTCCTTCATGACACAAGAGGAACAGGTAGTCTGGATAAAGCCATTTGCCTCAGACACGAAGGGATTGAGGTGTGGAGTGCTTCAAGGCTCCTCCCTCAGCCCTACCCTCTTTAATATCCAATGATGCCTTTGACATTCTTGGTGCAATCTTTCAGTATCAGAGTCATCTCACATGCGGGTGACACTCAACTCCTATTTATGTATGAAGAGGACTCTGCTAAGGCCAAGGATGCTTTTGCAAGTTGTGTGGTGATAGTTTTGGATTGGTTGAGAGACAATAAATTGCAATGTAACCAAGATAAGGTGGAAGTTCTATTGTTTGGTCGTAATCGTCTCTTGGGATGGAGTACAGCATGGCCAAAGACCGCTCCTCCCTCACCTCCACCTATGACTGTAGCAAGAAACTTAGGGGTTATATTTGATACCCAACTTTCATTTGCGGCCCAGGTGTCAGCTATAGTTAAATCTTACTACTGGATCTTTTGCATGTTGAGAAAAGTTCTCCGGTATCTTCCACATTCTGCCCAGGTGACAATGGTTAGGTCACTCACTGATTCTCTCTAGGTTGGACTATGCCAATGTTCTCTATTTGGGTCTCACCGCATGATTACCAGTGATGCAGAACATGGCTGTCTACCTTTTGTTCAAAATTCCCAAGTGCACTGCTGTGTCCCCACTTCATTGGCTGCTAGTGTGGCAAAACATAACCTTCAAAGCTTCGACAATGGTCCACCAAGCTTTGTACAACAAGGGGCCAAGCTACCTCAATGAGAGAGTGATGGAATACCTTCCAGTGTGGCCACTTTGGTCCAGTAATGCCGGCATTATTGTTAGCCCTTGCTTTAAAAAGCAGTGCTGTGGAGTTTCTTCCCTCACATTTGTAGCTGCCAAGTTGTGGAATCAGCTTCCCCCATCCATAAGGTCAAATATGGCAAAAGGCAAATTTAAAAAAGAATTCAAAACAGTTCTGTTCAAGTAACAGTGAATGATGTCTTAGTTGACAAACCTTTTATTCCTTTTCCGGTACCTTAAGCACCAGAACTATCAATCAAAATAGCTGTGCGCTATATGAGCAAATCTCTTTCATTCATTCATTCAATAACACAAGACAAGAGGACACTAGGTAGGTGTCATGGCCTTGTCACTCTTCCAGTCTCCCCACACCACTATAAAACACCCACCCACATTACCCACAACCCTTTACGACTACAAACAATTGCCACCAGAGAGAGAGGCAGCAAGAGCACTCACACAACCAGAGCCACATACCACCATCACCTATACACCACCAGCGCACCGAACATCACACACCCCAACACATCACCCTACACACACTCACCCACACCACTCACACTACACTCATGGCACCACAACGACACCCCAGGTTCTCTGAGGAGGAGCTAAGGGTCATGGTGGAGGAAACCATCTGGGTAGAGCCACAGCTATTTGGATCACAGGTGCAGCAGATATCCATTGCTAGGAAGATGGAGCTATGGCGGAGGATCGTGGACAGGGTCAACGCTGTGGGACAGCACCCCAGAACAAGGGATGACATCAGGAAGAGGTGGAACGACCTTCGGGGGAAGGTACATTCCATTGCGGCAAGACACCAGCTCGCAGTACAGAGGACTGGCGGTGGACCCCCACCTCCTCCCCCACAACTAACAATATGAGAGGAGCAAGTCTTGGCAATCATGCATCCTGAGGGCCTGGCAGGAGTAGCAGGAGGACTGGACTCTGGTAAGACAACTCTTTACTATTTACACTCCCCTACCTCCATGCCATCACTTACCCTCACCCCCACTCCCATCACCTCACCACCTCCCACACACCCCACCATCACAACCCACTCAGCCCAATGCCAAGCCCTGCATGCACTACCAATGCATAGACACCTATCACTACAGTATGCACACTAGAGAAAATCAGCTAGCCCACCAAGTAACAATTCACACAAAGCCAAGCTGCCAGGGCAATGACAACCATACAGTGCAACCCACCCATGCACAAGATGTCACACACAGAAACAATAACACTGCATTTACATCCCCACAGGTAACCCAGCCAATGTCACCGGAGAAGAGGTGCCAGCAACATCCAGTCCCCCTACAGAAGAGACCCACAGTGATGACAGCAGCTCTGGTCTGCTGGATCTGGATGACCAACCTGGCCCATCAGGGACCTCCAGACAGTCGGTTACCCAGGCACACTCTCACACACCACAGAGCCTCCCCCCTCAGAAAACACCAACACAGCACCCACCTAGTGGAGCCATACCACTGTCCCCAGGACACATCAATCAGCAGTGTGTCCACCACTGCAGGGTTCCCAGGGCACACCACAAACCCAGGACAATCAGGGACCTGGGGTTAGTGGCAGTGGGCACACGGTTCAGGAGACAGAGGCACAGGACAACAGGGACACTGGGAGGACTGCTGTTCGACGGGTGAGACAGGCCCAGGGAACCGACCCTCCAGGAGGCACTCACGCGATCCTGGGAGCATACCAACATTCCCAGGATACGCTGGGCCAGATCCTGGACAAGTTGCATGCGAATTTGCGGCTGCATGAGGGACAGTACCTGGGGATCAGGGAGGACTTGAAAGCCATTAACACCACCCTGTTCTCCATTGTAGGGGTGCTGGCAGACATGGCCAACAGTATGAAGGAGGCAGTGGCACACCACTGGGCACCTGACACTAGCCAGAACACTGAACAGCCCTCCACCTCTGCTGCCACTAGTGGACAGGAGGCCCCGCAGCAAGACTAACAGGCCACCAGCACCCCTCCCCCTGCAGAAGGAGAACCACCATGCAAACATTCCCTGCGATCCAGACAGAAGCCAGAGACTATTGCCAAGACCCCACAAGGAAATAAGACTCTCCTGATTATCACCCTTGTGTCCCACTCTGTCACCCTGTCCACCTTGAACTGCCATTGCTACCCTTCCTATACCCTCTTGGACAATGCACCCGTGATACAAATAGACTGGACTCTAAAATGGACTTTCCTCCATCATTACCCCAGCCCATTGCACTACCCCCTCTTCTTCAGAGCACTGCAATAAACACACTTTGAAAAAATACAAGTATGGTGTATGTCAAATGATTTTAAAATGTATTTGTTTAACAAGGTTCAAACATTGTAATTCAACTGTACAGTAATGTTTACATGGGAGAGATCTGTAGTTGGCTGCAATGAACACACCAGGAGCAATAGTGGGGCACTAACATCTGCAAAAAGAGATGCCAAAGGGTACAGTGAGTGGGCATAAAAGTAGGAATACACAGCCTGCCAGTGACAATTTCACACATCAAACTGTTAACGAAATGTGAAATAACCATGTCTTACCTGTGTGTCATTGTAAGTATTGACAAATGACTGCACTTCTGTTGTCCTCATCCTCATCCTCTGCCTCCTCATATTCACTGTCCACAGGGTCCACTGCTGCCACACGGCCATATGCAGCCTCCTCCTCCTGCAGAAAAGGCACATGGCAGCGCAAGTCAAGGTTGTGCAACATACAGCATGCCACGATGATCTGGCACACCTTCTTCGGTGAGTAGCACAGGGATCCACCTGTTAGATGGAGGCAGTGAAACCAGGCCTTCAGGAGGCCGAATATCCTTTCTATTATCCTTCTTGATCGCCCATGTGCCTCATTGTAACGTTCCTTTGCCCTTGTCCTCGAATTCCTCAGAGGGGTCAGTAACCATGATAGGTTGGGGTAACCAGAGACACCTGCAAATATTGAGGAACAACTGTTAGCCACACACTTTTGTCATTTGGCCAAAAGTTTCCTTTGCAAATTTCACTTTCATGGTCCGGGACAGTTTATTTTACTGCTGACAACTTAGCCCATCCAAGCATACTAAGCCAACTCCACCCCCTTCATAGTGCACACAAGAAAAGCAAGTAAAAAAGCCCCTCAGCCAAGCACCCATTGCCTGGCCCAACACGCAACTCTGTATTGTGCTTCCCATAAGTTGTTGTACACTGGCTCAAGCACCCTAAACCATGAAAGACAGGACATGCCCTTCCCCTCGGCAAAGCAAAGGTCACTCGCTTTGCTTGGGTCAGGGCAGCCACAACAGGGGCCCCTCACAACAAAACCTTCACTTGATGACTATTTGAATTATGTTCATTTATGACAGAGACCATGCAAAACATACTTGGAGTAATTAAAGACGGGATTAGGTACTGTACAGAAAAGCACCAACAGAGGTAGTGCCTGAAGCAGCTTATTGATTGTAGATCAGGGTTACGAACGAATAAATTGCACCAATAGGGCTTTGGACAAACTTTGCTGTCCTATGTAAAACTGCAAGAATGTGGCCGTAAACCTCTACTGCTTTGTGACCCCCCCACCTCTCTTGTACCGCAAATGTAGGAGGGTCCCTGATATTTTGCTGGGGGGACATGTAAGCCCAACTTCACTCACTCTCATCGCACAAAACGGGGCAGTTTCCTGTGAAGATTTACAGGAAATTAAAGCATGTGCAAACCAGATTAAAAGACACGAGCGCTGTTCATGGGGTGAGTGGAGTGCTGATATGCCTGGGATTGTTATCTTAATGTAAGGTCTGTAATGATGAGCATGTACTTAAGTTAACAAAGAGTATAGTGCACTCACAACATCTGAGAGTCTACACCAAGCAGAAACTGCATCCCAACACTCATTTATCCCCAAGGAGAGAGACAACATACGGTTAGGTGGTTCAACCAAGACACATCCTTTTAATACACACAGTTCCAGGAAGGATGAAGACTGTAGTTATGAAGACATTGGTGAAGAGAAAAAAGGACATAGAATGGGCAAACAGCACACAGACTGTACAACAATTCAGCCATTGTCTCTTGAACTATCCATTGCAGTGCAACTTTTCCAGAATGGATAGTGCCAGGAGGACCCTTTTTCCTTATGCATCCCTCACGCCATCCCCAAGAGCATCTGAGAGATTATTGGCAAAAGCATACATTTAATGACAACTTGCCCCCTGCCTCACAAAGGGGTGTGAAATACTTATAGTTTGATAACAACACATAACACCAGGGCACCACATAGTGCTCCATCTCTGCCAGGGTACCTCTCACCAGGCGAAAGCTCCCTTAACTTGCCAACTCTAGGCAACTCAGGGTAAGACAGAAAGGTCCAGGACCATTAGCTGCTCAGACCCTCCTCCTGCCAGCCCATGCCATTACAAATCAATATTCTGCAAAGAGGCCAATCCAGGAAATCAGTCCAATTTTGTTAGGTAGCTAGCCCCCTTTCTCTGCTACTAGAAAGTGTGTCTTCCACCAGGTGTGGTTGGGTGGGTGTCTGATCCGGGGTGCAGGTGCGCAGACAAGGAAGAAGAGGCCAATCCCTTACCCTGCTATGCTTTACATGCCTCCGGCCCAGGTGCTCTTTGTTGAGGTCATGACCTTTGCAGGAGTGACACAGTCAATGGATGCTTAACCATGGCTCCTGACTGAGGCACTACTAAAGACGTCCCTTCTGCTATGTGGAAGATGCATCTGACCATATGATGCAGGCAGTCAGGGCTTTACCAGTGGTCACTGACGAGTGCTCTCAACTTTGAGATGGGCTGCCTTTCTGGAATATCCTGCCACCTTTCTGGTCATAGTGTCTGCCACAGTGTCTGGGTTTCCACATAATTCCACCTTTCTGGAATTCCATAGTGAATTCTAGCAAGGCAGTGAGAGTAAACACCCTCCCTACATCCTTCCAATGGCACAAGAATTGGCCTTTGAAGTGGTCGAACATCACGAGGAGTATGTGTAAACCTTTCCTTCCTTTGGGGGTAAACCTGCCCACCTAGCTGGCATGCGTTCTTTTCTAGCTTGGGGCATCCTTGCCTTCCTTGCGAGCTTCAAAGGCAAACTGGTCTCCATCAGCAGAGCCCCGCAATACCCTGGCCCTTTGATCTCCCCTGGGGGGACAGTGCAGGTAATTACACAAGGTTAGATTGATTTTTGCTTTTGTCCAGGCTGAGATTAAGCCCAGAATCAAGGCTACATCTCTTTCTGGTGCTATGAAGTACTTGTATCCTAAGTGAGGTCTTGTTTCTCCGCCTGCCTTCCGGATTCTTTTTACAGGGTGGGCAGCTGCGTTTAAGTAACAGTTTTTTCATGAAACCTCACTCAGCTGCACACAGAGAGGGAGCTGTGTTATTCACTTAAAAATGTTCTAAGAGAAAGAAACATGGCATATATTTGCCTCACTTAGATGATCAGTAATTTGCACTTGAACAATACTTTGCCTCCAGACGCACACCATCCTGCTTGATATTTTCCTCGTCCAGCCTTATCTAGTTGTACATGCAACTCCACTCATCTCCACTCATTTTTTTCCCCACAGGGAACTTGCAAAAAACCCACTTCTGCATATGTGAAAGGTTTTGAGTTAGCCTATGTGTGACATTTCCATATGTCCAGTGTACGTATGTGTGATCATTCGGTGCCTTTAGTGCCATGTGAGTAACAACTTAATCACGAGTAGAGAAAAGCAGTTATGATCATATAATTGCAAAGAGTGCCGGTGTTCTGACGCTTGACGCTCCCCCGTCCGAATCTGCACCCCCTACGTCAGAGGGTGCTTGTTCAGTCAGCTCCTTCCTGAATGTTTCAGCTCGTGTGCCCGTCTCCGCTCCCCCAGCGCGATGTTGCGCATGCGCGAGCGCTCACAGCAACACAGATTCAAACGAGGTGTTTAACCCCGTCGCTGCCAATGTTTAACCCCTTCGCTGCCAGGACTTTTCCTTCTCAGGCGCCAGGGATTTTTTTGTCTATTTGGGGATCTTCGCTTTTAGGCCCTCATAACTTTTTGTCTATATAAGCTACACAAGCCAAATTTTAGTCCTTTTTTCCCCACATCCCAGGGATTCTACAGGTACCCAGACTTTGTCGGTTCCCCTGAAGGAGACAAAGAAATTTGCCAAAATGCAGCAAAAATTTCGTTTTTTCAAACAAGGGAAAAAAGGGCTGAAGATGAGGGCTCGTGTTTTTTCCTTGAAAATGGCATCAACAAAGGGTTTGCGGTGCTAAAATAACCATCTTCCCAGCTTTCAGGAACGGGCAGACTTGAATCAGAAAACGCAGTTTTTCAACCCAATTTTGGCATTTTACTGGGACATACCCCATTTTAATGTAGACAAAATTTATAATTCACCAAGGGGTCATTTGTGTAGATCCTACAGTGTTTTCCTACTGAAATAACAACATAAATAAAAAATAATAAAATTGATGTAAAAAAAAAAAACTGTTTTTCTCCATGTTTTACTCTGTAACTTTTTTCTGCGAAGTTAGATTTTTTAAAGCAATATACTGTTACGTCTGCTGGACTCTTCTGGTTGCGGGGATATATTGGGCTTGTCGGTTCATCAATAACCCTAGGTACCCAGAGCCAATAAATGAGCTGCACCTTGCAATGGGTTTTCATTCTATTCCGGTCGAACATCAATTAATTTGTTGAAATATAAAGATTGAAAGATAGGATTCAAGAAAACCTTTGTATTTCCAAAATGGCCACAAGATAAGGTGTTGAGAAGCAGTGGTTATTTGCACATCTCTGAATTCCGGGGTCCCATACTAGCATGTGAATTACAGGTCATTTCTCAAATAGATGTCTTTTTTACACACTGTCTTACATTTGGAAAGAAAAAATGTTGAATAAGACAAAGGCCAATAACACTTGTTCTTCTATTCTGTTTTCCCACAAGTCTCCTGATAAAAATGGTACCTCACTTGCGTGGGTAGGCCAAGTGCCTGCGACAGGAAACGTAACATGGACACATCACATTTTTACATTGAAATTTGACGTGTTTTTTGCAAAGTGCCTACTTGTGGATTTGGGCCCCTAGCTCATTCAGCACCTAAGAAAACCTAGCAAACCAGGACATTTCTTAAAACTAGACACCTATGGGATTACAGAATGGGTTGGCTTGTGGGGCACTCACCAAGTTCCTTTACCCAGAATCCTTTGCAAACCTCACAATTTGTCCCAAAAAAAACATTTTCCTCTCATTTCAGTGACAGAAAGTTCTGTAATCTGAGAGGAGACACAAATTTCCTTGCACCCAGCGTTCCCCCCAGTGTCCTGATAAAAATGGTACTTCACTTGTGTGAGTAGGCCTAGCACCTGCAACAGGAAATGCCCCAAAACACAACGTGGACACTTCACATTTTCCTAAAGCAAACAGAGCTGTTTTTAGCAAAGTGCCTGGCTGTGGATTTTGTCTTCAAGCTCAGCCGGCACCTAGGGAAACCTACCAAACCTGTGCATTTCCCCCAAGTCTCCCGATAAAAATGGTACCTCACTTGTGTGGGTACTCCTAGGTCTTGCGACAGAAAAAGCCCCAAAACACTATCTGGACACATCAAAATTATTAAATACAAAACTACCTGTTTTGGTGGGGAGGGGGGCACCTGCGTTTTTGTTCCTGGATTCAGCAGCCATCTAGGAAAACCTACCAAACCCAGACATTTCTGAAAAATAGACACTAGAGGGAGTGCAGGGTGGTTTGACTTGCGTGGATCCTCCAATGTTTTCTTATCCAGAATCCTCAGCAAACCTCACATTTAGCTAAAAAATCTAAATTTTCCAACATTTCTGTTTGGGATCACCCCACCGGGACAAATTTCCTACCACCCAATGTTCCCCTCAGTCTCTCGTTAAAAATGATACCTCACTTGTGTAGGTGGGCCAAGTGCCTGTGATAGGGAAGAGCCAAAAACATGTGGAAATCGAGGGGGAAACAAAGCGGGTCCAAAAAGGCAGATTGAAATAAAAAAAATGTTGTCTGACAAATGCAGCATAATCTTTCTCGGTATAGATGAGACAATGTTGAGAGGTAGGAGGTTTGTGTATTCCTGCAGATTCCGGAAGGTTCCATCACAAAAATGTAGTAGAAATGTGTGATTCCCAGCAAAGTTGAAGGTTTGCAAGGCATTGTGGGAAAGAAAATGGTGTGGGGTGTATGTGAAGCACACTATCCTGGAATCAACTAGATGTTAAGTTTTCAGATGTGTCTAGGTGTTGTGGATGTTTCTAAATGGCAGCGTCCCAAAGTCCAAAAAGCGCAGCCCTCAACATTCCAAGTGGCACACTTTTGAGAGTTACCAAGCTCTCATGGCCCAAACGTAAAACCAAGACCCAAAATAATTGGGGGGGGGCAGGAATAGCCTAAAAGTAATTAGGCCCCACCGGGAGTGACCCTTGACTAAGGGGTGGCTCCCCACATATAAAAAATAAAAAAGAAACAAAAAAATAAGTTATCCCTGGTCTCTAGGGGTTTTCTGCCCACCCTGGGGGCAGATCGTCCTAATTATATTAGGCCGATCTGCCACCGTGGGGGCAGAAATGGCCTACAAATGTTTTGCCCCTCCTTGAGAGCGGCTCTTGCCCAAGGGGCCACTCCCCTTCTGAGTAACTATAAAAACAATAAAAATTCCCTGGTGTCTAGTGGTTTCTGCCTCCATGTGGGCAGTAATGGCCTAAAAATAATTTGCCCCCCCCAGGGGGTGACCCTTGCCTAAGGAGTCACTCCCCACATATAAAAAAAAATATACATATATATCCCTGGTGTCTAGGGGCTCATATTAGGCCGATCTGCCCCCTGGGTTGGTGGGACTGGGCAGAAATGGCCTAAAAATATTACGGGCCCCTAGGGAGCGTTCCTTGCCCAAGGGGCCGCTCCCCTTATGTGTCAGCATGCTAAAAAAATAAAATTCCCTGGTGTCTAGTGGTTTCTGCCCCCAGGTGGGGCAGAATTGGCCTAAAAATAATTTGGCTCCCGGGGAGTGACCTTTGCCTAAGGGGTTGCTCCCCACACATAAAAAAAAAAAATAAACAACATTTTTTTTATCCCTGGTGTCTAGGGGTTTTCTGCCCCCGGGGGCAGATCGGCCTAATTATATTAGATCTGTCTGCCACCAGGGGCGGCAGAAATGGCCTAAAAATAATATGGACCCCTAGGGAGCAATCCTTTCCCAAGGGGCTGCTCCCCTTATTGACAGTACCTAAAATAAAAATTCCCTGGTGTCTAGTGGTTATTTCGGCTGCCCAATCGCATTGCGATCAAACAGCAGAAATGCTGTGAGAGACAAGAAAGGTAAGGTCTTTCCTTTCCTTTCTTGTCCCTCCCGCCCCACCTCCCGGTCGGAAGAGAAATGCAAAAGCATTTCTCTTCCGGTGTTCTAGCTGTCTGCGCATTCCCGTCTGTCTGCGCATCCCCGTCTGTCTTCGCTCCCCCTGATGTCAGAGGGTGCTCAGGAATACCGCTGCTGCCTGTATGTTTGAGTTTGTACGTCTGTCGGTGCCTCCCCAAACGTGATGTTATACAGGCATATCGCTGGATGAAATACTTATCCTTGCAAGGTCACACAATCTGTCCAATAGTCGCAGAGGACATGGATGCTGCCCTAGCGCGATCTGCTCCGGCACCAGGCCAGGCCAAATTGGGCCCAGTAAAGGAAGAACGGGTTGACGCCGTCCAAGGATGCTACAATCAGCCGCATGTGGCTCGACCACCGAGACTGGAGAAAAAGAGGTACGGTAGCTGTGGTCTAGAGCACAGGATACCAGGAATATGCCCTGCCAAGGGAAAGAACTTCTCCAAATGTGATAAGCCCAACGATTTTGCCAAAGTTTTCCGAGGGAGGTGGCCCAGATCCGTGACCATGTTGGCCCGGAAGGCGGCAATAAAGCAAGTTACGCCAGACGATGGCACTGGGATGGTGGCGGTTGACGCATACCCAGGCAACAAACCCTACGAGGATGATGAAGATAAGGAGATATTTGTTGTTTCGTTTGCTGACAGGTTGGACCAGAGGTGGAGACCACCACCCATGTGTACCATAACGGTAAATGGCACGACAGTGCTCATAGACACTGGGGCGTCAGTAAACGTTATGGATGTGGAACAATACAGCAAGATATCTCCCCCACCAGAGCTCACACCATGCTGGACCAAGATATATGCCCATAGGGGCGTGGACCCTTTACCCCGGCGAGGGGCGATAGAGGTTACTGTTGGTAGTGAGCGCCGTTCGACACATGCCAAATGCCATGTGTTGGAAGGCAAGAAAGGAACCCTTCTCCGATGCCACACGGTGGAAGACCTGGAGCTAGTGTTTTTCGCCTGGCAAGTCCACGACTCCCTGGCTGAGGCGGTGCTGGCCCATTTCCCGGAGTTGTTTCAGGGGCTAGGAAAACTGAAAGGAAAGTAGTTCCAGTTACATGTTGATCCTGCAGAACGACCCATTGCCCTAAAGCACCGGCGGGTGACTTTCCACTTACGAGCCCAGGTGGAGAGTGAACTACAGACAATTGAGGAGTGGGGGTCATAGAGAAGGTGACCGGCCCGACGCCCTGGGTGTCTCCACTCGTCATCGTCCCAAAGCCTAAGCAGCCTGACACCATTCGCCTGTGTGTGGGCATGCGCCTTCCCAACATTGCCATAAATTGAGAACGCCACATCACACCCACCATGGATGATATTGTTGTGGATCTTAACAGGGCCCAGTGGTTCTCTAAGTTGGACTTATACTCGGGATACCATCAGCGGGAGCTAACCCCAGAAAGCCGTAACGTCACCACATTCTCAAACCAGGTGGTGCTGCGACGTTACAAGTGCCTTAGCTTTGGGGGCTCTTCGGCCGTGCATATCTTCCACAATGCCATACGGGAGACACTGTCCGGTTTGACCGGTGCCATTAATCAACATCTTAATTTTCTCCAACACGTTAGAGGAACATCAAAAACAGCTGAGAGCCACTCTCCAGAGGTTAGCAGAAGCAGGACTAACGTTGCACCGGAAGAAATGCGCCTTGTACCACAACTCCATTGAATTTTTCTGGTTACATCTTTGCAAGGGAACTTCTGAAGGTTGACCCCAAGAAAGTAGAGGCCATCCAAGGAGCAGCCTTACCTCGCAACGCCACTGAAGTCAGGAGCTTCCTCGGTATGGCAACGTACTTTGGGAGGTTCATCCCCAATCTGGCCACACTTTCCGAACCTCTTCGACAGCTCACGAAGGCCAACACCCCGTGGGAGTGGGGCATAGAAGTGGACAAGGCGTTCCAAGCAGTCAAAAGTTCACTGTTGGACTCTGTGGTCATGGCATACTTCCACCCGCACAAGAAAACGGAAGTCATGGTGGACTACAGCCCCATTGGGCTCGGAGCCGTATTGCTGCAGGACAGAGCCAACAGCAGTGGACGCCAGTGGCCTATGCCAACATGGCCCTCTCGGCAACGGATGCCCGGTATGCGCAAATTGAGCTGGAAGCGCTGGCCATACGACGGGCCTGTCAGCATTTCAACTTGTATTTTTGAGGGCACAAATTTATGATGGTTACCAACCACAAACCACTGGTATCCCTCTTTGCGGGCACGGCCCGAATTGCCCCGCCAAGAATTGAAAGGTGGCCGGTGCTCCTCCAGCCCTACCGGTTTTACATTGTCTACTGGCCTGTAGTCAACAATCCTGCAGATTACTTATCACGCCAGGTAGAAGAAGAGGAGGAGGATGGACGGACAGAGAGTTTCGTAAACATGATTGTGAACCTAGCATGTCCCACAGCGCTGATGGTGACGGAGATCATTGATGCCTCAATCCGAGATGCAGTCATCGGCTGAGCCAATCGGTCATGGAAATGTTTCCTTGACAAGAAGTACGATTTTGACTCTGAGGAGCGCAAGACGATGCAGTGGATTTTGAATGTGAGGGCTGGAGCTCTCTGTGAGTCCAGAAGGTCTTCCTCTCCAGGGCCAGCGCTTAGTAATACCCCGCAGTCTACACCTTAGAGTTGTAGAATTAGCTTACCAGGGTCATCAGGGGAGAGCGAAGACTGTTTGCGTGAGAAGGTGTGGTTCCCCAGGATGAACGCCATGGTAGATGACCTGATACCAACAGGTGATCCCTGTGCGATCACTGCTCGAGATCCCGTCCTTGCTCCAGTGATGACCAAACCTCCCAGCACTCGACCATGGCCCCGGGTAAGCCTGGATTTTGGTAGTTTTCCTGATGGATGGCTGATGGCTGTCATGACTGACTTGTGCGCCCGGTTCCCGATGGTGGAACTGGTGACGTCCACGGCATTTGAGCATGTCCATCCTGTCTTGGAGAAGGTTTTCGCTCTCCTGTGTCTGCTGGAGGACATAACAATGAACAATGGTCCTCCATTTCACGGCCAGGAGTTTCAGGTTTTGTTCGCCATATCACACTGGTGAATTACCCCTCAATATCCCCAGGCAAACGGGGATGTTGAGCACTTCATGTGGACCTTGAACCCTGCTTTACGAACTGGAGTAAGTCAACAAGAGAACGCCAAGATATGCCTGCATGCGTTCCTGAGGGCATACCGGCAGACACCCCATAGCACGACGGGGTGTGCCCCGGCAGCGTTGATGTTTCTTTCGCCACCACAGGACTGCAGATACGCTGATGAGCAGTGGAAACCTACTGAATTGGATATACTCAAGACGCAGGAGAAGCGAAAACAGACCAATGTCTAGTCCAGCAAGAGGAGAAGGGCGAAACATTCTGACCTAAAAGTGGAGGAATCCGTCATTCTGAAGGATCGCCACCCAGGTTGGAAGTTCCGTACCCCTTTTGAACCTGACATCTAGATAGTCCAGAAGAACGCTGGGACCATCGCTGCTGCCACAAAAGTGGGGCGTCAGGTGACCCGGAATGTGTCTTGGTTCTTGAGGGTGGAGCCTCGGGATGGCGATTCAGGAGCTGACCCGCTGGAGGAGAGTGGAGAAGAGCTTGAAGGAGGCTACGTTTCACAGCCAAGTTCTCCAGATGAATGCTGACCAGGAAGTGACGGAGGTCCCAGCAGAGATCTCGAAGGGTTCTGTTCCCCATATCGGGGACCCGCACGAGGGCTGAAGCAGAGCGGGAGAAGTGAAAGGTACGACCTGCTGCCCAACCCTGAACCGAGCCAAAGTCTTAAGAGACTTCATGTGTTTAAAAGAAAAGTGACTGGTGTGCATGTACAGCCAATAACTCCTGCTGTTATCTTCTTTTCCTTTCTCTCTCTTTTCTTTTGTATCTCTGGTTGTTATTGTTATTCATATGCCTTGTTCGAGGGTGAATGTTTTTGTAGTAGTTCACTAAAACATGTGGGGGAAGTAGACAATCACCCGGGCTCTCCCCTACATTGTTGCCTGCTCTGTGACACCATACGTTGTCCGGGGCGGAGGTTATAAAATAAAGAGGTGCCCGGCCTGCGCGGTATTGGCACACTAGTTAACTGTACAGCTTGCTCCAACGAGGTTTTGTTCCCCCATTAGGCCGTACAGTCCATAGTCAGCGCGACGCACCCAGCCGTGCTACAGTAACTAGAACCTCCGCCCCGCCATGCAGTTATGTCATCGAACATTTTCCTACAAATGTTATGGCCACAAATCAATTTTGTTATAACAGATGTAATGAGTGCTGTAATATATGGGTTAATTATCAGCGCACGGCGAGTGCACAAGTTATATTTAACCTCTATCATATTATTTTACTTTTAGCCCTGCGGAAGTGGTGGTCTCCAGGGTGTGGGGGCTAGGCGCAGCCCTTGCATAGTTACTAAGCTTAGCCCTGGGGAGGTGGTGGTCTCTGGGGCTTCTAAAAGCACTAGTAGGGGGGATCCTGTGTGCCCCCATCCTATTTTTAAGCCATAATGCCCTGAGGACCTGGCCAACCCTGGGGAAAAATAACTGTGAAACTTGGGAGACCATTTTTTTAAACCTCTGCAAAATCTACAGATCCAGCCGCAGATTTTGAAGATATTTAAGAACAAAATACCTTTAAGCCCTGGTGGGGTCCCAGGGGGACCCCTGGACCAAAGCTAGTCTGTTAGACTATACATATCCCGTTACATTTTCTTTTTATGTTTTTATTGGGACTCTGGGAAGCTGAATTCCACAGGTGCCTGGAAGAATGTATGGGATTTAGGAGTGTACGTACGTCTGATGTCTTAGGGGTCACCTCCTCTCCATTCTTAGGTCTACACTACCCACAGTGCATTTACTGCCTCTGCAATATATACAGCATACCTTTTGGGGTTTGTAGCCTATTCATTGCTTGCTGTTGGACCGGACGCAAAAACGACAAGGTGATGGATGGAATGCTTGAATTAATCCCAGCCCATGGAAATTGCTCGGGCAGCATCCCATTACAACATTTCTTTTGCCCACCATGCCACCATATCACCCCAGTTTGGAACCTGCCATATGCAAAGCAGTTTTTACCCTACTGCTCAAGGAACAGTCCAGCCTGAAATGCCAGGCCAGATCCTCCCTGGACCATAAACAAGCATTCTGGGACCGTTTTTAGGGTATCACCACCTATGGGCCAGGCTAGCTTGAATTCAGTGGCACAGTGACCACAGGATAAACATCTGGGCATAAGCTTCCTACGTAGGGCAACACCACACCACTCCACTTTACACTACTCCTCCCTACAACACTCTACATCACTTCACTCTGCAACACTCTGCTCCACTCTATGCCCTTCTACTCCATGCAAGCCTCACTTCATACCGTTCTACTCCACTCCAAGACACTCCACTGTAAGACTTTCTATGACACGGCTCGCCACTCCACTCCACACCACTATACTCCATTCTACCCCACTCCACTCCAATTCAATACAACCCAATCTACCCCACTCCACTGCACTACAATCTATGCCACTCCACTCAAACCTTCCATTTCAATCTACCATACTCTAAATTACCCAATCTACTCTGCTCCAGTGTATCACACTCCATGTTAACCTACCCCCACTCTACTTCAGTCCAATCCACCCCACTGTACTCCACTACAGTTTAGCCCACTCCACTCTAATCCCCTTTACCACTCTGTATTTAACCCCAATCTACCCCACTTCACTCCAATCAATCCCACTAAAAATGTACCACACACCACTGCAATCTAACCCACTCCACCCCAATCTACGGCATTACAGTCTAGTGCAGTATACTCCACTACAATCTACTTCACCTCAATCTACTCCACTATACCCTATTCTTATCCACTCCAACCTACACTATTCCACTATAATCTAACCCACTTCAAACTACTCCACTCCAATCTACTCCAGTATACCCCAATCCACTATTCCCCAATTTACCCCATTCCAGTGTATCTCAGTCCACTCTACTGCAGCCTACCCGGATATACCTCAATCCTATCTACCGCAATCAACACAGACTTATTCCTTTGAGACGTGCATCAGCTGCAAGGTGCTTCATTTGCATCTATCTTTACTTATATAGCTGAGCTGTTGTCTTAATGTATCAATGCTCATGCTGTATGACAGTTTATTCACACCTCATGATAGTATATTTCATTAGTGTGTAGCTCACTCTTGCAGGGATGCATTTCTTGCACTTACCTTGTTGGAGACTCAATAGTAGCCAAGCCTGGTTTGTGTTTATGTAACTTTCTTGACATAGAGAGGTAGGCCTCTTTTTGCCCTTGGTTGTGTGACCTTAGCTGTTCTTGCTAGTCCAGTTGATGCCTTGTTATTTGTTGTTTAGCAGGGCTCCTTCTCTGCCCCACCATCTCCTAGCACCGTTTTTGGTCTGCAGTTGCTCTTTTCATTGCTCAGCTCGGCCCCTAGGCACTGTTACTCGATGCTTGTTGTCGGTTATGTCTTGGCTGGTGGGTCTGTGTGTTTCTTTTGTACTCTTTGCATTTTATTTTGCCCTTTTATTGTTGTCCTACTGCTACTGCATTGACTTAATAGTGTCTTATTCAAATTCCAACATGTAGTCCTCTTTTGTACTTGGTGTACTCCTCTGTGTCTATGGCTGGAATATTGCTATTCCTCTTTTTCTCATAAGTCCATGTATATCTGTGGGTTCCAGTATGGCTCCACTCCATTCAATGCAACTGCAAGCCACACAGTGCCACTTCACTATACTCAGTGCCTCACCACTTCACACCTCACACCACATAATGACTACACTCCATGCCACTATACTCCAAGCCACACAATGCCACCCTACACCACACAATTACACCGCTCTTAATACCACACCACACAATACCAACTCCACTCCACCAGCACTAAGCCACTCCACCCTACACCACTGATCTTCAAACTTTTTAACCCCAAGCCCACACAGACACATACACCCACACAGACACACACACCCACACCAACATTTTCACAAGTATTCTATTAAATGTGCAATGTTTAAACTTTTTTAAATATTGCAGATAACTTGTGTTACTGTTATAAAAAATGCAATCAAATACATGATGCCAACCATACTATTCTGGTCAGGCATGTACTGTTCATTTTCTTCAGCTTAAGACACAGCACGGTTCTCACCATAATGCTTCTCTTGGCCATAGCCTGGTGCCTCACCTCCCTGGGATCATTTGAGGCCCCCCCAGGGGAACCCACCTCCCAGTTTGAAGGCCCCCTGTTCTACACAATGGCACCGTACTTCACTCCTCTAAGTGCAACTCCACACTACTTAATGCCACTCCAGTACACTCCAAGCCACACAGTGCCACTCCATCCCACAATGTACCACACTACTCTAATCCACACAATGCTACTCTTTTACATGTTGCACAATGCTACTTCAAACCATGCCAGTCCACTAAATGACAATACACTACACTCCAGGCCACAAAATGACACTTCCCCCAAGGCACTCCACTTCAGTCAGTGCACTATACTTATTGCAACATAACATAAGTCCACTTAATAACATTTCACTCCTCTACACTCCACTCCACACAGTGCCATGCAACACAATGCCACTCCACTCCTTCTAAATCAATATAGTTTACATATGTGCAGGAGCAGTGCGTGGTGGGGGCGGCTGGTGCAGGGGTGAAGAAAAATTAATAATTGAAGAAAAAAAACTTACCTGAATGCGCTGCCGCCATCACCACCACCAAGCATCACCTCTTTCCTTGGCAACAGGCACAGGCTCCCAGCCTGCCCTGCGGCCAATTTAAATGTTACCATCATGACACAAGTGTTCAGATTTGGGGGAGTGCCAAGCCAGGGTGCTCCTAGGCAGACTGTGAGAGTCTGCCTGTTCTCTCCAACCCAGCACAGCATTGCTGGATTGGACAGAGCTTAGTGCGCATGTATGTTTGCCCAGCCTGAGACGGCCGGCTAACATACATGCGTACTGAGGGGGAGTACTGAGTATTCCCCCTCTGTGCTCGTCAGGGCCCGTGGCCCCACCCCTTCTACAATACAACAATAATAAACATAGTTCATTATTGCTGTATTGTAGAGGTTTGGCAGCTGCCGCTGCTGGCGGGGGCGATGCTCCTCCGACCTAACGGAGGTTCCACCCCTGCATATGTGAGATCTATTGATTTTGCAAATGCTTGTTTTGCAACATCTTTGGCGTTCCGTAATCTTTGTGTTCCCTGGAGGTATAATGAGGGCAGATCTTCCAGTCTTTCCCACGGGTGAGTGAGAAGGACCATTAGAGTCCAAGGGGCTGGAATTCTGGTCTGAGGCTGGCGGTCTCCAAACATATTTTACTTTCATATTTTTAGATACATCTTTGAGTGCAATGGATTTTTAACAACCCCTCATGCCCCCACCTCCAGAGATCATGACGGTTGGACTGTGGGTAATCCTCCAATATCATTGATAACTGTATTCGCAGCAACTGATGCTGTGACTGTTTGTTATGCGTCATATCATTTTAAATGTTTTTATTTGTTCTCTTTTTAAGTTAAATCAGAGTTTAACTTGTTGTGGAGCAAAATATACATGACAGATTAGAGGCTAACCGTAAACTTTCATACGTCAATACAGGTGTTGGAAATATGGCTGAAGGTGGTCTAGTCTTTTCAAGGGCAGAAACAGACACACTTGCCACGATTCTTAAGGAAGTTAATTATATATGAAGATCTCAACCTTTAACACTACTCTACTAGACATGGCACCCAATGTAAAATATTTCATATTAGAACAGATTTTTATTCATCAACATGTAGATAACACTAATAAAAGTATAGATGAAATATATCATGTCTATGGTCAACCGCCTGATTGGGGTACAGATATTGCCAGGTTACAGTAGAAGTTAACCAATTTGAAAGTCCGTGGAGATATACATATTATGTCCATCCCATATTAATAGGCCTCACTTTTTCGGGCAATCTGTAAAATATTTCCGACATGATGATGTCATGTCAGATGGCTATTTTGTTCTTCGGTGAGTCTGACTGCCAGGGTACATTACAGAGCCTTATTGTGTGAGCCCTCTGAAATTCTAAATCTGCAATACTCAAACGTCCTATTACCTAACATTACATGGACGCTCTGGCAGAAAAGGTCTAGGTTGAGTTTTTGATGCCCTGTTGCTAGAACATGGCAAAGAGAAATCAAGACCGCCCCCCTCCCCCCGGAAAGAATAACTCATGGAAGGATTATAAAAATTACCTTTTCATCAAGGTTCAGTTATGTCCATGGTATGCTGTGGCTTACAATTGCTAAATCTTTATTGACAAGTGTTGAAAGAATGATAAAACAATTCGTATTGGGGGTCAACTAAACCTAGGACCCGGAGGACTAAACTGTAGGCTCACACAGAGGCTGAAGGCCTGCGTCTCCTAAAATGTGTTTTTATTATAGGGCTAGTCATCTGTCACAGATTGTATCTGATAAGTGCAAAATGAGATTGCAGAATGAATCCTATGTGCAGACAACTGGAGTTTTTTATGTTGCTAAGAAACTCTGCACTGGACTTGTTTCACTCAACTAAGGGCCCGGTTTAATTAGTGGCCAACCCATCATTGAGTAAATTATGAGAACACGGAGTCTTGCGTATATGGAGGGGGGCTGGATCCATGCACACGCCCCTACATGGAATACTGCTCAATTTAACTATACCCAAGGACCTCCCTGATATGCAAGCCCTAGTAGATCCAATGGGCTCTTAACACAATAAGATATTGGGGTATTAACCTAACTCCCACACTGCCACCTTGGACGCAGGCCAGT
Organism: Pleurodeles waltl; assembly: GCF_031143425.1. Taxonomy (NCBI): domain Eukaryota; kingdom Metazoa; phylum Chordata; class Amphibia; order Caudata; family Salamandridae; genus Pleurodeles; species Pleurodeles waltl. Next base: position 10,571,101 of record NC_090443.1, on the reverse strand, counting down.
TGGCCGCAACACTGGTTCCACATGGATCTGTCAGTGGACTGCTAGCCCCTCTTGGTTCTAGGCTGGCTACCCAAGCACGTTTCATTGTTCAGCACCTACATAGCTACCCCCCATTAGGACGGCACTTGACATATGAGACAGATTGGGAATCAGGTGAGGGCTTACTACCTTCCCCTCCTCCAACACTCCAATTGCACGCAACCCGGATTTCACTCTTGTGCTACTGCCTCCATTATTTACTAGCTTGGAGGCAGAGGAGTTTAGGAAATTAACAGACCTCTTTGCGGGAGCCTCCATTAAGTCATTTGAATAGTGTAAGGCTTATTACTCTCTCCCTGAAACAACAAGGCTACAGTACTGCCAGCTGCATCATTGGGCATTGCACCCCTCCAATTATTCTGGGGCTACCATATCCTATACTGACTTGAAAAATTAGTGAGCGCATATGACGGGTCTAAAGGACTACTCTCCAATACATACCGGACCATTCAACACTCTACACCTCTTCAAACCCACACATTTCAAACTTTCAGGCAGACTACCACTGCAGATGGCATTTTGTCTAAGCAATTGGAACCCTTTGGCGAGACATACCTAAAACTTAAGAAAGCTTATCCCACTGTAAAATAGCTTATATGATCATTTTTCAATGGTATTATACACTGGCTTACCTCTCCACCAAATACCCCTCCACATCTTTTTTTCTGCTGGTAAAGCAGACTAGTTGTGGGAGATTATTGACAAATCCGCTGTTGACCCCCAAGCAGGAATTGGAATGTTTGGGGATCAGAGTGTGCTGGTGTCATGCTAACTGACCAAGCAGGCCGCATCCCTTTTGCGACCCACCCGCCACCACAAAACTCTTGGCCACAGAAAGGCCTGATACCGGGGGAGTTCAGGGCATAGGCGACCTTAGATAGCATCTTACAATGAACTGCCGTAGCATAGGAGCTTGCACCACACATCAGTGAACAGACTTTGGTTGATACCAGTTACTGAGAATCCCGGCGACCCAGTGGGCGTGAACTTCGACCAACAACCCCACTGCGGGCTTCACGAAGGAGTGCAGACTGAAAGTGGGTGTGGGCTACCACCCATTTTTTCCCCAGGGCCTATAGTGACCACACTTGAGTATTTGCCAGTGCAGCACTGGGACTGCCTGTCCCCCTCTGCTACGTGGGGTAATTCGGGTCTTACAACATATATTACTGGGTGTAGAGTGCAGCAGGGGCTGACATTGCTGCTGGTCAAGTGGTGTGCACAGGCTCTCAGCTAGAACAGCAAAGCCATTCCGTTACAAAAATGCCAGTATTCCTCTTCCCGGATTATATCAGTGCAGTGCCGCAGGGCTCCCTTTTTGGGGGTGACGTGCAGATTGAGACAGGCTGACCTCCACTATTCCCTCCTTTTTCAAGTTAAACTGAAGGACATGGTTTGAATTAAAAGTTAATGCTTTACCAAGCCCATGGATGCCTGGGACTGGGTTGAGACATCCGCTTTCCCTTCACTGCCATGCCGACAACATGAGGCACAAACATCGCATCGCCAGAAGCACTGGGCACGCAAACATGGTGGTGCTGGATTCAAAGGGGCATCTACCCCAGAACAGGCAAAGGAGGGACAAACCCAGACTTGAGGTTGGAGGTTACATTGTGGGCAGACTGCATTCACCCCTTGTTTACTGTTCAGACGATGGCATAGCCGATGTCAAAGCATGGTCTCAGCAACCCTGCAGGAGCTGACAAGGGAAACAGCAGAGGAGCTTATATCACAACAAGAACCTCAGGTGAAGTAATCTGTATTCATCAGATTGTAGTAACAGGTCGTCCCAACTGACCCAGAGAGAGTAGAACTGCAGACTGCTTACACACTGTGGAAACTGAAGACAGCCTGGCTACCCCCCTTGCCTAGCAAACATGATGCATGCTGGTAACATGCAGGACCTTTTCAGCCATGGGCCTTTTTTTTTTTTTTTTTACTGTTTAGGTGATCATAATGTTTGAGGGCTGTCCACGGTAGGATTTTTTTTTTTTACAGTTTTGTATAACTGTGATGATGTGGCTTATGATCCGCTACAGAGCCCATACTCTCCCCACTTAGGATACTGACATGTCTAAACTTAGCATAATCTGGTAGAATGTCCATGGTATGGGCTCCACACGTAACAGACATGCGGTTCAGCAGTATCTTAGGTGATGGGGTGTTCAAATTGCACTGCTATAAGAGACTCATATCATGGGAGGGGAGGGTTCCCGTTTTAAAAAATGCTTTAAGGAAATGTTTTGTACCACATAGTCTGGCTTTGCTTGCAGAGCCATAATCTTGCTTAGACCAGGTGTTCTCTTCAGGCTCACAGTAATCAAAATTGACCTGAAGGGCGGTCCCATGCTGGTCGAGGGGCAACTAGATAGGAGGACGGTCTTGTTTTTAGGGCCCTCCATTCAACATAGCAGGCCTACTTCTCACGTTTGTTCTCCATATTCACTAAATGGGCCTGCATCCCCTGTATCATTGACTCTAGGTGTTTAGTTGACCCACAGCGTGATTGATCCCACCTACAACTCCCATACTCCCCGGTGTAGGCTTCAACACTGGACTTTGTTGGACTGAAGGAGATTGCTGAACTCACTCTAGGGAATGTTCCTTTAATTCTCCCGCCCCCCCCACCACCACCACCACCACATGCTTTGCGTATCTGATTCGATTGGATACTCTGTGTCACAGCTACTAGGCTATTGGCATCAAGGGCAGAATATCTGGGGGAAGACCTATTCCAACCTTAATCCCCTCCAGGTACAGTTTTAGTGGGGTGTGTCATAGTCACAGGTTCCCACTAGGCATTTACAGCCCACCATGCTTGTAGATAAGGTATTCTGTGACACAACAGCAGAGACACTCTCCCATAGCCTACTCGACAACTGGGGAACATCTGTGTCCAAGGTAATTGACTGGGAAGCGATGAAAGTTATCCACAGAGGTCACTGCATCCATGCGGTTGTAGGGGTGAAGGCAGGCCCACACAGTGACATGTCCTGTATTTAGACATCCCTGGGTGCACTGCAAACTACGGCCCAAGCTGACTGTACAATGCTGGGTGCAATGATTAAGGCACTGCATAGACATGCTCAAATGAGTGAGCAACTACAACACCTCGACATCCGTGCGTACCATGCGAAGCAGTATGCAGATGTTTATTGTCCTGGCTCCTGCGCAGCATGAACCTGCCCACACAGATCACGATAATCAGGGATTCACCAGCAATTGTCACAAATCAGTCAGATTCACAAGGCATTTACTATGCATTATCAGACCGCATATGACCCTCTATTATGGACAGTCAGGTTGCAATATGTCACTTTCTTGCGTCTGTCAACTTAGTAGTCCGTCGTCCACTAGATAGGGAAGATCTTAACGCACCCCTTTCATGAGAGAAAGAGACGGTGTCAGGCGGGGCACAGCAACTCATAAAACACTGGGTATGAATTCCAAATCTAATTCTACAAAGCCTACAAGCACCTTTTAGCCCTGAAACTCCTCAAACCTTAACAAGAGTTCCAACGGACGGTTGACTTCTGCCCACCCTCCGCAAATCTTAGTATCCTTTTCCAAGCCTGTGAAAGACCCCATGGAGCTTGCCTCTTAATACCCGCATTCTATGTTGAGGTCTGATTATAAAATCCTGAACAAGGTTATAACGGGCAGGCTGTGTGAACACATGCCACGTCTGGTGCACACAGGTAGGTCCACCACCACTTTAAATATACACCTTCTGCACAGGGTAATGAAGCTTCCTCTGGTCCAGTTGCCATTTGCTGCATGCTTGGTGCTGGACTTGCATGAAGCATTTGATATAGTGGATTGAAATTGCCCGTTTTTGACCAAGACTACTTTTGGCATCAAGGGATGACTAGATGCGTTAATTTTACTCATATACATTGAACGCACAGTGCGGGTGAATATTGGCCAGTGTATCTTCCCCTGTTTCTGAGTGAGCAGAGGAATGTGGCAAGTCTGTCCGCTGTCCCCTCTGCTCTTTGGCCTCGCAATGGAGCCCTTATCCCTGAGGCTCCAACAGCAGGGGCGTTCCTGGAGTATCCCATTGTCTGAGGAGATCCATGTAGTCTTGTTATATGCAGATGATGCATTATTCTACATCCGAAACATACAGTAGGGTATAGCTGATATCCAAGACATACCCCTGGAGTTTCATGTTGCTTCTGGCCTGGGGGTGAATTGTGCCAAATCATGCCTGTTTATGCTGCACCTGAACTGTCCCCAGCAGCATTTCATTGTGGATTCCAATCCTTTGTGTTAGGAGCCCCGCACGTTTTGATACCTTGGCATAAACATCTATCACGAGACAAAGTATCTAATAGATGACAACCTTATAAGAAGCATAGCAACCCACATCCCCACATGGCTTTTTGCAGCACTTTGCAAGGTAGAGTGTCCCTATCGAAGATGGTAATGCTCCCTCTGCTACTTTACTTTTCCTATAACCTCCTGGTCTGTCACCCAGAGGCACATCCCATCCATTACACTTGGCCATAAGGAGTTTCATTCAAAACAAGGGGAGTTGCCACATTGCACTCCGTAAACTACAGTTGTCCCTAGACTAAGGGGTATTTGGGGCTCCAGATTTTGAACATTACTAGTTGGCGGCCCAGGTGCATTGGTCGGCAAGTTGTTTGTCAGGTCATCACACAGAAGATCTTGAATCTCCCACAGCAGCCCGAGCACACTTTGTGGTCTAGCGGATCTTCCTCCCCCAGGACAAGGTTTCACAGTATGGTAATGGATTATTGCTGATCACATGAGAGTTTTAATCAGAGCTTGCGATACATCACGCAGATTCTTTGCTTGAGATACCACTGAGCTACATAACCTCATTCAGCAAAATGTTTGGTAGCGTGGGGACGAGGGCCTGGGTAGAGGCAGGCATAAGTACACTAGTTGCTTTGTATCAGGGGGGTACATTATTTTCTTATAAATGCTTACAGGAGGAACATGCCCTTCCAGCAGGTCATTTCTTGGCATACGGGCGCTTGCTGGGCCACCGTAGAAATACTCTGGGCCATCACAGACAATATGCCAGTACAGCGACAAACAACACATTACACATAGTTTATACAGTGGAAAAGGAAATTTGGCAGTGAATTACATCATGCAATACATAGCTATCAGCTATGTAGGTACCTTGCAATCTCGTGTGCATGGGAACGTCACTCGAGGGTGGCCGTACTCCAGCTTGGGGTATCATGTGCACTGCATTGTGAGGGCTGTCTGGTTGGGGCAGTGGAAATTGCCTGGTACTATTTGCAATTTGAGGGCGGCTAACTATGGTGGAAGGCTGCTGGTCAAGGAATTCAGGAGCACTCAGAGTTACGCTGTATGTAATAAGTGCTGTGTTGGGAAATAAATAATTATTTTGAAAAGAGCTGAACTCTCTAATTGGGAGCAGAAAGGCAAACTTTGGCCATGTGTCGGTTGTCCTTCAGGCCTCTTAATTGTATGAAGTTCCTTGTGACAGTGAGCACATAAAGGGTAGTTACATGAGAGGTTTCTTTAACAGGAGGGGATGGGTGGATTGAGGAGAAAGGTGGCGGTACTCCTTTGTGATGTGTACACCTGCATAGGGGCATTGCAAGAGAAGTTCTCATCTGACTGGAGAATTGAGAGGTGTTGTGTGGGTAAACTGATGAAATCGTGATGCCTTCATCAATATGGGGCCTCCCGTTGGCATGGGTAAGGTTCCACTTTGTCATTGGGTAAGGCTGTGGTTTAGTGAGTTATGGGTTTTTCAAGGGGAAGCACCTGCTGTAAGGGCCTAATATTGTAGCAACATCACATCCCATGCTGCTGCGATAGGGCACTCTCTGATACAGCCGGCCTACAACCAGTGTAGTGCAAGACTATCTGCCTCATCCTAGCAGGACACTGCCAATTGCCATGGGCCTGCGACGCGGTTGCGGGGCCTTTCAATACAAAGAGAGGAGGCATTTGGCCAATAAGAGGGCCAGCTTAGCAAATTTGGCTTGTACTTTGTGTTGGTTCCATCAATGGGAATAATCCTAGTGCGGTGGCATTAAGTTATGGGACTGTGGCCAAAGTGCTATGCAGCTTGTCCCAAAAGTGTGCCAATGTGGAGCAGGACTAGAGCATGTGTTGAAGGTGCACCACTGGGAAAGAGCATCTCAGGCAGGTGAGGTGTGCCACTAGGAATATTCTGTTAAGGGGGGGGGAGGGGTTGAGGTAGCCCTTATGTAGAAGCACTTATTGGTTATTCTTGTAGCATGCTTTATTTCTTACCATCTTATGTGATTCCAGGGCCCTGGCATATTGATGATAATGAAAATGCCTCCTGTGGTTCTCCGTACAGAACTGCCTAAGTTGCATCAGGGGTATGTCGAAGTGTTCCAATGGCTTTACAAAGCCAAATGATAAGATGTCACCCGTGTACCATTTGATATATTATACAAACAACTTTGTGTCTAGTTTTTTCTGTAAGGATTTACCATAGGGAGTCCATTGAGGTAGCAGGCATCAGTATTTGATGAATTGTCCTGGGAGATGGCATAGTCCTGGTCAAAAGCTGGCCGTCCCGGAAGAGGTCTTCCACTGTGTCAAATGAGTGTGCCTGCCAGTCTGGTAGCTGCTCTCTTGTCAATGAGCCCTACACGCTGGTGAGGCCCTGTATTGCAATGTTAGGGGCATATGGAACAATCTGGTTTGTTTGTTAGGCGAAAGTTTCTGGTTAGACATTTCCACGACAACCATCCAGGAAAGGAGCAGGGCATCATCAGTGGTGATCTTGAATGTGTTTTTGCCCACCAGCCATCGAGCCAATCAAGCTGTGCCACCAGGTAGTAAGACTCGAAACATGGGTCCCCTCAAACCTCCCTGAACCACTATCAACCCATCATTCCAAATTGTATCCCCCATCAAATGATCTAGATCACAGAAGTGGTATGGTGGAAAGGCTGGTACGTTGACAAAATACTGCAATTGGGGAAGGATTATCATCTTTGAGAATGCAATCTTGCCGGTGAGGGCTCTGGGGAGCTGCTGACAGAGTTGCCCTCAAATTTGTCTTCCTGCAAGTGGTGAAGTGGAACCCCAGGTAACGGAAGGCTGTGGACTTCCAAGCTAAGAGTGTAGGGGCAATGTTGGCGGTGTGGGGTTTCACCTCGGAACAAGTATAGAATTTTCCCTAGTTAACTTGGAGCCCAGTCACCGCTTCGAAGTCCTGAAAGGCAGATGTCGAACAGGAGGTGTCGATTTTCATATCTCAGATGTAAAGTAGAACATAATTTGCGTAAAGGAACACTAAGTTCCTCCGTGCAGCTGTATTCCCCCCCTCCCCCCACAAACGGGGCTCTTCCAAATGAGGCAGTGCGCCATTGGCTACATGGATATGGAGAACAGGATTGGGGAGATGGGACAACCCTGTTTAACCACGACCAACAGGAAAGGGGGGCAATATTAGGCAGCCCTCTTGGACCCTTGAAGAGAGGTTTATGTTTAGTAGTTTGTTGTAAGCTAGGAGGCATGGACTTAGAACGAAGGATGATAGGGTCGCAAACAGGTGCTCCATAAGAGTCAATCAATACAGACTATTAGGCTGATCTAGTATATAATGGGGATGCCTGGTCTATTACACTGAATAGGCGACGGATATTATAGGGGTGGCCAGTTAGCTGTGTAGGTCAGAGTGATACATACTGAAGAATGGCAGATTGCAATTGTAATATCCAGCCTGTAGGCATGGTCATTTTTGTTCTTGTAGGGGACCACCACACCAGCAGTTATCAAGGTTTGTCCCCTTATGAGTGGATTCGAGCTGTGTATTTGCTAGAGTTAGGCTGGCAATCCGAGAGATACTGCAGTACGGTGCCTCAGGAAGCCCTCGTTAATAGTGTGGAGCAGACTGATTAAAAAGCCGCCTACAGTGTTGAAGAAAGAAGTGGATGGGCTGGCCCGTGGTCTTTGGTTTTTACAGGTAGTCTGCTAATGGCAGGGTCACAACCTGGTCCTGAGTTTCATTGGCATGCTTCACTTGGCGTTAGCCTGGCATGACTCAGCATGTACCTAACAAGTGCACTTTGTCCAGAAGGTCTTGGGTGGTCTGTTTTTGGGTCTTCAGCTGTGGTACCATCTCTGTGATATTACGTTCTGTGTTGGTGAACCGGGAAGTCATTTTTCGCAGGTCCTTCTGAAGGAGACCAAATTCCACACATATCTCCTTTATGTGCGCTTCTACTGATGAGCAAGAGGATTTATTGGTAAGTAGGATGGTGGCCTGTTTTTAACCCAAGTCCTGTGGAGAGCTGGAGGTCTTTGCCCGTGTCAAGGCTCCTCCCCATGATGGAGTGTGGGATAGGGTGGACGGGGGTGAGGTTTTGGTGATGCTGGATCACTGTATGCAGGATGACTAAAATCATGTTCCGTGGGGTAAAAGTCTGCTAGTGTCAGCTGTGGTCTTTGTAGTAGCCAGCTCCCTACACCCTCCACCTGTGCCGGGCATGCCCGGTATGGTATGCAAGGTTGGTTCTGGCCAGTCGACAGTCTGATGCAGCACTGTGTCTGTCTCTGTGTGTGTGTGTGATGACAGGATTAATGTTGATTGCGGCATTCAGGTCCTGGAGCAAAGTTACTCCACGGCTGCCATCTTTGGCTCCATGGCAACCCCATAAACACCCTCTCATACACACACTGTATATAATGGGTTGAGGCTGTAGACTTGTCACCTGGTTTGTTTGTGCACTAGCATACACCGCACACAACCTGTTAAATGTAGTCCTTAGGGAGTGGGGCTTAGGTGGCGAGTCGACAAGGAAATACTGGAAACAGTACTTACATACCCCAGGATGATGCAGAATACCCAGTTCAGTAGATCCTGCATAATATATTTCATATAACTTACCTCACTCCTGCAACTCTGTCCTAAATGTTTGGGTCCTCCTCTGTTTGCCCGAGATGCCAACATGCAGGTGCTGACACGATGCACGTATTCTGGAGTTGCTCAGTCTGTAACCTTATGGGTGTCAGTGTCCAACTTGCTGAGAGGTGACTGGATGTGTTCACAATGGAAGTTGCACTGTTGGGATTGTTCAGGTGCTCAAAAACAGATAAAGCTGCGAACCGGTTTATAAACCAAGCATTGCTGATAGCATGCAGACTAATTGCCATGCACTGGAAAGCCCAGGTATTGTTAGATATAGCCCACTGGTGTGCGGCAATACTGAAGTGGGGACAGTGAGAGGAGCTCAGGAGGCAAGAAATATGAGGACTACGCAAATACCCCAGAAATGTGGAATGGGAAGCACTATTACTTGACTTGCACACATTCAAGAGTTGGTGGCCCGTACTTAAACCTACCCTGGCGGGGACATAACCCCCTCCTCCCCCATCCCCTTTTATCCACATTCCCACACCTCCATCATAACCCCTTCCAGCCTGTCCATGGGTGAGTGACAACACCCTTCTGTTACACCCTTTGATGTCCCCGAATAGCTTCCTAGTGGCCATTATAGCTTCATGGATGTCACTGTTGATTTTCAATGTTTGCAGTACCTGCTTGAGATAGGAAGATTGAATAGCACTTATGGTAATGGCAGAATGTGAGTTAACATCAACACATGACTTGTTTTTTCCAATGTTGCTGTTTAAGGACTGAACCAAGGACTCCTGCTGATACTGATGTGAAACTATTTTATTAATGACGATGTAGCTGGATTGCGGATTTTACTAATGATAATGTAACTTTCATAGATGTAATTTATTCAAGATTGTGATATTGAAAATGCAATTTAAAACTGGTTAAAAAAAGTTATTGGAGATGCAGTTGGGTAGTTAGCTTTCACTAAAAAATACTAATGGTAGGTCAGCACTAATGAGGGACACATTAGCAAAGCACATTTACTTTTGATAATTATTGAAAATATGAACTATGATTCAATCTCAAGACCGGAGCCATGGATTATGCATTTCCTTTGTCCATTTTATTAATCAGCAGCCTTTACAATTAGAAAAATAAACCTTTATTTCACAGAAATCTTAGGGAAGGGGTATTCCACATAACCTATCAAACTCTAAATTAATAACATAGTCCATGTTTATGTCCCCTCTTTCTTCGTGAGATAAAAATGGTCAGTTCCTTCTTGTTCATTCCCGTTTGGAGCCGTCATTCCCTAGAAGAGAAAATACACCTTGTAACTATTCCATGCAGAACCAATATGACGTTCAAGTGGAGGGCACGCAAATAGCAATGTCACCTTAAATCTCAAATACAGTATTCAAAAGCATGATAATGGCAAAATAGTCATACTACTACCATAGGAAAGTCCCAAATGTATCCTGCATCAACTTTGTCACCGGGTCAACAGAAACCTCTTGCTAAAGCAGGTGTTGTCTTCATGTCCTTAACCCCTTCACTGCCATGGACATAATGCTATTAAAGAACGAGTTACTTACCTTCGGTAGCGACTTTTCTGGTGGATACATTAGCTTCCTGTGGATTCCTCACCTAATGAATACTCCCATTGCGCCAGCATTCAACGGAAATCTTCTTCCTAGCTTCTGCACGTCGACGAGCAGTTGCCAACGCGATGCCGTCTGACGTCATACAGGCAATAAGAGGTCCTCACCGACGTGAGTACCAACATTTTTTTACGTGCCTGAGAATAATAGGCCATTGAGATGAAAGAACAATAGTAATATTTAATGATATTCCAAACAAACACATCATTCTGAGAATTCAACCTACCTTTTTTTTTTTTTTAAAGTAAATAAATATATTAACTATATATATATAGATATAAACATATATACATAATATATACAAATCCTCAAAACCAAGAGGAGCACACTCAAGAATTACTTGGTTAGACCAAACAGGCAACGGGGAGGCGGGTGGGACCGCGAGGAATCCACAGGTAGCTAATGTATCCACCAGAAAAGTCGCTACCGAAGGTAAGTAACTCATTCTTCTGATGGATACAACTACCTGTGGATTCCTCAACTAATGAATAGAGTCCCAAAGCAGTACCGCACTCGGTGGTGGGTGCCTGAATGGTCAAACCAAGAAATCCTGCAGCACTGACCATGCAAAATGGCCATCCCTTCTGACCTCAGAGTCCAAGCAGTAATGCTTCGCAAAAGTATGAAGGGATGACCAAGTTGCGGCCTTGCAGATGTCGACCACAGGAACACCCCTAGCCAAGGTCGAAGAGGCCGACTTAGCTCTGGTGGAATGAGCTCTTATACCATCAGGAGGATCCTTCTTTGCTAAAGAGCAACACATTTTAATGCAAAGAGCAACCCACCTGGAGAGTGTTCTCTTGTGGACTGCCTTTCCTCTCCTCTTTCCCACGTATCCGATGAAAAGCTGATCCTCCAGCCTGAAATCCTTTGTCCTGTCTATATAAAAGCTTAGCGCCCTCTTTGGGTCCAAGCGGTGTAGTCTCTCTTCTTCCTTTGACGGATGAGGCGGAGGATAAAACGTGGATAGAGTAATTGTCTGGGCCAAATGAAAGGGTGAAACAACCTTCGGAAGGAAAGCAGCCTTCGTCCTCAACACCACCTTATCCCCATAAAAAGATGTATAAGGGGGTTTTACCAATAGAGCCTGCAACTCACTCACTCTCCTTGCAGAGGTAATTGCAACCAGGAAAACCATTTTAAGAACCAATAATCTTATGGGGCAAGAATGCATAGGCTCAAAAGGGGACCCCCATAAGGAAAGTTAGAACCACAGTCAAATCCCATTGAGCCATAACGAAAGGAGTTGGAGGGATTTTATTCATAAGGCCCTTCAAGAATCTAAGTACTATTGGTGATTTAAATAAAGAAGGCTGGTCTGGAAGACAAAGAAAGGCTGACAAGGCAAACAAGTAACCCTTAACAGTAGCCACTGCACAACCCCTCTGTGCTAAAGACAAAGCAAAAGATAAAACATCTGACAAATGAGCACGTAAGGGATCAATCTGCCTCTCTCCACACCAAACCACAAATTTAGACCACCTATTAGCATAGATAGATTTAGTGGAGTGTCGCCTGGCCGATAAGATAACATCCACTACATCAGGCAGGAGAGAGAAAGAACTCAGGTTGCCCCGTTCAATCTCCAGGCATGAAGGTGCAGGCTCTGGAAGTGGGGGTGTAAAACCTGCCCCTGCGACTGCGAGAGGAGGTCTGCCCTGAGAGGGAGACTGAGCGGAGGGCACAGTGAGAGTTGGAGAAGATCCGAGTACCACACCCTCCTTGGCCAATCCGGAGCAATTAAGATGACTTGAGCCCGGTCTTGGCGAATTTTACTCAACACACAAGGAATCAAGGGTATGGGGGGAAACGCGTAAAGCAACTGGTCGCACCAGGTCATCTGAAACGCATCCCCCAAAGCTCCTTGTACCGGATACTGGAGGCTGCAGAATAACGGGCAGTGCGAGTTCTCCCGGGTGGCAAACAGATCTATCCGAGGAAACCCCCACATCTGGAAGATTAACTGGACTTGATCTGGATGGAGACGCCACTCGTGATCGGCCGAGAAATGGCGACTGAGATTGTCCGCACGTACGTTCAAGACTCCGGCCAGATGATTTGCTACCAAGCAAATCTGATGGTCCTTTGCCCAGGACCATAGCCGTAGAGCTTCTCTGCAGAGAAGGTACGACCCTACCCCTCCCTGTTTGTTTATATACCACATCGCAGTAGTGTTGTCCGTCAGGACCTGAACCGACTGACCAAGAAGGGACGGGAGGAAGGCCTTGAGAGCCAGACGTACAGCCCGTAACTCCAACATATTGATATGAAACACCTGTTCTACTGGAAACCAAAGTCCCTTGATCTCCAGGTCCCACAGATGAGCTCCCCACCCTAGAGTGGAAGCATCCGTTATTACTGTGGCCACAGGCGTAGCTTGCGAGAATGGCCTTCCTCTGGAAAGATTGCCGTCCGCAATCCACCATTTCAAATCCATGGCAGCATCTCTGGAGATTCTCACCAAGCCTTCGAGATCTCCTTTGTGTTGAGATCACTGCCTTCGGAGGCACCACTGAAGAGCCCTCATGTGCCAGCGAGCATGCATGACCAACAGTATGCAAGAAGCAAACAGACCGAGCAGACGTAGGACCTTGAGGACTGGAATGACTGCTCCACTTTGAAACATTGGAACCAACGCCTGAATGTCCTGAATCCGCTGAGGCGGAGGAAAGGCTCGGTTCAATGTTGTATCCAGTACTGCCCCTATGAACAGGGGGCGCTGAGAGGGCTCTAGGTGAGATTTGGGCATGTTCACCCAAAAGCCCAGGTCGAACAACAACTGGGTTGTCGACTGCAGGTGATGCAACACGAGCTCCGGAGACCTGGCTTGGATCAACCAGTCGTCTAGATAAGGAAATACTGCTATCCCATTCCTTCTGAGCTCTGCCGCAACCACCGACATCACCTTCGTGAAGACGCAAGGTGCTGAAGTAAGACCAAACGGGAGGACCGCAAACTGATAGTGCTGCGACCCCACCACAAAACGGAGATACTTCCTGTGCGACCTGAGTATCGGGATATGAAAGTAAGCATCCTGCAAGTCGACAGACACCATCCAATCTCCATTGTTCAGTGCCAAAAGCACCTGAGCTAGGGTCAGCATCTTGAACTTTTCCTGTTTGAGGAACCAATTCAAGATCCTTAGGTCCAGGATTGGTCTCAAACGACCATCCTTCTTGGGAATCAGGAAGTACCTTGAATAACAACCTTGACCCCTTTATTGCTCTGGAACCAACTCCACGAGCCCTTTGAAAGGAGGACTTGAACCTCCTGTTCCAACAACAGGAGGTGTTCTTCTGCACAAGAAGATGGGCGGGATGGGGGGCGGAAAGTCCCAAAAGGGAAGGGTGTAGCCTTTTCTCACAATGCTGGTAACCCAGGAGTCTGAAGTTATGACCTCCCACTTGTGGAGAAAATTCAGTAACCTCCCCCCTACAGGAGTGGAGTGAGTGGGAATTGGTGGAAGCCTAAGGCTGCTTCCCCTGCTGCACCCCTCCAGAGGAAGAGGAAAAGGCAGAGTGCTGCTGAGAGGCTCCCCTGGTACGGACCCTACCCCTCCCTCTAAAAGATCTATAGGAGAGAGCAGAGGTAGGCTTCTGGAATTTCCCTCGAAAGGAGGAGGAGGAGGAGCCACAATCAAATCCTCCTAAAAAATCTGGAGGAGGCAGAAGAAGTGGCTTGCAAGCCCAGCGACTTGGCCGTGGCCCTGCTCTCCTTGAACCTCTCTAAGGCTGAATCCGCCTTGGCACCAAAGAGCTTGTTCCCAACAAAAGGACGGTCCAGTAGGGTTGACTGCACATCAGAGGAAAATCATGAGTTACGAAGCCAAGCCTGCCTCCTCGTAACTACAGCAGTGCCCATTGCCCTAGCAATGGAGTCAGTTGTATCCAACCCAGATTGGATAACCAGAGTTGCAGCTGCCTGAGCGTCCAATACTAGATTTAACAGCCCCTGAGGGACCTCCGTATGCGTTGATGCAATCTCGTCCATCAGGGCATAAATGTATCTTCCTAAAATACATGTAGCATTGGTGGACTTCAATGCCATGCTACATGAAGAGAACACCTTTTTGGATGCCATGTCCATCTTCTTGGAGTCTCTATCCGAGGGCACAGATGGAAAAGAGCCAGGAGCAGACCTTGCCGAGCAGGAAGCCTGGACCACCAAGTTTTCAGGTGTTGGATGTCTGGTAAGAAAACCAGGGTCAGCCGGTGCAGCCCGATACCTCCTAGCCACAGATCTATTGACAGCTGAAGAAGACCCCGGCTTCTTCCAGACTTCCAAAACAGGGTCCAGCAAAGCCTCATTGAACGGCAAAAGTGGTTCTGCCGATGTAGAGGCCGGGTGCAACACCTCTGTCAACAAATTCTGCTTGGCTTCAGTTACCAGCAAAGGAAGATCCAAGAAGCTAGCTGCCTTCCTGATAACAGAATAAAAAGTGGCCGCCTCTTCTGTATACTCCCCAGGAGATGACAAGTCCCACTCGGGGGAAGTATCTAGGCCACTAGCAGTGTCCAGCCCATGGAGACCCTCACGAGAGTCCTCAATCTCTCCTTCCTCCATGTTTTGTCTCTGGTACTCCTGCTCTTCAAGGAGGTGGAGAGCAAGCCTCCTCGAGTGCAGCCTCTCCTCTATCCTCGGCGTCGACATGGCGTCAGCTGATGTTGAAGAACGACTCCGATCGGGGAGTCGCATGGAGAGAAGACTGCTTCGGAGTTGCACGAGGTCTAGACGGCGCCACTGGTTGAAACATCGAAGCCACCGGAGCCGAAGTCTCAGGAGCCACCGGAGCCGATACCGGCGCCGAGCCCACGTTCCCCAGGGGGAGAAAGGGCATAAAGGGTGCCGGTCGAAGCGGAGCCGGAGCACCCATGTTGAAGGCCAAAGGGCCCGAAGGACCAGCCGGTCCACCACCTGGAGCCATCTGCTGGAAGATGGAAAACATCGCATTTAAAAATGCGGTACTATCAGCTCCAGGGGCCGGGAAAGCCGGGTACTGGGGTGCTTGGTTCGAAGGCGACACCGACCTCGACGTCTGCAACGACGGAGAAAATATTTGAGGCTGCGGAACCTCAAACACTGAAGGTGGTTGGCCCGATGACCCGGGCGAAGTCGGTGAGGCTGGAGAAGGCAACGGCGTCGCCGGATGGGGAGTGACAGTGGGACTGACCTCCCAAGTCTTCAGACGTCGAGTTGATAGTGACCTCGACCTCTCTTTACTCGACCGGCGCCGTGATTCTCGATGACGCCGGGAGTCCCGATGACGCCGATGAGACTTCGGTGACGAGGATTTTCGATGACATCTCTTTTCCTTCCTTTTCGACTTCGCCAGAAAAAGCTTAGCCTTGCGCTCTTTCAGGGCCTTAGGATTCATATGTTGACACGAATCGCACTTGTCAACATCATGATCGGAACTAAGACACCACAAACAGTCTTAGTTAGTTACCGACATTTTGCCCCCACACTCACGGCAGGGCTTGAATCCTGACTTTCTTTGCGACATTGTAATCTCAAAGAAAAAAATAGATCCAAAAAACAC
The DNA here is from genome assembly GCF_031143425.1 of Pleurodeles waltl. Taxonomy (NCBI): domain Eukaryota; kingdom Metazoa; phylum Chordata; class Amphibia; order Caudata; family Salamandridae; genus Pleurodeles; species Pleurodeles waltl. The sequence goes on along the minus strand of NC_090443.1, from coordinate 10,555,023 downwards.
ACTGTAACTGTCGAACAGCAACAGTAGCTCCCTCTAAGATAACCGTTTCGAATGGCACGGAAAAAAGTGAACTGACGTCGGCGAGGACCTCTTATTGCCTGTATGACGTCAGACAGCGTCGCGTGGGCAACTGTGACGTCCTCGTCGACGTGCAGAAGCTAGGAAGAAGATTTCCGTCGAACGCTGGCGCAATGGGAGTATTCATTAGGTGAGGAATCCACAGGTAGTTGTATCCATCAGAAATAGGCTGATCTGCCCCCAGGGAGGGCAGAAGCCATTAGGCACCAGGGATGCTTTTATTTATATTGAGAACAGGAGTGACCCCTTAGGCAAGGGTTGTTCCCCCCTCAAGCAATTTTTTTAAAAGATCATTTCTGCCCCCCCCCCCCCAGGGGGCAGATTGGCCTTTATTAATTAGGCCGATCTGCCCCTTTTGGCAGGGGGTGGGGTGCAGAAGCCACTAGAAACCAGGGTTTTTTTTACATTTTTTTTAAACCTTTATACTGATAAGGGGTGCGACCCCTTATGCAAGCTCACAAATGGCCTAAAGTACAAATTACTTACCTTCGGTAATGAAATATCTGGTAGAGACATATTCTAGTTGCAGATTCCTTACCTTAGAATTTCCCCCCAGGCGTTAGACTGTATCTGGAGATTTTTCTTCGAGCAATACCCTTGGGGGTCTGTAGGTGGCGTTGTTCGACTCCGCAGGCATCGACTGATGCCTTGATGACGTCTGGAGTAGTACACTGACGCCGCCCTCCCGCAGTGATGTCAGTTTCTTTTAACGACTTTCCACGCCAGAGCGCAGAGCCGCTAAGAACACTGAGATTGGTGTGACAGAGCTAAGGACCTGAAAGGGTGGAACACCTGTCCCCAGAAATAATTTCGCAAAGCGGGGAGGATGGGCGGGCGGTAAGGAAGCTGCAACTAGAATGTGTCTCCCACCAGATATTTCAAATACCGAAGGCAACTAACCTGTACATCTGATAGAGACTTCTAGTTGCAGATTCCTTACCTTAGAATTGATACCCAAGCAATGCCATCCTATGTGGTGGGCTGCGAACAAAGATAAGATCATACTAGAAAGTCTTGCAGGACTGAACGACCAAAGTAGCCGCCTCGACGGACCTGACTATCCAGGCAGTAATGCTTATCAAACGTGTGCAGGGATGCCCATGTAGCTGCCCGACAGATATCCAGGACAGGAACTCCGCGTGCTAACACAGTGGAAGCCGCAATTTCTCTGTTGGAATGAGCACGCAAGCCTTCAGGAGGTTGCTTTTTAGCCAAAGTGTAGCACATTTTGATGCAAAGAAGCACCCATCGAGAGATGATATGCTTTTGCACCGCCTTCCCTTTCTTAGCACCCACATAGCCAAAGAGTTGATTGTCCACCTGGAAATCTTTAGTACAATGGAGGTAGAACACCAACACTCTTTTTGGGTCCAGACAGTGGAGTCTCTCCCCTTCTCATGGGAAGGGTGTGGGAGTGAGTAGAAGGTAGGCAAAGTGATGGACTGGCCTACATAAAATGGTGTAAATACCTTAGGAAGGAATGAAGCTCTAATGCGTAACACCACTTTGTCAGGGTGTACAGACAAGTTTGGAGGCATTGAAGAAAGCACCTGGAGCTCACTCACCCTGCAAGCAGAGGTGATAGCGACAAAGAAAGACAGTTTGAATGCGAGGATCCGCAAGGGACAATTATGCATTGGCTCAAAGGGGGTACACATTAAATAAGTAAGTACAAGATTAAGATCCCACTGAGGCATAATAAATGGAGTGGGAGATAATAAGTGGGTGAACCCTTTTAAGAACCTACTGACAATAGGAGATTTAAAGAGTGAGGGCTGATCAGGTAACCTTTAAGGGTGCCCAAAGCAGAGCCCTGCTGGGCTAAATAATGAACAGAAGAACCTCTGACAGAGGGGCACAAATGTGATCAACAGATTTGTTGGTACACCATGCCACAAGATATATTCCAACGACAGGCATATACAGTTTTAGTCGATGGATGCCTGGCTGCCAAGAAACATTACAGACTTTGGGTGGAAGGGCAAATGCATTCAACTGTTGCAGCTCAATCTCCACGCATTAAGGTGGAGGTTGGACAGGTGCCGGTGGAGAACCGTCTCCTGCTGCTGTGACAGAAGATCCGCCCAAAGAGGCAGTCTGAGTGGAGGATGGATGGACATGTTCAATAGCTCTGGATACCACACTCTTCAAGCCCAGTCCGGAGCCACCAAGATAACTTGGGCCCGGTCGTACTTGATTTTCTTGAGAACTCTGGGTAGAAGAGGGCTAGCCGGGAAGGCGTACAGGAGGCTGGAGCTCCACTCGAGATGAAAAGCGTCTCCGAGCGAGTGCCGTCTTCGAAAATTCCAACGTGCAAAACAGCTGACATTGCGTGTTCTCTGCGGAGGCAAACAGATCTAACCAAGGCTCTCCCCACTTGAGACCTTGCGTCACCTCCAGATAGAGACGCCATTCGTGATCGACTGTGCGTCGGCGGCTGAGTTTGTCTGCTCTGGCGTTGAGAGCCAGCCAGATGTTCAACCATCAGCGTAATGCCCTGATATTCCAGCCATGTCCAGAGGCGTAGTGCTTCCTGACAAAGGGTCCAGGACCGAGTTGTCTGTTGGAGTACCACATGGCGGTAGTGTTGTCTGTGAACACCTGCACCACTTTCCCTTAGAGAGGGAAGGAATGTTTTTGACCTAAGCCTGATTGCCCGGAGCTCCAGCATTTTTATGTGGAGCCCGACTCCGCTGGAAACCAGAGGCCTCTGATCTCTGCTTCTCCCATGTGGCCACACCAACCCACAAGTGACGCATCTGTCACTATAGAGATATCTGGTTGGGGAAGGGAGAGGGATCTGCTGTTGACACAATTTGGATTCTAAAGCCACCACTGCAGGTCTTTCGCAGTCCCCTCCGAGATATGGACCATGTCTGAGCGATTTCCCTGATGCTGCGCCCACTGGAACTTTAGGTCCCACTGCAGAGTGCGCATATGCCATCTGGCATGTGTACTAGCAGGAGACAGGAGGCCATGAGGCCCAGCAGGCTCACACTCACCGAAACCCAAGACCGAGGCTGAAAGAAAGATCTGAATCATAGCCTGAAGGTCTTGGACTCGCTTGTCTGGAGAATAAGCGAGAAATCGCACTGTATCCAGAACAGCTCCAATGAAAGTGAGCGTCTGAGAGGGAGTCAGGTGTGACTTCGGCACGTTTATAGTGAACCCCAGCTTGTGCAGGAGGTTCGCCATAGTCTGAAGGTGAGAGACGACTGTCTGGGGAGAAGGCGCCTTCAACAGCCAGTCATTGAGGTAGAGGAAAACTGAGACCCCTAACCTGCACAGATGAGCTGCAACCACCGCCATCATTTTTGTGAACACCAGAGGGGCGGTGGTAAGGCCGAAAAGGAGCATGGTAAACTGAAAGTGCTCGTGACCTACCATGAATCGTAGGTAACGTCTGTGGGCAGGCAGGATGGGGATGTGAAAATAAGCGTCCTGCAAGTCCAACGCTACCATCCAGTCTCATGGGTCTAAGGCAGAAAGAACCTGAGCCAGGGTGACCATTTTTAATTTCTCCTTCTTGAGGAAGTAGTTCAGGACCCGAAAGTCTAGGATTGGATGTAAGCCCTTGTCCTTCGTTGGTATAAGAAAGTAGCAGGAATAACAACCACGACCCACTTCTGGCACAGGGACTCTTTCTATAGCTCCCTTGGCCAAGAGAGCCATGACTTCCTGGTGGAGAAGCACAAAATGATCCTCCGGAAGATGATGGGAGGATGGTGGCATGTGTGGTGCTGCAGATTCCAAAGGAGGGTGGGGAGGAGTAGCCCTTCCGAATGATCTGCAAAACCCACCCATCAGTGGTGATAAGTTCCCAGAGGGGCAGGTGATGGCGGATCCTGCCCCTAACTGGGTAGGATTGATGGGACTAGGAGGGTTTGGAGACTACAGCGGGGGGGGCAGAGGTGGAATGGACAGACCTATGGTTCCCCGTCTCACAGCCACGTGGAATTCCGCGACCTCGGCCATGCATAGGCTGCCCAGCGTGCGTGGCACGATGGCTGGGTTGAGGACATGACAGGGTGCCCCTTCCGTGTTCCACGAAATGGATGAAAAGCTGAATGCGGTGGGCGAGTGGCGGAGGAAAGACCAAGGGTCGGAGCCGTAGACTGGGAATCATTGAATCTCTCCAAGGCAGAGTCCGCTTTGTCTCCAAAGAGACGGGTGCCATCAAAGGGCATGTCCATGAGTGACTGTTTGACATCCCCCGAGAAGCCACAAGTGCATAACCAGGCATGGCGCCGTAAGACCACTGTTGTTGCAACCGATCTGCCCAGAAAGTCTCTCGTATCCCGCCCACAACGGATAGTGAACTTTTCTGCATCTCTCCCATCTTTCACTGCTTGGGAGACGATAGCACGGGCCTCCTCCGGTATCTGCGGCAGTACTTGCGCAACTGTAACCCACAGGGAGTGGGTATAACGTCACAAAAAACATGCAGTGTTCACAGACCGCAGTGCGAGGCTGCAGGAAGAAAACAACTTCTTGGCAAATTGTTCCAGCCTTTTGGATTCACTATCCTGGGGTACGGAAGGGAATGCGCCTGAAGAAGTGGAAGCCTGGATAACACGACTCTCAGGAGTGGGGTGTTGGGACCGGAATTTTGGGTCGGTCGGTGCAGGCCAATGGCGGCTAGCAATAGTCCTGTTCACAGGAGCCCCTGTGTTGGGTTTGGACCATGTACCCAAAAGGACATCGGTGAGGGCCTCATTGAATGAGAGAAGGGGTTCTGAAGTAGAAGCCCCAGGCTGAAGCACCTCAGCTGCCCTACTGACCACCATACAGTAAGTTGCTTCCTTCGCCGTAGCCACACTAGGAGGAGACAGCATGCCAGCGTCAGGAGAAGTATCCAGACCACTGGCTTCACCCAAATCCTGTTCCCAGTCCACAGCATGGTCATCCTGGTATTCATAATGGTCCAGGGATCCATCCAATTCCTCCCCATAGGAAAAAGGGTCCGAATCAGACCTTGGGTGAATAGGCCCCACTGAAGCCGATGGTGCAGTCGACCGATGCCTCTCCGAGTCGTCTGGGATAAATTCTTGTTCTCCTCCAGGGGAACCCACAAACTATGGGTACCTCTCGAATCCCTATGAAGTTGGCAAAAATATAAATAAAAATAAATACGTATTTAAAAAAAAAAAAACTTCTTAGCCAAAGCGTAGCACTTTTTGATGCAAAGAAGCACCCATCGTGAGATGTTACACTTCTGCACCGCCTTCCCTTTCTTCGTCTCTTCACACCCATGCCGATCCTGGTATGACCAGACAGACAACTGGGAGGCGGGAGGGACCGTGAGGAATCCACAGGTAGCTAATATATCCACCAGAAAAAGCGTTACCGAAGGTAAGTAACTTGCTCTTCTGATGGATACAACTACCTGTGGATTCCTCACCTAATGAATAGAGTCCCAAAGCAGTACCACCTCGGAGGGTGTCTGTCTGGTCAAACCAGGAAATCCTGCAGCACCGACCGCGCAAAATTGCCATCCATTCGCACCTCTGCATCCAAACAATAATGCTTCACAAAGGTGTAGAGGGAAGACCAAGTCACAGCCTTGCAGATGTCCACCATCAGAACACCTCTGGCCAAAGCCGATGAGGTTGACTTGGCCCTGGTGGAATGAGCCCTGATCCCCTCAGGAGGATCCTTCTTTGCCAATGAGTAACATATTTTAATACAAAGAACGGCCCACCTGGAGATCGCTCTCTTGTGGACGGCCTTCCCCTTCCTCACGTATCCAATAAAGAGTTGTTCATCCAACCGGAACTCTCTCGTCCTGTCGACATAAAAACTGAGAGCCCTCTTAGGGTCCAGACGATGGAGTCTTTCCTCCTCCTTAGATGGATGAGGAGGAGGGTAGAACGTCAAGAGAGTTATTGATTGTCCCAAGTGAAATGGAGACACCACCTTGGGGAGGAAAGCCACCCTGGTCCTCAAAACCACCTAATCCTTATAAAAAGTGGTGAAAGGCGGGTGAGCAGAAAGAGCCTGCAGTTTGCTAACACGTCTAGCCGAAGTGATGGCCACCGTTTTGAAAAACAAATATCCTAATGGGCAGCAAGGAAGTCAACACCAAATTCAAGTCCCACTGCGGCATAATAAAAGGCCTGGGAGGAAATTTATTAGTAAGCCCCCTCAAAAATCGAACAACAAAAGGAGATCTGAATAGGGAGGGCTGATCTGGAAGATATAAAAAAAGTCGAAAGGGACGAAAGATAGCCCTTAACCGTGGGCAAAGCACAACCACGCTGAGCCAATGACAACGCGAACAACAAAACATCAGAAAGATGGGCACTTAAGGGATACATTTTCTTCTCCCCACACCAACGAACAAAATTAGCCCACCTACTTGCATAGACCAACTTGGTGGAGTGTCGTCTGGCTGATAAAAGAACGTCCACCACCTTCGGTGGGAGAGAAAAGGAACTCCGGTTGCCCCGTTCGATCGCCAGGCATGAAGCTGCAGGCTTTGTAGGTGGTGTGTCGAACCTGCCCCTGCGAAAGGAGGTCTGCCCTGAGAGGGAGACGGAGCGGAGGGTACAGTGAGTCGGAGAAGGTCTGCATACCACACCCTTCATGGCCAATCCAGAGCTTTCAGAATGACTTGGGCCCGGTCTTGCCGAATCTTCCTCAAAACCCGAGGAATCAAGGGTATTGGAGGAAACGCGTAAAGCAACTGGTCGCACCAGGACATCTGAAACGCGCCCCCCAACGCTCCTTGAATCGGATACTGGAGGCTGCATAACGACTGACAATGCGCATTCTCGAGTGGCAAATTGGTCTATTCAGGGAAAAAAAAACATCCGAAAGATGTAAAGAACTAGATCCGGATGCAGACACCACTCATGGTTGTCCGAGAAGAAGCGACTGAGCTTGTCCGCATGTACGTTTAGGACCCCGGCCAAATGGTTTGCCACTACACAAAGCCGATGGTCCCGCACCCGGGACCAGAGTCGCAGAGCCTCTCTGCAAAGAAGGTACAACCCTACACCCCCCTGTTTGTTGATATACCAAATCGCAGTTGTGTTGTCCATCAGAATCTGAACTGACTGACCGCAAAGGGAAGGGAGGAAGGCCTTGAGGGCCAAACGAATCGCCCGTAGTTCCAGCAGATTAATATGAAACCTCTGCTCTACTGGAGACCAACGATCCTTGATCTCCAGATCCTCCAGATGAGCTCCCCACCCTACGGTGGAGGCATCCGTTATCACTGTGGCCACCAGAGTTGGCTGCGAGAACGGCTTCTCTTGAGAAAGGTTGCCTTCCACAGCCCACCATCGGAGATCCGCTGCAGTGTCTCTGGAGACCCTCATCGATTCCCCGAGATCTCCTCTGTGCTGAAGCCACTGCTTGCGGAAGCACCACTGAAGAGCCCTCATATGCCAGTGTGCATGTGTGACCAACAGAATGCAAGAAGCGAACAGACCGAGCAAACAAAGGACCTTGAGGACCGGAACTACTGCTCCTTCTTGAAACATTGGAACCAGCACCTGAATGTCCCGTATCCGCTGTGGCGGAGGAAAGGCTCGATTCAATGTTGTGTCCAGTACTGCCCCTATGAACAGGAGACATTGAGAGGGCTCTAGGTGAGACTTGGGCACATTTATTGAAAAACACAGACTGAACAACAACTGGGTTGTCAGCTGCAGATGACGCAGCACAAGCCCCGGAGACTCAGCTTTGATAAACCAATCGTCCAGGTACGGGAATACTGCTACTCCCTTTCTCCTGAGGTGTGCTGCAACAACTGCAATCACCTTCGTGAAGACCCGTGGTGCGGAAGTAAGACCAAAAGGAAGGACCGCAAACTGGTAGAGCTGCGATCCTACCACAAACCAGAGATACTTCCTGTGCAACTTGAGAATGGGAATGTGAAAATAAGCATCCTGCAAGCCGACCGACACCATCCAATCCTCCTTGTCCAACACCAAAAGCACCTGTGATAGAGTCAGCATTTTTAATTTCTCCTGTTTGAGGAACCAATTCAAAATCCTCAGGTCCAAAATAGGCCTCAGATGACCATCCTTCTTGGGGATCAGGAAGTACCTGGAATAACACCCCTGACCCCTTTCTTACTCTGGAACCAACCCCACTGCACCTTTCAATAATAGGGAGAGAACCTCCTGTTGTAACAGCAAGAGATGATCTTCTGAACAAAAAGGAAAGACGGGGAGGGAAGTGAGGCGGGATCTCCCGAAAGGGAAGGGCGTAACCTCTCCTCACCAAACTGATGAAGTCTGTTGTTATAGACTCCCATATGGGAAGAAAGAGTGAAAGCCTCCCCCTACCGGAGAGGTATAAGAAACAATGGTGAGAGAACTAGGGCTTCTTTCCTTGAGGTAACCCTCCAGCGGAAGAGGAAGGGTGCTGCTGCTGGGTGGCACCTCTTGTGCTGACTCTACCCCGCCCCCTGTATGAGCGATAAGGGAGGCTGGAGGACTGCTGCGATCTCCCACGAAAGGAAGAACCTCTTCCAAAAACATGCAGCCGTCTAAGAGATCGAAATGGGGTAGCAGCAGCCTGCAGACCCAAAGATCTAGCTGTGGCCCTACATTCTTTAAAGCGCTCTAGCGAAGAGTCCGCTTTTGAACCAAACAGTTTTGCCCCATCAAAGGGCAGATCCAGCAACATAGACTGGAGGTCTGTCGAAAATCCGGAAGTGCGTAACCATGCATGCCGTCTGGAGGCAACGGAAGTCCCCATGGCTCTTGCAATAGAGTCCGTGGTATCCAGCCCTGTCTGAATAACCTGTGTAGCCGCCACCCGAGCGTCCGAAAGAAGACTACACAAATCCTGCCACATGTCCGGAAGTACAGTCTTCGTCGCATCCATTATGGCATGGATATACCTGCCCAGAATACATGTTGCATTGGCAATTTTAGAGCCATGCTGTTAAAAGAACACACCTTCCTGGCCGATTGGTCCATCCATTTGGATTCCCGGTCAGAGGGTACTCCCGGAAACGAACCAGGGGCCGACCTCAAAGAGCAGGATGCTTGCACCACCAAGCTCTCTGGTGAAGGGTGTTTGGATAAAAACTCCGGGTCCCCAGGCGCAGATCTATAATGCCTGGCCACCGACCTACTATCAGACAAAGAAAAAAACAGGCTTCTTCCAAACCTCTTCGATCGGATCCATCAGGGCTTCATTAAATGGTAAAAGAGGATCCACCACGGCTGTAGCAGAATGCAAATCCTCAGTCGAAAGGTTGGTCTTCACCTGCGCCGTCGGTAAAGGAAGATCCATAAATGCTGCGGCCTTCCTAATAAGATTGGTAAGAGGCTGCCTCCTATGTATATTCATCAGGGGATGGCAGATCATATTTGAGAGGTTTCAAGACCACTTGCTGTGTCCAACCCAGGGAAATCACCCTGGGGGTCAGTGATCTCCCCTTCTTCGAGGAATTGCTGTTGATATTCCCTCTCCTCTAAAAGTCTAAGTCATGGAGCAGAGCAACGTCGGTGAATGGCGCCGGGAAGGCGTCATGACAGGTTCTCCGGATCCACCGACGCCGCAGATGGATCCATAAGCGCCATGGAGAAGGCACCCGCATCCGATGCCGACATCCGACCCCATCACCTCCAACACCAGCATCAAAGGTCTCTCCCTCGACGTCGAGGGCTGCACTGTCGGCAGAGGGGCCTGACTTGAATCTCCAGCCAAACAAAATGGTATAAACGGCGTCGGTTTATATGGAGCTGGAACGAGATTGAAAGCCAGGGGACCAGTGGGGCCAGCCGGCGCACCACCTCCCGGAGCCATATTTTGAAAAATCTGGAACATGGCATTAAGGAATGCCGCAGGATCCGTACCCGGAGCCGGGAACGAAGGATAAGCCTGTGGAGCCGGTGCCGGGCTGGACTCTTCAGGTTCAGGATGCACCGGCGAAGCCAGATGACTGAGGATCCACAACTTCAAAGACTGACGGGGCCGGGGACGTTTGCGGCATCGCAGGTTGAGGGGGACACAGTCGAACTCACTTCCCAAGACCTTTGGTGCCGGGACGATGGAGACCTCGACCGACTTCTGGACTGACGTCGGGAGTCACGATGACGTCACTTCTTATGGGATGACTTTCCAGAAGAGGACCGATGGTGCTGCTTCCTCTCCTTCTTGGACCTTGCCAAGAAAAGCTTTGCCTCGCGTTCCTTCAATGCCTTCGTATTCATCTTTTGGCAGGATCCGCCTTCTTGGAAGTCGTGATCGGAACTGAGGCACCAAAGACAATCGTTGTGCGGATCAGTCACAGACATGCAACCTCCACATTCCCTGCAAGGCTTCAACCCCGACTTTTTCGGAGCCGACATCCTGGAAATACATACCTTCCGAAGAGCTAATGATACAGGTAACAGAAAAGGGTCGGTGGAGGAAATCAAGAGACTGGTTTCTACACCATGACACAAATTGATGCCGACAAGCGTATACCATTTTGGTGGAGGGACTCCTGGTTGCCAAGATAAACTCACAGACTTCGTGTGGAAGGTCAAAAGCCGTCAACTGCCGCCGCTCTATCGCCACATGGAAAGCGAAGATTAGACAGCTTCAGATGGAGAACCATCCCCTGCTGCTGCACCAGAAGTGCCTCCCTAATTTGCAGTCTGACTGGAAGATCGGTGGCCATGCTCAATAGCTCTGGATTCCGTACTCTCCGTGCCCAGTCTGGAGCCACAAAGATTACTTGGGCCAGAAGTGGTATTGGCAGGAAGGCGTAAAGGAAGCCCAAGATCTACTCAAGACTAAAAGCGTTGCAGAGCGAGTGCAGTCATGAAAACTTCAACATGCAAAACAGCTGACATTGAGTGCTCTCTACAGAGCCGAACAGATAACCAAAGCTCTCCCCATTTGTGAAAGAGACCTTGCACCTTTTCTAGATGTAGACGCCATTCTAGATCGACTGACTCAATGACTGCATTTGTCTGCTCTGACGCTTGGGGATCACACCAGATGTTGAACCACCAGCGATATGCCCTGATGTGCCAGCCATGTCCAGAATCACAGAGCCTCTTTATAAAGTGTCCAGGACCCTACTCCACCCTGTTTGTTGCAGTACCACATGCCAGTAGTGCCGTCTGTGAACACTTGCACTACTTTCCCTTTGAGAGAGGGAAGTATTTCAATGCAAGCGTGATTCCCTGGAGCTCCAGAAGGTTGATGTTGGGCCCAGAATCCGCATGAGACCAGACGCCTATGATCTACGCCTCTCCTATGTGGCCGCCCAATCCCAGTAGTGAGGCATCTGTCACTACTGAGATATCTGGTTGGGGGAAGCAAGAGATCCAGATTCCAAAGCCACCACAGCAGATCTTTCACAGTCCCCTCCGAGATCTAGACCATGTCGGAGAGATTACACTGATGCTGTGCCCACTGGAACTTAAGTCCCATTGAAAAGCCCACATATGCCATCTGGCATGTGTCACTAGCAGGATGCAGGACGCCATGAGGCCCTGCAGCCTCTGAGTTGTTTTCACCGAAAGCCAGGATAGAGGCTGAAACATCAGAATCATAGCATGAATATTCTTGATTCGCTTTTTGGGAGGATAGGTCCGAAACTGCACTGTGTCCAGAACAGCCCCGATTAAACGGAGCATCTGATAGGAAGTCAAGTGAGACTTTGGCATGTTTATAGTGAACCTCAATGTATGCAGGAGGTTCGCCTTAGTCTGAAGGTGGGAGACAACTTTCTGGGGCGTGTCTGCCTTCAACAGCCAGTCATCGAGATAGGGGAAGACCGAAACCCCTAACCTGCACAGATGAGCTGCAACCACCGCCATCACTTTCGTGAACACCCGAGGGGTGCTGGTAAGGCCCAAAGGGATCACAGTAAATTGAAAGTGCTCGTGATCTACTAGGAATCGTAGACAGTACCCGTGGGCAGGCAGGATGGGAATATGGAAACAAGCACCCTGCAAGTATAACGCTACCATCCAGTCTCCTGGGTCTAAGGCAGACAAGACTTGAGCCAGAGTGATCATTTTGAACTTCTTCTTGCAGAACAGAATGAGGGCCCGAAGGTCTAGGATAGGACATAAGTCTTTGCCTTTTTTGGGCACCAGAAAGTAGCAGGAATAACAACTACAACCTACTTCTGGCACAGGGACACTCTCTATGGCATCTTTGGCGAAGAGAGCCGTGACTTTCTAGCAGAGAATTGCCAGATGATCATCTGGTAAGGGGCCGTAAGATGGAGGCATGGCCGGTGGGGATTACCCCCTTTGTATGATATGCAAAACCCACCTGTCTGTCGTGATGGTCTCCTAGTGGGGCAGGTGAATGCGAATCCTGCCACCAACTGGTATATGAGGGTGGGTACTGACTAGGAAGGTTTGGAGGCTGCACCAGGGTGGAGTGGGCAAACCTGTGTTTTCCTGTCCCATGGGCCTGCAGGATTCTGCATCCCCGGTGGCTGTAAAAGGGACCCAACAGGAAGCCCGTTCCGTTGCCACGAAAGGGGCAAAATATGGACTGTTGGTGGTGAGGTGAAACAGAGAGGCCAAGGGATCGAGCCATAGCCCGGCACTCAAACCTCTCATGCGCTGAGTCCGCCTTGTCCCCAAAGAGACAGGTGCCATCAAAGGGCATGTCCATGAGGGTCTGTTGGACATTTCCTGGAAAAACAGATGCCCTCAACCAGGCATGGCTCCTCAAGGCCACCGTCAACGCATCTCATTTACCTGTAGAATTGGTTATGTCCATTTCACAGGGAATGGTGAACTTAGCTGCATCTCTCCCATCAGCAAAGGCTTGGGAGATGTTAGCCCGGGTCTTCTCCAGGATCTGCGGCAGAACTTGCACAACCGTATCCCACAAGCAGTGGTTAAAGCAGCACAAAAGGCATGCAGTGCTCACCGACCGCAACGCCAGACTGGAGGAAGAAAACCTCATCTTCTTACCAAGTTCGTCTTTGATTCTCTATCCGGGGGAGTGGAAAGTAATGCACCAGATGACAATGATGCCTGGATGAAAAGGCTCTCAGGTGAGGGGTGTTGGGCCAGGAATTTAGGGTCGTTTGGAGCACGCTGATGGGGGCGAGCAATTCTACTGTTTACAGGAGCCCATGTTCTGGGTCTGGACCAAGTACCCGGAAGGACATCAATAAGGGCTTAATTGAAGGGGAGGCTCGGCGGTAGAAGCCCCAGCTTGAAGCACCTCCGTCAGGAGATTCGTCCTGACCGCTACAGTGGACAGCTCCATGTCAATGACCTCAGCCACCCTACTGACCACAACAGAATAAGAGGTTCCCTCCACCGTAGCCACGGTAGGAGGAGAATGCATGCCAGCATCTGGAGAAGTATCCAGACCATTAGCTTCACCCTATTTCTGTGCCCAGTCCAAATCAGGGTTATCTAGCTGGTATTCTAAAGGGTCCAGCGTCCCCTCCTATCCTTCCTTGTATTTGTACCCATAGTAATAAGGGTCCAAACCCAATCTGGGGTGAGAACCACATCGAAGTCAGAAGCAGCGTCGGCAGGTGCCGTTCTTTCTCCGGGTCATCGTGGGTAAGAATTGGGTCAACATTGATCGTGTGCACCACCAATGTCAGAAGCACTGATGACCTAGCTGGTGTCGGGGAAGGTCGCGATGGCACGACCAGGGTCAGCAAGGATCCGGAGGGACCACTGGGGGCAGAGGCCAAAGACGCTGGCGTGGAACCAAAAGGGCCCTCATATGAACCCCTAGGCCTCGAAGGTGCCACAGAAGGGTCAGAATGACCAAATATGAGGCACATGGCCTCAAAACACATTGAGTTTGGCAAGGGTCGCCCTGGCTCACGGAAAACTGGGGAGGTGCGGAGCACAGCAAGGACACTCCTCCCACGTCGCATCGGCTGAGCGATGCGGTGAAGTTGGAAAATGCCTGGCCTTCTTTAACGACTTCTTTCTCTGACCTGAATGACACGAATATTATGATGATGAGTGGTGGTGACTCCGCGAACAGTCTCAAGACACTCCTCATGAGTGACACCATGAACGATGCAGAGTCGAGCGTCGGGCCTTCATGAGCTTTAGGGACCGCTCCCTCAAAGCCTTCGGGTGCATGGCCTGGCACTCAAAGCACAACTTCGGGTTGCACTACAAACACAAACGGACCGGATGCCGATCTGTCCCAGACATCATATGGGGACAGGCCTCGCAAGGCTTGAACCCGTTCTTCGGGGACATCATGAGGCGCCAAGGGTCAACACAAAAAACAGACAAAAGGGTCCAATACACTTAAAAAATTAACAGGGTATCTCTTCTCCACATCAGCGTGTGGCACAGAAAAGAACAGACGTCACTACGCCGATTTCCTCAAGTAGTGGAACTAAAATGTTGTGGATGATTGCATGGCAAAGTAGTGGCTTATGGAAGGTAGGTATCCATACACAGACTTTTGAAAGGTTTCTCTAATGGAAGGTAAACCTCAGTCAATTTCGAAGTACTTAACTTTTGTATGATACAACAAGATACAAGTAGGAAAATACAGGTCTGGTTGAGATGGGAACTGGGGGCAGCAAACAACACTCTACAGCCTTTTCCCCTGCTTAGGTCAGACTTTAGAAGGACAACATGGTTGAGCCTTTTTTGGGCGTTTCAGGTATGAAATCACTAAGTGTCCTTTTCACCCTTGCTACGTTCTCCAGAACATATGAAGTGGAGGCTGCCGCTTCTGTAACAGTAAGACTTTCAATAACAGGCAAAAGAAAGTGATGGAAAAACACAAGACTTCATGTGGTTGTCTGATGAGGAACAAAATACGCAATGTACTTTACCCTCTGGATTTGGAGGATAAACAATTTCTAGTACCAAGAAGTTTTATGACTCACATTGTATGGATGAAAAAACTGGTTCTTATCCAGTCCGTCCCAATGAAATCAGGTGATCAGAAGATGAGCTGGAATCCAAAGGCACCTAACAGTGACCTGTAGCCTCGGAGTTCTGAGCAGTATCCACCAACTGATAGGGAGTAAGAACCGCAAGTCCTTAGGAGTCACAAAACCTATTGGTCCTTGAGGTGGGCAGAAGACTTTAGTAGGAGTGTGAACCTCTGGGGCCATGTGTAGGAAGTTGGCTCTGTGTATACTATTTCAAAGTATGAAATAGTCTGCACAAATCCCAAGGTTTCCCCTTACAGGTAAGAAGGTGGCAAAATCAGATAATACTAATGCACTATTTGTGGGAGTGTGGTCGAGCAGTAGGCTTATCAGAGAGTACTCTTAAGCATTTGTTGTACACACACAGGCAATAAATGAGGAACAAAGACTTACTCCAGTCCAATAGGTTTTTATATTGAAAAATATTTTCATAGTTTATTTTAAGAACCACAGGTACAAGATTTACAGTTAACACTTTAAATGTAAGGTACTTCACTTAGATACTTTAGGAACTTTGAATAAAAGCACTATCATATACAGTGTTTGCAAAAATGGCAATAAGCTATTTTCAAAATGGACAGTGCAAAAATCAACAGTTGCTGGGGGAGGTAAGTAAAGGTTAGATTAGGAGGAAAGTAAAACACTTTCAAGTCTCAGTTCTGGGGCATAGGCAGCCCACCGTTGGGGGGTTCAAGGCAACCCCAAAGTTACCACACCAGCAGCTCAGGGCCAGTCAGGTGCAGATGTCAAAGTGGTGCCCAAAACACATAGGTGCCTATGGAGAACAGGGGTGCTCTGGTTCCAGTCTGCCAGCAATTTAGTACCTGCGTCCTTAGGGGCAGACTGGGGGGGGGATGGAGGGGGGGGAAGGGAGGGAGGATTGGGTGCACAAGTAGGCATACAAAATACACCCTCGGCAGCACAGGGCCAGCCGGGTGCAGTGTGCAAAGCAGGCGTCTGGTTTCAATGGAGGGACCTGGGGGTCACTCTAGTGGTGCAGGCAGGCACAGGGGGTGGTTCTTGGGACAGCCACCACCTGGACAAGGGAGAGGGTCACCTGGGGGTCACTCCTGCGCTGAAGTTTGGTTCCTTCAGGTCCTGGGTGCTGAGGGTGCAGTGTTGGTTCCAGGCGCCGGACCCTTGTTGGAGGTCGCGGTCAGGGGGCGCTTCTGGATTCTCTGCAGGCATCGCTGTGGGGGCTCAGGGAGGGGTCGTCTCTTGTCACTCACTGGCTCGCAGACACCGGGTAGTCCTCCCTGTAGTTTTTGTTCTCTGGATCTTGAGCCGGGGGCGTCGGGTGCAGAGTGTGAAGTCTCACACTTCCGGCGGGAAACGTGAAGTCTTTGAAAGTTGCTTCTTTGTTGCAAAGAAGTAGCTGGTTTTGAACAGGGCCGTTGTTCAAGGGAGTTTCTTGGTCCTTTAATCCAGGGCAGTCCTTTGAGGCTTCAGAGGTCGCTGTTCCCTGATGGATGCGCCGCTGGTTGTTGGTTTTCAAAGTTGGAGACAGGCCGGTAGGGCTGGGGATAAAGCAGTTGTGGTCGCCAGTCTTCTCTGCAGGCTTGTAGGTCAGCGGTCCTCCTCGTTTCTTCAGGTTGCAGGAATCTAGTTTCCTAGGTTCTGGAGTGCCCCTAAATACTAAATTTAGGGGTGTGTTTAGGTCTGGGAGGGCAGTAGCCGATGGCTACTGTCCTGGAGGGTGGCTACACCCTCTTTGTGCCTCTTCCCTGTGGGGAGGAGGGCACATCCCTAATCCTATTGCCCCTAATGCCCATTGCTTCACAGCTTGTGTGCTGGTGGGGAGAAAATGACTAAGTCGACATAGGACTCCCCTCAGAGTGCCATGCCTACCTCCCACTGCCTGTGGCATAGGTAAGTCACCCCTCTATCAGGCCTTACAGCCCTAAGGCAGGGTGCACTCTACCACAGGTGAGGGCATAAGTACTATGCCCATACAGTGGCCAAGCAAAACCTTAGACATTGTAAGTGCAGGGTAGCCATAAGAGTATATGGTCTGGGAGTTGGTCAAACATGAACTCCACAGTTCCATAATGGTAACACTGAAATCTGGGAAGTTTGGTATCAAACTTATCAGCACAATAAATGCACACTGATGCCAGTGTGCAATTTATTGTAACATACACCCAGAGGGCATCTTAGAGATGCCCCCTGAATGCCAACCAGAATTCTAGTGTAGGCGGACTAGTTTTTGCCAGCCTGCGACAGACCAGACATGTTGCTGGCCAGGAACAAAGCCTGTACTGGGTGGAAGTGCTTCTCACCTCCCCCTGCAGGAACTGTTAACACCTGGAGGTGAGCCTCAAAGGCTCACCCCTTTTGTTACAGCACCACAGGGCATCCCAACTAGTGGAGATGCCCGCCCCTCCGGCCACTGCCCCTACTTTTGGCGGCAAGGCTGGAGGAGATAATGAGGAAAACAAAGAGGAGCCACCCACCAGTCAGGACAGCCCCTAAGGTGTCCTGAGCTGAGGTGACCCCTGCCTTTAGAAATCCTCCATCTTGAGTTTGGAGGATTCCCCAATAGGATTAGGGATGTGCCCTCCTCCCCACTGCAAAGAGGCACAAAGAGGGTGTAGCCACCCTCCAGGACAGTAGCCATTGGCTACTGCCCTCCCAGACCTAAACACACCCCTAAATTCAGTATTTAGTGGCTCCCCAGAACCTGGGAAACTAGATTCCTGCAACCTAAACCAAGAAGGACTGCTGACCTGAAGCCCTGCAGACAAGACGGAGACGACAACTGCGTTCGACCCAGCCGTACTGGCCTGTCGCCGGACTCAAAAAAAACTGCAACAGCGACGCATCCGACAGGGACCAGCGACCTCTGAAGCCTCAGAGGACTGCCCTGAACCTAAGGACCAAGAACCTCCTGTGAACAGGAGCCCTGTTCAAAACCAGCTACTTATTTGCAACAAAGAAACAACTTCCAAAGATTGCACATTTCCTGCCAGGAAGCGTGAGACACTACACTCTGCACCAGACGTCCCCGGCTCGAGATGCAGAGAACCAACACCACAGAGAGGACTCCCCGGCGACTGCAAGCCTGTGAGTAGCCAGAGACGACCCCCCTGGGCCCCCACAGTGACCCCTGCAGAGAGAATACAGAGGCTCCCTCTGACCACGACTGCCTGTAACAAGGGACCAGACGCCTGGAACCAACACTGCACGCGCAGCCCCCAGGACCTGAAGGAATCTAACCTCAGTGCAGGAGCGACTCCCAGGTGACCCTCTGCCGAGCCCACCCAGGTGGTGGCTGTCCTGAGAAGCCCCCGCCGAGCCTGCCTGCAACGCTAGAGTGACCCCCCCCCCCCGGTTCCTCCATTGTTTTCAACCTAAAAACCGATGCCTGCTTTACTCACTGCACCCGGCCGCCCCTGTGCCACTGAGGGTGTACCTTGTGTGCCTTCTCGTGTCCCCCCCCGGTGCTCTACAAAACCCCGTGGTCTGCCCCCCAGAGGACGCAGATACCTGCTGGCAGACTGGAACCGGAGCACCCCTGTTCCCCATAGACGCCTATGTGTTTTGGATACCTCTTTCCTGTGCACGTGACTAGCCCTGAGCTGCTGGTGTGGTAACTTTGGGGTTGCCTTGAAACCCCAATGGTGGGCTGCCTATGCCCCAAACTTGAGACTTGTAAGTGTCTGTCTTATCTCCAAAACTAACCTTTACTTACCTCCCCCAGGAACTGTTGATTTTTGCACTGTGTCCACTTAAAATAGCTTATTGCCATTTCTACAAAGACTGTACATGATATTGTGTTTATTCAAAGTTCCTAAAGTATCTATGTGAAGTACCTTGCATTTAAAGTGTTTGATGTAAATCTTGAACCTGTGGTTCTTAAAATAAACTAAGAAAAGCTATTTTTCAATATAAAAACCTATTGGCCTGGAGTAAGTCTTTGAGTGTGTGTTCCTCATTTATTGCCTGTGTGTGTACAACAAATGCTTAACACTACCCTCTGATAAGCCTACTGCTCGACCACACTACTACAAAATAGAGCATTAGAATTATCTCTTTTTGCCACTATCTTACCTCTAAGGGGAACCCTTGCACTCTGTGCACACTACTTCTCAATTTGAAATAGTATATACAGAGTCAAGGTCCTACATATATGTACTCCCTTAAACATACACTGCAACCTGCCCATGAGGCTACCAAGAGCCTACCTTCGGGGTGCCTGACAAGTAGTAAAAAGGGAAGGTTTAGGCCTGGCAAGTGGGTAAGCTTGCCAAGTCGAATTGGCAGTTTAAAACTGCACACACTGACACTGTAGTGGCAGGTCCGAGCCATGGTTACAGGGCTACTAATGTGCTGCAGGCCCACTAGTAGCATTTGATTTACAGTCCCTGGGCAACTCTAGTGCACTTTACTAGGGACTTACCAGTAAATCAAATATGACACTCATGGATAAACCAAACGGTACAAGCTCTATAGGGAGCACTTGCGCACTGATTAGAAGTGGTGAAGTGCACAGACAATAAACCGTCAAAAACGGACCAGAAAAATATTGTAGGAAGGCAGCAAAACGTTTGGGGATAACCCTGCAAAAAGGGCCATTTCCAATATCACACCTGCAGGAGCTGATGGTGAGCCTCAAAGGCTGAAGCCTCTTGTTACAGTGCCATGGGGCACTCCAGCTAGTGGAGTTGTCCGCACACAGACAAAGCCCCACTTTTGGCAGCAAGGTGATCAGGAAAATTATGGAAAGCAGGGAGGAGTGACCCCCCCAAAACTCACCCCTCCCCCTGCCATCTAAAGCTAGGGCCATCCCTAGGGTGTCCAGAGCGGAGGTTGCCCCCCCCCCTTCCTGCAGAATCATCCATCTTAGTTTGGAGAACAGAAACCAATAGGGTTAGGTTTGCGTCCCCCTCCCCAAAGGTAGTGGACACAAGAACAGGGTGTAGCCACCCTCTGGGACAGTAGCCATTGGCTACTGCCCTCTGACCCCTGTAACCCCCCTAAATCCAGGATTTAAGGGCTTACCTGAACCCAGCTCATGAGATTCAGGCTGACCTGACAAGAAAGAAGGACTGCTGAGCTGAACCCCCAGCAGAGAAGACAACGACAACTGACTGCCTCAAAAAACCTGCACAAAAACAGTGAGGCATCCAGCGGGGCCAGCCACCTCGACCAAGTTATAGAAGTCTGTCCTGCACCCAAAAGGACCAAGAACTGCAGTGGACAGTGGCCCTGTCCAAGAAGGAAACATCCAGGGACTCTGGCACACCTCCAGACACGCGAGTCCTGACCACCCTGCACCAGACATCCTACGGCCGGTGACCACGTGGCCCAACCAGCTAAAGAATCATCAGGTGATTGTGAGCAAGTGCCCACCCTGGGTTGACCTTTCGACCCCCCCACAAAGATGCCTACAGAGGGAAGACCGAGGACCCCGACCCCTGAACGCGAAAGCACTGGATGAATATACCCGCACTGTGAGAGACTGGCACCTTATTGCAGTACTCCCCCACATTTTTGCCTGGTTTCCGAATGCAACTTGGACTGGAGTGCACTGGGATCCTGCTAACTAGGTTCCCGGTACCAGTGTTCTTTCCCTAAAACATTTTAAAAGTGATTGGATACATCTTTAGCTATCACTACAAGTCCCTAGTAAAAAGGTACTTAGGTACCCAGGGCATGCAGTACTTTGGATAAGCCCCTGGTGGCAGTGGCACTGATTGTGACAACCTCAAGGGACATGCATCAAGATGTGCACAGCACTGTCATAGCAGACAGTCTCCTGCTGCAAACCTAAAATACAAACTCTACTTGGCACACTACCTGTGTGCCCGGTCCACCGTACACTGCATTAACTATGGGTAAGACACCCCTATAGCAGGCCTTACAGACCTTAGGCAGGATACTCCATACTATATGTGAGGGCACAGCTGAATGAGCAGTATGTTCCCACCGTGTCCCTGGCAAACCTGGGATATAGTGAGCGAATAGAGCTGCCATTTTAATGTATGTGCTGGACACTGGCCAACACGAGATTCCCAGCAAAATAATGGCTACTCTGAACCCTGGGTTGTTTGGTATCAAACCACTCCGAATGATAAATTCAAACTGGTACCAGTACTGGATTTATAATAAAATGCACCCAGGGATCACCTTAGAGGTGTCCCCTGCAAAAGCCAACTATCCTGGCATATTTTCTGACTGGTTTCATCCAGCCTGCCACACCCACACAGTCCATATACAAACCTTGGTGGAGAGCCCAGTCTCCCTGGTTCGTAAACCAATGCCCTCCCTTGGTGGAGGAGCTAACCACCCACTCCCCCAGGAACGTGCAAAACCCCGGTAGTGAGCTTCAAAGGGCTACAGCCCCTGAAACTGGAGCCTCCAGGCCTGCTGCTAGCATCTGAGGGGTTGCCACTTTGCAAAACACCCACTTTTTGAGTGAGCAAAGGTGGGAAACCACACAAAGATTAGGAGTGGCGGCCTAGCATGCACCACCTCTAAGGTGTTGTCTGCGAAGTGGACCCTCAAATTTAGTTTCCTCTATCTTGAAATGAAGGAAACTAGCCAATCAAGTTTAGGGAAGTCACCCTTCCCAAAGGAAGTGGACACTAAAGTGGGTGGAGCCACCCATAGGTAAGTGTCCCATTGGACATTACCAGGTTTCCCCTAGAACGCCCACTAAATTCTGTATTTATTGGACATCCCTAGAACAAGAAATCAGATTTCAAAATACAAAGAAGACCTGCACCAAAGAAGATCCAAAGCAAAAGAACTACAGACCTGTTGCACAAGAAAAGGCACCAAACCCTGCCTGCTGCACCCAGGACCTGCAAATTGCTGCTGTGGAGGAGCTGGACACTGGACCGAGCCCGAGAAACCCAGGTAATATCCAGGCTTAAAGAATCACCCCAGATATCCCTTTTGAGTGGAGGCACCACTCAAAAACCAAGCAAGATCCAATAAGCCAGTGAAGGTCGCTTCACTGGCTGGCCGATATGTCCACAACCGGAATTTGCAGCCGGACCCCACAACACACTAACTACCGTCCCGGACGTGACCTACAAGTGTGCCAAGATTGGTGGCACTGTGCCCTCCAGTGGCCGAGTTACGCCAATTCCCTGGGACAACCTCAAACCAGCTCCCCAAGAGCTGGAGGATCCCGTAGAGGGACTTTAATAACACCCTGGGACCTACCACCAGAATGCTCACAGTGTCCTGTAAGCAGCCAGAGAGACTCACCTCCAAAAGGACTCAGTTGCGCACAGCTCTGGATCTCACCCCGCATCCGGCCGCTCTGCGCCCGCAACAAGGAACCAGCTGTCCTCCACTGATCCCCAAACCCTTGCGACCTCGACAGCCCAAGGGGACCCCGAGAAACCATCTTTTCCAAGTGGCCCCTACAGGTGGCCATGTGCCAAAAGCGTTTCCTACACTGCTCCCGCCGGAAATGGGAGCCGCAAGAGGCTCTCCGGCTGGTGCAAGGTGCCTACTGACTGCTGCGACCACCCTGCAAAAAAAAAAAAAAAAAAAAAAAAACACAAGAGACTGGTAACTTAATTGTACGATTTTGAATGGTAACTGTACATTGATTCCAATGATGCGTAATTATGGGCAGAAAGACTAACTTTATTACAACTTTTAAAACTAATATCTAAAAAAGTATTTGAAAGATCTTGGTCTTAAAAATTAAATAAAACTGAAGTATTTTTATAAACTCTGGTCTTGAGTTATTTATTGAGTGCATGTGCTGCATGATTGGTTTTGTGAGCACAACAAATGCTTAGTACATCTCCTGGATTAGTCTAACTGCTCGACCAGCTACCTTAAAAATTGTAGCATTAAGTGGTCTAATTTTTGCTCATGGAAACCAAAGTGTGCTCGCCTGGACCCACTGCATAGTGTGCCTAGTTTTGCACACTGCATAGAGGGGCCAGCCTCCTACAGATGCCTAAAAGACCACTGCACCCGCAGCCCCCAGAGAACCCGACCTCCAGCACAGGTACATTCCTCCCTGTCTAGCTTAGGGTTTGCTCCAGGGGACCCACTGGTCCTCACATGCAGCATCTGAGTGACCCCGGGGTCTCCTCACAGAGATCTATTGGAAAACCAATGCCTTGTTTGCATCCTGCACCCAGCTGCCATAGTGCCACTGAGGGTGTGCGTTTGATGCCTCCTTGTGGCCCCAATAGTGCCCCTCTAACCCTCCCCCTCCTACCCCCAGGTCTGCCCACCAAAGAACAGGTACTTATCTGCTGGGAGATCTGATTCAGAGTGCACCCTGTCTCCGTGGGAGCCCACTTTAAAATGGCTCAAATTTGACCTCTGCACCCGAACGGCCCAGTGTTGCTGGGAGCTTGGGGTTCACTTGAACCCCCAGCTGTGGACTTCCTAAGCCCCAGAGACTGAAACTGTTAAGTCAAGTACTTACCTCTAAAACTGTGCTTTAGTTTCTTCCCCAAGGATGTGTCCTGAAAATTGCAGTGTCAACATTTAAAATAGCTTTATTGGCATTTATTCAAAAACTGTATGCTATATGAATTCCATTCAAAGTATTATTATTGATATATATGTGAAATAATATCTATTGATGTAATTACATGCAAAGAGAATCTTGTGATTCTAGAAAAAAACAAAATTTATTTTTCTATATAAAAACCTATTGGTCTGTAGTTTAGTCATTAAGGGGGTCATTCTAAGTCTGGCGGGCGGCGGAGGCCGCCCGCCAGACTTCCCCCTCCGAAATACCGCTCCGCGGTCGAAAGACCGTGGAGGGTATTCTAAGTTTTTCCCTGGGCTGGCGGGCGGTCGCCAAAAGACCGCCCGCCAGCCCAGGGAAAAACTCCCTTCCCACAAGGATGCCGGCTCGTAATCGAGCCGGCGGAGTGGGAAGGTGCGACGGGTGCTGTTGCACCCGTCGCGTATTTCACTGTCTGCCAAGCAGACAGTGAAATACTTGTAGGGGCCCTCTTATGGGGGCCCCTGCAGTGCCCAGGCCAGTGGCATGGGCACTTCAGGGGCCCGCAGGGGCCCCGCGACCCCCCCTACCGCCATCCGGTTCCCGGCGGGCGGACCGCCGGGAACTGGATGGCGGTAGGGGGGGTCGGAATCCCCTCGGCGGCGCAGCTAGCTGCGCCGCCTTGGAGGATTCAATAGGGCAGCCGTACACTGGCGGGAGACCGCCAGTGTTGCCGGTCTGACCGCGGCTTTACCGCCGCGGTCAGAATGCCCTGCGGGGCACCGCCGGCCTGTCGGCGGTGCTCCCACCGACCCTGGCCCCGGCGGTCTAAGACCGCCGGGGTCAGAATCACCCCCTAAGTGTCTGCTTCTTCTATTGTGTCTGTGTGTAGAACAAATGCATTTGTAGTATCTACTTTAGCCTCTGGGGAACACCTGGAGTCTGTGTATGTCATTTTGATATAGTATATCAAGAGTGAGCTTCCTACAAAGGGGGACTGACTGAGTTGGCGAGGTAGCATGTTCCAGGTCTGTGCTGCGATGTAGGAAAAGGATCTCCCTCTGGCTGCATTGTTACCAATTCTAGGGGTGGCAGCAAGGGCAACTTGTGCAGAGCGGAGTTACCGGTCTCTGGGTCTGAGAGACTCAGTTGGTGCACGAGTCGCTGAGTCTGAGTGGCTCTGAGTGTGCGCATGAGTACCTCAGTGAGTGTGAGTGCTTGGGGATTCTCTGAGCAGGTCTGTGTGAGTTCACGAGTGCCTCTGTGGGTGTATTACTGGGTGCATGAGTATGTGAGTATTGTAGGAAGCAGCATATATAGTGAACCAAAACGAGGTACACTGCACAAAAAGTCAAAGCAATCAGAGGAACAAATTACATCCCAAATGCTCCTTTTTTCAGTAGTGTGGTCAAGCGACTCCTACGGTAAGTGACACACACTGAAAGAAATCACACCAATTTATAGCAATAACATGTACTTTTATATAAAGTCTGATATTTTGATTTATTAATTTTTACAGCTTGCAAAACTTGATACAGTGCATTTTTCAGATGTGGTAAAGTTATCCTATGAAGGAAGAACTAGCACTGCATACAGGTATAGTAAAGCGACTTACGTGATCAATCTCCTGGACTTCGTCCACACGGACCATTCACCTCAGGCAGCAGGGTGCATGAGTACAGCTCAGCGTCAAGTGCCCCATGTAAGTCTATGGGGACCGGTTTGGTCACAAAGTTGCTTGAGGGATGGATTGGGAGTCCACATCAGAGGAACCCACGTGGGTTTCGAACCTTGAGAGCCTTAGGCACGTAGTGACACCACCGATCCACTTCACCTCAGGCTGTGGGGTGCAGGTACAGTGGTGTTTTATCGCATCAGGTCTGGTGCTGGAGTTCCTTGTGGTTGTAAGGAGCCCCGCAGAACCAGTCTATAGGCATCGACTTGGGGTTTAGTCCGAACAAGCCAACAAGTGGCCTCAGGTCTCACGAGGCAGAGAGATGTGGGGACAGCCTTGGTCCTCTTCTCCTAGGCCCAGGGCAGACGGGTGCAGAGGTGTCCTGAGACATGGGGTCTTTGTCACTCCCATTTGCTAGGGGTCTGCAGAATCAGGCTGCAAACGCTGTCAGGAAGTCCACATAGGGCAAGCTCTGGGTAGGCTGTGTCTAGGGACCATGGTGACACCACTGGACCACTTCAACTCGGGCTAGGCAGCTCAGCTGCAGTGATGTTGCCCAGTGTTGGGTTTTTGGCAGTCAAGGTCCACATGGTTCTTCCTTGGGTGCCTGCAGATGCAGGGCAGCAGCTCCTGTAATCCAAAAGAGTTCTTCTTGGTGATTTGTGAAGCACGGACAGCGCTCCCTGATTTTTGGAACCTGCAGTGGCAGGACAGGTCAGATGCTCCTCAAGGGCCAGGCGCAGCAGGCTTGGCACCACGTCAGTCGTGCTTCTTAGGTCTATGGTTTTGCAGTCTTGTTGCACACTCCTTTTGTGTCATGGAAGAAAGTCAGAGAATCTGTGTAGGAAAGTGGCCTTGTTGACATGGTTGCCCCCCACTTTTTGTCTGATATTGGTGATAACTTGACAGAGCGTGATGGGATCCTGCTAACCAGGCCCCAGCACTAGTGTGCTTTCCCAAAACTGTAGCATTGTGTCCACACAACAGCACACCCTTGGTACACAGTTAAGTCCCTTGTAAAAAGTACCCACGGTACCAAGGGACCTGTTAACTGGAAAGTCCCCAAGTGCTGCAGCATGACTTATGCCACCCTGGGGACCACTCACCTAGCACATGCACATTGCCATTGCAGCTTGTGCGCGCTGGTGCTGAGAAAAAGGCAAATTCGACACTGCACCTCTCAGTGTGCCACACCACGAACCACTGCCGATGGTATACGTAAGTCAACACTCAAGCAGGCTTTACAGCCCTAAGGGAGGGTGCACTATACCATAGGTGAGGGCATACCTGCATGAACAATATGCCCCTAAGTGTCTAAGTCCATTCTTAGACATTGTAAGTCTAGTGGGGCCATATTAAGTATATGGGCTGGGAGTTTGTCATTATGAATTCCACAGATCCATAAACTAAAGTCTAGAATGTTTGGTATCAAACTTGTCAGCACAATAAACCCAAACTGATGCCAGTGCTGGTTTTATTGAAACATGCACTCAGAGGGCATCTTAGAGATGCTCCCTGTATTTACCCATTCCTTTAATGCAGGACTGACGGGTCTGCGCCAGCCTACCACGAACAGACAAGTTTCTGATTCCATGGGGTGAGAGCTTTTGTGCTCTCGTAGGCCAGAAACAAAGCAGACACTGTGTCCGTGCTTCACACCTCCACCCTGCAGGAATTCTAACACCTGGTGGTGAGCCTCAAATGACAAGGCTTCTTACCTAGAAGCAGGCCTGATTCTGAGTGCCCCCAGTCGCCATAGGTTCCCACTGTAAAACCCGGCAGCAACGTTGACCTCTGCATAAAGCCAGCCCCGTGTGGCTGGTGGAGGGTGCTTGGCACTAACTCAAACTCAGACCCATGGTATTATAACCCCCAGAGAATGGAACTGTAGGTCTGGTACTTACCGCCATAACTGTACTTTCTTTTATTCCCTACGGAACTGTTCCTGAAAATTGCAGTGTGTCAACTTTTAAAACATATTTGCTATATTCAAATAAGCCATTTATATTGCCAAATTAAAACAAATAGGTATTGATACATATTTTGGATACTTACTTGTAAATGTGCTTTCCTTGCAAATTGAATCTTGTGGTTCTAGAAATAAATGGACAAAAACAAGTTTTGGTATCTAAAAATAATTGCCCTGAAATTAGGGCTTTGAGAGCATGCTTCATTTATTACCTGTGTGTACAAAAAATGCTTTGCACTACCCTCTGATAAGCCTAACTGCTCGACCACAGTACAACAAAACAGTATTAGTATCATATTTGTTGCCTCTAAACTCTGGTGAATCCCTGTACAGACTATGGTGGTCATTCTGACCTCGGCGGTAAAAGGCGCCTACCGCCGGTCAGAAATCCTCCATAATCCCGCCGCGGTCGCGGAAACCCGCCACGGTCATTCTGACCCGCAGAAGGCAAACCTCCGAAAATCCGACAGCCACAACAGACCGCCAGACCAGCGGTCGGCGGAAAAGTGGAGGTGACAAAACCTCCACCGTCATGCCAACAGAAATACGCCCATGCCATTACGACCCACGAATCCACGCGGCGGTCTTTCAAACGCGGTATTCCATTGGCGGGACACACCGCCGCGGTCAGAATACACACAAACGAACAAAACTCAGCCACATTGGCCGATTTGAATACCACACACCTGATACACATACACACACCACTCCCACACACACAATACAATATAAAACACACACCCACATCACCCACAAACCCCTACGACCAAAAATTCTGAAAGAAGGCCAGAGCGAGACACCACCATCCACAAACTAGCAGCCACAGCCACTCAACACCATCACCCACACACTATCCACACACAAAACAACACACACCACCACACTCAACACACTTAACTACACATACTCCACCCCACACATCATACACACCACCCCATGGCACCCCAAAGACACCCCCGCTTCTCAGACGAAGAACTCAGGGTCATGGTGGAGGAAATCGTTCGGGTAGAGCCCCAGCTGTTCGGCACACAGATCCAATACACCAGCATTGCCCGGAGGACGGAGCTATGGCAGAGGATTGTCGACAGGGTCAACGCTGTGGGACAGCACCCCAGAAATCGGGAAGACATCAGGAAGCGATGGAACGACCTACGGGGGAAGGTGCGTTCCATGGTATCCAGGCACAACATCGCCGTGCAGAA
Source organism: Pleurodeles waltl (assembly GCF_031143425.1). Classification (NCBI taxonomy): domain Eukaryota; kingdom Metazoa; phylum Chordata; class Amphibia; order Caudata; family Salamandridae; genus Pleurodeles; species Pleurodeles waltl. The sequence goes on along the minus strand of NC_090443.1, from coordinate 10,526,805 downwards.
GACTGGCGGAGGACCCCCACCTCAACCCCCACAATTTACAACATGGGAGGAGGAAGTCTTGAACATCCTGCATCCTGACGGCCTCGCAGGAGTCGGCGGAGGAATGGATACTGGTAAGTTGAAGCTTCACTACTGCTTCCCCCCCACCTGCATGCCAAATCATACCCCAACCCTCACCCCCATCCTCGAACCCCACCCTCACCCCCACCCCCATCCTCACCCCCACCCCCACCACCATCCTCACCCCACCACCATCCTCACCCCCACCCCCAGCACACCTATTCCCTGCCAATGTCTCACCATCACAACCCACACATCCAAAAACCTAGGCCTGCATGCGTCCACTAAGCATGGACACCCATCACCAAAGCAAGCCCAATGCATATACACATCCCCCCCACAAGCCACCCTCACCAAAGCCCCCACACACGAATGCCAGCACTTGGGGACACGGGAACCCACAGATACACCCATATGCCACACATTGAAACTATAACCATACCTCTATACCCCTGCAGGACCCGACCGTCAACACACCGCCGCGGAGGGCCCAGAATTCTCCACACCCCCCACCCAAGAGGCCGTCAGCGATGACAGCAGCTCTGTCGACCTGGACACCGATGACCAGCCCGGACCATCGGGGACCTCTGGACAGTCGGTTCCCCTCACACAGGCCCAGGCCACTACAGACCCAAACCCCTCTGGGAACACCAGCACAGCTCCCACCCAGCGGGCCCATGCCTCTGTCTCCATGGCGCGTCAATCTGCGGTGTGTCTACCACTACAGGGCACCCAGGATAACCCACCACCCCAACAACAACAGGGACCTGGGGGCAGTGGTAGTGGGCACACCGGCCAGGGGGCAGAGGCCCAGGGAAACAGGGCAACTTGGAGGGCAGCAGTGCGACAGGGGGGGGACGGGCCCAGGGAACCCACTCTCCACGAGGCCCTCACCACCATCATGGGAGCATACAACCGCTCCCAGGAGACGATGGCGACGGTACTGGCCCGGTTCCAGGAGATCCAGGTACTGCAGGAGGAACACTATCGGGGGTACAGGGAGGACATCAGAGCCCTCACCTCCACCCTGGTTACCATGGTAGGGCTGCTGCAGGACCTCATCAACACCAGGACGGACACTCAACAACACCCAAGGGCCCCTGCCACTAGCCTGGACCAAGAACAGCCAACCACCTCCGCCGGCGCTAGTGGACAGGAGGCCCCCGCACAGCAGCAGCCCACCAGACCCCCACCTCCTGCAGGAGAAGAACCACCCCGCAAGAGGGCCCTGAGATCTCGCAAGAAGACAGAGTAGGATGTCAAGACCCCCGCCAGCAAAGGATACCACCTGATGTCATCCCACTGTCCCACATTGTCACCCTGTCCATCCTTGAACTGCCCATGCTCCATCTCTCCACAGGCCTCTGGACAATGCACCTGTGTGACTGTTACTCTGGACTCTGCCATGGACATTCCTTCACCATAGCCCCCACCCACTTGAAACCACCCATCCCATTTTGAGCACTTAAATAAACACCTATTTTGCACAAAACTATCTGGAGTCTGGCTGTGATTTCAAAATATTGTAATTGACATGACAGTGCAAATATGTCCTTGTACATAGTGAAGTCAACAAACAGCTGCCACAAAGCTGTAGTCCATGGGGAAACGAAGCACAGGACTCGTAGTGGGGACCCCAGATCTGAAATAGGGAGGGAAAAGCCACAACTCAGTCATCATACACTGGGGCAAATAGACAGGCAGCAGAGATGCAGGAGAGTAGTTCACATTTACTAAATTATCTTTGAATTGTTACCTGTGTCCTATTGGAAGTACTGTTCAATGATTCTGTCCCTGTTGTCTGTTTCAGCCCCGTCGTCTTCCTCCTCGTCACTCTCCTCAGGTTCCACCGCTGCCACAACACCACCGTCTCGACCATCCTCCTGCAGGAAAGGCACCTGGCGGCGCAAAGCCAGGTTGTGAAGCATGCAGCAGGCCACGATGATGTGACACACCTTCTTAGGTGAGTACATTAGGGATCCACCTGTCATATGCAGGCACCGAAACCTGGCCTTTAGGAGGCCAAAGGTGCGTTCGATCACCCTCCTAGTACGCCCATGGGCCTCATTGTACCGTTCCTCTGCCCTGGTCCGGGGATTCCTTACTGGGGTCAGTAGCCACGACAGGTTGGGGTACCCAGAGTCCCCCGATAGCCATACACGGTGTCTCTCTAGCTGTTCCATCACGTAAGGGATGCTGCTATTCCTCAGGATGTAGGCGTCATGCACTGACCCTGGGAATTTGGCATTTACATGCGAGATGTACTGGTCAGCCAAACACACCACCTGGATGTTCATTGAATGGTAACTTTTTCTGTTCCTGTACACCTGCTCCCTGTCTCTTGGGGGAACCAAAGCCACATGGGTCCCATCAATGGCACCAATGACGTTGGGAATATGTCCAAGGGTGTAGAAATCACCCTTCACTGCAGCCAATTCGCCCACCTCAGGGAAAATGATGTAGCTCCTCACGTATTTCATCAGGGCAAACAACACTCTGGATAACACCTTCGAAAACATGGGCTGAGACATCCCAGAAGCAATTCCCACTGTTGTCTGAAATGAACCACTTGCCAAGAAATGGAGTACTGACAGGACCTGCACCAGAGGGGGAATCCCTGTGGGTTGGCGGATGGGGGACATCAGGTCGGGCTCCAGCTGGGCACACAGTTCATGTATAGTGGCACGGTTAAGACGGTAGGTCAGGATAATGTGGCGTTCTTCCATTGTCGACAGGTCCACCAGCGGTCGGTACACGGGAGGATTCATCCGTCTCCTCGCCAAACCCAGCGGACGGTGCCTAGGAAGGACAACATGGAGCACACAGTCAAGCAACCCACAGGTACGTACTCACAGCTAGCACAGTAAACGATTCTCTATGCAGTGAATGGCGTGTCTGAGTGGCTATGCAAGGCCTAGGCCTGTGTGACGCAGTTGAAATTGAGCCATGTGGACCCTCGAAATGGCGGCTGCCTGACCTGTGAAGTGTGACAATGGGATGTGAGGTCAATGCGCTGGCGTGGCACACCGCGGCGGGCGGCGGGCGAAGACCGCGGCGCGAAGCCGCATTGGTTAACATTGAAGCCTATGGGTTTCAGGAGCCAATGGCGAAGGGCGCCGGCGGTGGCGGTACGCACCGCCGCGGTACGCACCGCCGCGGACGTGACCACCATTTTCTATCTACTTATCCACTTGCGACTTGAACTTTCACAGGAGAGGACCTATACTGCAAGTGTTGCTGTGACCTCGGTCTGGAAGGGACAATGGCTGCTGCGCCTGGGGAAAGGGCCCCTGCCTTCACTGCAGAGGAGTTGGAGAAACTTGTGGATGGGGTCCTCCCCCAGTATGCGCTACTCTACGGTCCTCCAGACCAACAAGTGAGTTTAATTCAATCTGGATTTGGGGCCACTGGCTGGCTTGGGGGCCTGGCGGGGGGCCTGGCGGGGATGGGGGGCATGTTGGGCCTGGTGGGGGGCCTGGCGGGGGGCCTGGCGGGGATGGGGGGGCATGTTGGGGCTGGCGGGGGGCCTGGCGGGGATGGGGGGGCATGTTGGGGCTGGCGGGGGGCCTGGCGGGGATGGGGGGGCATGTTGGGGCTGGCGGGGATGGGGGGGCATGTTGGGGCTGGAGGGGGGCCTGGCGGGGATGGGGGGCATGTTGGGCCTGGTGGGGGGCATGGCGGGGGGCCTGGCGGGGATGGGGGGGCATGTTGGGGCTAGCGGGGGGCCTGGCGGGGATGGGGGGCATGTTGGGCCTGGTGGGGGGCCTGGCGGGGGGCCTGGTGGGGATGGGGGGGCATGTTGGGGCTGGCGGGGGGCCTGGCGGGGATGGGGGGCATGTTGGGCCTGGTGGGGGGCCTGGCGGGGGGCCTGGCGGGGATGGGGGGGCATGTTGGGGCTGGCGGGGGGCCTGGCGGGGATGGGGGGCATGTTGGGCCTGGTGGGGGGCCTGGCAGGGGGCCTGGCGGGGATGGGGGGGCATGTTGGGGCTGGCGGGGGCCTGGCGGGGATGGGGGGGCATGTTGGGGCTGGCGGGGGGCCTGGCGGGGATGGGGGGGCATGTTGGGGCTGGCGGGGGCCTGGCGGGGATGGGGGGCGTTGGGCCACTGGCAACGAAAATGCAGACAAACTTGAACGTGGTATTTCTCCCTCCCTGTACGTGTCACATAGGTCCGCGCCCATGAGAAGATCGGGATTTGGCGTGCCATCGCCAAGGAAGTCCGGACCCTGGGGGTCCACCATCGACGGGGCACCCACTGCCGCAAGAGGTGGGAGGACATCCGCCGCGGGACCAAGAAGACCGCCGAGTCTCTGCTGGGGATGGCCTCCCAACGTAGGCGGGGTGCCTGCCGTCAACTGACCCCCCTGATGTTCCGGATCCTGGCGGTGGCCTACCCTGATTTGGATGGGCGCGTGAGGGCAGCACAGCAGACACAAGGGGGTGAGTACAAGCATTATCTACTCTGTTGTCGCGCAGTGGAGGTGTCTGGGTGGGGGAGGAGGGCTGTGGGTCCCCCTAGGCCAGGGCGATATCTGTAGGCTGGGCACCCCCGTAAGCCCCTGTGTCCCCAGCCACCACCCTCAGTAGTTTGTCAGTACAGCCATCCCTGGGCCGTGTCATCCATGGGTGCAGTTGTCAACTCTAGGCGTGTAGGGCATGTTCCACGGAATGCGTAGCGGACCCCAAGTGCGCAACTTAGTGCAGGGGGCATCTGTGTCTGTCATGTCCGCTAACTGTACCGGAGATCCATGTACTCAATATCCCTTTATTTCTCTCTCCCCCCCCCTTTTTGTTTGTCTTTCTGTGCTTGTGTGCATCAGCATCATCAGGCGGAGGAGAAGTGGCATCGGGGCAGGAGGGAGCTGCATCTCACATGGCCCAGGAGGGCCATGCCACAGAGTCAGACTGGACCAGTGAGACGGAGGGCGAGGGGAGCTCCACAACGGGGACGACTGGACCCTGCAGCGACACGGACACGTCCTCGGAAGGGAGCTCCCTTGCGGGGGTGGCACCATCCGTGCCCCCCGCCATTACAGGTACAGCCGCCTCCCAGCGCACATCTCCGCCCTCCCAGCAGCCCCTCAGCGTTCGCCCCGTGCCCGCTCTGCCAGGAAGCCGGGCATCTCCTTCGCCCCAGGCACCTCAGGCCCTGCCCCTGTTACCCCCGCTGCCCTCAGTGAGGAGGTCATTGACCTCCTCCGAACGCTCATTGTTGGGCAGACTACCCTTTTGAATGCCATCCAGGGGGTGGAGAGGGAGGTTCATCGCAGCAATGCGTACCTGGAGGGCATTCATTCGGGTCAGGCTGCCCATCAGCGATCGTTCCAGGCTCTGGCCTCAGCACTGACGGCAGCCATTGTCCCTGTCTCCTGCCTCCCTCTACTAACTCCCTCCTCCCAGTCTCCTGTTCCTCTGCCTGTCCCACCCACACCATCAGACCAGCCTGCACACACCTCAACACCCAAGAGAAGCTCATCCAAACATAAGCACCACAGATCACGCAGACATTCACACACGCAACATTCCGATGCAGACATGCCAACAGTCACTACCACCTCTGTGACCCCCACCTCCTCGTCTCCCTCCTCCCTCCCTGTGACGTCTACACTCACACCTCCATTCACCTCACCATCAGCCAGTGTTTCCATCACCAGCACACCCTCCACTCCAGTCCGCACACGTGCAGTCACCACCCCCACTGCCATTTACACGTCCCCTGTGTCCTCTCCCACTGTGTCTGTCACCCCCTCTTCCACACCACACAAACGCAGCCACCCACCCACCCAACAGCCATCCACCTCACGACAGCCTATCCCTCCTGCACCTGCACCCAAAGACAGCAAACGTGACTCACCTACAACCACATCCTCTCCCTCCACTCCCATTCCCACTGTACCTACCACTCTCCATTGTCCCAAGAAACTCTTCCTCGCCACTGCTAACTTCTTTCCTGACCCTGAGCCCCCCCCTCCTTCTCGTCGGGGTAAGAAGAGCACCTCAGCCACCACCAGCCCTGCAGCCCCCTTGACAAGGGTGCAGGGGTATTGGAGCCCACCAGCCCGCATGTCTGGATCTTCGCCCAGCAGCAAGGGGACAGCCAGCCCACCCCCTGGGAAGAGGAGCAGAAGGCGGAAGGGGCGCCGCAGGAGCCCGGCTTCTACATCCCCCCCGGACACCACCCAGAGACAGTCACCAGCCACAGCTCCAAAGGGAGGAAAGGGCCACAGACTCCCGACTAAGGAGGGCAAGGGCAGCAAGTCGGAGAGGTCAGGCTGCAGGCCTGCTGCCCAGGAGGAGCCCACCACCCCCATAGCCGCTGCCCAGGGAGGACCCAGCCCAGCTGGCCAGGAGGGCCCCACCACCCACAGCCCAGGTGGGCATTGAAGGAGCACCATCCCCGCTGCCCAGGAGGGCACCACCAGGCAATGAGCAGTTGGCCATAGACCGGCCGCCGTCTCAAGCCCCGCTGAACTGGACCCCGCCATCTCAAGCACCGCTGAACTGGGCCCGCCGTCTCAAGAACCGCTGAACTGGGCCCCGCCGTCTCAAGCACCGCTCCGCTGGGCCCCGCCGTCTCAAGCACCGCTGAACTGGGCCCCGCCGTCTCAAGAACCGCTGAACTGGGCCCCGCCGTCTCAAGCACCGCTCCGCTGGGGACCGCCGTCTCAAGAACCGCTGAACTGGGCCCCGCCGTCTCAAGCCCCGCTGAACTGTGCCCCGCCGTCTCAAGCACCGCTGAACTGGGCCCCGCCGTCTCAAGAACCGCTGAACTGGGCCCCGCCGTCTCAAGCACCGCTCCGCTGGGCCCCGCCGTCTCAAGCACCGCTGAACTGGGCCCCGCCGTCTCAAGCACCGCTGAACTGGGCCCCGCCGTCTCCAGCACCGCTCCGCTGGGGACCGCCGTCTCAAGAACCGCTGAACTGGGCCCCGCCGTCTCAAGCCCCGCTGAACTGTGCCCCGCCGTCTCAAGCACCGCTGAACTGTGCCCCGCCGTCTCAAGAACCGCTGAACTGGGCCCCGCCGTCTCAAGCACCGCTCCGCTGGGCCCCGCCGTCTCGCGCACCGCTGAACTGGGCCCCGCCGTCTCAAGCACCGCTGAACTGGGCCCCGCCGTCTCCAGCACCGCTCCGCTGGGGACCGCCGTCTCAAGAACCGCTGAACTGGGCCCCGCCGTCTCAAGCACCGCTCCGCTGGGGACCGCCGTCTCAAGAACCGCTGAACTGGGCCCCGCCGTCTCCAGCACCGCTCCGCTGGGGACCGCCGTCTCAAGAACCGCTGAACTGGGCCCCGCCGTCTCAAGCCCCGCTGAACTGTGCCCCGCCGTCTCAAGCACCGCTGAACTGGGCCAGCCGTCTCAAGAACCGCTGAACTGGGCCCCGCCGTCTCAAGGACCGCTCCGCTGGGCCCGCCGTCTCAAGCACCGCTGAACTGGGCCCCGCCGTCTCAAGCACCGCTGAACTGGGCCCCGCCGTCTCCATCACCGCTCCGCTGGGGACCGCCGTCTCAAGAACCGCTGAAGTGGGCCCCGCCGTCTCAAGCCCCGCTGAACTGTGCCCCGCCGTCTCAAGCACCGCTGAACTGGGCCCCGCCGTCTCAAGAACCGCTGAACTGGGCCCCGCCGTCTCAAGCACCGCTCCGCTGGGCCCCGCCGTCTCAAGCACCGCTGAACTGGGCCCCGCCGTCTCAAGCACCGCTGAACTGGGCCCCGCCGTCTCCAGCACCGCTCCGCTGGGGACCGCCGTCTCAAGAACCGCTGAACTGGGCCCCGCCGTCTCAAGCCCCGCTGAACTGTGCCCCGCTGTCTCAAGCACCGCTGAACTGGGCCCCGCCGTCTCAAGAACCGCTGAACTGGGCCCCGCCATCTCAAGCACCGCTCCGCTGGGCCCCGCCGTCTCAAGCACCGCTGAACTGGGCCCTTCAAGGCAAGACCCGCTGAACTGGGCCCTTCAAGGCAAGAAGCGCTGAACTGGGCCCTTCAAGGCAAGAAGCGCTGAACTGGGCCCTTCCAGGCAAGAACCGCTGGCCCTTTGGCAGACGTGGCAGGGCAGGATCTGTCTCGGGCAGGGCTGCAGGATGTCCTCTGGCCAACATGCCTCCTCCAGTGGCAGTGGAGTCTGTTATGGACTGTTTGGACTGTGGCTTTGCTCTCCCCAGGATGGCCCAGTGGGCAGGCCACCCACTGTATGGACTGTATGGACAGTGGCTTTGCACTCCCCAGGATGGCCCAGTGGGCAGGCCACCCACTGTATGGACTGTATGGACTGTGGCTTTGCACTCCCCAGGATGGCCCAGTGGGCAGGCCACCCACTGTATGGACTGTATGGACTGTGGCTTTGCACTCCCCAGGATGGCCCAGTGGGCAGGCCACCCACTGTATGGACTGTATGGACTGTGGCTTTGCACTCCCCAGGATGGCCCAGTGGGCAGGCCACCCACTGTATGGACTGTATGGACTGTGGCTTTGCACTCCCCAGGATGGCCCAGTGGGCAGGCCACCCACTGTATGGACTGTATGGACTGTGGCTTTGCACTCCCCAGGATGGGCCAGTGGTCATGGAGTCCCCTCGTGGATCTGGCGTTGTGTACTCAAGTGGCTGAGGTGCCCCCCCTTCCCTTCCCCCTGAGGTGCCTGTCCTATTTTCTTTCTGATGCCCCTGCAGTGTTCTCTCCGTGGAGTTCTTGTCGTGGGACTGGGCCTTGCCCCTTTGCACAGGACCCCTGTGGTCCACGGACAGTGGTTGGACTACATTTAGTAGCTGTATATATTTTGTACATAGTTTATTTATTTATTGGGATTACTGGTGTCCATATTTCAATATATCTGCCCGTTTATGATCTCTTCTTTTGGTCTTTGCATTATTTCGGAGGGGGGGGTTTGTGGGTTGTGACAGTGATCTGTGGGAATGCATTGATGTGTGTGTTGTAGTGGGTATGGGTGGGTGGGTGTGTGCCGGTAATCTTTTCCCTCCCCTGTGTCGTAGGTGCAGTACTCACCGATGTCTTCCGCGCCGCCGGGCGTGCTCCTGGTACAGGAGCAGGTATAGGAGTGCGGGGATGACCTGCAACTCGGGTTCCATACTGCCGGAATCTCGCGTGGAGTGCGTAGAGGTGAGCGTTTTCCCGTTCGTAGTCTGTTTCCGCTGTGTTTTTATCGGCGGTGCTCCCGCCCCGGAAAAGGTGGCGGATTGGTGGGTCGTGATAGGGTGGGCGGTACATTGTCTGCCGCCTGGCTGTTGGCGGGGACCGCCGCGCTGTTTGTTTGTGCCGCCGTGGCGGTCGGAGTGTTAATGCGGCGGGCTGTGTTGGCGGTTCCCGCCAGGGTCAGAATTGCATATTTTGGACCGCCGGCCTGTTGGCGGCTTGGCCGCCGCATTATCACCGACCGCCAGGGTCAGAATGAGGGCCTATATTTCAATTTGATATAGCATATCCAGAGCCATCTTCCTACAATCTTGTATAAGTGGTTCCCCTAAATAGTCAATTTAGGGGATCTGGTATTGAGAGTGAAGGGTAGCAATCACTGGAGTACTGTAGGAATCTGGCCTGGTGTGTGCTAACTACCTATGGTATGATCACCTTATACAAGGTCCATGTATCCCTTATGAGTGAAGTGGAGTCAGTGTCAAGGAAGCCAGGCTCTCTAAAGGTAGCTGTGGATAAGTAGCCAAGGCTTATTTAGGAGACACGCAAAGCTCTCATTCAATACCACTGTAGTCATACAGCACTTACACAAATGAAAGAAGGCACTCAGTGCTACGAAAATAGAGGCTCTTTATTAGAGTAATACAAACACTAGTTAGGCAATACTCTAATTGTAGGTAAGTAAACATACTACACATGTACAGTAACAATCAGGAATAGGCTTAAAAAGCAATTGAGAACACTGAAAAACAGCAGACAAATCTCTAGACCAGGGGGAGTGGGGGTGGGGTGGTGTTGGTGTTAGGTGGATGCAGGAGTTGGTCGACGGTGGAAAGAAGACAGTCAACACTGGGGCAGGTGAAGAGTTCCTGGCTGATGCGGTCGACGTCCCACGCTGGATGAAGGATTGCAGTCAGTCTGTGGAGTGAAAAAAACACATACAAGACCTGAAAAAGGAAAATATCGCAGTTGCTAGCAGTGGAGCTGTTGGGGTCCAGGAAGGCCAAGTGAGGGGGAGAGGGAACTAAACCCACAGGGGATGTCCGTAGCGACCCTCGGCAGTGCGGAGAGTCCAAAGAAGAAGATGCAGCCCACACAGATGACTCGCAGACAAGGAGCACAGGAGTCACGGTGAGGCCCATGCAGGACACTTAAAAAGGAGTCCCACGTCGCTGAATAACCATGCAAAGGGCTGAGCGTCACAGGGAAGAGTGATGTGGACAGGAGCAACACAAAGACTGAAGTTCCCCTGGAGGCGGTGCCATCAAGCCTTGTCAGTTGCAAGAGACACTATGCATGGAGAAGGGAAGGTCCTACCTTCACCCAAGTTGGACAGCTGGTAGGGAGGACACAAAGGACCACCAACTGTGATGCAGGATCCACAAAATCCATAGAAGAGGAGATCCATGCAGCCGGTCATCACTGCAGCAGAATGCCTGTAGATGCACAGGAGCGACTCTTTAATTCCACAGGAAGTTTGCTTCTTAGGGCAGACGGAAGACTCGCCACCCTCATATGATGCACAGCCGGGGAAATGTTGCAGTTGCTAGAAGAAGCCAGAGAAACAATGTTGGAGAGCAGAGGCGTAGCTGTAGATGCGGACTGTAGGTCCCTGTGGAGTCCAGCTGCGGTTCGAGAGGCCAGAAGTTTCAGGAAACGATGCAGATGATTCCTGCTGGAGTCTTGCATGTCGAATCTGGGAACCCACCCATGAGGAAGACCCTAAATAGCCCTGGAAGGGGAACTGGTCACCTAACCACATGGCCACTAAGATGCCCCCAGAGGCCTCTGCCCACCCTTAGGTCAAGATGGCAGAATCAAAGGGCCATCTGGGGTGGTGATAGACAGGGGAGTGGTCATTCCCATTTCCATTGTTCAGTTCCAGGACAGAGCAGGGATTAGGGGTCCCTCAACTGGTGCAGATTGGTTTTATGAGAGGATGGCACCAATGGTGGCCATCAAAGCATACCAGTGGCTTGGCGAGGCTACCCCTGACAAGTCATTTAACACCTTTTTTCTACCCAAAGTCAAAGGGTGTTGACTCCGTCACCTAAAGGAAATTCTTTTGTTCTGCCTTCCTGGACTACAAGTCGGAAACGTTTGATAACAAACATGCCCATGTTCAGAGTTACCCTTATGTAGCTGGCAAAGGTAGTGACCTATGTCCAGTACAAGCGTGAAATGGCATCCCCGCACTAATGAAGTCCAGGAAAATGGAGATGAGTCTGTGGGAAAATCTCTGCTCATGCAGGGGTGCCCTCCGACATCGGTACTTGCAGCAGGCCCTCTGGGCTAGGAGGCCCTGCCTTAGGAGTGACTTACAGGGACCTGGTGCAGTGATCTTTAGTGAAAGGGTGCATGCACCTTTACATGCAGGCTGCAATGCCAGCCCTGCAAACACATTTTACATAGGTCCCCATGGGTGGCATAACATGCTGCAGCCCATGGGGAACCCCTGGTGTCTCCCCGCCCTGGGCACCATATACTAGGGACTTACATGGGGGAACCAGTATGCAAATGTGGGAGGTATGAAGTCATAGCAAACAAATGTACAGGGGGAGTGCACAGTAACTGGGGTCCTGGTTAGCATACTGACAAGCAAAAAGTGGGGGTAACCATGCCACAATAAGGGTACTTTGCTACAGCTACATACCCTGGAGTCACAACACCCTGTAGATGACCACTTTCTGTGGGGAGTGGGCAACACCATGTCCAGAGGTCCTAAATTCCACCAGACACAAGTAGAATTTCCTAGGCTGTGTCCATTTCGGGCTGGTCACCCTAGGGGTGTGTCCAGCCTCGAAATGCAAAATGCCTCCTACATAGCTAATGTTCCTGAATATCCAGGTGCCAGATGGGGTCTGGGGGTGGGCATCTCCCTTTCAGAGACTAGATCTGTCTCGGAATGCAGATCATGCTATGGGAAGGGGTGTCCAACACCTCACCCTGAGAAGCTTTGTGTCTGACCTCCAAAGAGCAAAGGATCTCACCCCTGGATCTCACTCTAGTCTGTTGGTGGCAAACTGGCTAGAACTGGTCAGTTAGCTCAGAAGCAGTTGGTATGTTTTCAGGAGGAAACTGTAAGGTACACTTTGGATGCGTGCATTAATAAATCCATCGCCAGGGCTTATAAAACCTGAGAGGTTCAACATCCCTATTTTCATTAAAGACATCATGGAGCTGGGCAACTCGTATTAATCAGTGGCCAACTAAAATGGATTCCCTGTTCACCTAATATATCTAAGAAACGACAGACTTAGCAGGGGCATATCTTCTCTTGCAGATATGACCACGCATATAATAATATGCACCATGCCTTAGGGCTATAAGGCCTGCTATAGGGGTGACTTACAAATATTACATGCAATGTTTTGGGGACATGGCACACAGTCCATAATTTATGTTGCGTTTTCACTTTTAGGGGGCACCTTGTCAAGCAGTCTGCATGAGGTCAGTGCTGGGTCCCTTAGAGAAGAACAAGTTCTGCTACAGCTCTTAGCGACCCTCTGCAGTACCGAGGCACTCTAGGTAACACTTACTATGGGACTTAGAAGGGTGCTACAGAGCCTTATCACTTGGGATCAAGGGATCAGGTGTCTTGTTTTGGGGAAAGACTGGCACTGGGGACCAGCTTACCAGGAAGCCAGTGAACTTCAGTTAAAGCTGCATCAAAACTTGGCAACAAGTTGGGAGGGGGCAAGGGACGGACAGCTAAGTACAAGTGTGAGTATGACTTTTTTGTGATGTTCGTTAATTGGTTGCAATGTTACACAAGGAGGACGGGCTGGGAGTTGAGATGAATTTGTGAGTATGGCACGTGGTGCCAAAAAAATCTTGCCATTGAATGTATTATGACCGCCCATGTTAAATATAGGGCTGCTCAGTTCCAAGGCAAACAAGACTTACTTGGTTTCACCTTATCCCATTTTCTTCTACCGTCCTACTCTTCCTTTATCCTTATTTTATCCTTGCAGGTTCATTTTTTTCTCTACTTTCTCCTGGTGATTGCTTCTCTATGACCCTGTTCCCCTTCCCATTCTGCCTTTTGCTCTTTGGCCAGGTCACTGGCACACTGGTCTACATTCTAAAAGTTTTAACATCTCATTTTCAGGGATAGGGAGGTCTTTCCATTATTGTAACACGGGAGCAGCTCACTACTATTCATGGAAATAATGTGTGACACCCTCACATTTACAATATATGAGGTTCTATTTTGATGTATGTAGGAAGTTGGCTCTGAATATACTATCTCAAAGTGAGAGATAGTGTGCACAGAGTCTAAGGGTTCCCCTTAGAGGTTGATAGTGGGAAAATTAGATAATTTGAATGCTCTATTTTTTGGTGGTGTAGTTGAGCAGTAGGCTTGTCAGAGGGTAGTGTTAAACATTTGTTGTACACACACAGGCAATAAATGAGGAACACACACACTCAAAAGACTTAACCCAAGTCCAATAGTTTGCCTGCAGAACATCAGGATCCCTCGGCACCGGCGAAAAGTGAGGGCTACTTTGAGCGACCTCAAAAACTGAAGGGACCAGTGACAACTCCGGACTCTCCTGCTGAGGCGTGACAGTAGGACTCATCTCCCATGTCTTCTGGCATCGTGAAGATCGAGACCTCGACCTCGATCGGCTCCGCTCCAAACGGCGCCGAGAGTCATGATGACGCTGCTTCTTATGCTTTTTGGGAGAAACATGGAAGGAATCCTTTTTATGGCCCTTCTTCTTTGCTTTGGCTAAGAAGAGCTTCGCTTCGCGCTCCTTCAGAGCTTTTGGATTCATGCTCTGACACGAAGAACAACCTTCCACATCATGCTCTGAACTAAGGCACCAAATACAGTCCGAGTGGGGGTCGGTCACTGACATCCGACCCCCGCATTCTCTACACAGCTTGAAACCGGACTTCTTCGGAGGCGACACTGTAACCACCGAAAATCGTTACAGTTAACAACGAGCCAGGAAGAAAAACCATTGGCGAAGGCACGGAAAAAAGGAAAACTGATGTCAGTACGCCGACAAGGACCTATTATTGGCACGTTGACGTCAGACGGAGTCACGTGGAGCCATGCCATTATGACGTACTCGTCGACGTAGACAGCTAGGAAGAAGACTTTCCGTCGGATGCTGGCGCAAGGATACAATTCAAAAGGTGAGGAATCCACAGGTAGTTGTATCCATCAGAAATATATTTTAATTTATTTTAGAACCACAAGATTCAACTCAGGTTACTCACGTTATCGCAGTCGCCTGGGAGTCCCCTCTGCGGTATTTGTTTTCTGGAGCTCGAGGTGGGGGCATTGGATGCAGAGTGAGAAGTCTCACGCTTCTGGCGGGAAGGGAGAGTTCTTTCAAGAGTGGCTGTTCCCCGACAGATGCGTCGCTGTGTAGTTTGAGTCTGGGGACAGGCCGGTAGGGCTGGAGCCAAGTCAGTTGGTGTTTCCGTCATCTCTGCGGGGCTTTCAGGTCAGCAGAACTTATTTGTGCAGGTTGCAGGAATCTGATTTCCTGGGTTCAGGGTCGCCCCTAAATACTCAATTTAGGGGGGTGTTTAGGTCTTGGGGCAGTAGCCAATGGCTACACCCTCTTGGTGCCTCCACCCTTAGGTGATGGGGGCACATCCATATTGCTTTTGGGGGCATCTTCCAATCTCAAGATGGAGGAATTATAAAAGTTAAGTCGCTGTTCTCCTCCAGAGTACGTCTGCTGGGGCAGGTGAGGAGATGGCGGCATCCTCCAGTGTACAGACCGCTGGTGGACCTGTTGACAATGGAAGAGCGACATGTAATTGTCACCTACAGACTGGACCGTGCCACAATCCATGAACTATGTGCCCAGTTGGAGCCAGACCTGATGTCAGCTATCCGCCATCCCACAGGTATCCCCCCCTATAGTGCAGGTGCTGTCAGTACTCCATTTCCTGGCAAGTGGGTCTTTTCAGACGACAGTGGCCATAGCCTCTGGGATGTCCCAGCCTATGTTCTCCAACGTGTTGTCCAGAGTGTTGTCTGCCCTGCTGAAACACATGCACAGCTACATCGTGCTCCCTCAGATGGAGGATTTGCCTACAGTGAAAGGTGACTTCTATGCCCTGGGACATATCCCCAACATCATAGGTGCCATTGATGGGACACATGTGGCCTTGGCCCCCCCGCAGGAGTGAACAGGTGTACAGAAACCGGAAGAGCTACCATTCAATGAATGTACAGTTGGTGTGTTTGGCCGACCAGTACATCTCCCATGTGAATGCCAATTTTCCTGGATCAGTGCATGACGCTTACATTCTGAGTAATAGCAGCATCCCTTATGTGATGGGGCAACTCCAGAGACACTGTGTGTGGCTATTAGGTGAGGACATGGACCCTATATAGTGTGACTAGGTGTCTGGGAATGGGGTTGCCCCTAAGGGTAAGTGTGTGTCTAACAGTTATAACAACATTTGCAGATGACTCTGGCTACCCCAACCTGTCATGGCTACTGACCCCAGTGAGGAATCCTAGGACAAGGGCAGAGGAACGCTACAATGAGGCACATGGGCAAACTAGGAGGGTTATAGAGAAAGACCTTCGGCCTCCTGAAGGCCAGGTTTAGGTGCCTACATGACGGGTGTTTCCCTATTCTACGCACCAAAGAAGGTGTGCCAGATCATCGTGGCCTGCTGTATGCTGCACAACTTGGCTTTGCGACGACAGCTGCCTTTTCTGCAGGAGGATAGTCCTGAAGGAGGTCTTGTGGCAGCTGTGGAGCCTGTGGATAGTGAAGACGAGGAAGCAGAACAGGAAATCGACAACAGAAACAAGGTGATTCATCAATACTTCCAGTGAGACACAGGTAAGACGACATCACTGCCTGCTACATCTGATACACTTGTTCTACCTCTCATCTGTCTGTCACTTTCACCCAGTGTATGGACCCTGATTTGTCACTTTCCCTTTCAATTTCACAGATGCGGGTCCCACTGTGTGACCTCTGCTATGTTTCCTCATGGACTAGAGCTGTGTGACATAGGTATGCTGACAATACAATGGATATTGCTATTTTCCTCAGTTATTGCAAATACACATTTGTGAAAGCACAGACTGACTCCAGATTGTTTTGTGATTTAAGTGTGTTTATTTAAGTGCTAAATAGTGGAGGGGGTTGTAAAATGGTCAGGGGTGATGGTGGAGGAATGTCCATGGCAGAGTCCAGTCTATTTGTTTCACAGGTGCATTGTCCAAAGGGACATAGGAAGTGGAGCTGGGGCAGTTGGTGGATGGACAGGGTGTCAAAGTGGGACAGAAGGATGACAATCAGGGTGGTCTTATTTCTTGACGGGGGTCTTGGCACCGTGCTCTGTCTTTGTCCTTGATCTCAGGGACCGCTTGCAGGGTGGTTCTCCATCTGCAGGGGGTGGGGTGCTGGTGTCGAGGTCCTGTGGCGGTGCCTCCTGTCTACTAGCGCCGGCGGTGGGCAGTTCATCGTCCAGGCTAGTGTCAGGGGCCCCTTGTTGTGCCACAGTGTCCCTCCTGGTGTTCACGAGTTCCTTCAGCACCCCTACAATGGTGCCCAGGGTGGTATTGATGGATCCAAGTTCCTCCCTGAACCCCAAATACTGTTCCTCCTGCAGCCGCTGGATGACCTGAAACTTGGACAGTACTGTTGCCATCGTCTCCTTACATGGGGGAACCAGTATGCAAATGTGGGAGGTATGAAGTCATAGCAAACAAATGTACAGGGGGAGTGCACAGTAACTGGGGTCCTGGTTAGCATACTGACAAGCAAAAAGTGGGGGTAACCATGCCACAATAAGGGTACTTTGCTACAGCTACATACCCTGGAGTCACAACACCCTGTAGATGACCACTTTCTGTGGGGAGTGGGCAACACCATGTCCAGAGGTCCTAAATTCCACCAGACACAAGTAGAATTTCCTAGGCTGTGTCCATTTCGGGCTGGTCACCCTAGGGGTGTGTCCAGCCTCGAAATGCAAAATGCCTCCTACATAGCTAATGTTCCTGAATATCCAGGTGCCAGATGGGGTCTGGGGGTGGGCATCTCCCTTTCAGAGACTAGATCTGTCTCGGAATGCAGATCATGCTATGGGAAGGGGTGTCCAACACCTCACCCTGAGAAGCTTCGTGTCTGACCTCCAAAGAGCAAAGGATCTCACCCCTGGATCTCACTCTTGTCTGTTGGTGGCAAACTGGCTAGAACTGGTCAGTTAGCTCAGAAGCAGTTGGTATGTTTTCAGGAGGAAACTGTAAGGTACACTCTGGATGCGTGCATTAATAAATCCATCGCCAGGGCTTATAAAACCTGAGAGGTTCAACATCCCTATTTTCATTAAAGACATCATGGAGCTGGGCAACTCGTATTAATCAGTGGCCAACTAAAATGGATTCCCTGTTCACCTAATATATCTAAGAAACGACAGACTTAGCAGGGGCATATCTTCTCTTGCAGATATGACCACGCATATAATAATATGCACCATGCCTTAGGGCTACAAGGCCTGCTATAGGGGTGACTTACAAATATTACATGCAATGTTTTGGGGACATGGCACACAGTCCATAATTTATGTTGCGTTTTCACTTTTAGGGGGCACCTTGTCAAGCAGTCTGCATGAGGTCAGTGCTGGGTCCCTTAGAGAAGAACAAGTTCTGCTACAGCTCTTAGCGACCCTCTGCAGTACCGAGGCACTCTAGGTAACACTTACTATGGGACTTAGAAGGGTGCTACAGAGCCTTATCACTTGGGATCAAGGGATCAGGTGTCTTGTTTTGGGGAAAGACTGGCACTGGGGACCAGCTTACCAGGAAGCCAGTGAACTTCAGTTAAAGCTGCATCAAAACTTGGCAACAAGTTGGGAGGGGGCAAGGGACGGACAGCTAAGTACAAGTGTGAGTATGACTTTTTTGTGATGTTCGTTAATTGGTTGCAATGTTACACAAGGAGGACGGGCTGGGAGTTGAGATGAATTTGTGAGTATGGCACGTGGTGCCAAAAAAATCTTGCCATTGAATGTATTATGACCGCCCATGTTAAATATAGGGCTGCTCAGTTCCAAGGCAAACAAGACTTACTTGGTTTCACCTTATCCCATTTTCTTCTACCGTCCTACTCTTCCTTTATCCTTATTTTATCCTTGCAGGTTCATTTTTTTCTCTACTTTCTCCTGGTGATTGCTTCTCTATGACCCTGTTCCCCTTCCCATTCTGCCTTTTGCTCTTTGGCCAGGTCACTGGCACACTGGTCTACATTCTAAAAGTTTTAACATCTCATTTTCAGGGATAGGGAGGTCTTTCCATTATTGTAACACGGGAGCAGCTCACTACTATTCATGGAAATAATGTGTGACACCCTCACATTTACAATATATGAGGTTCTATTTTGATGTATGTAGGAAGTTGGCTCTGAATATACTATCTCAAAGTGAGAGATAGTGTGCACAGAGTCTAAGGGTTCCCCTTAGAGGTTGATAGTGGGAAAATTAGATAATTTGAATGCTCTATTTTTTGGTGGTGTAGTTGAGCAGTAGGCTTGTCAGAGGGTAGTGTTAAACATTTGTTGTACACACACAGGCAATAAATGAGGAACACACACACTCAAAAGACTTAACCCAAGTCCAATAGTTTGCCTGCAGAACATCAGGATCCCTCGGCACCGGCGAAAAGTGAGGGCTACTTTGAGCGACCTCAAAAACTGAAGGGACCAGTGACAACTCCGGACTCTCCTGCTGAGGCGTGACAGTAGGACTCATCTCCCATGTCTTCTGGCATCGTGAAGATCGAGACCTCGACCTCGATCGGCTCCGCTCCAAACGGCGCCGAGAGTCATGATGACGCTGCTTCTTATGCTTTTTGGGAGAAACATGGAAGAAATCCTTTTTATGGCCCTTCTTCTTTGCTTTGGCTAAGAAGAGCTTCGCTTCGCGCTCCTTCAGAGCTTTTGGATTCATGCTCTGACACGAAGAACAACCTTCCACATCATGCTCTGAACTAAGGCACCAAATACAGTCCGAGTGGGGGTCGGTCACTGACATCCGACCCCCGCATTCTCTACACAGCTTGAAACCGGACTTCTTCGGAGGCGACACTGTAACCACCGAAAATCGTTACAGTTAACAACGAGCCAGGAAGAAAAACCATTGGCGAAGGCACGGAAAAAAGGAAAACTGATGTCAGTACGCCGACAAGGACCTATTATTGGCACGTTGACGTCAGACGGAGTCACGTGGAGCCATGCCATTATGACGTACTCGTCGACGTAGACAGCTAGGAAGAAGACTTTCCGTCGGATGCTGGCGCAAGGATACAATTCAAAAGGTGAGGAATCCACAGGTAGTTGTATCCATCAGAAATATATTTTAATTTATTTTAGAACCACAAGATTCAACTCAGGTTACTCACGTTATCGCAGTCGCCTGGGAGTCCCCTCTGCGGTATTTGTTTTCTGGAGCTCGAGGTGGGGGCATTGGATGCAGAGTGAGAAGTCTCACGCTTCTGGCGGGAAGGGAGAGTTCTTTCAAGAGTGGCTGTTCCCCGACAGATGCGTCGCTGTGTAGAGTCTGGGGACAGGCCGGTAGGGCTGGAGCCAAGTCAGTTGGTGTTTCCGTCATCTCTGCGGGGCTTTCAGGTCAGCAGAACTTATTTGTGCAGGTTGCAGGAATCTGATTTCCTGGGTTCAGGGTCGCCCCTAAATACTCAATTTAGGGGGGTGTTTAGGTCTTGGGGCAGTAGCCAATGGCTACACCCTCTTGGTGCCTCCACCCTTAGGTGATGGGGGCACATCCATATTGCTTTTGGGGGTATCTTCCAATCTCAAGATGGAGGAATTATAAAAGTTAAGTCACCTTAGGGGCTGTCCTGACTGGTGGGTGGCTCCTCCTTGTTTCCCTCATCATCTCCTCCAGCCTTGCTGCCTAAAGTGGGGGGGGTGGGGGGGAGTCCATCTCCACTAGCTGGGATGCCCTGGGGTGTTGTAACAAAAGGCATGAGCCTTTGAGGCTCCCGCCAGGTGTTACAGTTCCTGCAGGGGGAGGTGAGAAGCATATCCACCCAGTACAGTCTTTGTTCCTGGCCACAGATTGACAAATGTACTCTCCATATGTTGCCAGAAACTAGTCTGGTTGTGTCAGACTGGCAGAAACTGGTCAGCCTAGCACTAGGAGTCGGACTGGTATTCCGGGTCTCTCTCTAAGATGCCCTCTGGGTGTATTTTAAAACAAATACCACACTGGCATCAGTGTGCATTTATTGTGCTGAGAAGTTGGATACCAAACTTCTCATATTTCAGTTTAGCCATTATGGAACTGTGGAGTTTGTGCTTGTTAAACCCCCAGACCTTATACTCTTATGGCTAACCTGCAATTACAATGTCCAAGGTTTTGCTATGACACCGTACGGGCATAGTGCTCATGCAGCTATTCCCTCACCTGGGGCATAGTACACCCTGCCTTAGGGCTGTAAGGCCTGCTAGAGGGGTGACTTATCTATGCCATAGGCAGTGCGAGGTTGGCATGTCACCCTGAGGGGAGTGCCATGTCGACTTAGTCATTTTCTCCCAACCAGCACACACAAGCTGGCAAGCAGTGTGTCTGTGCTGAGTGAGGGGTCTCCAGGGTGTCATACGGCATGCTGCAGCCCTTAGAGACCTTCCTTGGCAACAGGCCCTTGGTACCAGGTGTACCATTTACAATGGACATATCTGTGTGCCAGGGCCGTGCCAATTGTGGGTACCGGTTAGGGAAAGAACACCAGGCAGATCTTATCCTCCAAACCCACCCTTGCTGCCATCCACAGAATCAGGAAGAGCACATCTGAAGGCAGATGGTTTTCTTACCTTGTAGCCCAGTCAAACACGCTTCCACTCAAACTCAGACATGCAGACTCACTGAACCAGCTCACAAAGGATCTAAAGACATGGATCGCAGAGT
Source organism: Pleurodeles waltl (assembly GCF_031143425.1). Lineage (NCBI taxonomy): Eukaryota > Metazoa > Chordata > Amphibia > Caudata > Salamandridae > Pleurodeles > Pleurodeles waltl. The sequence continues at coordinate 10,505,689 of NC_090443.1, read as the reverse complement.
GTGCAGCACGTCCGCAACAGCTATTTGAGCCTCCATGGGTGATAAGCCACCCTTTAAAAGCGTCTGATTGCTCAAATGACTGATGTGTGCAAAAATACCTTTATTAGGAATGAAAAAACTTGCCTAACAATAGCTTTACAAGTATGTCTCAATAAAAACATAAAAGAAAATAAATGTTTTACCTAGAAGTTATTTTGAAAGATTAGCAACACATAACTCACCCACTGTTCAATATCAGTCATGTTTGGCCACTAGAAATGGCTGCCAATACTCTTTTTAGTTTTGTTAGTTCCAGAGTGATCTCCAATTAGTGAAGAATGTAACTTATTAAAAATGTGTTTTGCCAATTCTTCACCAACGATAACTTGTGCCTTCTTCCCCTTTCCTACAAAGAACACCTTTTCACCTAATTTGCCAATAAAACATGAGAACGTTTAAAGGACGATTTCTATTTACTGCAGATGTTGCACGAGAGATACATTAAAAGCACGTAATATATATATACACACGCTAACAATCATTTAAAAAAATAGAATATAATGAAATGAATCAGACTAAACAATATTTGTTAACACATAAGTAGGTAGATCAATATAATTGAAAGGATCACCAATTCATGAAGCTTCATTCAAACAAGTACAGTACATTGTATGAATGTATAACAATTTTCTAATTCCAAAGTAATTTGAAAAATAACTTACCATCAATGGTGATTTTTTTGGAAAGTCTCCGTAATCCATGCTTCATTATTTTACTGAAATCATCAGGGTACACATTACTGCGTATATAAAATTCAGAATCTGGTTGTACTTTGTAGCATCCATTGTTCTTTACAATAACAAAATAAGTATAAACTGAAGAAAATCTAAACATCGTAATAGTAAAAAAATAAAATCACATGGATGAATATACGTTAACAAAGGTAAATAATGTGTTCCTCTGATTGACAATTTGCACCCACACATTCGTTTTTTGAGAATGGATACCATAAGAATATCTCTCCACAGTAGCTGCCTCCGCTCTGGTGGGAGGAGCACATTAGCCATCAGAAGTCTGCTTCTTCGCCAAGGCATTGCACCTTTTAATAGGAAGAAAAAGATAGTTGGAGATGGTCCTCTTCTCTCATCAGCTTGCCTAATTTTCACAGCAATTAAGCAAATAAAAAGCTGATCATCCATTTAGCGTTCTTTAGTACAATGAATGACCGCTGTGGGTCAAATATATGTAAGAATGAGGAGGTAGAGAAAAAGTCGTCAGGACAATATTTAGACCAACGTGAAAGAGTGAACACTTTTGGAAAAAGAGAACCAGCTTGCCTCAATAGATGGTAGTTAAATGTGTGGCTACAGAGAGGGTTAGATGCTCGTTAACCCTTATGTAAGAAGTAATTACGGGAAAAAAAGAATATTGTATCGTCAACAAACCTATAGGTCCTCATTACAACGCTGGCGGTCGGTGTTAAAGCGGCGGTAAAACAGCCAACAGGCCAGCGGTAAAAAAAATGTAATCACAACCGTGGTGGAAACCGCCAACATAGACAGCCACTTTAACACTCTGACTGCCACAGTGGTACAAACAAACAGCATGGTGGTCACCACCAACAGACAGGCGGAAGACAATGTATCGCCCACAGTATCATGAGAGGCTAATCCGCCACCTTTTCAGGGGCGGATTCAACGCGAACAAAAACACGGCGGAAAAAGAACTTGGAAGGAAAAATGCTCACCTCTACACACCATACGAGGAAACAGGATGCCATGGAGCCGGAACTCCATATTCTACCAGCCATTGTCTTCCTGCTCCTCTACCAGGAGCACGAACGCCAGCGGCAAACACCACAGTGAGTATTGCACCTACGACACAGGGGAGGGAAAAGAGTGACACACACACACACGCAACACCCCCACCCTCACCCACTACAGCACACACAAATACATGTTGATACATTACAGTTACACCCCCCAAGGCCCCCGGAAGAAGGCAAGGACAATGGAAATGACTGTAACGATTCTGATCAATAAAAATCCAGTACTCATAAATATATATATATATATATACACACTATTAACAAATATATACACCAAGAATTAAAGTCCATGTGCTGCACATACATAGTCCGTGGACCACTGGGCCCAAAATGCATGGGTGAGGCCCACACAAGATATCCAATCAAAACGGAGCGAACACCGCAGGGGCATCAGATCGAAATACAACAGGCACCTCAGGGGGAAGGGAAGGGGGGCACCTCAGCCGGATGAGTGCACAACGCCAGATCCATGAGGGGCCTCCATGCCCATTGATGTATCCTGGGGAGTGCAACGCCACAGTCTCAAGTCTTTTCAGTGGGTGGTTTGCCCACTGCTGCATCCTGGGGAGTGCAAAGCCACAGTCTCACAAGTCAATAACAGTCTCCACTGGTTCTGGAGGGGGGTTTGTGCCCAGCGTGCTTCATCCTGCCAAGGACTGAGGTAGTGGATGTGAATCTCCACTGGTTCAGGAGGGGGCTTGGTGCCCAGAGTGCTTCATCCTGCCAAGGACAGAGGTAGTGGATGTGAATCTCCACTCACGGTGGGCCATGGAAGCTGTCCAGGCCCCTGAAACGGACCACCAGCTTCGTACGACTGACCACGGAGGATGGCAGCCATAGCTGCGGTAGTGCCACTGGCATATGTGGTGTGTCCACTGGCAGTGATTGTGGCAGCCTCAGTACAGTAACGGCGGTGCTTGCGGCGCTCATTGGCCTGCAGTGCTGGTGGGTGGCTCAGTGAGCGTGCTGGTGGCGGTGGTGTCCTGGGACGTGGTGATGGTAGCGCTGGTGTCCTGGGAAGCGGTGCTGGTGGTGGCGGTGTCCTGGGAAGCAGTGCTGGTGGCGGCAGTGTCCTGGGAAGCGGTCTTGTCCGCCGTGCAGGTTGGCGGCGACTTCCCTTTCTTTCTGTGCCCCTTCCCCACCTTGGATGGTGGCGCAGCTGTCTTCACACTCCCAACTGTAGTCCTGGGAGAGCCCTTGGTGGCAAGTATTTTGCCCTTCTCCCTCCGAGCTGTGGCCAACTTCTTATGTTTCTGAGGTGGGGGACTGTCTGTGGTCTGGCTCCTTGGCACACTGGCTGCCCTGCTGCTTGGCGCACTCCAGAAGCCGGTTACTGCTGGCACCACTGTTCCCGTTGATGTGGTGGCTGAGGTGCTGGGTTGTGACCTGGAAAGCCGTTCCATAGGGAACGGAAGGGGTAGGGGAGGTGAGGGGGAAGAGGTCAAGGTTTGACAGGAAAAGTTTTAGACAAACTGGGAAGGGTAGATGGAGGGGGTTTGGGAGTGGAGGAAGAGGTAGTGGTTGTAGGAGGTGTACATCTGCTGAATTTGGGTGAAGGTGCATGGGCTGGAGGCTGTTGAGGTGGATGGGTGTTGGGTGGGTGGGTGCCTGCGTTTGTGTACTTTGGGAGGAGGGCTCACAGACACACTGGGAGAGGAAACTGGGGATGTGTGACTGGTAGTGGTGTGGTGAGTGCACGAGCGGTGTGTGGTGATGGACGTAGTGGCTGAAGATGTAGTGCATGCAGGTGTGAGTGGAGACGTGACAGGGAGGGATGAGGGAGACGAGGAGGAGGGGGACACAGTGGAGGCAGTGGATGTTGGTATGTCTGCATGGGTATGATGCTTGTGTGAGTGCCTGTGGGATGTGTGGTGCTTATGTTTGCCAGAGCTACCCTTGTGTGTTGAGGTGTGTGCATGCTGGTCTGATGGTGTGCTTGGGATAGGCTGAGGTACAGGGGATTAGGTCTGGGTGGAGGAAGTTGGAGGGGGGAGGCTGGACACAGGGACAATGGCTGCCATCAGTGCTGAGGCCAGCGTATGAAAAGCTTGCTGTTGGGCTGCCTGACCAGAATGAATGCCCTCCAGGTATGCATTTGTCTGTTGCAACTGCCTCTCTACACCCTGGATAGCATTCAGAATGGTAGACTGCCCAACAGTGAGGGATCTGAGGAGGTCAATGGCCTCCTCACTGAGGGCAGCAGGGCTGACAGGGGCAGGGGCTGAGGTGCTGCTGTGAGGACGGTGCTGGTGGGGGGGGGTGGCTGTACCTGTAGGTGCAGGGGGCACAGAGGGGCCCGCCACCGCAAGGGAGCTCCCATCAGAGGAGGAGTCCGTGTCGCTGGTCTCAGCGCCTGTCCCCGCTGTGGAACTCCCCTCGCCCGCCGTCCGCTGTTTCGCCCTCCAGGGCCATGTGGGATGCAGATCCCTCCTGCTCCGGTGCCACTGCTCCTCTGCCTGATGATGCTAATGCACACAAGAACAGGTAGACCACAAAAAGGTGGGGAAGACAGAAGAAAGACATATTCAGTGCATGCAATACCGCTACAGTTGGGGGACACTACAGACACAGCAGCCCTCTGCACTACGCCATGCACTTAGAGTTCCCTAATTAATCACAGGGACATGGGGTACAAGGCCTATGCCCGACTGCTGCACACATGAGTCACAGGAGCCTGACTAGGTGTAGATGGCTCTTAACACTGGTGGGGTGGCACATAGCCTGCCTTACGGAGGTAACATGCCTACAAAACTCGTCCTGGCCAAGGGGTACCCACAGCCCACCTCCCCCAACCAGACACCTCCAATGTGCGCTGAATCAGCTGAATGAGAGCGTACTCACCCCCTTGTGGCTGCTGTGATGCTCTCAAGCGCCCATCCAACTCCGGGTACGCCACCACCAGGATCTGGAACATCAGGGGTGTCATCGTGCAACAGGCGCACCTCCCCCCCCACATTGGGAACTCATCCCCAGCTGGGCCTCCCCTGTCTTCTTGCTCAAGCGGCGAATGTCCTCCCATGTTTTCCGGCAGTGGGTGCTACGTCTGTGGTGGACACCCAGGGTCCTGACTTCCTTGGCGATGACACGCCAAATATCCTTCTTCTGGTGGGCACTGAACTACAGGAATAGGACAGGGGAAAAGGAGAAGATATAACCGTCCGCACCGTCACAGTCATTGGCCTGCATTCCTACCCTTGCCATGACTCACATACACTCACCGTCGTTTCATGCACGCCTAATTCTCCCCTTCCATCTTCCATCCACACAGGCATTGCCCATACAGCATGCTCACAGTGTACTTACCTGTTTGTCTGGAGGAACGTAGAGCAGCGTGTACGGGGGGGAGGATCCCATCCACTAGTTTCTCAAACTCCTCTGTGCTGAAGGCAGGTGCCCTTTCCCCAGACACATGAGCTATTGTCTCTTCCAGACTGAGGTCACAGCAGCACTTGCAGTGTAGGTAATCTCCTGTTGAACATCAGGTATCAACTGAGTGAACAGATAGAAAATGACGGTCATGTCTGCTGCGGTGCGTACCGTCACCGCCAGCGTACATCGTCATTGGCTCCTGGGACCCATAGGGCCCAATGTTAACCAATGCAGGATTGCGCCGTGGTCTTCATCCGCCTACTGCGACGGTGTACACCGCCAGCGCAGTTACCTCATATCCCATTGTCCCACCTTACAGGTCAGGCAGCTGCCATTTCAGGGGGCCACATGGCATTATGTTTAAATGCGTCACACATACCTAGGCCTTGCATACACACTAAGACAGGCACATATCGGATTGAAAAATATGTGCAACAAAGTTGTGTTTTCGTACATCAGTGTTGGCTGACCCTCTGATCGCTGTTCTCCTCCAGAGTACGTCTGCTGGGGCAGGTGAGGAGATGGCGGCATCCTCCAGTGTACAGACCGCTGGTGGACCTGTTGACAATGGAAGAGCGACATGTAATTGTCACCTACAGACTGGACCGTGCCACAATCCATGAACTGTGTGCCCAGTTGGAGCCAGACCTGATGTCAGCTATCCGCCATCCCACAGGTATCCCCCCCTATAGTGCAGGTGCTGTCAGTACTCCATTTCCTGGCAAGTGGGTCTTTTCAGACAACAGTGGCCATAGCCTCTGGGATGTCCCAGCCTATGTTCTCCAACGTGTTGTCCAGAGTGTTGTCTGCCCTGCTGAAACACATGCACAGCTACATCGTGCTCCCTCAGATGGAGGATTTGCCTACAGTGAAAGGTGACTTCTATGCCCTGGGACATATCCCCAACATCATAGGTGCCATTGATGGGACACATGTGGCCTTGGCCCCCCCGCAGGAGTGAACAGGTGTACAGAAACCGGAAGAGCTACCATTCAATGAATGTACAGTTGGTGTGTTTGGCCGACCAGTACATCTCCCATGTGAATGCCAATTTTCCTGGATCAGTGCATGACGCTTACATTCTGAGTAATAGCAGCATCCCTTATGTGATGGGGCAACTCCAGAGGCACTGTGTGTGGCTATTAGGTGAGGACATGGACCCTATATAGTGTGACTAGGTGTCTGGGAATGGGGTTGCCCCTAAGGGTAAGTGTGTGTCTAATAGTTATACCAACATTTGCAGATGACTCTGGCTACCCCAACCTGTCATGGCTACTGACCCCAGTGAGGAATCCTAGGACAAGGGCAGAGGAACGCTACAATGAGGCACATGGGCAAACTAGGAGGGTTATAGAGAAAGACCTTCGGCCTCCTGAAGGCCAGGTTTAGTTGCCTACATGACGGGTGTTTCCCTATTCTACGCACCAAAGAAGGTGTGCCAGATCATCGTGGCCTGCTGTATGCTGCACAACTTGGCTTTGCGACGACAGCTGCCTTTTCTGCAGGAGGATAGTCCTGAAGGAGGTCTTGTGGCAGCTGTGGAGCCTGTGGATAGTGAAGACGAGGAAGCAGAACAGGAAATCGACAACAGAAACAAGGTGATTCATCAATACTTCCAGTGAGACACAGGTAAGACGACATCACTGCCTGCTACATCTGATACACTTGTTCTACCTCTCATCTGTCTGTCACTTTCACCCAGTGTATGGACCCTGATTTGTCACTTTCCCTTTCGATTTCACAGATGCGGGTCCCACTGTGTGACCTCTGCTATGTTTCCTCATGGACTAGAGCTGTGTGACATAGGTATGCTGACAATACAATGGATATTGCTATTTTCCTCAGTTATTGCAAATACACATTTGTGAAAGCACAGACTGACTCCAGATTGTTTTGTGATTTAAGTGTGTTTATTTAAGTGCTAAATAGTGGAGGGGGTTGTAAAATGGTCAGGGGTGATGGTGGAGGAATGTCCATGGCAGAGTCCAGTCTATTTGTTTCACAGGTGCATTGTCCAAAGGGACATAGGAAGTGGATCTGGGGCAGTTGGTGGATGGACAGGGTGTCAAAGTGGGACAGAAGGATGACAATCAGGGTGGTCTTATTTCTTGACGGGGGTCTTGGCACCGTGCTCTGTCTTTGTCCTTGATCTCAGGGACCGCTTGCAGGGTGGTTCTCCATCTGCAGGGGGTGGGGTGCTGGTGTCGAGGTCCTGTGGCGGTGCCTCCTGTCTACTAGCGCCGGCGGTGGGCAGTTCATCGTCCAGGCTAGTGTCAGGGGCCCCTTGTTGTGCCACAGTGTCCCTCCTGGTGTTCACGAGTTCCTTCAGCACCCCTACAATGGTGCCCAGGGTGGTATTGATGGATCCAAGTTCCTCCCTGAACCCCAAATACTGTTCCTCCTGCAGCCGCTGGATGACCTGAAACTTGGACAGTACTGTTGCCATCGTCTCCTGGGAATCAATCAATCAAGGATTTGTAAAGCGCGCTACTCACCCGGAGGGTCTCAAGGCGCTGGGGGGGAGCTACTGCTCGAACAGCCAGGTCTTGAGTTGCTTCCTGAAGGAGAGGTGGTCTTGGGTCAGACGGAGGTGGATGGGGAGGGAGTTCCAAGTCTTGGCTGCCAGGTAGGAGAAGGATCTTCCTCCCATGGTGGCTTTTCTAATGCGTGGAACGGCGGCGAGGGCGTGGCTGGTTGATCGTAGCTGGCGGGTGGGAGTGTAGAAGGTCAGGCGGTTGTTGAGGTACCTGGGGCCCAGGTCATGGAGGGCCTTGTGTGCGTGGGTGAGGAGGCGGAACGTGATTCTCTTGCTGACGGGGAGCCAGTGCAGGTCTCTCAGGTGTCCGGAGATGTGGCTGTGTCGGGGGATGTCGAGGATGAGGCGTGCGGAGGCGTTCTGGATGCGCTGGAGTCTTTTCTGTAGTTTGGTCGTGGTTCCGGTGTAGAGGGTGTTTCCGTATTCCAGTCGGCTGGTGACGAGTGCCTGGGTGACCGTTTTCCTGGTTTCGGTGGGGATCCATCAGAAGATCTTTCGGAGCATGCGTAGGATGTTGAAGCATGATGATGAGACGGCGTTGACTTGTCTGGTCATCGAGAAGGAGGAGTCCAGGGAGGAGTCCAGGATGAAGCCCAGGTTGCGTGCGTGGTCCGTTGGTTTGGGTGCGCATCCCAGGGCAGGGGGCCACCAGGAGTCGTCCCAGGCGGAGGGTGATGATCCAAGGATGAGGACTTCCGTCTTGTCTGAGTTCAGTTTCAGGTGGCTGTTCAACATTCACTCGGCTACGTCTTTCATCCCTTCGTGCAGGTTGGTTCAGGCGGTGGCTGGGTCGTTGGTGAGGGAGAGGATCAGCTGGGTGTCATCAGCGTAGGAGATGATGTTGAGGTTGTGTTGGCGTGCGATGGCTGCGAGGGGGCTCATGTAGACGTTGAAGAGGGTGGGGCTGAGTGACGATCCTTGTGGTACGCCGCAGATGACTTCGGTGGCCTCGGATCTGAACGGGGGGGAGGCAGACTCTCTGGGTTCTTCCGGCGAGGAACGAGGTGATCCACTCTAGTGCCTTCTCTTGGATTCCGATGTTGCGGAGGCGCTGCACTAGGGTGTGGTGGCAGACAGTATTGAACGCTGCGGAGAGGTCCAGGAGGATGAGTGCCGCTGTTTCCCCGTTGTCGAGCAGTGCTCGGATGTCGTCACTAGCTGCGATGAGGGCGGTCTCGGTGCTGTGGTTGGCTCGGAAGCCGGACTGCGAGTGGTCGAGGGATCCGTTGGTCTCGAGGAAGGTGGCAAGCTGTCTGTTGACGGTCTTCTCAATGACTTTGGCAGGAAACGGGAGGAGCGAGATGGGGCGGTAGTTCTTGAGGTCGGTGGGGTCTGCTGAGGGTTTCTTCAGGAGGGCGCTGAGTTCGGCATGCTTCCAGCTCTCCGGGAAGGTGGCGGTGTTGAAGGAGCAGTTGATGATGTCCCGGAGGTGGGGTGCGATGACGGAGTCGGCTTTGTTGAAGACGTGGTGGGGGCATGGGTCGGTTGGTGATCCGGAGTGGATGGTGTTCATCGTGTGGATAGTATCTTCGGTGCGGACCGGGGTCCAGGCGTGGAGGGTGGTGTTGGGGGGTGTCGGTTTGGGGGTTGGGTGCGTGGTCTGTGCGCCGAAGCTGTTGTGTATGTCGGCTATCTTGCGGTGAAAGAACGAGGCGAGTGAGTCGCAGAGGTCTTGTGAGGGAGTGATGTCGTTGTTTCCGGCGCTGGGGTTGGAGAGCTCTTTAACGATGTTGAAGAGTTCCTTGCTGTTGTGTGCGTTGTTGTCTAGTCGTTCTTTAAATGCTGTCTTCTTGGTGGTGTGGATCAGCTGGTGGTGTTTGCGGGAGGCGTGCTTGAGGGCGGTCATGTTGTCTGTAGTCGGGTTTTTTCGCCAGGCTTTCTCGAGGGTGCGGCAGTTCTTCTTGGAGTTCTTGAGGTCGATGTTGAACCAGGAGGCTTTCTTGCTGTTGGGCTTGATGGGATGGGTTTTCAGCGGTGCGAGGTTGTCGGCGCAGTTGGTGATCCATTGTGTGAGGTTGTTGGCTGCTTGGTTGGGGTCCGCTGAGCTGGCGGGAGGGTTCTGGTTCAGTGATGTGGAGAGCTGGTTGGTGGTGATCTTGTTCCAGCTCCTGCGGGGAGCCTGGTGTGGGTGGGGGTGAGTCGTGGTTCTTCTGAAGCTGAAGTGGACGCAGCTGTGGTCTGTCCAGTGGAGTCCGGTGGAGTGGCTGAAGGAGATGTACTTGCTGGAGGAGAAGACTGTGTCAAGCGTGTGTCCGGCGTAGAGGGTGGGGGTGTTCACCAGTTGCTTGAGTCCGAGGTTGGCGAGGTTGTCCAGCAGGGTGGTGGTGGTGTTGTCGTCGTTCTCCCGGTGGAAGTTTAGGTCCCCTAGGAGGATGTAGTCAGTGGAGGGGAGGGCGTGTGGGCTGATGAAGTCTGCAATGTCTTCGCTGAATTGTGTGCGGGGTCCTGGGGGTCTGTAGATGAGGGTGCCTCTGAGTGTAGTCTTGGGGTCAGTGTGTATCTGGAAGTGAAGGTGTTCGGCGGCTGTGAGGGTGTCGTCGGTGTTGGTCGTGATGCGGATGGTGTTCTTGTGGACGATGGCGATGCCTCCTCCTGTCTGGTTGGCGCGGTCCCTCCGGGTGATCTTGTATCCGTCCGGGATGGCGATGGCGATGTCGGGCGCTGAGGAGGCGTTCATCCAGGTTTCTGTGAGGAAGGCGACATCTGGAGATGTGGTGTCGAGCAGGTTCCAGAGTTCCACGGCGTGTCTGTGGATGGAGCGGGTGTTGAGCAGGATGCACTTCAGGTGGTTGCTGCTGGTGCTTGGTTTGGCGGGTGCGGTGCGGGTCTGGATGCAGGAAAACTTGCAGGATTGGCAGGTGAAGGGTCCGTGGGTGCGTCTTGGGGCGGCACAGCAGCACCCGGGGATCCGGCCGGTGTTGAGTGCGAGGAGGGTGGCGGCACTGTAGGTCTTGCGGGTGGGCTGGCCTCTGCGAGGGCCAGGGGGTCTGGTGCTGGGTGCGGGCCAGGCGCGGACAGGCGCAGACGGGCTTGCCTTAGGCGCGCCTTCGGCGCGGCCTCCATATGAGTGGGAGAGGGAGGGAGGAGGAGCTGGGAGGTGGGAGCGGGCGGCCAATGGGGTGCGAGGGGGGCGGAGCTACGGGACGCAGCGGCGGGAAACGGGCGGCAGGGGCGAAAACGCGGTGTGCAGGGGAACGAGGAGAAGGACCCCCAACAGGCAAAAAAGGAGAGGGGAAACCCAAGGCAGCAAGGACACAGGTAAACAGGGGCGAAGCAGGCACTTACACGAGGGAGCAGGGAAGAAGGAGGAAACTGGCACTCGACGCTGGGAGGAGAAGAGCAGCGGTCACACAGGGGGCTGCGTGGCGGTGAGGGGAGCGACCTGCCTTGAAAACAGGAGTAGTGGTAGGTTCCCATGATGTTAGAGGGCCTCATGGAGAGTGGGTTCCCTAGGCCTGTCCTCCCCCTGTTGCCCAGCAGCCCTCCTAGTTCCCCTGTGTTCCTGGGCCTCTGTCCTCTGTCCCCTGACCGTGTGCCCACTGCCAATGCCCCCAAGTCCCTGCTGTTCTTGGGGTGGTGGGTTAGCCTGAGTTCCCTGAAGTGGTGGACACACTGCTGCTTGACGTGTCTAGGGGACAGAGGTATGGGCCCGGTGGGTGCTGGTGTTTCCAGAGGGGGGAGGCTCTGTTGTGGCTTCTGCCAGTGTGAGGGGAACCGACTGTCCTGAGGTCCCAGATGGGCCGGTCTGGTCATCTAGATCCAGTTGGACAGAGCTGCTGTCATCAATGTGGGCCTCTTCTGCGGGTGGAGTGGACATGTCTGGAACATCCTGTCCGGTGACGTTGGTTAGGGGTCCTGCAGGGGGTTTAAAGGCATAGTTTATCTGTGTGTTCCATGGTGTGCAATGGGTGGGTGACCCTGTACCCCAGTGGTTGCATTCCTGTGTAGGAGCTTGTGTGCTTGATGTTTAGGGGTCTGTGTGGGTATGTGCAGTGGACATGCATTTATGATGGGTACCCATGCTTTGTTGTTGCATGAAGGGCCTGGTGTTGGGATGTGTGGTTTGTGATAGTGGGACATCTGTGAGGAGTTGGAGTGATGGGGGGTGAGGGTGAAGGTATGTGATTGCATGCAAGTAGGGTAGGGGATAAAGTAGTGAAAGCTTTGACTTACCAATTCCTCCAGCTACTCCTGTGAGGCCCTCAGGATGCAGTATAGCCAAGACCTGCTCCTCCCATGTTAGTTGTGGGGGAGGAGGTGGGAGTCTGCCGCCAGTCCTCTGAACCGCGATGTGGTGTCTTGAGACCACGGAACACACCTTCCCCCGTGGGCCGTTCCACCTCTTACTGATGTTATCCCGTGTTCTTGGGTGCTGTCCCACTGCGCTGACCCTGTCCACGATTCTGCGCCATAGCTCCATCTTCCTAGCTATGGTGGTGTGCTGCACTTGTGATCCGAATAGCTGTGGCTCTACTCGGATGATTTCATCCACCATGACCCTGAGCTCCTCCTCAGAAAACCTGGGGTGTCTTTGCGGTGAACATGGGGTGGTGTGGGTGATGTCTGAGGTAATGTTTAGGGGTGTGTGGTGTTTTGTGCGTGGATGTGTGTGTGATGGTGTTTTGTGCCTCTGTATGGTGTTGTCATCTTTGCTGTGCTGTCTCTCTGGCCTTCGTCAATATTTTAGGTAGTAAGGGATTGTGGGAGTGGTGTGTGTATGTGTATAAGGTGCGTGTATTTGGAATTGTCCAATGTGGTTGTGTTTTGTAAGAGTGTATTTTGAGCGCGGCGTTGTGTTATCGCAAGTTTATCACTGACCTTTGGTGTTACCGCCAATGTTGTAATGAGGGCCATAGTGATTATGCTCAAATGGCGTTCACGAGAAAATCTCAAAAAACAAACGTAAGATTTCAGTGTGCTCTAAAAAAACCATTTTTAGGCTGCTAGTGAAACAAGCTGCTTGAAATACTATCGACAGCTGGTGACTAACATGGAAGATCGGTCAGGCACCCGCAAACAGGCTGGAAACACTGAAAGATAACCTTTGTTTGTGCTCAGAGATGACGATAGTCCCACGCCAATGAGCTGACACCACCATCATCAGTTTTGTGAAGACACGAAAGAGGATCACAGTAAACTTAAAAAGCTACTTGCTCACTTTGAAACACAGTTAACATGTGTGAAAAATTCAGGATGCGGTTTGTGTGAATAAGCATTGTGAAGGTCCAGCACTACTACAAAGTATCCTGTTTGAGCACTGACAACACCTCAGCCAGGGTGTGCATTTAGAAATTGTCTTTGTGGAGGTAGCTGTTGACAGACCAAAAAAAAAAAAAAAAAAAAAAAAAAAAAAAGGACCTTTTAGTTTTTTTTGTGCACAAAGAAATGAAAAAGAAAAAGAACCACAACCTATCTCTGGAGGTAGGACAACCTACTCTGCGCTTGTGCAGAAGAGAGATGGAAACACCCGCTGGAGCAAGGAAGATTAGCTCTCCATCAGACACTGAATGAACATAGCAACAGCTCATGAGCTTCGCAGGTTTCTAAACGTAGATGACCACTGCTGTTGCTTTTGCCATCTCCATTCCTCCCAATGACTCCCTCCCATTTCTGTTAGTCAGCACAAACCTTGGCACTGAAAAAATAAAAAAATACCAAGCCAAAGGCACTTTACCGTCAAGTCTGCGAAGATCCACATCCAGAGTTGATCCCACATAGCCTGCTCTTCCTTGCCAGCACCAAATTTTGCGGCGTTAGTCACACAAGCGCAGAACATTTTGATAGCTGCCTGTGGATCTTCCATGGTGTGTACAAGCTTGAACTTTCTGGTGCAGAGCCTGTGGGTGTCTAAAACTGAAACTTTATAACAGAGGGCACAAAAACGCATAGACCTCAGCCAGATTATGTTGTGACTTTAAAGACTCATATTGACAAGCAGGCTGTATGTCACCACACTAGACTGAGGAATAATAGTGGGTAAGAGACAAAGAGCCCACACAAACAGTTGTAGACTACAGTTCTAAGAAAGACTATTATTTTGCCACACTATGTTCTATCTTGCGTGTGATGTTTAATTAAAAGACAAGTATTAAATGGAACATTTGTTGTACACACACGGGCAGTAAATATGAACACACACTCAATGACTTAGCCCCAGACCAATAGGTTTTTTATATAGATAAATATTCTTCTCTTAATTTACTTTAGAACCACAAGATTCTGAATTCAAGTAAGTACATAAATTGTAAGGTACCTGGCATAAGTAAATATAGAACTTGGAATGAAAACAGTAAGGTACACAGTTCTGGCAAATTTGCAAATAACCTATTTTAAAAGAGGACACTGCAAAATTCAACAGTTCCTGTAGGAGGTAAGTAGAAGTTAATTTAGCAGGTAAGTAAAGCACTTACAAGTTCAGTCTCCAGGGCATAAACAGCCGACTGTTGGGGGTTCAAGTCAACCACAAACACCCAGCACCAGCAACACAGGGGTGGTCAAGTGCAGAGGTCAAAGTAGCATAGGCGCTTATGGAGAAAAGGGGTGCTCCGGTTCCACTCTGCTAGCAGGTAACTACCTGCGTCCTCTGGGAGCAGACCCGGGGAGTTTTGTATAGCACTGGGTTGGGGGATGTCCCAAACAGGCGCACAGGGCCGGCCAGGTGCAGTGTGCAAAGTAGGTGTCAGGTTTTGAATAGAAATCAATGGAGGGACCCAGGGGTCACTCTGGTGATGCAGGCAGGGCATGGGGTTCTTCTTGGGCCAGCCACCGACTGGGCTAGGATGAGGGACGCCTGCTGGTCACTTCTGGACCGGTAGTTGGTTCCTCTTGGGCCTGGGGGCTGCAGGGGCAGTGCTTCTTCCAGGCGTTGGGATCTCTGTTACCAGGAAGTTGCGGTGAGGGGGAGCCTCTGGATTCTCTCTGCAGGCTTCACCGTGGGGATGCAGGGAGATTGTCTCAGGGTGGCCACGTCGTTGGAGTCACCTGGGGGTCCACACTGCAGTGTTGGTTTCTCTGGACACAAGCTGGGGGCGTTGGTGCAGAGTGGTGGGGACTCACGCTTCAGGAGTGAGGTGGGTGTCACTTTAAAGATGGTTTCTTCCTTGTTGTTTGACAGGGCCCATATCCACTAGAGTTTTTTGGTCCTTTGGGTTGAAGGGCAGTACCCCGAGTCGGCAGAGGTCGCTGGTCCCGCAGGATGCGTCGCTGTTGCAGGTTCTTTGAGTCTGGAGACAGGCAGGTAGGGCTGGGGCCAAGTCAGTTGTTGTCTCCATCTTCTCCACGGGTGTTTTGAGGTCAGCAGTCCTTTAGGTTTTCAGGAAATCTGAAATCCTGGGTTCAAGGTCGCCCATAAATACCGAGTGTAGGAGGGTGTTCGGGCTGGAGGGCAGTAGCCAATGGCTACTGACCTTGAGGATGGCTACACCCTCCTTGTGCCTCTCTTTGGGGAGGGGGGCACATCCCTATCCTTATTGGGAAAATCCTCTAAAACAAGATGGAGGATTTTCCAAGGAGGGGGAGGGGGGTCACTACAGCTCTGGTCAACTTAGGGGTGGAACTGGCTGAGGGGGTGACACATCCTTGTTTTTCTCATTATCTCCGCCGGACTTTCCGTCCAAAGTTGGGGCTGTGTCCAGGGGGCGGGCATCTCCACTAGCCAGAGTGCCCTGTGGCAGTGTAACACGAAGCCTGAGCCTTTGTGGCTCACTGCTAGGTGTTACTGTTCCTGCAGGGGGAGGTGTGAAGCACCTCCACCCAGTGCAGGCTTGGTTTCTGGCCTCAGAGAGCACAAAGGCTCTCACGCCAGGAGGTCAGAAACTAGTCCCTCTGTGGCAGGCTGGCACAAACCAGTCAGTCTTGCATTGAAGGATTGGGTAAAATACAGGGGGCATTTCTAAGATGCCCTGAGTGCATTTTGTAATAAATCCAGCACTGGCATCAGTGTGGGTTTCTTATTTGGAGAAGTTTGATATCAAACTTCACAGTGCTCAGTGTAGCTATTATGGAGCTGTGGAGTTCGTTTTGACAAACCCACAGACCATGCTCTTAATATGGACACACTATATTTACAATGTCTAAGAATGGACTTTGACACTGTAGGGGCATATTGCTCATGCAGCTATGCCCTCACCTGTGGAATAAAGCCGTAAGGCAGGGTGCATTAAGGCCTGCTAGAGGGGTGACTTACGTATGCCAAGGCAGTATTTGGTGTGCATGCCATCCTGAAGGGGATGCCATGTCGACTTTGCCTTTTTATCCCCACCAACACACACCAACTGCAATGGCAGTGTGCCTGTGTTAGGTGAGGGATCCCTTAGGTTGGCACAACACATGCTGCAGCCCTTAGGGACCTTCCCTGGTCACAGGGCCCTTGGTACCACTGGTACCTTTTGCCAATCAATCAATCATTAAATTTATAAAGCGCGCTATGTACCCGTTAGGGTTTCAAGGCGCTGAGGGGTGGGGGGGCAGCTGCTTTCGGTCGAAGAGCCATGTCTTGAGGAGTTTCCTGAAGGTGAGGAGGTCCTGGCGCAGGGAGGTCGGCAGTGAGTTCCAGGTCTTGGCGGCGAGGTAGGAGAAGGATCTGCCGCCGGAGGTCTTGCGTTGAATTCGGGGAGCGATGGCGAGGGAGAGGTTGGCAGAGCGGAGTTGGCGGGAGGGGATGTAGAAGTTGAGTCTGTTGTTCAGGTAGGCAGGTCCGGAATCGTGTAGTGCTTTGTGCGCGTGGGTGAGGAGTTTAAAGGTGAGCCTCTTTTCCACAGGGAGCCAGTGGAGGTCCTTCAGGTGGTGGGAGATGTGGCATCGGCGGGGTATGTCGAGGATCAAGCGGGCGGATGCGTTGGAGTCGTTTGATGTCTTTTGCTGGGATGCCTTTGTAGAGTGTGTTGCCGTAGTCAAGTCTGCTACTGACAAGGGCCTGAGTCACCGTTTTTCTGGTTTCCGTCGGGATCCACTTGTAGATTCTGCAGAGCATGCGGAGGGTGTTGAAGCAGGAGGAGGAGACTGCGTTGACCTGTTTGGACATGGTGAGAGCGGAGTAGAGGATGAAGCCGAGGTTGCGTGCATGGTTGGCAGGAGTAGGTGGGGGACCCAGTACGGTGGGCCACCAGGAGTCGTCCCAGGCCGAGGGGGAGCGTCCGAGGATGAGGACTTCCGTCTTATCGGAGTTTAATTTCAGGCGGCTGTTGCTCATCCACTCGGCGATGGATTTCAGTCCCTCGTGGAGGTTGGCTTTGGCAATGTGAGGATCTTTGGTCAGGGAGAGGACAAGCTAGGTGTCGTCGGCGTAGGAGAGGATGCTGAGGTTGTGCTGACAAGCCAGTTGTGCGAGGGGGGCCATGTAGACATTGAACAGCGTTGGGCTTAGCGAGGAGCCTTGGGGGACGCCGCAGATGAGGTTGGGATGGTGGGACGTCGTTGGCGTTGGGTTTGGAGAGCTCCTTCACGATGCAGAAGAGTTCCTTGCTGTTGTGTGCGTTGTTGTTAAGGCGTTCTGTGAAGTGGGAGCGTTTGGCGAGTCGGATCAGTTGGTGGTGTTCGCGGTTGGCTTCCTTGAGGGCTGCAAGGCTGTCGGGTGTGCGCCCGAGAAGCCATTTTTTCTTGAGTTTCTGGCAGGTGCGTTTGGAGATGATCAGTTCGTCTGTGAACCAGGCTGCTTTTTTCTTTTCTTGGTTGACAGTGGGCCTCTTGAGTGGTGCGAGGGTGTTGGCGCAGTTGAGGATCCACTGTTGGAGGTTGATGGCGGCGGAGTCCGGGTCGGACGGTGGGTTCTTGGCGAGGGTGCTGGTTAGTTGGTCTTCGGTGACTTTTCACCAGCGGCGGTGTGCCGGTAGTGGGGTGCGGTGGTGTTCGGTGTTTTTCTTGAATGTGAAGTGGACGCAGTGGTGGTCAGTCCAGTGGAGTTCGGAGGTGTGGCTGAATGAGATGTGGTTGCTTGCAGTGAAGAGTGGGTCTAGGGTGTGACCGGCGATGTGGGTGGGTGTGTTGACCAGTTGTCTTAGTCCGAGGTTGGTGGTCAGTGATGCGGTGTTGGCGTCGTCGTCGTTCTCCAGGTGGAAGCTGAGATCTCCCAGGAGGATGTAGTCCGTTGAGGCGAGGGCGTAGGTGCTTGCGAGGTCGGAAATGGTGTCACTGAAGGGGGCTCTTGGTCCTGGAGGTCGGTACCAGGTACTTATCTGTGTGCGAGGGGTGTCCCAATTTGGGGACATAATGGTACATTTTAACTGAAAGAACACTGGTGGTGGGGCCTGATTAGCAGGATCTCAACACACTTCAGTACTCAGTAGAGTCAGCATCAATAGCAGGAAAAAAAGTGTTTTGGGTAGGTGGGGGTTGTGGACTGCAAAAAGGAGGCATTTTCCTACAGAGGGTGTGTAAGCTTGTTGAGGAGACAGCGTTAATTTGTTGTGTTATTGATAGAGAAGCCAAGGGTAAAGGCCAGGTTACGCAATTGATTAATGTGGGTGGGGGCATTAACATGAGTGGGGGGGCCACCAGGAGTCGTTCCAGGCAGAATGGGGTGTAGGCAATCACAAGCATTTCTTGTCTGAGTTGAGCTTGAGGCAGCTGACGTCCATCCAAGGGCAGACTGCTCTCCTCCCATTGGGAAAATGCATCTTGGCTTGAGCAGAGTCGTCCGACATGGAGAGGATCAGTTGGGTGTCATTGTCGTAGGAGACTATCTTTACCTCGTGTTTGATGATCTTAGCGAGCGAACCATGAAGAGGTTAAAAAGCTTCTGGCAGTGTGTGGATCCTTGGGCTACTCTGCAGCAAGTGTCTAAGTTCTGATGTGAATGGTGGTAGTCTGACCCTCTGTGGTCTTCTGGTGAGGAAGGACTAGATCCAGCTCAGGGCTTTGTCTCAGATGCCAGCGTTGAGCAGCCTGTCACAGAGGCTGAAGTGGGAGACTGTCTAGAATGCAGTAGAGAGATCTAGAAGGTTGAGTGCGGCAGTGCCTACGCTGTGCAGTATGATGCGTATGTTGTTGGTGGTGGCCAAAAGTACAGTTTCGGTGCTGTGATTGCTTCCAGATCGGAAATGGGAAAGTTCTAGAATACGGTGTCTCTCGAGGAACTCTACGAGTTCCTAGTTGATGGCTTTTTCCATTACCTTGGCTGGGAAAGTGAACAGAGACATGGGTCAGTAATTCTTCAGCTCCCTAGGGTGGGCTTTGGGTTTCTTGAGTAGCGGGCGGATTTCTGCGTGTTTACAGTCTGAGGGGAATGTGGCAGTCTTAAACGATAGGTTGATGGTTCAGCAAAGCTCTGGTGAAATGATGGGAATGACAAGCTTGAGGATGTGATGAGGGCATGGATCTGAGGGTGCTCCCAAGTGGATGGAGTTCATTATTCTTTGGGTGTCCTCTACAGTAATGGTGGTTCAGCAGTTCGTATCTGGTGGGGGAGCAAGGTCCATGGTGCTGAGCGGTGAAGGCGGGCTCTGTATGCTGAAGCCTTTGTAGATGTCCCAGATCTTACAGTGAAAGAAGGTGGGGAAGATCGTTGCGGAGGTCTTGGGAGGGAGGGATGGATGAGGTTTCTGCCCTGCGGTTCGTGAACTCTTTGACAAGGATGTAGAGCTCTTTGATATTGCGAGTGCTGGTGTTGAGGCATGCTTGAAATGCAGCTTTTTGGGTGGCTCGTATGTTCTGGTGGTACGTTGTATTTTTGCAGGCGGTGCGGTTTGGTGGATTTGCGGAGGCTCCATTTGCATTACAATCGTCTGAGGCGCGCTTGGATTGATGTAGGTCTTGCGTAAACCACTTGGGAGTTTTGCTATGTAGATTCCATGCCAATTTCCTTAGGGGGGCTACATTGGCTGCACATTCAGAGTCAGCGCTTTAGTTTGCCTGCGGATTCATTGGAGTGGTTGACAGCGTTTGGTGATCTGTGCTTCCGTGACTATACCCCAATGTTTGCCAGGGGGTTAGGGAATGTGGTGGCGTGCAGTGTTTGAGTAGGTTAAGTAGATGCACTTGGTCAAGCCAACAGTGTTTGGAGGTGTGGATGAAGGTGAGGTTGTCCCCTGCTGAGAGAATGGCGTAGAGGATGTGAAGGGGTTTGTGGGTAGGGACGATGACTAGTTGTTTGACGCCGAGAATTGTGGGGTCGTACAGGATGTTTGATGTATTGGGGGTCATTGAGGGTATCAAGCTGTAAATCGAGATCACAGAGTGGGATGTAACAGGAGGAAGTGAGTGCTTGGAGAGGCAATGAGGTTGACAATGTCTTGTAAAGACTGGGGTTGAGGTGCAGGTGGCCTGTAGATGAGGGTGCCACGTAGGAAGGTGTTTCGGTTGGTCAGGATGTGGAAATGTAGATGCTCATGCGTTGACAGAATGTGACTAGATAATGAAAGGCGGAGGTTGTTCTAGTAGATTATGGCAATGACACCTCCAGGAAGGTTGGCTCTGTCCTTGTGTATGATTTTGTAGTTGTGCGTAATGGCCGTGGCAATGTCCGTGGTAGCTGCAGGGGTGATCCAACTCATAGCGAGATGGTGACGTCCAGAGCTGTTGAGTCGAGGTCTCAGACTTGTAGTGCATGCTTGACGAGGGAGCATGTGTTAAGAAGCAGTGAGGAATCATGAGGTGGTACTTGGGAGTATGCTGGAGCAGGCGCAGCAAGAAAATGATCCATGTTTGTACATGTGGTCAGCTTGGTGGCATGCTGATGATCTTATGGGGTTCAGGGCACGTAGAGTGCTTGCGTTAAACCAGCAGAAGGGGTGAGAACCAGGGTCCCTGGTGCTGGGTGGCGTCCATGCACAAACAGGCTTCCCTTTGGCGCACTAGCGTGTCGGCCGTCGTTAAGGAAGAGAGGTATGGAGGCGGTGGTCCAGTGATAAGGAGGTGGGAGAAGCGCTTTGCATGGGGTGGGTGGGGATGCTGGGACACCAGCATTGCGGGGTAAACACAAGAGGGAAAAAACGAGAAAAGGACAGAAAAGCAGCAAGTGAAAGGGAAAAAAAAGGTCCAATTATTATGCCCAGTGGTGCCTCTGAAATGGGGGAGACTTAAAAAAGAGGCCTTTGAAGAAAGTGCAAATAGGACAGGAAGTGCAGTGACTAGTTGCAGACTCGCTAAGGGGGATTATGCATCCATGTGTGGGAAGAATAGCCAGCCCATTTAGATGTGCCAGCTGCACCATTTCATCCTGCCCAGGGTGGGCCATCAGGATATTTATGATCCAGTCACACCTGAGCTCCCTTGGCGTGTGCCTGTCTGGAGGGAATGCACAAGAGATGATGTGTCACCCACCCAAACATGTAGACATGCCAGTAGGCAGTAAATATTTAAGAAAAAAAAACGGCAAATTTATTAATGTGACATTTTCAGCCACACAAATTAATGTTAGACTTGACCATAAGTTGTGATTTTGAATTGCGAGTCCATAGACACCAAAGTCCAAATTTTGTTTTTTTCAATTCGAAATTAGACAGGCTGCTTCAAGGTAACCCTGATGTTAGCTTAAGTGAAAGTTAGGCCTTGCAGTGGTGAAAGACAAGTGTAATAGTTTTTGAATTACCACAACAGGTTAAAATTAAAAATACACGTCCAACTTGCCCCTGCCCTTTGATCTGTCCCAGGCCCACTAAAGGGGTTACATATGTTTTAAAAATAAAGGTTTGAACCTGGAAAGATTTAACTTGACAGATCAAAATGGAAGTTTAGAACTGCACACACAGACTCTGGAATGACAAGCAAGTTATGTTGACCTACTACTTGGGATGCGCAATCATTACTGTGGGCGCACTAGTAGCCTTTAATTTACAAATCCAGGGCATAGGTAAGTACAATTTATTAGGGACTCATAAGTAAATCTAATATGCCAACTGTGTTAAGCATACATCACCATATTTTAAGGCAAGAGCGCATGCACTTCAGCACTGGTTAGTAGTGGTAAAGTCCTCAGAGGCCCAACAACAAGAAAAAGTCTGAGAAAGAGTAGGAAGGCCAATGTTTGGGGGTGAACCTTAAGAGAAGGACATTTGACAATAAGCAAAACGCAAAATACATACAGATATTGTATTTGATTCTCATTTTTGAACCACTGTAACAATATGTCCTGCAGAAAAAAATATAAACTGAGCAGATAGGATAGATGCTCGTACAAAATACCAGTAGACTGGACTAACCAATTAACTGAAAGAAGAAATTGACTGCCCATACACAATTAAGTTCAGCTGCTAACTGTAAATCAACTATATTAACAGGGGAGCTATACTATATGTGAGTTATACTAAGTATGATGATGTACCTCAACTAACCAGTACCTCACCTACTTATCTCAAATGTCCGTAATACAAATGAAGGTCACTCTTCTTTCCATGAAAGAAACAGTAATGGGGCAGATGTCAGACAATACAAGATTGTATAGATCCTCTGAAAAATGGCCATTTAATTTTGGAATCTTTGAGAAACACTGCACTGGTCGCCACCATACTCTACACCACTCTACTCTGTACTAATACATTCTGCACCAATACACTCTATTCCACTGTATTCTATGACACTGCTCTGTCCCATGCCACTGTACTCTACGCCAGTGCACTCTAAACAACTGCACTGTATGCCGCTGCCCTTTACTCTGCACCACTGTTCTCTGTGCCACTCCACTGACACTACAAAACTGCACTCTATCAATCAATGAATCAATCATTAGATTTATAAAGTGCGCTATGTACCCGTTAGGGTTTCGAGGCGCGGGGGCAGCTGCTTTCGTTCGAAGAGCCCTGTCTTGAGGAGTCTCCTGAAGGTGAGGAGGTCCTGGGTCTGGCGTAGTGAGGTCGGGAGTGAGTTCCAGGTCTTGGCGGCGAGGTAGGAGAAGGATCTGCCGCCAGAGGTTTTGCGCTGGATTCGGGGGACGATGGCGAGGGCAAGGTTGGCAGAGCGGAGTTGGCGTGAGGGAACATAGACGTTGAGTCTGGTGTTCAGGTAGGTGGGTCCAGTGTCGTGTAGTGCCTTAGTGTGCATGGGTGAGGAGTTTAAAAGTGATCCTCTTGTCCACAGGGAGCCAGTGGAGGTCCTTCAGGTGGTGGGAGATGTGACATCGGCGGGGTATTTCGAGGATCAGGCAGGCGAATGCGTTCTGGATGCGTTGGAGTCATTGGATGTCTTTAGTTGGGATGCCTGTGTAGAGTGCGTTGCCGTAGTCGAGTCTGCTACTGACGAGGGCTTGGGTCACCGTCTTTCTTGTTTCTGTTGGAATCCACTTGAAGATTCTGCGGAGCATGCAGAGGGTGTTGAAACAGGAGGAGGAGACTGCGTTGACCTGTTTGGACATGGTGAGAGAGGAGTCGAGGATGAAGCCGAGGTTTCGTGCGTGGCTGGCTGGGGTCGGTGGGTGGGGGGCCCAGGGCGGTGGGCCACCAAGAGTCGTTCCAGGCCGAGGGAGAGCGACAGAGGATGAGGACTTCCGTCTTGTCGGAGTTTAGTTTCAGGCGGCTGTTGCTCATCCACTCGGCGATGGATTTCAGTCCCTCGTGGAGGTTGGCTTTGGCAATGTGAGGATCTTTGGTCAGGGAGAGGACGAGCTAGGTGTCGTCGGCGTAGGAGAGGATGCTGAGGTTGTGCTGACAGGCCAGTTGTGCGAGGGGGGCCATGTAGACATTGAACAGCGTTGGGCTTAGCGAGGAGCCCTGGGGGACGCCGCAGATGAGGTTGGTGGCTTCGGAGCGGAAGGGTGAGAGTCGGACTCTCTGTGTTCTGCCGGAGAGAAACGAGGAGATCCAGTTGAGGGCTTTGTCTTGGATACCGGCTTCGTGGAGGTGATTTAGTAGGGTGCGGTGGCATACCGTGTCGAAGGCAGCGGAGAGGTCTAGGAGGATGAGGGCTGAAGTTTCGCAGTTGTCCATTTGTTGTCTGATGTCATCTGTGGCGGCGAGGAGTGCAGTCTCTGTGCTGTGGTTGCGTCTGAAGCCGGATTGGGAGGGGTCTAGGATGGAGTTGTCTTCGAGGTAGTGGGTGAGCTGGGCGTTGACGATCTTCTCGATGACCTTCGCTGGGAAGGGGAGGAGGGAGATCGGGCGGAAGTTTTTGAGATCGTTGGAGGTCAGCCTTAGGTTTCTTGAGGAGGGGTTGGATTTCTGCGTGCTTCCAGCTGTCCGGGGAGGTAGCGGTGTTGAAGGAAAGGTTGATGGTGACGTCGGCTTTGTTGAAGACGTGATGTGGGCAGGGGTCAGAGGGAGATCCTGAGCGGATGGAGTTCATGGTCTTTAGGGTTTTGGCGACGTCTACGTGGGTCCAGGTGGTGAGGCGGTCGGCGTGGGAGTAGTTGAAGCTGTTGTGGATGGCTGCGATTTTCTGGTAGAAGAAGGTGGAGCTATTGTCGCAGAGTTTCTGGGATGGTGGGACGTCGTTGACGTTGGGGTTGGAGAGCTCCTTCACGATGCAGAAAAGTTCCTTGCAGTCGTGTGCGTTGTTGTTAAGGCGTTCTGTGAAGTGGGAGCGTTTGGCGAGTCGGATCAGTTGGTGGTGTTCGCGGTTGGCTTCCTTGAGGGCTGCAAGGCTGTCGGGTGTGCGCTCGAGGATCCATTTTTTCTTGAGTTTCTGGCAGTTGCGTTTGGAGGTGATCAGTTCGTCTGTGAACCAGGCTGTTTTTTTCTTTTCTTGGTTGACGGTGGGTCTCTTGAGTGGTGCTAGGATGTTGGCGCAGTTGAGGATCCATTGTTGGAGGTTGATGGCGGCGGAGTCCGGGTCGGGTGGTGGGTTTTTGGCGAGGGTGCTGGTTAGTTGTTCTTCTATGGTGACTTTTCCCCAGCGCGGTGAGGCGGTAGTGGGGTGCGGTGGTGTTCGGTGTTTTTCTTGAAGGTGAAATGGACGCAGTGGTGGTCGGTCCAGTGGAGTTCGGAGGTGTGGCTGAAAGAGATGTGGTTGCTTGCAGAGAAGAGTGGGTCAAGGGTGTGACCGGCGATGTGGGTGGGTGTGTTGACCAGTTGTCTGAGTCCGAGGTTGGAGAGGTTGGTGGTCAGAGATGCGGTGTTGGTGTAATTGTTGTTCTCCAGGTGGAAATTGAGGTCTCCCAGGAGGATGTAGTCTGTTGAGGCGAGGGCGTGGGTGCTTGCGAGGTCGGAGATGGTGTCGCTGAAGGGGGCTCTTGGTCCTGGAGGACGGTATATGAAGGTTCCTCTGAGGGTAGTGTTGGGGTCCGTGTGGATCTGGAAATGAAGGTGTTTGGCTGTCTTGAGGGTGTCTTCCGTGTGGGTGTAGATCTTGAGGGTGTATTTGTGGGCGATGGTTATCCCTCTACCGATTCCGTTGGTGCGGTCTCTTCTGGTGCTCTTGTAACCGTCAGGGATGGCGATGGCGATGTCTGGGGCCGAGGAGTCGTTCCACCAGGTTTCGGTTAGGAAGGCTACGTCTGGGGCGGTGGTGTCGAGCAGGTCCCAGAGCTGGATGGCGTGCTTTCGTGCGGAGCGTGTGTTGAGGAGGATGCAGTTCAGGTGGTTGGTGTTGGTTGTTGTAGGCTTCGTTGTTCTGTTGCAGATGAACTTGCAGGTGCGGCAGGAGAAGGGTCCTTTGGTGTGCTTCGGGGTGGCCTGGAAGCAGGCTGTGGATGGGCCAGGGTTGAGGGCGAGGAGTTCGCTGGCCGAGTAGCAAAGGCTGGGGATGCGGGGGCGTGAGGACCAGGGGGGGGGGGGTGGCGCTGGGCGCAATCCAGGCGCGGACGCGCAGCGCCAGCCATTAAGAAGGGAGGGGGAAGTGAGGGAGGAGCAGCTGGGGGTCAGGAGGAAATGGCGAATGGGGGCGGGGCTGCAGGGAGGCAGCGGCAAGAGTAGATCGGCACGGGGGAGCGCCCAAGGGGCGAAAAAAACAGGGGAAAAAGAAAGGCACAAACAGTAAGGATAAGTTCAAAAACAGTCACAAAATACAATTCTGGCACAAATTACAATCGGGGTACAGCAATCAGAAGGGGCACAACGGGGGCAGAAGCGCAAGGAGGCAAGGTGCTGAAAAAGGAAAAAAACACTTACAGGACGTCGAAAAGCGGCACACGGGTCAAGTGAAGCTTAAACAGAGCCCACTAGACACCAGGGATGAGACGCAGGAGGATGCCTGCGGGTGGAGGAGGGCCTCGAACACACTAGCAGCAGCGTGGGCGGGGGTCAGGGGCACGAGACAGTAGGGTGGTGCTGCGGACGTGGGGGGCGAGCTCTAGACCTAAAGCAGGTCAGAGGTCGCTCACTCGCGACGCGCAGCGCCAGCCATTAAAAAGGGAGGGGGGAGGGAGGAGCAGCTGGGAGGCGGGAGGGAGCGGCGAATGGGGGCGGGCCGCAGGGAGGCAGCGGCAAGGGTAGGTCGGCAAGGGGGAGCGCCCAAGGGGCGAAAAAACCAAGGAAAAAAGCAAGGCACAAACAGTAAGGAAAAGTTCAAACAGTCACAAAAAACAATTCTGGCACAAATTACAATCGGGGTACAGCAATCAGAAGGGGCACAACGGGGGCAGAAGCGCAAGGAGGCAAGGCGCTGAAAAAGGAAAAAAATACTTACAGGACGGCGAAAAGCGGCACACGGGTCAAGTGAAGCTTAAACAGAGCCCACTAGACACCAGGGATGAGACGCAGGAGGATCCCTGCGGGTGGAGGAGGGCCTCGAACACACTAGCAGCAGCGTGGGCGGGGGTCAGGGGCACGAGACAGTATGGTGGTGCTGCGGACGTGGGGGGCGAGCTCTAGACCTAAAGCAGGTCAGAGGTCGCTCACTCGCGACGTGCAGCCCCAGCCATTAAGAAGGGAGGGGGGAGGGAGGAGCAGCTGGGAGGCGGGAGGGAGCGGCGAATGGGGGCGGGGCCGCAGGGAGGCAGCGGCAAGGGTAGATCGGCAAGGGGGAGCGCCCAAGGGGCGAAAAAACCAGGGAAAAAAGCAAGGCACAAACAGTAAGGAAAAGTTCAAACAGTCACAAAATACAATTCTGGCACAAATTACAATCAGTGTACAGCAATCAGAAGGGGCACATCGGGGGCAGAAGCTCAAGGAGGCAAGGCGCTGAAACAAAAGGAAAAAACACTTACAGGACGGCGAAAAGCGGCACACGGGTCAAGTGAAGCTTAAACAGAGCCCACTAGACACTAGGGATGAGGCGCAGGAGGATGCCTGCGGGTGGAGGAGGGCCTCGAACACGCTAGCAGCAGCGTGGACGGGGGTCAGGGGCACGAGACAGCAGGGTGGTGCTGCGGACGTGGGGGGCGAGCTCTAGACCTAAAGCAGGTCAGAGGTCTACACCACACTATTCTTTACTACTGCACTCTATGCCACTACACTGCATCACTGCACCCTATGCCACTGCACTCTAGGCACTATACTCTGCACTGCACCACTCTACGCCACTGCACTCTGCAACGAGTCTACTCTGCACTCTATGACACTGCACCACTCTGCATTACTGCACTCTCTGCCACTCTATTGTATGCCACTCTATGCTACTCTACCACATGCCACTGCACTCTAAACTACACTGTACACCACTACCTTCTACTCTGCAACACTGCACTCTCCGCCACTGTACAGCAATTTACTCTGTACTACTGCATTCTACGCTACTGCACTCTATGCCACTCTACATCAATCCACTCTACGCAACTGCACTGTACAGCACTATAATCAACTCTGCACCACTCAACACTACGCCACTGCACTCTCTGCCAAACAAGTCTACTCTGCACTCTATGCCACTGCACCACTCTACACTACTGCACTCTGCCACTCGATTGTATGCAACTCTAATCCACTCTACTTTGTCCCATGCCACTGCACTCTACACAACTGCACAGTACCCCACTGCACTGTACTCTAAATGAACTTCACGCCACTATGCCACTAACTTATAGCCATGCTAAACAGCAGCCACTCTGGTCAAAACACATTGGCAAAGCCAATAACTCTTGCGTAGACAAGACCTATTGGCTTTTCCAATGCCTGTTAGTACTATGAGGTAGGATGTCCCTGAAAGAACTGTAAATGTGTAAGTCCTCGTTTTAAACATGCAACTGATGCCTCGTCGGGGGTAGTAAACGTTATATAAATACAATTACATCATAATATAGCCTGCTACAAAATGTGCAAATATATTCCAGTTAAATTTTTTAAAAAGTGTTTTTCAAATACAGATTTGATTAATATATAGTTTATACCTAATACTAACATTATTTATAACAGTCTAATAAAACCACACACTCCACAGCTCACCTTGGAACACCATTACAGTATCTCTCTGAAAGAAAATATCTTTGCTATTAAAAAACTTCAAGTGACTCCTTTGGTTAAAGTCAATGCAGGTTTTCAATCCCCTTTATGTTTGCAGATTTACCAGTTGCCCACGTTTGAAATGCGTGCGGCGTCCCTAGCTGCTTCTAACGGCCCAATGAGGTGCCGTGACGCAGCTCGGGAACAGGTAACTAGAAGGGCAGTGACACAAAAGAAAGTTAGTGAAAGAGGAAAGCCGAGATTATATATATATAATATATAATCGGCACGAGTACTGACCTTAAAGAAGGGGTAGCGCCGCTCCGACGAGTTTGTAACGCGGTACTGCTGCTCCGACCGCAATCCGTTGTGCCCCTGGCGATGCGACCGTTAAAATGAAAAACACGCATGCGCATGCCCGTCATCCGCGATAAAAATTCAAAGCGCGCATGCGCTTCCGAAGTGCCCGTTGAGGGGAGCAGTTTAAGACGGCGAAATTGACCAAATCGCTGGTGCGCATGCGCACAGTTCTGCGCATGCGCACATAATAGAGCCGACCCGATTCGGACGGGGAGCGGCTAAAGATAGAACACCGGCTTCAGGGCGGTGCGAGCGGTGCCACCGCGTGCTGACCTGGATTGGAGGCGCTGACCTCAAGGGGGGCGCTGTTTTCAGAAATAACTTACTAAACTTGCGATTCAAAAGCATCAGCTGAAAAGTTCCTTGTGCGTCCAGCCTTCAGGAAGCAATTAAATTATTAAAATACATCTTGTGATTAATGTTCCCGCTAGGGAGAGAGATGAAAGATTTGTCTAGCGCAGCTTTGACTCGCCATAAAGTAGCTAGAGGGTTAATATGCCTGCTGCAAAAAAACAAATTATTATATTTTATTTTGGATAGCTGAATGGATTAGTAAAGCCAGCCTTTCCAAGCCTTTAAAACAAATGAATGTATGTGAAAGGGGGAGTGAATTTGAGGAGATGGTCATGGGGTGGGGGAGCACCAAAAAAGACTCTCGTACAAGGCGCCACCGGCGCTAAGCCCGGCCCTGAATTTTCATATTATACATACTCCCTTTTTAGGCATGTAGTGGCAAAAAATGTGCCTTAAAACACTTCACAGCGCAACATGCTCTCTGGTAAAAAGCCTAGACCAGCCAAAGCTGTCATACCTAGGATATGAGAAGGGGCTGATTTTTCTTTCTGTTCTTTTATCCGGACCTTTTTGCTGCTACTTTTTTAACGGTTTTATGTTTGTATGTTTAAAACAAAAAAAATTGGTGTCAATAATTTGTTTTAAATTGCAATAGAACCAATACCTGTGCTAGTGTATGTGACAGTGTTGAGTTGTGTTCTTTTTAGACATGGTGATATTTTAATGACTTCTGCTATTTAACTTGTGCCAGGAATCGGACTAAAGGGGCATTTTATGTGCTTTCCTTGCTTTTCGCTAGCTGTGGGTATACTCAAATAGCACAGGGATTTGACTGGGAGAGGGGTGGTTCGGGCTAGTTGGGACATAGTGCGCTGCTATTTTGTGGGTGGCTACGCTCTTGTACTCCATGAATCACTCTGCCATGCAGGAGTCTTGCCAGTTATAAAAACATAGCTCCAGGACGGATGCACCGCTGACGCACCGAAGGCGTGCCTAAGGCAAGCCTGTCTGCGTCCGTCCGTGGCCAGTGCCACAAACTATGAAGGTTTTGCAATCGAGGGAGCAAACACAAGGTCCTATTCTGCCGCTGATTTAAAAGGTATGAGGGGAGGGGAAGACAGTATGGGATGTAGCCCCTTTATCACAGATGATGTAGGGCCACCTCCTGCTGAAGATGAAAGGCCAGTTTCCATCCCCTATTTCTACCTGTTAATGGGAAACCTGGCGCGAATGAGCACCTGAGGGAGCTGAAGGCGATTTTAGTGAATGCCCGCTCCTTCTAGAAACAAGCCTTTGATATTTTTAATCTGTTAAAGGATGCGAGGAATGATTTGTTCCTTTAACAGAAATTTGACTGAATGAGAACCCCTATCCAGACCTGCATATTGCCCTACCAGAGGCTTATCATGTGTTCACTTAGACAGGGTTGAAAAAAGGGGTGGAGGAATAACCGTTATCTGTTAGAATATTTTTAGGTGTAACAGCTTTGAAATGGATGACCTGCAGGGAAGCCTTCAGTTCAATTTATCAATCAGTGGACAGCGGTCCTTCTCAGGGTGCTTGTTTACCATCCCCCAATTCACCCTGGAGACTTTTTCGCCTCCCTGGACCAAGCACGGTCTCATAAATGTGTGTCCTATGCCAATTTTACTATGATTGGTGATTTTAGTTTGGACTTAGACAAGCATGAGGACCCATTAGTAATTTGCTTCATGGAAATGTTGGCCTCATTTAATCTGGCCCTAGTTGCCAAGGGTCCTACACACAGAGCCAGGCATGCCATCGATGGGATACTTTCAGATGCCCCTTTGAACTGGGTGACCCCGTTTCCTGTGCCATGGTCAAATCATTATGTCCTGCCTTTTTATGGGATTTAATTCAAGTTAAGCATCCTCGTCTTCCTGTCCCTGTGTGCGAGGAGAGGGTGTGAGTCAGGGTAACCTTAGAGGACCATAGGAATATGCTCATTGAACTCAAGTCAGGCTCTGCTATGGAGAAGGACATGGCTATTATGTGGTGGCTTGGGGAAGCAGCTGATATGGTAGCCCCTATAAGAAGGAATAAAAAGACCCCGAAGAATCTCTTTGTTTGCTGGCTTTCTGTGGATTTATGCCAGGACAGAGTGGCATGTAAGAAATTGGAGAGAGCTTGGTGAAGGCATTATTTTGAACAAGATAAGGCCAATTATAAAAGGGCCTTGCATAACTATCACAACATTATTAAGAAAGCCCATGTCCTTTTCTATACGCAATGCTTTAAAGAAGCATTTAATAACAGCAAGGAGATTTTTGAAACTGTCACTATGTTCACTGACCCTAAAACTTCCTCCACCCAATTAGAGCCAAGCCAGGCACTCTGTGCCCGCCTTAGTGATTTTTTTGAGGATAAGATCCTCAAATTCCAGGCTAATATCTCTGGGACAAAACACTTTTCTGAAACATCAGATTTGAAAATGGCAGATGTCATTCTTAGTGGTCCTAAATTGTTGTTATTTATGGTTCCTCCTGTTGATGTGGTGGTTTCAGCCTTCTCAAGATGTAAATCAGGATCACAATCAGACCACATTTCCCACCACATGCTGAAGTCAAAAAAGGATATTATTGGCCCGTCTACCATTACCTGTTTAGTTATTTTCTTCATGTGGGGATACTTCTGAAGAAATGGAAGGGAGCTAATGTAGTCCTTCTTCTCAGGAAGGCCAATGCAGATCCAGAGCCCACTGCCAACTTTAGACATGTCTCCTTACTTCCAGTGGTGTCAAAGGTCCTAGAAAGACTGGTGATCCAACAGCTTACAATTTTCCTGGATGAGAACAACTTGCTTCAACCCTCTCAATCAGGGTAAAGAGCCCAACATAGTACCGAGGTGGCCCTACCTGAGATATTGGAGTCCGTTAGATTTAGCTTGGACTCAGGCCCTAATATAGTTTTGGATTGGTTGAGAGACAATAAATTGCAATGTAACCAAGATAAGGTGGAAGTTCTATTGTTTGGTCATAATCGCCTCTTGGGATGGAGTACAGCATGGCCAAAGACCGCTCCTCCCTCACCTCCACCTATGACTGTAGCAAGAAACTTAGGGGTTATATTTGATACCCAACTTTCATTTGCGGCCCAGGTGTCAGCTATAGTTAAATCTTACTACTGGATCTTTTGCATGTTGAGAAAAGTTCTCCGGTATCTTCCACATTCTGCCCAGGTGACAGTGGTTAGGTCACTCACTGATTCTCTCTATGTTGGACTATGCCAATGTTCTCTATTTGGGTCTCACCGCATGATTACCAGTGATGCAGAACATGGCTGTCTACCTTTTGTTCAAAATTCCCAAGTGCACTGCTGTGTCCCCACTTCATTGGCTGCTAGTGTGGCAAAACATAACCTTCAAAGCTTCGACAATGGTCCACCAAGCTTTGTACAACAAGGGGCCAAGCTACCTCAATGAGAGAGTGATGGAATACCTTCCAGTGTGGCCACTTTGGTCCAGTAATGCCGGCATTATTGTTAGCCCTTGCTTTAAAAAGCAGTGCTGTGGAGTTTCTTCCCTCACATTTGTAGCTGCCAAGTTGTGGAATCAGCTTCCCCCATCCATAAGGTCAAATATGGCAAAAGGCAAATTTAAAAAAGAATTCAAAACAGTTCTGTTCAAGTAACAGTGAATGATGTCTTAGTTGACAAACCTTTTATTCCTTTTCCGGTACCTTAAGCACCAGAACTATCAATCAAAGTAGCTGTGCGCTATATGAGCAAATCTCTTTCATTCATTCATTCAATAACACAAGACAAGAGGACACTAGGTAGGTGTCATGGCCTTGTCACTCTTCCAGTCTCCCCACACCACTATAAAACACCCACCCACATTACCCACAACCCTTTACGACTACAAACAATTGCCACCAGAGAGAGAGGCAGCAAGAGCACTCACACAACCAGAGCCACATACCACCATCACCTATACACCACCAGCGCACCGAACATCACACACCCCAACACATCACCCTACACACCCTCACCCACACCACTCACACTACACTCATGGCACCACATTGACACCCCAGGTTCTCTGAGGAGGAGCTAAGGGTCATGGTGGAGGAAACCATCTGGGTAGAGCCACAGCTATTTGGATCACAGGTGCAGCAGATATCCATTGCTAGGAAGATGGAGCTATGGCGGAGGATCGTGGACAGGGTCAACGCTGTGGGACAGCACCCCAGAACAAGGGATGACATCAGGAAGAGGTGGAACGACCTACGGGGGAAGGTACATTCCATTGCGGCAAGACACCAGCTCGCAGTACAGAGGACTGGCGGTGGACCCCCACCTCCTCCCCCACAACTAACAACATGAGAGGAGCAAGTCTTGGCAATCATGCATCCTGAGGGCCTGGCAGGAGTAGCAGGAGGACTGGACTCTGGTAAGACAACTCTTTACTATTTACACTCCCCTACCTCCATGCCATCACATACCCTCACCCCCACTCCCATCACCTCACCACCTCCCACACACCCCACCATCACAACCCACTCAGCCCAATGCCAAGCCCTGCATGCACTACCAATGCATAGACACCTATCACTACAGTATGCACACTAGAGAGAATCAGCTAGCCCACCAAGTAACAATTCACACAAGGCCAAGCTGCCAGGGCAATGACAACCATACAGTGCAACCCACCCATGCACAAGATGTCACACACAGAAACAATAACACTGCATTTACATCCCCACAGGTAACCCAGCCAATGTCACTGGAGAAGAGGTGCCTGCAACATCCAGTCCCCCTACAGAAGAGACCCACAGTGATGACAGCAGCTCTGGTCTGCTGGATCTGGATGACCAACCTGGCCCATCAGGGACCTCCAAACAGTCGGTTACCCAGGCACACTCTCACACACCACAGAGCCTCTCCCCTCAGAAAACACCAACACAGCACCCACCCAGTGGAGCCATACCACTGTCCCCAGGACACATCAATCAGCAGTGTGTCCACCACTGCAGGGTTCCCAGGGCACACCACAAACCCAGGACAATCAGGGACCTGGGGTTAGTGGCAGTGGGCACACGGTTCAGGAGACAGAGGCACAGGACAACAGGGACACTGGGAGGACTGCTGTTCGATGGGTGAGACAGGCCCAGGGAACCGACCCTCCAGGAGGCACTCACCGCGATCCTGGGAGCATACCAACATTCCCAGGATACGCTGGGCCAGATCCTGGACAAGTTGCAGGTGAATTTGCGGCTGCATGAGGGACAGTACCTGGGGATCAGGGAGGACTTGAAAGCCATTAACACCACCCTGTTCTCCATTGTAGGGGTGCTGGCAGACATGGCCAACAGTATGAAGGAGGCAGTAGCACACCACTGGGCACCTGACACTAGCCAGAACACTGAACAGCCCTCCACCTCCGCTGCCACTAGTGGACTGGAGGCCCCACAGCAAGACTAACAGGCCACCAGCACCCCTCCCCCTGCAGAAGGAGAACCACCATGCAAACATTCCCTGTGATCCAGACAGAAGCCAGAGACTATTGCCAAGACCCCACCAGGAAATAAGACTCTCCTGATTATCACCCTTGTGTCCCACTCTGTCACCCTGTCCACCTTGAACTGCCATTGCTACCCTTCCTATACCCTCTTGGACAATGCACCCGTGATACAAATAGACTGGACTCTAAAATGGACTTTCCTCCATCATTACCCCAGCCCATTGCACTACCCCCTCTTCTTCAGAGCACTGCAATAAACACACTTTGAAAAAATACAAGTATGGTGTATGTCAAATGATTTTAAAATGTATTTGTTTAACAAGGTTCAAACATTGTAATTCAACTGTACAGTAATGTTTACATGGGAGAGATCTGTAGTTGGCTGCAAAGAACACACCAGGAGCAATAGTGGGGCACTAACATATGCAAAAAGAGATGCCAAAGGGTACAGTGAGTGGGCATAAAAGTAGGAATACACAGCCTGCCAGTGACAATTTCACACATCAAACTGTTAACGAAATGTGAAATAACCATGCCTTACCTGTGTGTCATTGTAAGTATTGACAAATGTAGCGCATTCGTGAAGCAGGAGGAGGGGCCAGCCGCCACACGTCAGGGCAAGGAGCCCTTTGCCGCCACACGTCAGGGCAAGGAGCCCTTTAAAAACATTGACGCGCTCCCGCTGCCGCGGGTAGCGCATTCGTGAAGCAGGAGGAGGGGCCAGCCGCCACACGTCAGGGCAAGGAGCCCTTTGCCGCCACACGTCAGGGCAAGGAGCCCTTTAAAAACATTGACGCGCTCCCGCTGCCGCGGGTAGCGCATTCGTGAAGCAGGAGGAGGGGCCAGCCGCCACACGTCAGGGCAAGGAGCCCTTTGCCGCCACACGTCAGGGCAAGGAGCCCTTTAAAAACATTGACGCGCTCCCGCTGCCGCGGGTAGCGCATTCGTGAAGCAGGAGGAGGGGCCAGCCGCCACACGTCAGGGCAAGGAGCCCTTTGCCGCCACACGTCAGGGCAAGGAGCCCTTTAAAAACATTGACGCGGTCCCGCTGCCGCGGGTAGCGCATTCGTGAAGCAGGAGGAGGGGCCAGCCGCCACACGTCAGGGCAAGGAGCCCTTTGCCGCCACACGTCAGGGCAAGGAGCCCTTTAAAAACATTGACGCGCTCCCGCTGCCGCGGGTAGCGCATTCGTGAAGCAGGAGGAGGGGCCAGCCGCCACACGTCAGGGCAAGGAGCCCTTTGCCGCCACACGTCAGGGCAAGGAGCCCTTTAAAAACATTGACGCGCTCCCGCTGCCGCGGGTAGCGCATTCGTGAAGCAGGAGGAGGGGCCAGCCGCCACACGTCAGGGCAAGGAGCCCTTTGCCGCCACACGTCAGGGCAAGGAGCCCTTTAAAAACATTGACGCGCTCCCGCTGCGCGAGACGCGCACGGGCGGCGCCCGGGCGAAGCCCGGGCCAAGGGCGGGCCCGTCCTTGCCCGTCATTGCCAGGAAGAGCCAGGGCAGGGCCACCCCCCTAATAATTTGAACTAGGTAGGCTCAAATGTGATGCCCCTTAAAAGCAGTGCGCCTGGGTTTATTTAAGTACAAACAACCTCAACCATATCGCACTACCTCCCAATTAGGGCCTATCGGCTTCTGGAATATATTACCCAAGGTATTCATAACTCCCCCTTCGCGCGCTAGTTATAACGTCCTTGAGGCAAATAGCTTATCAAGATGGGGAAAAGGAAAGCTACCAGTAATCCTACTGAGCAGGGAAGGGCAAAAAGAGCACCTCGACACGCGGCCGAAAATTGTACGCTCACCCAAATTGATGATCTTATAGAGGAAGTGGAGAGTTTGCTAGCCACTAAACCCTCAAAATCTCGTAGGAAAGATGCTTCTTCCTCCTCTAATGTCATAAAATCTTTCTTCGCTCCTGTACACAGAGATTCGCAGATATCTATACCCCAAGGCACCAGCACAGAACTCAGGAAGTTAGAAATTTTAAAGAATCCAACCGAGAGCCCTAACTTAAATCTGCCTAACCAGCAAGATGGTGTATCCCCCCTGCCAAACTGCAATAACCGCTTCTTACCCCTTGTCCTACCATCGCCAGCTGAATTAGAGAGAACCATCTCAAGGGAAATTGAGGAGCCAGTCCCAGTCATATCCACTCAAGATGAACATCTAGCTGTCTTCCAGCTAGCACAGATAAGAGATGAAATTTTAAGTCTTAGAGAGCATCTTACATCTTTTACTCATATGATATATGAGAAGCTGGACGGCATATCTGCAGTAATTGGGGACATAAGGAAGATACCACAAAAATTAGACCTTAATTCCTTACCAAAGTCAGTTGAAATACCGGAAACACCCATCCCACAGAGGCGTAGGGGTCAAAGGGTCGAAATGGTAACACAGACTACTCAGGGGGGCAATAGCGCACCTCCTGCAGCGTGTGTTCGTAATAACTACAATCCACCCTTGGACACAGGGAATAATTGGAAGATGCACAGAGAAAGACACCTAGATAAAAGCTCCAAATGCCCCTTGGGAAATAACCTCCAAAGCCAGACTAGACATAACGTCTATGATATTTACATAACAAACGTCCCCAAGCTAAGTAAAGATCAATTTGAGCAAGGGGATTCCCTTAAAAATAAAGTTATACATTGGATAAGAAGGACAAAGAAGTGTAGATCCATTATAAGGGACGATATAGTCATTGCACAGAGACTTACAAAAATAGGTTCAACATCAGATCTCATAGGGATAAAATTGACCAGTCAGAATCTAGTTAAGGGCCTTTTGGCACTTGAGGAAAGATTGAGACCGGGCACCTCCTCCCAAATGACACTTGTTCACAAACTTCCTCAATCATTGACAAACCGGTCTCCACAAGAGATAAATAATACTATAATGGCCCAGTATTCTTGCCCGCAGAGAAGGGATCGAAAGCAAACCCATACTTCAGACATAGATTGACGCGAAGTCTCTGCCGTTGAAGTTCCTGCCGCTGAAGCTGGGAGCAATGGCATACCCAATCCCAACTCTTATACTACAAAAAATGACTTACCTAATATCCTGGGAGCAGAGCCTAAAACTTATTGTAGTGGCTCGCCAAAGGAGAAGTCCCAGCAAGAAATACTTTGTACATATGAGACTAGGGAAAATCTACCAGAAAATGGGCATGACCATGACCTACCGATTAAGATTCTATCCTGGAATGTGGCAGGCCTGACTCAGAAAATAGCTAATCCTGACTGGTGCAGACTTATAGATCAACACCACATCATTTTATTACAGGAGACATGGGCGCCATCTGTAGCAAATAGAGAAGGCTATTGGACCTTCCAGAAGGCTGCACTACCATCACCATCAGGTAGGGCTTCAGGCGGCCTGATAATTTGGTTAAAACACGACTTGTTCCCAAAAGTTAAAGAGATAGTATCCCCTTTGAGGGATTTATTAGCCGTTGCAGTTGAAATTAGTACTGTTAAAGGTCTTGTTAACATAATAATTGTAAATTTATATATTAGACCTGGCACCCAAAGGACCCAGACCATCCAGATGAGTTCAATAGTAGACTTTCTTAACTGCTTACCTAATGGGCGGGGCATAATGGTTGCGGGCGACTTCAATATGCAATTGAACCGCGGAGATGGCAATCAGCAAGAGGGATCCCAGTTCACAGACTCATGGGATAGATCAGGGCCGGTGCAAATTACATCTAAGAAAGAAGGAGGAGCCTCAGAACTACTGGAAGACCTAATAAAAATAAAGGGATTAAGAATAGTAAATGGGAATACCAGATCAGACAATCCGGCGTCACCTACATATAGGAGAGGTGTATATACTAGCAACCTGGACTATGTCTTAGTAAATGACGCCCTCTGGAAATCCCTAACTGACATGATAGTTCTCCCTCGCATTGACAGTGACCATCTAGCCTTAAGTACCTCCTTTTCCACTATCTTATTTAGTTCCAAGACACTATCAACGTGGACTTCAAATAGTGCCCTCTTTAGGACCAATGACCGTAAAAATGTGAAATGGGATCGGGTTGAAAGTGATGTAAATTTCCAGCTAGCGATCTATAGAACAGTTGCAACAACACTTTCCCCCCTGAAACATACAAATATCAAATTGGTTGATTTGGTCTATCTCCATAACATCTTGGCCATCCGACTAAAACCACACTTCCAGACGGTAAGGAGGCGGACAGAGACTGTGATTAAAACCTCTAGGTGGTTCTCCAACTCCTGCCGTCAAGCTAAGATACACTTACTGGGAGCACTTAAGGAAGGGAATTTAAGAGAGATAAGGAAGAGCAGGACTGTATACAAAGATGTACTTAAAAATGCAAAAAAAGAATGGGCGAATAGGAATTGGAACAAGATGGTTGTGGCGCTCCAGGAGAAGGATCTCAACCTATTCTGGAAACTAGTGTCAGATAAGAGTAGCCCTCAAGAAATGGAAAGTTACCCTGTCATCCAGCCAGAAACTTGGATGACGCACTTTTCAAATATATACAGAAAACCACATACCAATAGTACTATTACACCCCTACTAAAACCTAATGATCCTGTTGGCAATACCCTAACGTGGGGGAGTACAACACCACCCAAATTTGACGTGGACCTATTCTCCATAAAAGAAACAACAGAGGCTCTCCAATCCACACGCAAGGGAAAGGCCCCTGGTCTTGATGGTATCCCAGGAGATTTATATCTTTCTCGTCTGACAACGTGGTCATTGTATCTAAACGCACTTAGTAACGAGATACTGAGGGGGGGAGGACTCCCTACTACATGGCAAGGAGCAGTTATAGTCCCTATTTATAAGAAAGGGCCAAGGGAACAACCTAACAACTATAGGCCTATCAGTCTTATTGATGTTAGCCAAAAAATCTTCGCTAAGCAAGTGCTGAACAGATTACAGACATGGATAGATGATGCCCAAATTCTCTCCGAATCCCAGGGAGGATTCAGAAGAGGAGTGAGTACAATAGACCAGGCATTTAGGTTTAACCTCCTCTGCTGGAAATACCTGTCACTCAATAAAAGTCAATTGTATGTAGCTTTTATCGACTTAAAAGCTGCTTTTGACATGGTACCTCGGGATACATTATGGGAAGTTATGGAGAGTTATCAACCCAATAGCGAACTACTAAGACTGATTAGATATCTCCATGAAGGGACTTATGCTCATGTACGTTGGTCAGATAGTGGCGACCTAACGGAAGCCATACCCGTCAATAGAGGGGTTAGGCAGGGCTGCATCTTGGCACCAACACTATTTAATCTCTACATAAACGGTGCTGTGGACCAATTGCTACACTGTAATCATGATGCCCCTAGATTAGCTGGAACCCCGGTCCCTATTTTAATGTTCGCCGATGACACCTTACTAATTTCAAGAACACCTATGGGCTTGCAAAATGAATTGGACACTTTTTATAATTTTTGCTCCAACAGAGGACTTGAAATTAATCCAACAAAATCTAAGTTTATGGCCTTTAACCCACACAAACTATTTAGGGGAAAAATGATGATAGCAGGCCAACCAGTGGAGAGAGTCAGACAATTTGATTATTTGGGGATTAGGTTAAGTGACGACCAACGTTGGTCGGCACAGATTAAGAAGAGTCTGACAACACTTAGGCAAAGGTCTATAGTGATAGCTAAGAAAATAGCTAATACTTGTGAAGGGGAGATAACACCTGCCATCACCGTCTACAAAGCAGTGGCAGTAGCGGCCTCAATTTATGGTGCCGAGCTTTGGGGTCATACCAACTCTAGGTGTCTGACCACTGTAGAAAACCGGTTTATTCGAAATTTCCTAAAGTTGCCGATGAGCACCCCTCTCACTCCACTCAGATTTGACTTAGCCCTAAATGAAATACACAATGAAATTGCCTTAAGACCCCTAATGTATTGGATTAATCTTTGGACCTCAGAGGACCGGTCCACTCTCCATAAAGCACTAGATGAATTTCTTGCAAATGACAGCGTACTAAAGATCCCTTGGTTCAGACACATCAGAGATACGTGTAAATTTCTCAAAATGGAGGAGGTGTGGAGTGCTCCCCACAATTTGGCAAAGGAAACAAAGGAACGTGTAAAAAGGTGCTACTGGGAGAGCATTCTGACCCAAATTTGGCTAAAAAATCATGGTAGTCTGACTTTGCAGTTCTTAGACCATAAATGTAGTCCCAAGTTCGAGGCCTATATGGATAATGTAAATCCTCCATATACCAAAACACTATTTATTAAATTTAGACTAGGGACTCTTCCGCTTAAGTCATTTACAGCGCAATGGAGACCGGAGGACTGCAATTCAATATACTGCCATCATTGTCAAAAGACAAAAGAGTCACTTGCGCACTTTATGTTTTTCTGCCCTAGATATTTGGTACCTAGGAAAAAGTGGATTGCTCCACTATGTAGGGCAATTGGGATAAGGGAATGGAATACGGCATTACGACTCCTAACAACTGATACAAATGATCAAATAGTTTTTTCTGTGGTGGGATATCTGCGAAGTGCATGGTTAATAAGAACAAAAGAACTATTATAAATGTGTAATTTTAATACATTGGTTTTAGACTATATTCACTTAATACATCAGTTCTTAACCGGATGAACCTAAAACCTAAACGGTCTGGATTTTTAGTTTAAAGAATAATGATGATTTGTATGTTTTATAAATATATGACCTCACTATTTATCTAGGGTTCTTAAAAAAGTAAATTATGCAATTTTCTCCTTTTATCTCGGATAACAGAGACAAATGATAAAATTGGTCACTCAGCGGCAAGGTTCTTGTAAAATACACAGGTGACACGAACTTGAATTCTGATAATCACGTGCTTCTAATAACTTGGTTTTAGATTATACTTAATTAGTTTGATAAAATTTTAATTAATTGAAGTTAAATTTTAACAACCTAATATTTTTATACGTTTTGAGATTTCGTAAAAACAAAAAATGTTTAAAAATAACGTTGTCTATACATTCTTAAAATTTTTAAAGTGCTATGTTTCTTAATCATGTTATGTCTTGTATTGTTTACTTTTATGGCTTATAGCCGAAATAAAGTTATATATGATGATGATGATGATGACTGCACTTCTGTTGTCCTCATCCTCATCCTCTGCCTCCTCATATTCACTGTCCACAGGGTCCACTGCTGCCACACGGCCATATGCAGCCTCCTCCTCCTGCAGAAAAGGCACATGGCAGCGCAAGTCAAGGTTGTGCAACATACAGCATGCCACGATGATCTGGCACACCTTCTTCGGTGACTAGCACAGGGATCCACCTGTTAGATGGAGGCAGTGAAACCAGGCCTTCAGGAGGCCGAATGTCCTTTCTATTATCCTTCTTGATCGCCCATGTGCCTCATTGTAACGTTCCTTTGCCCTTGTCCTCCAATTCCTCAGAGGGGTCAGTAACCATGATAGGTTGGGGTAACCAGAGACACCTGCAAATATCGAGGAACAACTGTTAGCCACACACTCACCGTTAGGGCTCACAACATACCCATACCCCTTCATCTACTGGGTGGGGACCAGGGCTCATCTATTAGCCCCATCCTGCGGTTCTGTAGTTGGGCCATCACATTTGGGATGGTCATATTCCTCAGGATAAAGGCATCATGCACAGACCCAGGATACTTTGCACTGACGTGGGAGATGTACTGGTCCGCCAGGCACACCATCTGGACATTCATGGAGTGAAAACTCTTTCGATTTTTGAACACCTGTTCATTCTGCCGGGGGAGGAGGGGTGCTGAAATGCAATATGTGTTCCATCATTTGCCCCATTGATGTTGGGGATATGTCCCATTGCATAGAAGTCATCTTTCACTGTGACCAAATCCTCCACCTGTGAGAAAACGATGTTGCTGCACATGTGCTTAATCAGGGCAGACAACACTCTGGTCAGCACTATTGAGAACATTGGCTGTGACATTCTTGCTGCCAATCCCACTGTCACATGGAAAGAACCAGTTGCCAGGAAATGGAGCACAGATAGGACTTGTACAAGAGGGGGGATCCCAGTGGGGTGACGGATAGCAGATATTAGGTCAGGCTCCAATTGGGCACACAGCTCCGTGATTGTGGCCCTGTCAAATCTATAGGTGAGGATAATGTGCCTGTCCTCCATTGTTGCCAAGTCCACCAGGGATCTGTACACGGGGATGTCTCCATCTCCTATTCATCCTCAGCGGTTGCAATCTATGTGGCAAAAGAGTGAGCAGCTGGTCATTATCTGTACATTGTAACCACTACAGTTAAATGCATATTGTGATTGTTACAATATTTTGGTGTTATAGGTCCAGAATGTGAAATTGTGCACTGTGACGCAGTTAGGATCCATAGCCTGCCCCCCCTGAAATGGCGTCCACCTGTCCAGTATGGAGGGACAGGTGGAAGGGAGGTAATTCCGTTGACATTGTACGCCGTTGTGGGAGGTGGTCGAGAACCTCTGTGCAACTCCTCATTGGTTATCATTGGGCCCTGTGGGGTAC
Organism: Pleurodeles waltl; assembly: GCF_031143425.1. Taxonomy (NCBI): domain Eukaryota; kingdom Metazoa; phylum Chordata; class Amphibia; order Caudata; family Salamandridae; genus Pleurodeles; species Pleurodeles waltl. The sequence continues at coordinate 10,463,142 of NC_090443.1, read as the reverse complement.
AGTGGAAAATGGTGATGTACGCCGGCGGTGACGGTACACACTGCCGTGGATGTGACTGCATTTTCTATCTGTTCACTCACTTACTACCAGGAGAGGACCTACACTGCATGTGCTGTCGTGACCTGTGTCTGGAACCAACCATGGCTCGTGTGACTGGGGAAAGGGCCCCTGCCTTCACCTCAATGAAGTTGGAGCGACTGGTAGATGGAGTCCTACCCCAGTAGCGACTGCTGTATGGGCCTCCAGACCAATAGGTGAGTACACTGTGAGCACGATGCATGGGGCATGAATGCATGGAGTGGTCTGTGTGAAGGCCTTGTGTAGGGGGGGTTGGTGGATGGGCCCTGGGCAGCGTGCAGCATGTATGCTGGGGCATGTCTGTGCTAATGGGGATGGAAAGGGGAATGGTGGGCCATAAGTGTAACAGGCAGGACTGTCGGACTAATACCTTTCCCTGTGTGTATTTCCCTGCAGGTCAGTGTCCATTAAAAGAAGGGTCTATGGCGTGCCATCGCCAAGGAGGTGTGGACCCTGAGTGCCTACGGCAGGCGGAGCACCCACTGTCGGAAACGGTGGGAGGACCTGAGACGCTGGGGACAGAAGACGGCAGAGGCCCAGCTGGGGATGGCCTCCCAACGAGGAAGGGGTGCTCATCGAACCCTGACCCCCCTGATGGCCCGCATACTGGCGGTGGCCTATCCAGAGGTAGATGGGCGCTTGGGGGCATCACAGCAGCAACAAGGGGGTGAGTACAGTGCCCTTCATTACAACTTACTCCTGGTGGGGTGGTATCCGGGTGTGGGATGTGGGCCTTGTGGGTGCCACTAGGCCAGACCTGACATTGCAGAGTAGGTCCCATGTTGGGCATGGTTCTGATGTGAAGGTCCTCCAACCAAGCTAGTAGGCATCCACTACTGGGCAGGGGTCCGTGGGTCTCAGGTATGCTGCAATTGGCGTTAGGTGTCCCTATCCATGGGCTGATGACTAGCATTGTGACTGGTAGTACATTGCCTAGTGCGTAGGGCTGTTCCATGTGTGTCAGTGTGTTGTGTACGCCAGCAGTAGTGTTAGTGCCGCCATTGACCAGGTGTATCCTTTGTCTCTTCCCCCCCTTTTTGTTTTGTCACCCTGTCCTTATGTGCATTAGCATCATCTGCCGGAGGAGCAGAGGCACCGGCGACGGAGGGAGCTGCATCTCACATGACACAAGAGGCTGAATCCACTGACGGTGAGGGCACCAGTGGGACAGAGGGCGAGGGGAGCACCACGGCGGAGACAGGAGGGAACAGTTCGGACACAGATACCTCCTACGATGGAAGCTCCCTGGTGGTGGCGGACACCCCTGTGCCCACCCCTGCTACAGGTACAGCCGTCACCCCCGTACCAGCACCGCCCTCCCAGCAGTCCCTCAGCGAGTTTCCTGTGCCCGCTTACCCAGGAGGGTGGGCATCTCCTTTGCCCCAGGCACCTCTCACCCTGCCCCAGTTTGCCCTGCTGCCCTTAGTGAGGAGGCTATTGACCTCCTGCGATCCATCTATGTGGGGGAGTCAACCATTGTGAATGCCATCAAGTGTCTGGCAGCCCAAACGCAACAGTCCAATGCATTTCTGGAGGGCATTCACACTGGCTTGGCGGCCTAACAGAGATCAATCCAGGCTCTGGCCTCCTCTCTGATAGCAGCCATTGTCCCTGTTTACACCCTCCAACTTCCTCCACCCAATCCTATTCCCCTCAACCACCACCTATCCCAAGCACACAGGCAGACAAGCAGGCACCCAGGACAACACACAAGAGTGGACATGGCAAACACAAGCACCATACTTCATCCCACAGGCACTCACACAAACACCATCCAGATGCAGACACACCAACATCCACTGCCTCCACTGTGACCCCCTCCTCCTTGTTGTCCACCTCCCTCCCAGTAGCGTCCCCACTTACACCTAGATGCACTACATCCTCATCCATTATCACTATCACCAGCACACCTATCAGTACACACCCCTCACTGGCAGTCACCACCCCCACATCCATGCACACATCCACTGTGTCCTCTACCGCTCTGTCTGTTCCCCCTCCTCCCAAAGTACACAAACACAAGCACTCAGACACCCAACAGCCATCCACATCACAACAGCATCCAGCCCATGCACCTGCACCCAAACACAGCAGACTGACACCTCCCACAACCACTCCCTCTTCCTCCACTCTCAAACCATCTCCCTCTTCCTGCACCAATGTCCCTAAGAAGCTTTTCCTCTCCACCATTGACATCTTCCCTACCCCTCCCCCCATCCCTCACGTCAGGCCAGGGTGGTCAAAACCCAGGCAAGCACCGCAGCCACCCAGCCCACAGGCACAGTAGTGTCCCTAGCAACTCCAGGTGGGAAAGGATCCGGGCCATTAGCCAGCCAGACAGAAAGGATGCCTGCCCCAAGGGCTTCAAGGAAGGGCAATGAGCCAGCTCCAGCTGCAGGAAGGAAGGGCAAGGAGCTAGACCCAGCTGTAGGAAGGGAGGGCAAGGAGCCAGCCCCAGCTGCAGAAAGGGAGGGCAAGGACCCACCCCCAGCTGCAGGAAGGAAGGGCAAGGAGCCATCCCCAGCTGCAGGAAGGAAGGGCAAGGAGCCAGCTCCAGCTGCTGCCAAAAGGGGCAAGGAGCCATCCCCAGCTGCTGCAAAGAAGGGCAAGGTGCCTGCACCAGCAGGCAGTAAGGACAAGGGTCCTGGTGCTGGGACTCAGTCAGAGCCCCTACCACCAACCATGGTGGTGCAGCCATCCGAGTCTGCAGGGGATGGGCTGGAACCTCCTCCCACCACCACCAGCAGCACTGCCACCAGCACCAACACCAGCAGTGGCAGCCCGAGTGGGCAGCCGTCCGAGGCTGCAGGGGATGGGATGGAGCCTCCCCCCACCACCAGCAGCACTGCCAACAGCACCACCACCAGCAGCAGCAGTTCCAGTGGGCAGCCGTCTGAGGCTGCAGGGGATGGCCTGGAGCCTCCCCCCACCACCAGCAGCAGCACTACCACCACTGCTACCACTGAACAGCAGTCATTGCCGGCAGACAGTGTGTAGTTCTCCATCCATGGGCTATTGTGCGGCCTGGCCCCTGAAAATCCTGTGGGTCTGACACCCAGCTGAGAGACTATGACCTTGCACTCCCCAAGATCTGCATCGCAGGGCACGATGCCCCCTCCAGAACCAGTGGAGAAGCCATCCACTCACCCCGTCTTTCCCAGGATGAAGCTCACTGGGCATGATGCGCCCTCCAGAACCAGTGGAGAAACCACCTGCTCACCCCATCCTCCCCAGGATGAAGCTCAATGGGTACGATGCACACTCTAGAGCCAGTCGGCAAGTCACCCACTTGAGAGACTGTGGCCTTGCACTCCCCAGGACTGAGTAATGGGCATGTAGCCCCCTCCAGAGCATGTGGGCAAGTCACCCAGTTGAGAGACTGTGACCTTGCGCTCCCCAGGACCAAGTAATGAGCATGTTGCCCCCTCCAGAGCACGTGGGCAAGTCACCCACTTGAGAGACTGTGGCCTTGCACTCCCCAGGACCAAGTAATGAGCATTTTGCCCCCTCCAGAGCATGTGGGCAAGTCACCCACTTGAGAGACTGTTGCCTTGCACTCCCCAGGACCAAGTAATGGGCATGTTACCCCCTCCAGAGCATGTGGGAAAGTCACCCACCTGAGAGAGTGTGGCCTTGCACTCCCCAGGACAGAGTAATGGGCATGTTGCCCCCTCCAGGACCGGTGGCGTTGTACCATCTTCAGGCTGAGGTGCCCCCTTTTCCCCATCCCCCTGAGGTGCCTGGCTATTTTTGACCTGATACCCCTTCAGTGTTCTCTCCGTGTTGTTGAAGGAGTGAGGTGGGGCCTTGGACTTTGTGATGTGGCCCTGTGGCCCACGAACATTGAGGACTTGGCTGTGTCCCTTGATTTCTAAATATGTATATACTTTTTGATTTGGATGAATGTATTCCTACTATCTTTATCTTATTACACTCACTTTAATCTATTGTAGTTGCCCTTGCATTATTCCTTGAGGGTACGGGGTCAATATGTTATGTTACTGCATCTGCTTGTGTGTATGGTGTTGGGGTTGGGGGTGTTGCATGTTGCGTGTGTGTGTCACTCTCTTTTTCCTCCCTCCTGTGTGCAAGGCGGCTGTACTCACTGTGGTAGTCTTCGCCATCGTTGGTGTTCGTAGTGGAGCAGCACATAGAAGAGCAAGGGGAAGACATGCAACACAGACTCCATGGCGGCGTGGTTCTTCCCTGAGTCTCCACAGGTGAGTCGTTTCTCTTCTGTGCAGTGTTTCCGCCAGGCTTTTGATGTCGTTGGTACTGCGCCAGAAAAGGTGGCAGATTGGCATGTCTTAATACAGTGGGCGGAACATTGTCTTCTGCCTGGCTGTAGGCGGTTACTGCTGTGGTGCCTATTGTTCCCGCCCTGGCAGTCGGTGTGTTAAAGTGGCTGTCTGTCTGACCTGTTTCCGCCGTTGTTATAATTTGGCAATAATTACCGCCTGCCTGTTGGCGGTATTACCACCACTTTATTACCGACAGGGTTGTAATGAGGGCCATAATTTTTGGAACCTTCCTCCAGGACCACTTCCATACTGATTAACCTGGTATCCTGCTTCCAGCTTGCTCCCTTAACGCCTGAAGAAATTTCTAAGGACCCAAAAAAGGGGGTAGACGGAGCCCGCAGAGCTTGTTAGGACAAAGTACTGGACATTTCAGACCACCTTGCAAAGATTATTAAGTTAGCCTTGCAAGCTCAAGATACAGGCAAAAATATTAATTAGGAAATTTCGGCAGGGTGGACCCAGCTTCCAATTTGTCTGCTGGGCAGCGCCAATTGTGCCCTAGTTTCTGAAAGGAGAAAATCAGTACTTTTAAGCATCGACCTACAACTAGTGGAACTGGCCACCGCCGAACCTGTTCCTTTGGCTGAGGGACAATTGTTTGGAGATCGCTTTGTCAAGGATCTTGGCAAGTTTGTAAATACCTTCGCTTCTCTAGACGGAGAGCAGTCTTTTTGGCAGGGCCAGTCGTGGCAGAGGACGTCCTGACCTGTTGCTTCAGTCAGCAAGGTCATCAACAAGGATTTGCTTACAGGTGTAGGGGTTGTTGACAAGACCGGGAATAGACTGGCTTCTTCCCCTAAAGGTCCACAGGTTTCTGAGGGAGATACAACAGAGGTTTCAACAGGGGTTACCTCCTCCTCTCAATCTACAGATAATGGTTCTTCCTCTCTCGAATTTTCCACTGGGGGGGGCAGGCTTTGTCTCTTTGTGCTCAATTGGGGTATAATTTTGACAGATTGTTGGGTGTTAGACACGGTTCAACGTTACCATATAGAACTCGCTCATCCACCTATTCAGATCTCTATCCCCCTCCTCTCTTTTTTCCCAACTAGACATGAATTTCATAGACTCAGAAATTCAAGAACTTTTGACAAAACAAGCCATTTTGTTAACTGTACCTCATCCAAGGGATTTCTGCAGCAATGCGTTCCTGGTCCAGAAACAGGGTGGAGGTCACTGTTGCTAAATCTCCGAGAATTGAACCTATGGGTGACTTACCAACATTTCAAGATGGAGGGTATTCATCTTCTATGAGACCTGCTTCAGAAGCAGGATTGGATGGTACGTCCAGATGTAAAAGACGCTAATCTGTCAGTCCCTATTTTGCCTCCTCACAGATGGTATCTTCAGTTTCAGTGGAGAAATATATGGTACGAGTATCTCTCTCTTCCTTTTGGACTTTCGTAAGCTCCTTGGGTGTTCACAAACCTCAGGAAACCAGTGGTAGAACATGTAAGAGACATGGGAGTTCGCATGATTGTCTATCTAGACAACATGATTCTGATGATGCAGGACTAATCTCATCTGTTAATGCATCTGTCCTAGCAGTGTCTCTGGTTCAAAACCTGGCGTTTGTCATTAATTCAAAAAAATCGATGATGATTCCGTCTCAACATGTAGAATTCTTAGGTTTTCAAATAGACTCTTTCAAAACACAACTTCTTTTTCCCCTCTCAAAAGTGAAATCTATCAAGCGAGAATTGAAGTAGATTCTGTCCAAACAGATGGTATCTTTGAGATCCCGAGCACGGATTGTGGGTCTGTTAGCTTCTTCTATGTAAGATATCTTTTCCGGTCTGTTACACTACAGAGCTTTTCCATGTCTAAAAATACATTATCTCCAAATGGGTCTTCAGTGCGATGCTCAGGTTCCCTTATCTCCTGAAGCTTAGGAAGAACTCCAATATTGGCTCCTTCACATGGACACTTGGAGTAGCAAGGCCATTTTTGGAACAGTTCCAGATGTGATCAGTGAATCAGATGCCAGCTGTTGGGGTTTTGAGAGCATGATATGAGGACTTTTCTATCAGAGGTCGATGGTCATCGGAAGAGCTAGGGCTTCACATGCATTGCCTAGAACTGTTGGTAGATTCTTTCACCATAAAATCTCTGTCCCCCAAACAGAACAATTGTTGCATACTTCTTCGGATGGACAATGTGCCTGCAGTCAGATATATCAATCATTTGAGGGGCACAAGGGGTCGTCAGCTAACACAGCCAGGGAGTTTTGGCACTTCTGCCTCAGTCAGAAAATTATTGTAATAGCAGACTACCTTCCCAGCAACGACAACGAAGTGGCGAACTGGAATTCCTGGTTTCTAGTGGATTACCATGACTGGAACCTCTATTGTTGAATTTTCCAGAGGGTAGTTTGTTCACCTGGCCAGTGCCAGATTGATCTTTTCGCGCCTTGTCTGAAATTTCAACTCAAGAACTTTTACAGCTAGACACCAGATCCGATAGCCCTTGCCACGGAGGCATTTCTCCAGGATTGATCAGGCCACTTGAATAATGCATTCCCTCCTTTTGCCATGATTCTGATGGTCGCTGCGCAAATCAGGCATCAGTTAGCATCTATAATCTTGATTACCCCATTGTGAGAGACATACGCTTGGTTTCCGGTTCTTCTGGAGATGTCAATTTCTCTCCTCTTCTTCTGGCATTTCTGATGTTACTCCTAGATCTGGTGGGTTTTCCATATCCTCTTATTCTTCAAGGCCAGCTAGTTCTCAAGGCTTTGAAGCTATTGGGAGACATGGTTAGGTCAAAGGCATTTTATGAGCAGCTGCTGCATTTATACAACAAATGTGGGCTCCTTCCACCCACAAAAGATATTCTTCAGCATGGAAAGGTGGGTGGGTTGGTGCCTTCAAAGGGATGCTATAAATAATAAATTGTATTTGTATAGTGCTTACTAACCCTGACAAGACATCAAAGCGCTTTGTAGCAAGCAGCACACTACTCGGGAACCAAATTAGTGATCAATCAACTGGTTATTGGGGTGGTTTTTGCATGCTCATTCCATACATACATGCCAGTTTCTTTGTGGTAATTGTTGACATAGATGTGCTCATTAGAGGGGGGCTAGGTGAGACACAATTCCTAGCTGGAATTAATAGATATTGCTATGGTTTCCAAAGAGCTTAAAGGCAGTTAGGCATGAGATTTTTAGAGGAACTTTTACACAGAAGAGGGAGCCAGACGGTAGTAAGAAGCAGAGTAAGTTTTGAAAAAAAAAGAGTGAAGGAAGGCCTTTTTTCATGCAGGATTTTAAGGGTTATAACAGGTTATTATTTTTTGCATGCAAACTGTGGATGTAAACCTGTTGAAAGAAACAGTTTAAAATATACGTCTCACAGTAAAAAAGGAAACACAGTGTGACAAATAAGAGACTCCTTTTTATATACCCACTACACCACATTTAATACTATTCTATAAAGTATTGTTAGAGTTTATGTAAATTATATGCACCAGAAACAATATATATTATAAAAAATGTTATGTAAACACCCCACCAACCTAAAAATATAACAAGGCAATAATATAGACACATTACAGTAAACATTAGTAAATGCAGTGCCATGTTTGTCACCTTCATCTGCCCCAAGAGCAACCCCACAAAACAGACACCATAGCATGTCCAGCATAATGGATGTGTCTGGGGTCACCATCTCCTTCCAGCACCCACCTTGCCTCCTAGTGGGATGGATCCTGTGGGATCAGAGTTGAAAGATGTACTCATTTTTCTTTCTCAATGTGCTGACTCTTGGTTATGTTACAGGTCAGTAAACAATTGCAGATCTGCTTTGTCTGCTGGTCATGATCTCATTGATTGTAAGCAAGTTGGTATGCATCCCTTGGTGTGTAAATTACTTAAGGGCATTCTGGTGGCATAACCGCGTAAGCTGAGATACTTTCAATTGTGGGATGTTAACAATGTCTTTTCACTATTCAATTCCTGGCCCAACAAGTCCGCCTTGTCTATTAAACTGATTTCTGTTAAATGAGCAATGTTTTTTGTTTGGTTCCCTGTAGATGAGTGTCAGATGTCAGAGCCCTTGACTTAGCAGGTTGGTTATTTTTACCTGATGGAGTTTCCTTTATTATTTCAAAAAGGATGAAAACTATGGGGGTCATTCCGACCCCGGCGGTCAAGGACCGCCGGGCCGGGGTCGGCGGGAGCACCGCCAACAGGCTGGCGGTGCCCCGCAGGGCATTCTGACCGCGGCGGTTTGGCCGCGGTCAGAACAGGAAAACCGGCGGTGTCCCGCCGGTTTTCCGCTGCCCTGGGGAATCCTCCATGGCGGCTTGCTGCGCCGCCATGGGGATTCCGACACCCATACCGCCATCCTGTTCCTGGCGGTTTCGGCTGCCAGGAACAGGATGGCGGTATGGGGTGTCGTGGGGCCCCTGGGGGCCCCTGCAGAGCCCATGCCAATGGCATGGGCACTGCAGGGGCCCCCGTAAGAGGGCCCCACAAAGAATTTCAGTGTCAGCTTACCAGACACTGAAATTCGCGACGGGTGCAACTGCACCCGTCGCACCTTCCCACTCCACCGGCTCCATTCGGAGCCGGCTTCCTCGTGGGAAGGGGTTTCCCGCTGGGCTGGCGGGCGGCCTTCTGGCGGTCGCCCGCCAGCCCAGCGGGAAAGCCAGAATGGCCTCCGCGGTCTTTCGACCGTGGAGCGGCCATATGGCGGTTCCCGCCAGCCTCAGAATGAGGCCCTATGTCTCGATCTATTGATTACCCAGCTTTTCCTCATAACACAAAATTATGGCCCTTATTCCAACCCTGGCGGTCTCTGACCGCCAGGGCGGAGGGCAGCGGAAGCACCGCCAACAGGCTGGCGGTGCTTCCTGGGCTATTCTGACCGCGGCGGTAAAGCCGCGGTCAGAAAAGGGGAACCGGCGGTTTCCCGACGGTTTTCCCCTGGCCCAGGGAATCCTCAATGGCGGCGCTGCTTGCAGCGCCGCCATGGGGATTCCAACCCCCTTCCCGCCATCCTGTTTCTGGCGGTTTTCACCGCCAGAACCAGGATGGCGGGAACGGGTGTCGCGGGGCCCCCTAACAGGGCCCCATACAGATTTTCACTGTCTGCTTTGCAGACAGTGAAAATCGCGATGGGTGCCACTGCACCCTTCGCACCCCTGCAACTCCGCCGGCTCCATTCGGAGCCGGCTTCCTCGTTGCAGGGGCTTTCCCGCTGGGCCGGCGGGCGGCCTTTTGGCGGTCGCCCGCCGGCCCAGCGGGAAAGCCAGAATGGCCGCCACGGTCTCCTGACCGCGGAGCGGCCATTCGGTGGTAACCACATGGCGGGCGGAGACCGCCGCCCGCCGCGGTCAGAATGACCGCCTATATGTGGTTAATAAGTGTTTGAAAGTGTACTAGGAACCCAGTCTGTCTTATAGAACTGATCCTTTCGGTCTCCTTTTATTAGCAATTCAGAAACCTTCAACACCAGTGTATGCCACGACTTTGGTTAGGTGGATTTGATTGATCATGGCAGGAGCTGGCATTGATGTGTCAGTTTATGGAGCTTTTTTTGCTAGGGGGTGGTGGCTTCCAATGCTTTTGTGCCTGGCTCCAGAATAGAAGATATTTTATATGCAGCCGATTGGTCATCTGATTCTGTGTTTAAAGTATTTTATTATAAGCCTATTGTGCTTCTTTCTCCTGTTGTGGCTGGCCAGCTTTGAACCAGCAAAATCGGAGCCTCTGGTCCTGGCTTAGAATAGAAAAATTTCCAGAAATTGCAACAAGAATTATAGATTCTATTAAGGACATGGAGGTGAGGATTATCCCATCCATTGCACAGTTAAGATGTTATGATAACATTTGTTTCATATTTGATATGCATTTCATGTTGATGATTGTTTTTCAATTGCCCACCCTTGTGGATTTCAGGATGATGGTTCTGATTTCATATATCCATCCTTTACTACCAGGAGTTGATCAGAAGCAAGGCTAAAACACCTGGGAACTCAATTTTCCTTGAATGTTGGTGTTTTTTACTGGAAGTTGGTGATTCCTAGCTCACTGACTTAACGATCCAGTGTTTTTTTTCCTGTTACCGTTTGATTCCTTTTTTATGTTGGACTGCTCTTACAGCAAAGGAAGAGGCAGAGAAGCTAGTGCTTCACTGTTTTGTAGGTTGTGCCTCATTACTGTTGGTGGACTATGAAGGAGGCGTGGTTCAGAGCCTCATGGGATGTGTGTTTTGTTTATGTATGTTTTACTGTTTTTGATTGGCTGCTATTTTTTAGTATTAAAGGTGGAGAAAGCAGAATACTCGCCTCCGTGTCCTTAATAGAATCTATCATTCTTGTCGCAAATGTACATGACTTATGTTCCATGTGTCTGACAGAAAAGATATTTGGAGTGGGAGCACCTGTGGGCTGACGTTTGCTGTTCTTTCCTGGAGGACTTCACAGTGATTCTAACGTTTTACGTAGAACGCATACTGCACAAGCAACGTTTCCGGGAGTCTGATATGGGATGCATTGGTGGCAATATTTGTTCAGCCATACATGCTCTTGCTCCCTAGTTATGACATGTTGATTGCCATATTTGTGCAGTCTCACATCACTCAGAAGAAAGTGCAGTCAAGCAGTGCTGCCTGGCATTTGATGTGAGACGTACTGGCTAACATTTTTGATTTTGTTGACCAAAGATTAATGTGCGTTCCAGTTGTGGCAAGCCACAGATGTATCCTGGTAGGTTTGCGGGACTGTGGTACAGCAGATTGTTCAATATTATAATTTTGACATGGGATTTGGAAGGCAAATTCAATATTGGTGTGTGAGGGGACTTTATTTTTGTTAATGGCAGTTTTGTTTTGTGTGTGATAATCTTTCAGTTACCTTGGATGTTTGGCCAAATCAATTCAATATCTTTATAATGCCTTCTAGTGGCAATGTGTTTCAACATCCACCATTTCTCCAGAGCCCTTTTGAGTTTGAAATAAAATGGACACAATGGTTGCATATAGTTGACAATTATCTTGTAGCCATTGATGCATATAGGTATGATTCCAATAGTAAAGTTGTTCTTCTATTTTTTCATTTGGGAGTTGTTGGTCAGAAAGGTTTTGATAACCGACTAACTGCGACTGCTGGCAATGATATATGAGGAGGCTAAGGTGGTTATTTGAAGTACAATGAAGTGCAACAGGTGGAGATAAAGTTAAAAAAAGCAATGTAGAAGTCAATCATACAGATGTTTAAAAATTCCTCAAACCAATTTAACAATGTTTTATTGACAATACATGATAATGGTGACGAAGAACTTACAAGAATTAAAGGTCCTCTGATGGAGACAACGGTGGATGGTAATTCTATTCTGGTTATGGTGGATTCAGGGGTATCCACAAAAATGCTATCTTTTTCCAACATTGGTCTAGAGAATTTAAGTATGAGAAGCCTGATATCAACCCTAAACCTTTTGTTGAATTTAACATTGATCTTTTGGGTTACTATAAGGTGAATTTGGAGCGTTTGGGTAAGAAAACTTCAAATAAAATGTATGTGGCTGTCAAGGGATGTGACATTCTGGGCTGGAAGGATTTAGTCAATTTGGGTATCATATTGCAACCTGGACATAGGGAACATATTGTTCTTGGAGAGTTGCCAATCTTTGCTATAGAAACTGAGACTATTCTCCAATCAATGATCACCAAGCATCATAATGAGTTTAAGAATAGGATAGATACAGTAAAGGGCTTTGAACATTTCATTAATGTAAAGAAAGGTGCATGTCCTGTCATTCATAAAGTAAAGCCAGTCCCTCTTAGTGTCCGCACAGAGCTTAAAGCTTTGCTCAATAGGTTGCAACAAGATGGAATCATACATCCCACAGATTCTTCAGATTGGATTTCACCTGTTGTTTTAACTAAGAAAAAGTCAGATGAATTATGTTTGTGTATGTGTATAAGGTCTCTTAACCCAAATATTGTAGTTAATCCTCTTCCACACATTCAAGAAATATTAGCCAACATTGGGGAGGCAAAATAAATTTGTACGATCAAGTTTCACTCTGCCTATCACCAGATTGTTCTGAGCAAACAGTCTCAAGATCTAACATCATTTGCCATGCCGCATTATGCATTTAAATACTTAAGGCTACCTTTTGGCTTGGCATCAGCTGCCACCATCTTTCAAAAGATAAAGGATGCTTCCTTTGGAGAATTGAATGTGTTCAAGGTTTCCAGGTTAGCATTTAAATTTTTACCAACGACAAAGAAAAACATGTTGTTGTTCTTGAAAAGGTGTTATTCATTCTTAGAGAAAGAGTAATGACAGACCGGAAACATTTACTTGTTGGTACAAGAAGTTCATTACTTAGAGCACACACTCATTGCTGAGGGCATTAAACCCAAATTTTACAATTTAGAAGCAATGCAGAAAGCTCTGCACCATATGACCAAAAACCCTTGCATTCATTCTTAGGGCTGTGCTAATATTATGTTTCTTTTGTCCAAGGTTATGCCTTACTTGTACAACTGATGAGAAATTTGCTCCACAAGAGGGTAACACTTGTATGGACAGGGAAATCAATCAAGCCTCCATTGGCATCAAAGATATAGTGGTCAATACCTCTGCACTTGGACCTTCTAACCCTGAAGGTAGGTGTTTCATTCTGGTAGATACTAGCTTGATGGATATTGATGCTGTATTTGGCCAGTTTATTGGAGGCAGACAAGTGACCAGTACATTTGCTTCTGGCATACTTAGTGAACCATAGTACCATTGAATGGGAAGCTTTGACCTGTGTCTGGGCTGTACAGAAATGTATAGCATATATTTGGGGCAAATCATTTGAAGTGTTCACAGACCACCAGCTTCTTGTGTATTTACTGTCAGGCCATGGTTTGGGGAAGGCATCCGATTGGTTGATTTGTCTTCTTTCTAAATTACAGGAATATGACATGCACTTAAAGTATATTCAAGGTGGGAGAAATATTCGGGTAGACTGCATGTCTCGGTTACCTTTGTCAGTGGATGAGCAGGATAAGATTGCTGAAAATCTCTCTGAATGTGCTGTTGCTGCTATTGATGCTGTACATGGTACCAAGGGTGAGATTTCTGAAGCTGACTGGAAAGTAGCAATGACTCAGGATCTAATTTTACAAAACGTATTTTTGTATGTCAGAGAAGGATGGCTACAACTAAAACAGCTTCCTAAAGAATTCACTTGTGAAAATGATATACGTTTATGGAATGGGTTGTTTGTACCTCCACTAGGTCTTTGTGAAAGGATTATTGAAGTGACCCATGAGGGTCACCTGGGTGTTTCTGCCACATGCAAGAGATAAAGGCAATTCTATTGGTGGTCTAAAATGGACGATCAAGTTAGATTCTCTAACTGATGTTTGTCCATAGAATATGTTCTCGGAAAAAGCATTGGAAAACAAAGTAAAAACCTTTTTTTCCTGACTTTTTACCTGCGAGTCAAAGGGACAAATTGGCTTTTGAAACTAGTCCTTGGTTGCTTTTATTCTAGTTCAATGAGGACCTGGTACGGCAATTTGGGCTGGACTTCTACCATGGAGCAGGACCAAGAATAATTTGCATATGGCTGGGTCCAAATTGAGGTGACATGTTGTACAATATAGCAATGGACTGGGATAAGGCCTGAGTAATTACCAGTGGTTGAGATTAATTCCAGCATTCCATTCATCACTTTTTTGTACATTTTAGTGTGTTGCACAAAGTGGGATGGGTATGACTAGCCATGGGTCCGTGCATACTCTCTCACTGAAACTAGGCTATACCTGATTGATAAGCACTAACTAGTGTGCAACTGGTCCTGGATTGTGTGTGCTCCTATTCAGGGAGGACATGGTCTGGCAGTTCGGTCTGGACTGTTACCATGGGGCAGGGTCAAGGCTGAATTGTGTATGACTGGGTCCAAACCGAGGTTGCAATGATATGAAAAATAACCATCAACTGGAATGTAGCTCAAGCATTACATCCATTACTTTTTTTATACTTAATGGACTTATATTATGCATCCAGGCCATCTGTGGCCTGTCCATATGGGCAAATAAGCCATTCCCCTTCACCTTTTTGAAGAGAAGAGTGTCTGTTGGGCTGAACAAAGTGCGGCCTGACAGACACTCTTCCAGTTTAGGTGAGGCAGCCAGGAGTTAGATGTGCACTAAAATGTAGGCTCCTGGCTGCCTGAACTGAACTTTGCCAGGCTGAGGATTTCCCAGCCATGTGGGCATGACATCTTCAGCCTGGCAAAAGTGCCTCGACTTTTTCACCCTTGTGATGAGATGGAGTGTGACTGATTTCCTCAGACCTGGGTGCTTCCGTTTTTTTAGTCCTTGTTGTAGTTTCCTATTAGCTCTTAGATTGGGCATCTTTATTTTAGCTCCAGGTCAGCGGCCTGTGCACCTTTACCTATACACACATTTTATTTGTTTATTTATTTTATCACATTTTAGCACAGCTTGCTTTTCAGCATGGTTGTTTTTATATTCTAATCTGCTGCCTTTCTACAAAAGCATTGTTGTTAGTATTCTTTCCATGACATTTTGCTCTATACTCTACTCAAGACTGTCATTAGACATGATAGTTGGTATTGCCCGTCTAAGAGTTATGGAGTCAACCTTCTCACCATAGACATATTATCATGTCAGGCCTGTTCTTGGAACACAATACTTTTTGTTATTTAAACACCACACAGGTCAAAGAACGGTAGAGGGGACATTCCAACCAGCAATCGTACACTGTGTGTTACTTTGTCGACAGCTGCATTGATCTTTCCTTTGTCTCTCCAGCCAAAAGGGCTAAGACGTGTTCCACCACAACGTCCTTGAGACTGAGTGTTTTTAGGCTGCCACAAATCCCCTTTACTTTCTAGGTTTGGGTGAGGTACTACTAGCTAGCCGAGAAGATCAGGCTGACAGTTTCCAGTCAGTGTGGGACTTGCACCAATTTTAAGAGTCCTAGGACATCCTGAAGGCGCAGGGATGACTGTCAATCAGTGACACCTCACCACAGGGTGGGATGGAGGTCACCAACTCTCACTGAACCCATCCCACTTTGTGCGTGGGCCTTCATTTGCACCTTCTTTGTCCCCATGCTGTGGGACTCCTGTGCGTGCTGCCTGGTCTTCTGAGGGTTCTCTGAGTTGCTGAGAGCACCCTCTGTCTCTCCCTTCTGGGTAGAGACCACCAGGACCCTCCTGGTCCCGGGCATTGTCATTTTCTGCTAACTGAGAGGCTTGCATGTGCCAAGGCTTGTTGGCAGAATCCCGCAACGCAAACCAGACTGAATCATCCATTTGGCATGGGACATCATCTGCACCAACCAGGAACCTGCATCCACCTTCTTGGGTCCAGTACTGACTGTTCTTCTTCACCAGTAGTTCTTCTTTTGTACCTTCATCCAGGTTAGCAGGGGCTCCTGTCTTACTGGACTCTTCACTGCTTATTGGATTCAGTCCCCTTCTTCCAGAGGTCTCCAGGTCCAGGAATCCATCGCTAGTGTCTTGCAGTCTCTTCTGGTTCTTGAATTATCTTCTATTAAAACTTCTTGTGTGTTCTAGGAAACTTACTGTGATTTACGCCTGCTTTCCCGGGCTCTAGGGTGGGTTCTATAACTTACCCTTGGTGTTTTCTTACACTTCCAGTGCCCCTCTACACACTACACTTGCCTAGGTGGGAAACCGACTTTCGCATTCCACTATTTTCGTATATGGTTTGTGTTCCCCCTAGGCCCATTGCTATCTATTGTGATTTTCACTATTTACACTGTTTTCTATCTGTTTTTACAGCTATTACTGCATTCTAGTGTAAATACTGTGGGCCATATTTATACTTTTCGACGCACAACTGCGCCAACGGAGTTGTGCGTCAAAAAATTTAACGCCGGCTAACGCCATTCTGAAGCGCCATGCGGGCGCTGTATTTATTCAATGACGTTAGCCTGCGTTAGCCGGCGCTGCGGAGTGGTGTGTGTAAAAAAAAATGACACACACCAGGCAGCGCCGGCGTAGGGGAAATGGAGCTTGGGCGTCAAAAAATGGGGCAAGTCAGGCTGAGGCAAAATTATCGCCTCAACCCGATTTGCGCCATTTTTTTTTTACGCCCAGACACCGTTAACATGACTCCTGTCTTAGCAAAGACAGGAGTCATGCCCCCTTGCACAATGCCAATGCCCAGGGGACTTTTGTCCCCTGGGCATGGTCATTGGGCATAGTGGCATGTAGGGGGGCACAAATCAGGCCCCCCTATGCCACAAAAAAAAAAAAAAATACTTACCAGCACTTACCTTAATGTCCCAGGGGTGGGTCCCTCCATCCTTGGGCGTCCTCCTGGGGTGGGCAAGGGTGGCAGGGGGTGTCCCTGGGGGCATGGGAGGGCACCTCTGGGCTCCTTCCGAGCCCACAGGTCCCTTAATGCCTGCCCTGAGCAGGTGTTAAAAAATTACGCTAACGCGGCTAGACGTCATTTTTTTTGACCCGCCCACTCCCGTGCGTCATTTTTGCACGGGAGTGTAAATACGGCGCACATGCCTCGGAGTCATTTTTTAGACGGGAACGCCTACCTTGCATATCATTAACGCAAGGTAGGTGTCCACGCTAAAAAATGACGCAAACTCCATGAACTTTGGCGCTAGACGCGTCTAACGCCAAAGTATAAATATGGAGTTCGTTTTGCGTCGAACTTGCGTAAAAAAAAACGGCGCAAATCAGGCACAAACAGAGTATAGATAAGGCCCTGTGTATATTACTTACCTTCTAAGGGAGTATAGTCTCTAAGGTATTTTTGGCATTTATGTCACCAAAATAAGGTACCTTTATTTTTGTAACACTGAGGGCCATATTTATACTTTTTGACGCAAAACTGCGCTAACGCAGTTTTGCGCCCAAAAAATTAGCGCTGGCTAACGCCATTCTGAAGCGCCATGCGGGCGCCGTATTTATTGAATGGCGTTAGCCGGCGTTAGCCGACCGGCGCTGCCAGGTGTGCGTGAAAAAAAACGACGTACACCAGGCAGCGCCGGCGTAGGGGAAAATGGCGTTTGGGCGTCCCAAAATGGGGCAAGTCAGGCTGAGGCAAAAAAATCGTCTTAACCCGATTTGCGCCATCTTTTTTGGGCGCCCAGACGCCATTAACATGACTCCTGTCTTAGCAAAGACAGGAGTCATGCCCCCTTGCCCAATGGCCATGCCCAGGTGACTTATGTCCCCTGGGCATGGTCATTGGGCATAGTGGCATGTAGGGGGGCACAAATCAGGCCCCCCTATGCCACAATTTTTTTTTAAAAAAAATACTTACCACAACTTACCTTTTCTTCCCTGGGATGGGTCCCTCCATCCTTGGGTGTCCTCCTGGGGTGGGCAAGGGTGGCAGGGGGTGTCCCTGGGGGCAGGGGAGGGCACCTCTGGGCTCATTCTGAGCCCACAGGTCCCTTAACGCCTGCCCTGACCCAGGCGTTAAAAAGAGGCGCAAATGTGGGTTTTTTTGCCCCGCCCACTCCCGGGCTTCACTTTTGCCTGGGAGTATAAATACCACGCACATGGGAACGCCTACCTTGCATCTCATTAACGCAAGGAAGGTGTTCATGCAAAAAAATGACGCTAACTCCATGAACTTTGGCGCTAGACGCGTCTAACGCCAAAGTATAAATATGGAGTTAGTTTTGCGTCGAAATAGCGTCAAAAAAAACAACGCAATTTCGGCGCAAACGGAGTATAAATATGCCCCTGAGTATTTTCTTTCATGTGTGTAAGTACTGTGTGACTACTGCGTTATTGCATGAGCTTTGCTTGTCTCCTAGATAAGCCTTGACTAATCTGCCTACAGCTACCTATAGACAGCCTGGCTTCTAGACATTTCACTAATAAGGGATAACTGGACCTGGTATAAGGTGTAAGTACCTGTGGTATCCACTACAAATCAGGCCAGCCTCCTACATTCCCTTGCTGCTTTCACACTTGTCGATATTTGGCACTCACGGCAACCACATACACTTACCTACTCCTGCCACACACCAGCAACGGTAACCCACAGCAAGTTTGACTACTTCTTTGTCCACCATGCTACAATACCGAGGGTGACGGACATACAATACCTGGTATGCTACATTTTAGACCACTACTCCACAGTGCTCACTTATTCCCTGGAACGACAGCACCCCAAAATACCACTGTGGTAGCTGAACACCGAGGTACTGACTAATCAGGCCTTTAGTCACATGCTCTTGGAAGCTCTAACCCATTACTTTAAACACAACTGTAGCCCTGTGAGAAGTAGGGCCATAGAATGGGATGTGATGAAAGTGGTGGTTCGTGGTGAGTGCATGTCTGCAATGATAGGCATATGTGATACACTGATGCAGGACCTGACAAACCGAGAGGCACAGCTTATGAAGATTGATCAGGCCCTAGCAACTGAGCCCAGTCAGATGGTCACATGGGTTAGGGAAAAGCAAGCTTTAAAAACTCTCTGGGACCAACTTGAAAAACACAGCAAGAAAATGAGTCTGAGACACTGGTACATAGAAGGAGACAAGGAAGGGCGTAACTGGCCAGACTGATAAAATCTGACAGTATCCAAAGGCCCATCTTGGCTATTCAAACTCAACAAGGGCAGATAATACATACCCAGAAAGAAATAATGAGGCACTCACAGTTTACATTCAAGAGTTGTATGCTAGGGCTCTAGTAGCTGGCCCTGAGGCCCTTCTCCCTGGGTACCTCACAGCCCTATCTCTTCAACGGCTGTGGCCACAAGACAGTGACTCCCTTAACTTCTAGAAGTAATTGCTGCCTTGAAAACAGCCAAATGCTCTGAAGGAGATGGGCTACCTGCAGAACTTTACAAGGCTTTTTTAGACTCGCTTGCTGACAAGCTACTACCAGTATTCAATGAGGCCCTCAGGGCTGGCTACCTCCCTAGCTCTATGAGGGAGGCCTTCATTTGTATGATCCCCAAACTTGATAAGGATCCACTAGACTTATCTTCTTACAGAGCTATCTCTATAATAAATGTGGATCAGAAAATACTGGGTCACATCCTGTCATTGAGATTGCTCCCATGCCTCCTGAGTTTGATACATACAGATCAATCAAGATTTATCCCACGATACAATGCACTGCAAAATCTGAGGCAACTCACTCATGTCCTATACTTGTCTGAATTGCAAGAGGATTAGCGATCCTCAATATTGAACAATCATTTGATTTGGTCTGCTGGGATTACCTGTGGCAGGTGCTTGAGGTGATGAGACTTGGACATACATTTATTTGCAGGATCTGCCTATTATACCAGTCCTCCAGAGCTAGATTACAAATGGACAGGCCGCCTTAGGGGTCTTTCGGCCCAGCAGCTACCCAGGGTGGGACTGCCTTGGACAGTTGACCAAGTTAAATGCCTGGGGGTCTCTATAGCCCATGCTGAGCAACAGGTGTTTGAACTAAACTTAGGTAGGGTACTCCGAAATCTTAGAACCCTGATCCAACTCCGAAATACCCTTAAATTGTCCCTGATAGCTCTGACCAAAATGGTGATCCTTCCCAGGTGCCTATATGCTCTGCAAAGTGTGATGTACTAAATACCCCGAAAAGTATTTCGGGAATTAGACTTACCGTTGGTTAATTTCTTCTGGGCTGCCAATAGACACAGGGTTAGCCTTGCAGTGATAAAAAAATAATAGTGCATGGCATGGAGGTCTCAGACTTCGAATTAAATTATTTTGCAGCTCACTTACAGCATGCGATCCATTGGTTGGATGGGGAGCCAAACTGAAAGCGATCCCTGTTTGAGGGTACATATGACAAGCACCAGTTGGGAGACCCGCTGCCCAGAGGTCGCCATATTCCTGAATCTTCCCCATTCCTATAACGTCAGATGGGGAGCCTCTGGGAGAGGTTCTCTCTCCGGATAGTGGAACACGCCCATATCCATGAAGAGGTTCGTAGAGTGTTCTGGTTAGGCTGTGGTGTATTACTACAAAGTAACTTGGGTAGGAAGTCTATATACCAAAGCCATTGTGGAGTCTGGGTGATTTGAAGTGCCTGTCAGGTTTCCACTAGTGAGATTGGATAGGTATCTCAATTCTAGCAGATATGTGGGGCCCTACATTGATAAAGCCCTCTGTATAACTTCAGCAGGATTTCAAAATTGTAGACATTGAGAGCTTTAAATATTCTCAATTGAGACATGCCAACGCTGGACGCATAACAAACTGCACAGTGATATCTGATTTTCCCCACCAGAATACATGCTTTCAACTGAAGCTGAATCAAAAAAAGGGCTGCCTCACTAATCTAAGGACATTTCCATGGCCAGCTCTCCTAATATCGGAAGGGGGTAGATTTAGGGGATTTGAAGCACCTGGCCAATTCACAGAAGGCACTGTAGCATCCACGAGTGAGGTGACCACATATGCTGGGTTGAGGCTGGTGGAAATTAAAATTCTTCAAAAGTCTGTAGTGACCTGTGTGTGAGGTGTTTCCAAGCTACAGTCACTTTGAATAATGCTGGTAGTACCTTGGCTACGTTAACAGAATAAAACATGCAGTATGTTGGTAGGTATTTGGAAAGAACGGACCCTCCCAAAGTTTCTCAAACATTTTTACTATCTGAGCCTCGTGGTGGCATGTAGCGATGATGCCTGAAAATGAGGAGGCGCTGGGGACCCAATGTTCAGGAACTACAAGACACAAATTGACTGGAGCATGACTGTGTGGGATCTTTGAATAGGATACCATGGCTTGCTGTAGAGTGGCATTGTTCTTTCTGTTAGTCCAATGTTGTCACCTGAAGAACCTTTCACTTTATATAGACATATATATAAATCAAAACATTGTCCCATTTGTATTGATGTAGCCTATCCACTGTGGCTCATTGTGGGTGTTTCTCTCTGTGTCACCGCGTTTGATGAACTTGTGAACCTGAGTGCCTAATCTGATATATTTGTATTGAGTTTGGAATATTATCAAGCAAAATCAATTTAAAAAATATTTTTTTATTAAAATTCTTCTACTTTTGCACTGCTTCATGAACTGGAACCACAGTATTATATTTATATTGTATAGGCATATATTGTGAGTCTGGAATGTTATTGAGGAAAATTAATAAAAATGTTTCTTTTAAATAAACAAATGCCTTCTTCTTTTTCAAAATCTTGCAAACAGAAATCAATGTGTGATATTTGTGTTGTAGAGACTGATCACAAAGAACGCAGATGATCCTTTGATCCTCTACAGAACCTTTGTAACTTAATTTTGAGCTTCTCCATGTCATCTTCTGAACTCAACCTGTCTGAAATTTCCCAACATGATGGGCAGGTGACTGCTAATCATGAGGTTCCTCAACTCAGGTTTTGTGAGGATAGGTGGTGTTTGTGCCTGAAGCATCCCAGAAACGACCCGCTATTGCTGAGGGGTAGAAGTTGTGCTTACAGTTAGTGGTCTTCTGGTCTTTAAAATCTTTCAGACAGTAAGGCAGGTGGCTTCCTTCACAAACCGTAAGCAGTGGCTGAACGAAACTTGAGGGTGGCCCCCCTGCAAAGTACCTTGGGGGTCCCCCTCTTCCTTAATCCCAGTCAGTGGCCTGCAGCTCGTGCACAGTATACTGTGCCGAGGGCCCCCTGGAAGTTGCCCCCTGTTTTGCTTCACTGCTGACAGAGCTGAACTACACTCACACTGAAAAGAATCTCTGGAATGCAACTCTTAGGTGGTCATTATGAACATGGCGATAAACACCGCAACGTGGGCGGTGGCGATAACTACCGCCAACAGGCTGGCAGTCCGGACCACCAAATAATGAAGCCCATGAGAAACAAGTAGCGGTCCAACCACACACTGCCATTTTTGTAGTCCCGACGATAACGGAGGATGGCCGCCCTCCGGCCAGCGGAAGGGCCCTACCCGCCCACCAATTAATGAAACACCACACCGCTATCAGTTCCAGGGTGGGAACCAACGCTAGGTGGAAATTAACAATATAAAAGGAAACACTCACCGGAGGTACACAGAACACGCTGACGCAAACATAGAGTGAGAGCTGGATATAATGCCATTGCTTCTCCTTGCCATATTCCTCTAGGACCGTGACCGATGATGAAGACGACAACTGTAAAGTACTGCAGCCTAGTACACATGGGAAGAAAAGGCACAGTTACACATGCAATGCTTATGTGTGGTGGATGTGTGTGGTGTGGATGCGTGCGAACGTTTGAGTGTTTTGGGAGGAGAGGGAGTAGACACAGTGGAAAAAAGACAGGCTGCCAGTGTAGATGGATGTTGTCTGGGTATCTGCAGGTCTGTTGAGTATGCTCCAAGTGTCTGTCAATGTAGTCGTGGTGAGTGCAGGTGTGGTGTCTGTGGTGCATGTCTGAATGTTAGATGTTGTGGTGACTGCATGAATGGGGGCCGCAGCAGTGACTGAGGGTGCAGTGCGTGTGGGTGTGCATGGTGAGGTGACAGACAGGGTGGCGGGGGAGGTTAACACACTGAGAGAAGTGGATGTTGTTGTTTGTGCTTTGGTATGTTGGGTGTTTGCCTGCCTGTGGTGGGAAGTGTGGTGCTTGTGTTTGTCTGTGTGCTTCTTTTGTGTTGATCTGTGTGCATGGCTGTCTGTATGTGTTCTTGGGATGGGTGAAGGGAGTGGGGTGATGGAAGGGGTAGAGGTGGTGGGAGGGGTGGCGGAAAAACCAGGGACACTGGCTGCCGTCAAAGAGGTGCCCAGAGCCTGAAAAGATCTCTGTAGGCCAGACATGGCACCGTGGATGCCTTCCAGGTATGCTTTGCATTGCTGCATCTGGGATGCTAGCCCCTGGATGGCATTCACGATGGTTGTCTGCCCTACATTGATGGTTCTCAGGAGGTCAATAGCCTCCTCAGTGAGGGCAGCTGGGCTGACTGGGGCAGGGAATCAGGTGCCTGGGGCGAAGGAGACACCCACCCTCCTGGGTGAGCGAGCATGGGCAACACGGTGGGGAGCAACTGGGAGGGCGGTCATGGAAAGGGGGGGTGGCGGAAGATGAAAAAGAAAGGGTGGGCCCAGTAGCGTCTGCCACCACCAGGGAGCTGCCATCGGAGGAGGTATCAGAGTCACTGCCTCCAGTGGTAGTTGCGTCCCTGTGGTACTCCCCTCGCCCTCCAACCCACTAGTCCACTTGGCGTCAGTCGACTCTCCCTCCTTGGAACCATGGGCTGCTGCATCCCTATTCGCTGGTGGCTCAGCTCCCTCGCCAGATGATGCTAATGTACACAGGGACACAAGAGCACAGGGGTGGGGAAACAAAACAAGAAAGAAGTATGTAAAATCCTGAAAATGTGTACATTTTGGGTCACAGACACACCCACCCAGGTCAGGCACAAACCCTCAGCAGACACAACATACGTTATGAATGTGCCCCTGACTAGTAGGCATGACCTCAGGATATACCATATAACGTTAATGAAACACGACTCTGATACACTGTGTGAAGTACACCCATGAGAGACCATGCCAAGCCAATGCAATTACAAGTTCATAAGGCCACAATGAATACCAGATGACAAAAAGGGGACCCCTCATAGGCCTATAGACTCTGGCAAAACAAGCTATGACACTATCCCAAGGACATGGAGGGGAGCAGGACTGCAGGGACACATCTGTCTAAGTGCCTGGCACTTCAATGCATGCATCCCACAGCACCCAAATACACCCATCAAAGTGGTATCACAACAGTGCTGGTACTCACCCCCTTGTGGCTGCTGTCCTGCCTTCAAGTGCCCATCCAAATCCGGATAGGCCACCGCCAGAGTGCGGCCCATTAGGGGGGGTCAGGGTCCGACGGGCACCCCTTCCTTGTTGGGAGGCCTTCCCCAGCTGGGTCTCTCCAGTCCTCCTGGCACAAAGCCTCAGGTCCTCCCACACCTTCCTGCAGAGGGTGCTCCACCGTTTGTAGACCTCCAGGGTCTGCATTTCCTTGGCGATGGCTTGCCACAGGCCTTTCTTTAGATGGGCGCTGACCTGCATGGGACACAGAGCAAAGAAACAGACGTCAGTGTTGGTGCCCCGTACACAAATGCCATGCCCTTTCATACTGACGTGGCCCCCGTAGACATGCATATAAACAAATCACAAGCAGAAAGTGCCAGACAACCTACGGCTGGGCAGTTACACATCGAACACACATGCATACAGGTGAGGGAAAAACAAGAGTCAAAGCCTCAGAGAAAGAACAACAGGGGGTTACAATGAAGACGGGGTCTCGCAACCAGAAATATTGATGAATAACCCACTGAGTTCAGTTGACATACGCAATGAAATATCAATTGTTAATGTATCTAACTTTGAATTAAACAGACAACAAATAAAAATTCTTAGCAATGGATTGGGCTTTGTTCCAACATCATTGCCTAATTTTACTCAATTGCATGTGAGTCTTTACAAGTTTGTACGGAAATGTAAGTTGTTCAAATACTAATACTTCCAATGCAAAAACACAACAACTGAATCAAACACATCTGAATGCTCCATATCCAGTAATATGGCCATTCGAGACATCAAAGACATCCAAACTTTATTCTCATTAGTACATGCCGCTGGCTTTTCTCTGTCACTCTCAGATATCATGGTTGATCTTGAAATAGAATCCAACTTGGGGGCAGATAGTGGACTTCTTCAAAATGTACACCCTGTTTTCCGACCTACAATGCCATAGACATTTTTTCCAAACGATTCTCCTCTGACCTGTATCAACTGGAAGATCAACACCACACAGGTCACATAAACAGAATCCACAATAATACCAAAGAAGAAAGAGAGCCGCTGCACTCCCTCATAAAAGTACATGACATCATTATCAAAGAAGCTGATAAAGGAGTCAACATAGTCCTCATGAACAAACTAGACTATTTGAATGAAACAGATCGACAACTCACTAACAGTCTTGCATATCAGAAACTTCCATACAATCCTTGAAAGGAAGTTAACAACTGCATACACCAGAAACTCAAATTCTGGAAGGACAGATGTCTCATTAGTGACATGGAATATCACTACATATACAACCCCAAGCCTACTTCACCATGTATATATATACTTCCCAAAATACACAAGCCAGGTGCCTTTCCACCGGGCAGACCTATCATTTCAGGGATAGGATCCCCAACAGAAAAACTATCTGAATACATTGATATTTTCCTACAACCACTTGTAAACAACTTACCCTCATATAGAAAAGACACTAAAGATCTATTGTGTAAGATCAAAGATTTGGAATGAACAGAGGGGCACTTGTTAGTGACCTTGGATGTTACTTCATTTTATACTAGTATTCTCAGAATAAAGGGCATGATTGCTATACAAAATTTCCTAGACACACTGGATGCCACCCTCTTAGAACACTCCAACATGCTGACAGACTTTATTGAAACTGTCCTGGACAACAACATCTTTATACATAACGGCACATGGTACCGTCAGATGCAAGGAGTAGCCATGGGGACCAAATTATCACCTTCTTTTGCAAATCTATACATGTTTTTTTTTCAGAAAACACATTTTTGGCAAAAATGCCCTTCTGATTTGACACAACACATCCTCTACTGGGGGAGGTACATTGATGACATACTCATTTTTTGGTCTGGGGATGCACATCTCCTTGGTCTTTTTTTCTGACATTTAAACACCAATACTTACAATATTAGTTTCTCGTGTGAACACAGCACTACATCAGTTAATGTTTTGGACCTTACTCTGTACATCAAGCAAAACAAAATCTGCTCTAAGCTATATAGAAAACGGACAGCCTGCAATGTGTTATCACATGCAAAGAGTTCTCATCCCAGTTCACAAATTAGAGCTATCCCTTTTGGTGAAAGCACTAGAATTATACGTAATTGTAGGGAGGACAATGTCTTTCTATAAGAACTTAATCAAATGAAACAACGTTTTATACAGAGGGGCTACCACCGTAACATCCTACACAAAGCCAGTGATAGAATCAAAAATATGAAACAATCAGATCTATTAACTACATCGAAAAAAGACAAAACATACAATAAATTATCCTTAATCACTGCACACAGCATATTAAGTCCACAGATCCATAAAATCTTGCACGAACAATGGCCCTTTCGGTTAGCAGACAACACGCTTAAGAAGGGTCTTACCAGCAGACCAAATATCACCTACAGCAGAGACCGTACATTACAAGACTCCTTGTGTCACAGTTTCATACCACCTGACATCACGGATACATAGTTACCTAAACCACCCAACGGCTCCTACAAATTTGGCCACTGCAACATATGCTGTTACATAAAAGAGAGGATCATTAGTTTTCAGTATAACACTAAGACCTCATACAAAATTCACAAATATATTAATTGTAACGCCAAATATGTTGTCTATTGCCTTATATGTATATGTATCCGCATTTATGTTGGCAGTACGATTAGATCACTGAAGGCGAGAATCCAAGAACACGTTAGGGCTATTCGTTCTAATAATACCAACTACCCTTTTGCTACACATTACAACACCGCCCATGGCCAACGTGAAATCTTGGGCATTACCGCACATGGGATAGATGCTGTAAATACCTCACCATGGGGCGACAGTAGAACACTGATACTGAGACGTTGAGAAAGTAATTGGACTATTAAACTCAGGGATGTGGAGGAGGGATTAAATATCGAAAAAGACTTACATGTTTTTCTATAATTAACAACATAATTTGTCAACATATATTGCATGCTTCCTACATGTAATTTTCCTGACAAACTGAGTTTCATTTATGAGGGATCAAAAATATTATCTCCTGTTCTTTGAATGTACATGATGATTTGTGTTTTATTTTATTCTTTGCACAGACTAAACCAATGTCTTTTCGTTTTAATTTATATATTTCAAATACTGTTTTAAAGTATATCCTTTGCTTTAATTATGATTGTTTCTTTTGATTCAGTTCTGTACCATATTTTTTACAATTAGCAATTTTCCATGAACTGCTCATTCTGAATTCAACCTACGTACTCGCATATCTCTTTATCTTCTCCTTTTGATATGTAATATCCTATTTACTGTGGTATACTTAATAACTCATTCAAAGAAGGCGCCCGTTCCCTTCTTCTTTCATTTTCCTTTGATCTAGACCTTTTTCTATTGCTCGTTTCTTATTTTAATGGCATGCTCACTTCTGTACATATCTAACACGACTGCCATTCGCAACACAGCATGGGGCACTGTCAACCAGGTGAGCACGCTGTTTATTTTTTAACGGAGACGCGAGGTGAACACTGCCTGCACATTTCACTTTGATTACTCAACATCACATTTAAAAAATGATGCCCCTTCCCTTCTCCTTTAATTTTTCTTTGGTCCAGTCCCTTTTCTATTACTCGTCTACTAGTTAAAAGACATGCTAACCTTTGCACGTAATCAATACAACCACCATTCGCCACACAGCACAGGGTACTGTTAACCAGATGAGCATGCTGTTTTTGGTAGTAACGGAGACGCAAGGATAACGTTGCCTTGCACTTTATCTCTGCTCGTTAACTGGTGCCGCTAACTGCAGTTTTTGCAATACTATGCTTATTTGAGAGTCCTCTGCCCTGCTTTTTTACGTTTAATTAGTTTGGCGTCTCATTCGTAGAATGAGGGCAACAATCCTCTCCTTCTAATCTTTCTCATGGTTCATAATGTCATGCTGCGGGCTACTGCCTTTTGCTGACATCACTGTTTAAGCCTCTCAAAAGCCATGATTGGCCATGGGAAATATGTTGCCATTAGTATTACATATCTGCTTTGACATTCTGCTATATACTTTTAAATGACCACGCATAAGCACCATTTTCCTTTTAGACGTTACAGTTCACCATTTGTCTCTACTAGGTGAACTGTTTCTTAGACTCTTCAGTCTGTTTGTTCATACATTTCTCCTATTTATAGGAAAATTATAGCTTTTTTATATATTATGCTTGTCAACTTTCCCGTTACATCTTTTGTTTTGCATTTAATATTTTTTCAGGCTTACCATGGCCTTATTCTATCAATGCACTCTTTGAAGGACTACCAAGAACCCGTTTTTGAACATAAAGTAGCCACATGTTCAAGACCTCTTAAACCCGTCCTCGCACTGCTACTGGGGATACATTTTGTCATCTACTACTTCTGGACATTACTTGCCAACAACATGTTTTTAGGTATGTTGTACATCCTCACAAATGTTTTCAACTCCTCAACGGGACTATGGTGGCACTACATTCACAACAAAGGTTTCTAATATATGCACATTTAATGATTCCATTAAACTAGATCAGTGTATTTTTTGACCTACTCTTCTTCGCTCTGGTCTCCACTCCACACTAATAGTTTTTTAGTATTAACTATTTTTCACAGATTTACTAGCCAGTCTATCAGATGGCATGATCACCATAAGACTTTCTCTCTACCTTGACTCTTTTACTATATGATGTAAATCCCCTGCTACCATCTACAAACATCCTTATTGTTATCCTCTTCTCTGCCTATTTGATCCGCAGCCTTGAGAAAGTCAATATGACGAAACACGTGTCGGCTGTTTTTGGATGTACCATTTTGTTTAACCGGAATAAACTTCGATCAACTACATTAACGTGTTTGGACTTTGAATTTTCTTCTCCACTTGGATGATTACTTCTGGACTACATTGGTGTGCCCTGGTTCACATTGACATTACACATGCATACAGGCATCTGCCACAATCACACACATCTAAGGATGACATATGGCAACTCACCTGCTCCTCTGGTCACCCATACAACTTCACATACAGGGTTAGGACCCCGTCCACCAGCTTTTCCAGCTCCTCCGCAGTGAAGGCCGCAGCCCGTTCCTAAATGACAAGCGTCATCTCAGGGACCAGAGTCAGGACACAACAGCACATGCAGTGGAGTGCTACCCTTCACGTGATGCAGGAGTCAAGTGTCTGTCAAAATGGCGGTGGTGTGCACCGTCACCGCGGGCGCTGATTATGATTGGCCCAGGTTCCCCATTGACAACCATGTAGTCCAATAATCAGGTGCATGGCAGTGAACACTGCCTTCCGCCATGACGACTAACCCCAGCAGAATTAAGTCACTTCCACACTACCATACCTGGATGGCAGGAGGCTGACATTTTGCTTTCACCATGTCTCAATAGCCTTGCCGGGGGCCTCATCCATGGCCCCATTCTCTCTCCCATTCGTCGATTACTGACATGATTCCTTGAACCACACATGTAGTCACGGTTGGAAGTATGTATACAATGTGATGCCATTATGACAGAGAAACCTCAGCACACATTAGCCTGACATTGTACCTCATTCTTTCTGTTTGTGTACATTACCTGTGACGCATTTTGAAAAGTACAGTAACATCATGTGATGCAAGTGTATGTTGACACTCAAAATGTGTTCTTTCCTCCCCCATAGGTACAGACCCATGTGGCGAGGGAGGGGCCCATCGGTTTAGAGACACCTGGTAGATCTGGCCACTATGGAGGAACATCACATCATGATCACCTACCTATTTAATAGAGCTACAATCCATGACCTCTGTGCAGTAATGGATCCTGTTCTGAAGCCGGCCAATCGGAATCAGCATGCCATCCCCACAACTGTGAAAGTGCTATCTGTGCTCCATTTTTTGGCCACGGGTGTCATTTCAGGTGACAGTGGGCATGGCTGCAGGGGTCTCACAGCCAATGTTCAGCCACATCCTGTCCAATTTCCTGGATGCATTTGTTCAACACTTGCAAACTTATGTCCAGTTTCCCCAAAGGGCTGAACTCACCACCATAAAATCTGGATTGTATGCCTTAGCTAATATCCCCCATGTGATAGGTGTCATTGATGGAACCCACATAGCTCTCATACTCCCAAGAGTAAATGAACAGGTGTATTGGAATCATAAGAACTATCAGTCCATGAATGTACAATTGGTGTGTACTGCTGACCAGTACATTTCACATGCCAATGCCAGGTTCCCAGGATCAGTCCATTATTCATTTGTCCTGAGAAACAGCGGTGTGCCACACATGATGGGACAACTACAGGGGGACAGAGCTTGGCTCAGAGGTGAGTATGGATGACACTTGATCAGTTACATAGCTAACAGTCTGGCCGTATGCAAGTAAAAGCAGTTTGTTCAAGTTCTCTTTCACCCACTTTTGCAGGTGATTCTGGCTACCCCAACTTGCAATGGCTCCTGACACCTGTGAGGAATCCCAGGACAGATGCAGAGAGGAATTATAATGAGGTCCATGGTCGTACTAGGAGGGTGCTAGAGCACACTATAGGACTCCTGAAGGCAAGATTTTGTTGCCTCCATCTCTCTGGAGGTACCCTGTGCTATGTCCCTGACAAGCTGTGTAAGATAGTGGTGGCCTGCTGCATGCTGCGCAACTTGGCTGTGAGGAAAGCTCTCCCCTTCTGGAAGAGGAGGGTGCTGTCCAACAAGCCCTGCAACCTCAGAGTGGGGATGAGAGTGATGGTGAGGAAGAAGAGGGGGAAGATCTCAACTCCAGGACCCAGCTAATCTGGCTATACTTCCAGTGACTCTAAGGTACTGTTCAATGATGCTGATGTCTTCACTGCATAGTTTAAGTCTGACTCGTGTAATAAGTACTGTGGTGTCTTTTGTCAGTGACAATTCTAAATCATGACTGAAGTGGCATGTGCCAGGGAATGCAATTTTAGGTACAGTGTGACATACTTCAGACACTACAGTGTTTTGGATCCCCTCCTGCAATAAACGTGGGATTATGATAGTAACTGGCTAATGCATTCACATTCCCAATTAATCTCTCATATTGATTAAGGACATATAATTGAGTGCATAGATGTTTTTATTCTATAGCAATATATACATAAGTGTTGGGACAATGAAAGGGAGTGGGCACAAGGAGAAAAAACATACTCAGGTACATATGCTCAGCTGTTGGTTGCACTGTGGTATAGTCCATGTGGCCATTGGAAGATGGTGTGATGGCAGTGGCATGTCAACGAAGTAGATCAGTGGCACACAAGGTAGACAGTTCAGGGCAGAGTCACTCTCTGCCTCAGGGCTTGGTCTTGGCTGGTGTTTCAGTGGCATCTCTGGGTCTGAGGGCATGTTTGCGAAGGTGCAGCTGGGCTGCAGGAGTAGGGGTGCTGGTGCCCTGTGAGTCCTCTGGCAGTGCCACCAGTCCATTGGATGCTGCAGATGTAGATGGCAGGGCAGTTTCCTGGCTAGTGGTACGGGCTTGTAGGTGGGTGGAGGACTCAGGCTGGCTAAGGTACTGGTGCTGCAGCACCCCTGCAATGGAGGCCATGGTGGCATTGAGCTGTTTCCATTGCTCCATGGCCTCCTGGTGGTATGCTACCTGCAGCCTCTGATTCTGCTCCAACGTGGCCAGGATCTAGCCCATCCTGTCCTGGGTATGGTGGTATGCTCCCAGGACCTCAGAAATCACCTCCTGGGCAGCAGCATCCATCCTTTGACCACCCCCGGGCCACTGATGCCCTCCCACTGGCCCTAGCCCCCTGTGCCTGTGTCCCCTGCACAGGTCTGGCAGTCCCACTTGCACTGAGCTTTTCATCATCCTGCCTGATGGTGGGTGAAGACATGTGGGCAGCCAGTCTGTGGCAGGGAGACACTGGTGTGGGGTCGTTTGGCCAGAGCTGATGCTGGTGGCTGAGTGGTAGGGGTGTCAGTGGTGTCCTGGGTGCGTCTTCTGGAGGGTGACAGTCCAGGACTGTGGGATGGGCCAGGGATTTCCTCTGTGTCCAAACATCCCTCTGCACTCTCCTGAGTGGGGCCTCCATCTGCAGGTTGAGGACTGGCACTCCTTGACGTCTCCATCCGGGTGGCATGGGTGGTGGTGCTTGTGTGTGGGAGAATAGACATGTGGGTGTCCTATACTTTTTCGCCAATTGCTGCACTGGTCTGCACTATTTGATGCTTATATTCCCCTGTAGTGGCATGCAAGGTCCCTTTGTGTACATTTTGGTGCATTTTGTGTGGGGGGTGAAGGTGCATTGTGTGTGCTGTAGTGCCACTGGGATTCCATGCAGAGGCAGGTGACTGTGCACAGAGGGCTGGGCATGCAGGGAACTTGGATGTGGGTGTTGTGGACTGGGTAGGTGATTGGGTCCTGATGGTAGTGAGGGGGTGGGGTGATACATGCTTTGCAGGTGTGGTGACTGTTAAGATATTGTAGTTGACTTACCCGAGTCCAGTGCTCCTGTGAGTCTGGGAATGGCCTCCGGGTGCAGGATAGCCAGGACCTTCTCCTCCCAGTCGGTGTGTTCAAGGGGGAGTAGGTAGGGGACCACCACCAGTCTTTTGTACAGCGATGTTGTGCCGGGATGCCATGGACTGCACCTTCCCACGCAGGTCGTTCCATCTCTTCTGGATGTCGTCCCTTGTGTGTGGATGGTTTTTCACAGCGTTGACCTTGTTGACTATCCTCTGCCATAGCTCCATCTTCCTGGCCACTGGTGTCTGCTGCACCTGTGCCCCGTATAGTTGTGGCTCTACCCTCAGTATTTCGTCCACCATGGTCCTTAGCTCCCTGTCTGTGAATTGGAGGTGCTTAGGGG
The DNA here is from genome assembly GCF_031143425.1 of Pleurodeles waltl. Taxonomy (NCBI): domain Eukaryota; kingdom Metazoa; phylum Chordata; class Amphibia; order Caudata; family Salamandridae; genus Pleurodeles; species Pleurodeles waltl. The sequence continues at coordinate 10,430,200 of NC_090443.1, read as the reverse complement.
CTTTCATGGTGTGTGTTGTGGATGGTGTATTTTAGGTGATTTGGTTAGGGTGCAGTTGTGTGGTTGGGTATGCGGCTTGTGATGGTGTTTGGGGTATGTATGGGTTTTGGTGGTGTATTTGTGTGTGTAACTTGTGTGATGTTGAGTTCAGTGTATGTGTGTTGGGTTGTCAATATCTGTCATTCTATTGGCGTTGCAAAGGATTTGTGAGTGTTTTATAGTGTTGTGGATGTGTGTCAGGTGTGTAGGTTTCAAACTTGCCAATGTGTACATTTGTTGTTGGTGGGTCCCATTGCTGGCCGTGGTGGTCCGTACCGCCAAAGGACGTTCTGCATTCACTGTCCCCCAGGCTGATTTATGAATCAATATATGGTGGGCGGAGGATTTGTCTGCATGGCGGTGGCGGGGTGGGGTGTACTGCCTTTCCGCCTTCGTTGGCCCTGGCAGTGGGTGGAGGTTGCAGGATTTTTGGAGGTTTGTCTTTTTGGCATCATGATTGGGTGGTGTGCAGTCTACCGCCACTGGCGGTCTTTTGTTCACCGTCAGCACAGCGGTCAGCGGTGATGAAGGCCAAGTTCATAATGAGGGCCTTAGTCTAGAAAATACATTTAATGAATCACTCTGCGAGGCTCGTAAAGCAAGGTCAGTACAATTGAAAGTGCACGTTTCAAATGTGCGCAATAATGAAATGAAAACATGTACAAAGAATCTTCAATCTATAAACAGCAAATGTATATGCAAAGACACAGATATATATAAATATAAACAAGCACAATGCAAAGCAGATAATTAGTAAAAATTCATCACCATGGGACACAGTTGCTCCTTCATCTTTTTACCACCAACTTCAAGTCATAGACCCCTGATTGACTGCCAAGAGAAAGAGAGATCTAATCTACCCTCATGGGAACAATGACAGGCATCAGCATCCTGACCCTGACCGAGGTCTCTGAATCCCTTCATCTTCAATCTTTGCTCTCTTATATACCTTAAGCAAGCCAGAGAGGAGATTTCTAGAAATCCCCCCCTCGCTCCGCAATTTGTTGTTCAAAAATGGTGGCTACTTCAGGTCAGTTTTGAAAGGAACACGTTGGAATTGGCCAAGATCCCGAGGTGAACTCTCTCAAAACCAAACTGTTCCCTTCCGTACTATCAACATCATCCTAGCATACTCTTATCAGCCTAAGCCCTTGGTGAGAAAAAATATGTCGACACACAGAATAAAAACATATGCAGAAAGCACATTGCATAACATGGGCACGGAAAAATACTTGCAGCTTCTGCATTTCTAACATCTGAAATTCTAACGTGACAGTGTCTAACGCTAAAATAAACTCAATAGGCAAAATGAAGCTAGTGGTCTCTAATGTGATGGTGTGCTGCTAGGCTAAGTGGTCAAAACACAAATATCATTACACTCCACCCTTTTGACTAATGACTCATATACCCTAAAGCCCTAAAATCAGCTTTCTTTTCTTTTAAAACATTACAAGCAAAGTAGGTATGCATTGCACACAGCAACATAGTGAAATGCAAGTGCAATCACTATAAAGCAATAGAAGTGTGATTAATATTTTAACCATTAGACATGTTAACTTATTGATCATTCAAGTATTATGAACAGCTAAACCAGGCACACCTGCAATAGAAAGCCAAACTTATATATTGTGATTGGGATAATAATTGAATGCCTGAATCACAGTCTTTACTTAATTAAATAGTGTCTGTAGGATAAAGAGTATGTATAGAGTTAGATAGAGACATCATGAGTCCTAATCATGGAAAGGTACACAGTCCACCTGTAATGCTTGCTGGAATGTATTTAATAGTGAGGTTGCCACAGAAGAAAAGCCAACCTATTGATAGTTAAACATGTTAGATGTGACTGGCAGCAGTCACTAGGTGATGACAAGCCATGTGGTTGGTTCCATTAAAAGTGCAATCAAACAGGTTGATAGCACATCCATGGTACACTGCATTATTCCTATGCAGGACTTTGATCTGTGAAGCACAAGTTGCGTGAAATGGATACATATGTTGTCCTTCAGATAAAGCAGGGGTGTTTTGCGCAACATGATTAATCAATCAGGTTGACGTTGGGGGTGTTGGGTCCATCCCGACCCCACACGCACACACCCAAAAGGAGACTACACAGAACACTCATGGTCAGAGGCCAGCTGTAGTATGATTTGTTAAAGATACAAGTATGATCTTTCTCACAAATAACATTTGTCAGCTGGAATGTGCTCCCGTTGTTCCTTTCCTAGTCTCATGATCAGCTGGACATTATTAGGCCTTTGGCTATAATTTTTGCAGGTTCTGGAGGGCCATTTGGGGATTCCACCCACACCTTAGCACCAGGGCTTTTGTCAGTTAAACCAAAGCTCCCTCTCCACGTTCTGTCGGAAGGGCTGGGGCAGTCCCCTTCGTCACCAATCCTCTATACACTGGAATTATGACAAGTTGGGAAATATTGTAAGCATGTAGGTCAAAACCTGCAGATTCTGTTGTGGCTCTGTAAGGTGCTGAAGTGTCAGGTTTTATTTCCAGTACATGATGGTGTTGGTGGCCACATGTGGTTGTATCTGTAAAGCTGGGTTTAGCATTTACATCAGGAGAGTTTCAGCATTTATTAATGGCCTGTTATTCAGAATCTGGAGGGCTTCATTTAAATGCTCTCTCCAGTTTTTCAGAGTCCCATTAGACAATTTTTTTAGTCCAGAATCTCATGGGCACCCTTATTCTTCCCTGCTTTTGCCACCTGTTCCAATTTACTTATTCTCCCTGGACAGTTACATGTAACTCAGTGTCTCCTTCCTGCACTGGCCACAAGTCTAAAGCCTGTCGAGTTGCTTCTTTTGCCAAATCAAAAACACACTGTTGTTCTTCACCCTATTCAAACTCTTGTTTTTTTCTTGTCACTTTGTACCAAAGGGTTAAGATTTGGCTCAAATAAGGGACATACTGTCTCCAAAAATCAAATAATCACATGACTTGCTGTGTCTCTTGCTTAGTGCGGGGAGTGGCAAACTCCAAAGTCTTTTGTTTCACCTGTAACAAAACCTCTCTATGTCCTTGATCCCACTGAATCCTTCGAAACTTCACATTTTGAGAGGGTCCCTGTGTCTTGTCTGAATTAATCATCCACATTTTACTATGCAAAAGTTCCACAACCCACTGCGTGAATATATCTTTAATATCCTTAACTTCTTGCTGGGTGTAATCTTATTAAGAATGCATTTCAACTGCTGCCAAATTCTCTGGTGTGTGCTGCAATTTTCATCTTAATATTGGCTGTGCACGCACTACATTCTTCTCCTCTGGCTCACCCCTGCCCCCACTTTTTATAAGCTCTTCATCGTTAGAGTTTGAAAAATCAGCTGTCCCTGCAACGGCTTGGTAGATATCAGCCTTACCTTGTAATAGCTTATTTTGACAAGACATCATAGTTATAGTATTTTTTGTGTCAACAAGTTGTTTCTCTAATTTTTGATTTTCATATTCTAACTGCTTGCACCTCTTATGCAATTTCCTGTTAGCAGAGAGGAGTATCCAACCCCTCCTGTCAAGGAGGTGCTGTTGCTTGTCAAGAACAAAAGGGTCATCCTTCCGTTCAAAAAGCACAGTTTTTAAACATATAAGAAAATTCACTAATTCTATTTTACCCAGGCACCCATACCAAAATTGAGAAAGTCCTGATAAACAAGAAAGCACATTTGCCAATCAATCAATTAAAAAACATTTATAAAGCACGCTACTCACCCGTGAGGGTCTCAAGGCGCTAGGGTAGGGGGGCTACTGCTGCTCAAAGAGCCAGGTTTTGAGCTGCCTCCGGAATGCGGGGTGGTCCTGGGTGGTCCTGAGGTTGGCAGGGAGGGAGTTCCATGTCTTGGCCACCAGGTAGGAGAAGGATTTCCCACCTGCCGTAGTGCGGCGGATGCGAGGGACGGCAGCGAGTGCGAGGTTGGCGGAGCGAAGTTGACGAGTGGGTGTGTAGAAACTGAGGCGACGGTTGAGGTATTCGGGTCCCTTGTTGTGGAGGGCTTTGTGTGCGTGGGTAAGGAGCCGGAAGGTGATCCTTTTGTTGACGGGAAGCCAGTGCAGGTGTCTCAGGTGGGCGGAGATGTGGCTGTTGCGGGGTATGTCGAGGATGAGGCGGGCGGAGACGTTTTGTATTTGCTGAAGACGTTTCTGGAGTTTAGCGGTGGTTCCTGCGTATAGGGTGTTTCCGTAGTCCAGGTGGCTTGTGACGAGGGCGTGGGTCACAGTTTTTCTGGTGTCGGCGGGGATCCAGCGGAAGATCTTTCAGTGCATGCGGAGAGTGAGGAAGCAGGAAGATGATACGGCGTTGACTTGTTTGGTCATGGTGAGAAGTGGGTCCAGGATGAATCCGAGGTTGCGTGCGTGGTCTGAGGGGGTTGGTGCGGTGCCAAGGGCTGTGGGCCACCAAGAGTTGTTCCAGGCGGACGGGGTGTTTCCGAGGATGAGGACTTCCGTTTTGTCTGAGTTCAGTTTCAGACGGCTGAGTTTCATCCATTCTGCGACGTCTTTCATTCCATCTTACAGGTTGGTCTTGGCGCTGGTGGGGTCCTTGGTGAGGGAAAGTATCAGCAGGGTGTCGTCGGCATAGGAGGTGATGTTGATGTTGTGTTTGCGTACGATGTCGGCGAGGGGGCTCATGTAGACGTTGAAGAGAGTCGGGCTGAGCGAGGAGCCTTGTGGGACTCCGCAGATGATCTCGGTGGGGTCTGAGCGGAACGGAGGGAGGTAGACTCTTTGGGAGCGGTTAGAGAGGAAAGAAGTGATCCAGTTCAGGGCCTGTCCTTGGATACCGGTGGAGCGGAGACGGGATATTAGGGTTCGGTGGCAGACGTTGTCGAAGGCAGCCGAGAGGTCGAGGAGGATTAGGGCGACTGTTTCTCCGTTGTCCATCAGAGTGCCAAGACATTATGAGGCATTTTCATTTGAAATGTATTTTCAGAAATGGTTTGCGGTGCAGCCTTTGACTTCTTGCCAAACATATTTTCACTTTTAAATCATACACTTTCAACCTCCAACCTCCCTTTAGACTGCAGACTGCGTCAAAGTGTTTTGCTTCACTGCTGACCGAGCTGAACTACACACACACACACACTGAAAAGAATCTCTGGAATGCAACTCTTAGCCTAGGAAGTACATTTAATCAATCACTCTGCAAGGCTCGTAAAGGAAGGTCAGTACAACTAAAAGTGCACGTTGCAAATGTGTGCAATATTGAAATGAAAACATGTACAAAGGATCTTCAATCTATAAACAGCAAATATATATGCAAAGGCAAAGATATATATATATATATATATATATATATATATATATATATATATATATATATATATATAGAGATATATATATATATATATATATATATATATATATATATATATATATATATATATATATACACACACACAATGCAAAGCAGATAATTAGTAAAAATTCATCAGCATGGGGCACAGTTGCTCCTTCAACTTTCTCCCACCAACTTAAAGTCGTAGACCCCAGATCGACTGCCAAGAGAGAGATCTAATTTACCCTCACAGGACGAATGCCAGACGTCAGCATCCTGACCCTGACCAAGGTCTCTGAATCCCTTCACCTTCAATCTTTGGTCTCTTATATAACTTAAACAAGCCAGAGAGGAGATTTTGAGAAACCTCCCCCTCGCTCTGCAATTTGTTGTTAGAAAATGCTGGCTACTTCAGGTCAGTTTTGAAAGGAAGACGTTGGAATTGGCCAAGATCCCAAGGTGCCCTCTCTCAAAACCAAACGGTTCCTTGCTGTACCATAAACATCATCCTAGCACACTCAGCCTAAGCCCTTTGTGAGAAAGAACACCCAGACACACAGAATAAAAACATAAGCAAAAAGCATATTGCAGAACATAAGCACAGAAAAATACTTGCAGCTTCTGCACTTCTAACATCTGCACCTCTAATGTGGCAGTGGCTAACGGTAAAATAAAGTCAATAGCCAAAATGAATCTGGTGGTCACTAATGTAACGGTGTGCTGCTAGGCTAAGTGCAACGTGGAGTCAGTGGTCAAAACACAAATCTCATTACACCCCCATGCACTGCAGGGACTTTTGTTACACCACTGGCTATGAGGGAACAGGCAACACCACCACTCATTTGTAATGTGCAAAAGGACACAGTTGTCAGAAGGAAGTGGAGCTCACACTCTCAATAAACATCTTTCAGCTATGGCCATTTCATTCATCACCATGTGTGAAAGTGAATTTAGCCCCAATTGTTGGCCTTTTTTTTATCTTTATGAATCACTGTGTGATTCAACTGTCTTTTCCCCAATCACCACACTCTTGCTAAGCTGGTAGAAAAACAACATACAGTAGCTAAAATCAGAATAATATAGAAAATCTACTTAAGGAAAACATTTTACAGTGGTTATGGGAAGGGCATTCCTACTGATACGACAAAATTACCAAACAAATACAGACCTTAATCATGGAAATACACTGGAGGGTTCGGGAGATATCGATTGTTAAAGAAACAAATAGTTTTAGCATCAACCGCAAATAAGCAAACAAAAACTTTAGAAACTTTAGAAAAATTTGCAAAAGTTAGTTCAGCAACTCCAGCCTGAGTTGGGCAACCAAGTCTGGAAGGACAGAGGTCCAGAGGCTAGAGAGGGTACTTTGAACAGTTACCTGTTCACCAAAGCATTTTTAGAGCAAGATCCATACTTTACAGGGTGACCGCAGTAGACAATAATGGAGTGGACCTGATGCTGAGGGATGTAGGCTCAAAGATACTCAAGGTTTCCCTCGATGCTGTGCTCCACAGGGGTGAAGTCCAGTTAAGTTCTCGGTCAACAGGTGAGTGGGGGTGACTTTGTTCATGGATTTCGGGGTTCCATCAAGTCACCTGTGCAGGGCTCCAAGGGCTGCCAATGCAGACCTTGCCCTTTTGCAACACAACGGTCACAGTGCAAATCTATGGTGGATGCTGGTGTCCCTCTTGGGTGGCAAATCTGGTCACACCTAACACTCACAGGTCCAGATGACACTGGTGCACTGTTTGGCTATCTCTGAATGGTCTGTGAGGGTGCCCAGCATCTGGTAGCAGCAAGACTTCTGCGGTGGCTACCAGAAATGTGACTTCGGCTCCCTCAGCTTTAATGTCTCCAGTGCTATTCTGGGGGGTGGCCAGCCAACTGACCCATGGAGTTTCCACTTTGGACTGGGACAGGGGATCAGCCTTTCCTCAAGCTAGGCATGCAGAACAGCATCCAAACTCCATTAGACCAAAGTGCAGCATGTGTAGTTGTTTCGCCATTGCAGCCTCACTTCCAAAGGCTGCAGAGTACTCTCCTTCTCATCGTTTTCCCAGATCTAGTGAGTACTGAAGTCTTGGGTGCCAGGGGTGCCTGTTATATCCCAGCAAAGTGCCCCAAAGGGACAAGGAGGGAAATTGCCATTTGGCTAGTTGGTCCCCTCTTCTCTGATAACACAGTTCCAGTTATGTGTGGAATCTGGCTATCCCAGAGCAAAACATTCCTGCCACAACCAGCATAGTAGAACTCTTCCTTGGCTCTAAGGACCTTGCTAGCCCACTCTCAGATGAGTGGCTGCCAGTGTGCTACATGCCTCTGGAAAACCATCTAGTGAGCTGGTTTTCCCTACTCTGTGCCTGGTTCTACTCTGTATGCAGGAAACAAAAGACATCCTGCTTGGGAGTGTTGTCACAGTGGCCCTTCAAAGGCAGCTTCACCATTGAAGCTTGACTTTCGGGCTGACACCTTGGGCAGTCATCCTGTGGGAGGAGGTCACACCTTCCAGTGATGCAGTAGCCTTTGTTCCTGGCCTGGGAGTCATTTACACATCTCCCCGGGTGGGCAGAAAGCTGTCTGTGTGTCAGTGCCTTTGTGAGGCCACAGGGTTGGCTGGGGAAAAGTTAAGTTGTTTACCTTTAAAAGTGACATTGGTTTTGACTTGCCGGTCAAGTTGCATTTAATGCCACGATTAATTTGATACCTCATGACCCACCTTGGTAGTCACATTCAAAGGTTAGCCAGTGTTGTGGGTACACTAGCACGTCCAAGAGCTTAATTACAGTAAGGTGCTGTTGCTTGAAATATTCAGACTTATTTTCGTATATTCATTACATCCTTAAATTTCAAGTTTGCAATAACCAATGCTTACTAAACGTCTCATTTATTATAACTAACGCTTGTTGATTATGCACATTGTATTCCACCTGCTTAACTCATGCCAGCTGTAACTGCCAAAACATATGCTCGGCACAATGTGATCTGTATTGAACATTTGCCACAATCAGGAGGATAATTGCTCATTTCCTTCACAAGCAACCAACTGCCTTTCCACCTGCTCCAACTGTAACTGCCAAAACATGTACTCTTCACAATCTAATCTGTATTGAACAAGTGCATCGACGAGGAGGATAATTGTTCAGTTCCTCAACAAGCAACCAACTGTCAAAAGGCACATGTGCACATTTGATTATTTAAGGATGCTTGTGAGTTTGAGGCCTTGCTTGGCTTTGTACCTATTGCTCCACTCACCTGTCTCAAAGTCAAGTCAAATTCCTTGTCCTCCAGCCATCCTTCAGTCGAATTCCAGTGCAAGCCAAGTTCCTTGTCCTCCAGCCTGCCTCCAGTCGAGTTCCAGTGTTCCTTGTTCTCCGACAAACTTCTAGTGGAGTTCCAGCATTTCTCATCCGCTGGACAGCCTCCAGTTGAGTTCCGGTGATCCTCGTCATCCAGTCAGCTTCCTGTGGAGTCCCGGCTCTCCTCTTCCATCTTTGATCCAGTATTTCCTGTAAAAGAGAAAAAATAAGAGAGGTGAAAAAACCCAGTTTGGGTTCCTCTGAAGTTTTTAAGCAAGTAACTTCATTTCAAGATAAATAAAGATTAATTGCTTAATGCGTGCTGAACTATAATCGATGAAACAAAACAGAGCTTTGTCTTTTAAATAATTTATGACAAATAGAACTAGTGTGATCTATTGTTTGGGTGGGAATCCAAGATACCGCTGACCAGACATGAAGGAAAGACATATTTCCTGTAACCAGCACTGCCCTGAGAATTAGGAGATCGGAATTAGAGTAAATTTGTCAAAACTATTACTTGCAAGAGATTATACCAGAACACAAGAAGCCCTATGGTCGAGTTGATTGTTTTTGAGTTTGCACATTGCTTCAGAGACTCTGTGAAAGTATTGTAAAAAAAGGAAGAGACTTGTTCAGCCTTATAGAAACGCATGTAAACAATGCATAATGTGTCGACAGTAACTGGAATTATGCAATGTATAATTCCGCAATAGTTTACACAAGTTCAATGTATTAATGAAGTAATTCATTTGCAGCCCGAATCCTAAAAACCAAGAACCCCAAGAACTCAGTATCTTGAGAAATCAGAAGTCCTGACTCCCATGCAGTCCACGAAGCAGAAGCTGGTATTTTCTCTTTTTCTCTTCCAAACCTCCTTCCCCTTGAGGACGGGACGAGAGTGCAATGTACTCTTCATCACTGTCACATTAGTCTTCACCGGGTTTTGGGAATTGTCATCGCCCCATTGAAACGCCTGGAATTCAGGTGAGTGGCTTGCACAGAATAGCCAGGTTGGGATGCCACCCGGTAACTCTTTTATAGCCATCGGGGCTACAAACTTTACCCACAGCAAAATAACAATTTGGAAGCGTGTCTGCTAAGACATATCGTAAAACACGTCTTATTCAATAAAATACAGCTCCCTCTTGTAGGAATCCATAGGCCTTTCTTAGGGGAGACATATATATATAATAATGTTAAAGGATAGGATGGCTTGCCATAGGTTTAAATGACAAAGTCGAACCAGCAGTGAAAACACTGGCCTTCCAGTCTGCAGTGGCAGGTTGGGGTCCATTTTGTATGTTGTCAGATGAAAGGTTGCACAAACAATGCTGTAACCCTGTGTGGACACTCTTACATGTCCTAGGTACCTGGGTACCATATATTAGGGACTTTTAACTAAGCAAGGCCTTGCCAATTGGGTGCATCCAATTCAACGTGAAATTTGTTTGAGGTTAGAACACTGGCACTGAGGTCTGGTTAGCAGACCTTGATGCACTCTCAGAGTTAAAAACCAGCATCTAATAGTCCAAATGGGGACAAAAAGTGTGTGGGGGGGGGGACCTGCAAAAAGCCTGTAATAAGTGGCCTACCATGCAACTTATAAACCAGAAAAGGACCCATGGAACATTGTGATGTTGAACAATGTCACATCAAGAGAAAAAGTAAAACAGAATGCCATAGGTGACCATTGTAAAATACATCATCACAATATGTTTTGATGATAAGCTATACATTATTATTATTATGAGTACTAGTAGTAGTAGTAATAGTAGTAGGAGTATGAGTAGAAGTAGGAGTATTTTTGTTGTTTCTAACAATACTAATAACAATATTATGCTTCATATGCATCAAGGCGTTTCTGATGTCTATTTGAACCGACAATCACAGAGAAGGTCTAGCAACCATCTAATGAGCTGACCTGTATTTAACCTATGCTTACTAATGTTGTTTTTAAAAGGCCTGTAGATGTACTACTGTGAAACCCAAATAATATATACAATCATTTGCTCCTTACTCTTTCTGGAGAAATGTTCAGGAGAACACTTAACAACCATGTCACAATTATTCCGCCACCCTGCTGGAATAATAAATTCACCAAGATTACATGGCCAAAAGTGGTGTCCAACCCTCACCATATTAGAGCAATATATCAGATTTTTTTAAATAGTTTGGCTGAGTATGAAGACCAGGCTGTGGGGAACATTCCGATTCTCAAAATACATGACAACATGAATACTCAACTACGTTTTTTTTTTTATAAAACAAGGCGGTCAAAGCCACATGAAGGGAAAGGGGCACGCAAGGGATGGTTTGATGAGAGGTGCTCAAAGGCTAAGTCTGGATTAAGAGTAGCAGTAATGTCTGGTTCCCAGGGGGAAATTAAACAAGCTAGGTCCCTATACAAAGTAACTTTGTCTAATGCAAAAAAGCAGTGGGAGGATTCCCTGTGGCAGGAATTATTAGATGCTTCCAGAGAGAAGAATAACAAGCGTTTCTGGGAGCTTCTGTCTAAAAGAGAAAATGGAGGTAGGAGTTGTCCCAGCAACCATATTCAACCAGAAAGCTGGGTAGAGCATTTTACTACTCTCTATGCCCTACCAGAGGGCCCAATGGACACCAATGTGGTTCACTCTCCAACAGAATTGTTGGAATCAAATTCCAGCATGGCCCCCCAAGTGGAGTCTCAGTGTGTCCCTGAGCGTTGCCTCATCTTTAAAATAGAAGAGACCCTTGAGGCTATAAATAGCCTAAAACCTGGCAAAGCACCTGGACCAGATAAGCTTCCTGGAGACCTTTATAGATCGGAACCATATATCTGGTCCTGGTATATTAATGCCATCTCAAATAGTATAGCGGCAGGGGGGCAAATTCCAGGTACATGGAAGGGGGCAGTGATCATACCCATTTATAAAAAAGGGAATGCTAATCTCCCAGCTAACTATAGGCCAATTAGCCTTATAGACAACCTACAAAAGATCTTTGCTAAACAAATTTTGCAGAGGCTAATCAATTGGGTTGAGGAGTACCAAATCCTTTCCCATTTACAGGCAGGGTTTCGTGCAAAAACCAGCACGATAGACCAGGTCTTTCGATTGGCCATATTGCATTGGAAATATGTACTTGTGGCCAAACAATGCCTGTATGTGGTATTTATAGACCTGCGATCGGCTTTTGATTTGGTCCCAAGAGCCAAACTGTGGGAAGTGCTGAGTAGATTGGGAGTCCCAGAGGATCTATTACTCCTGTTAAAATGACTACATGAGAACACTTATGCCCAAGTGAGGTGGCGTGAACAAGGCGAAATGACAGAACAAATCCCAATCAGAAGAGGAGTTCGCCAAGGTTGCGTGTTAGCCCCCCTACTGTTTACCATATTTATCAACGAAGTAGTAAAGGCTGTGTCCATAGGCCAGAATGATGCCCCTTCCCTGAATACACAAAAAATTCCCATCTTGCTCTTTGCCGATGATTCACTCCTCATTTCTAAGACACCAATGGGGTTGCAAACCCTTGTTGACCGGTTTAACCAATTCTGTAGCGATCATGGGTTGGAGGTTAACATTAACAAAACCAAATTGATGGTGTTATCCAAGGGACCTAGGAAAAGATGTTTCATCCATATTGAGGGAGTACCGTTGAAGGAAGTAAGCTCTATAGATTACCTGGGAGTTAGGTTAACCAGTAAACTACTATGGGAAGAGCAGATTACAAAAAGTGCAGGGCTCCTACAACACAGAGCCTCATCCATATTGCGTTTCTATCAAAGCTCCTTTACAAAGGTTGTTTCCCCAGCAATAAAAATTTACACAGCTAAGGCTTAAAGTGCAGCCCTGTACGGAGCGGAGGTATGGGGTTACGCTAACTGCAATAAGATCAGTGTGGGGGAAAACAACTTTGCAAGGGCTTTAATTGCATGTCCACGCACCACACCCTTGCTTCCATTATTTCTAGATCTGGGGTTAAGCCGAGTAGCAGATCTAGCTACTCTAAGACCTCTCCTTTATTGGATCAGGTTATGGATAACCCCCGAACTAGATATATATAAGACCGCATTACTCGATTTATTGAAATGCCAAAACGCTAATACTCTTCCCTGGATTCGCCATGTGGCCCATTGGCTCCGGCTTTTGGGTCTGGGTGACTATTGGGAAAATCCCCATAAATTAGAGAGACGGCATAAATTTTTTTTAAAGTTAACCTATTGGTCTTACGTTAAGGACAACTACACAACCCATAAATCCCATGGTCGCTTAACTAATTCCTTTACTGATATTAAATGGTCCCCAAAGTTTGAACCCTATTTGGATGATATACCGGATTTGCAAGGCAAGAGCTTATATGCAAGGTTTCGTTTTGGCTCTATGCCCCTGATGTCATTGATTCATAGGTGGGGGTCGATTAATCTTCCCGATATGTTCCCTGCCTGTGGCAGTATTTTTGAAACCATTGAGCATTTCATGTTCTTCTGCCCAGCCTATGCGATTCCGCGAATAAAATGGATCCGCAAGATTTGCAGGGACATGGGATTCAAGAACTGCTCTTTGGCTCTACGGGTTCTAAAAAGCCATAATTCAGCTGACGTAATTCTTTCAGTAAGCAAGTATTTAGCAACAGCTTGGCGCATACGTTGCCATCTCCAAAAAGTTATTTAAGGTCTTATCTCTATATAGGTAAGATTTAGAGCCATATGTGCAATTCAAGTTATTGTTTTAATGTTTCTACACCTATTTACAGACATGTATTTATTTATTCACTTAAGAATTATTTATTATTTTGTTTTATGTGCTTTTATGGTCATTGATGAACAAAGTTGATGATGAAGATGATGACGAATTATTGACCATGTGGTTTGGACAGGGCTTTGGAATAGATTTTTTTTAGACATTATGTAGGTAATCATCATGTGTTTCTGCCATTTTAACACTAGTATTAGCCACAAAGAGTTATTTTTTATGCACCTGTCTGGTACTCGTGCCATTTTAACATGAATCCGATAACCATTTTAAGTTATTATATAAGCTTTTTATCACACTGTGCTTGTGTCTTAATGACTTGACAGTGCTTAAACTTGCCATATGATTGTGCCGGTAGTAGGCTCTCTTTGTTAAAGTATGCCATCTAAATTATTAAGGAATTGTATTACTATGTAACATCAAATTAGCACTTTAAATCTTTAAATCTTGGGTCGGATAGTTTGCATTTATCTTGATGATGATACCACCTGGGAAATTTGTATTTGAAACCACCTCATATTGTTTTAAGAGCTCTTAAATATTTGTACTATTTTAACGTTATGAAGTAGACGTCTTAGAAACCTTGGTATCTAAATGTTAAGCTATGTATTGGGAATAATGGTGGATTATAGTAGGCCATGGCCTATAGAAGCCTTTCTTATTCTAAACCTTATTATTTTTAGCCAGTGTGAAAGCATAATGAAACAAACGTACCTTTTTTGTACAATTTAATATGTAACTTTTATGACCCATGGTCGAATAAAGTATATATGATGATGATGATGATACAATCATTTAAGTAAAAAAATAATATATAAATCATAAATAATGTTATATTTTAAAAACTTTTAATGACATTTTGTGATTTAAAACGAAATGTTGCATTATTATTTTTTAAATATTTTAATTACATAAATGTTATATATAATGTTTAGTAAGTTTTAAAACATGCTAAATAAATATAAACATTTTAGTTTAGGTGGGTATTATTTTTTTTTATGTGTTTAAAAAATAATTTAATTTATTATAATGAAATTAATTTAATTTTAAATTTAAAACTGACTTAGTGCTGTAGTATTTTTTGAAAAATATTCTGCAATTGTGATACATGTATACAATTAATTTACATCAATATTTAACTAACAAATATGCTTTTCAACTTTAATAAACTGTAAAACCTTTCCCTATACTTTACTTTAGGGAGATTTCCACCCCCAGTGCAGCTGTGTCTGCAGAGTGTGTGGAACATCAAATATGGACGTACACTAACAGTAGTAGTAGTAACTTTACAGCTATATTTCTAGACGTGGTAGAACTTCAGTCGTGTTTGACATTTTAACTCACTCCTCTCCCTATTTCAGAGGGTAGGAACATGTAAATCTACACTTTTGAGTAATATTACATCTGTAAATCGTATATAGTCCGAAGTAGTAATGTTACTCAAAAGTGTAAGAATAACTTTTCACATATAGATTTATTCATGTGTAAAGTTAACTTTATGAATAGCCCCTACGGTGTAGCCTCTTACAATTAAAAAATTTATATGCACAGCTTAGTTTTGCGGGCTGGTATAGACAGACTACCAACTGGAAATATATTCCTGTTAAGGTTTGGAACATGAATACCTTTTGTTTGTGGCATGTTAATCTTTGTTACAAATTTGAAATCATTTTTAAAAATTTCAGACAAGTTTTATTTTGCATGGAAATAAACAAAAGCAGCAACTGAATCAATATACACACGGCCTCTTCACAATTAGATCAGTAATATGCTTAGTTAAAATAATAACATTAAGGATTGTATTTTTAGATGATGAGTAGACCCATGTACACCTTGCAGATCAGACTCTAACTGAATTAACCAAGTAATAAAATGACATGGTAACATAGAGTTGTTTACTTGAGACGGTCATGGCAAGGTATTACAATGGAGCATGAATAATATTGAACTGTAAAGCATACAAAGAAAATAATCCTGTGTTTGAGCAGCAAACCAGACTTTCAATGCTACACTATGGCCTCTGCTATACCAAAGTCCTAATCTGCTAATTGCTGCAAAAAAGTCTCATAAATAGTATAGTCATCTTGCTGTGAATTACTGCTACATTTTATTATCAGTAATATTTAAAACTGCTGCAAAAACAGAAAAAGCTTAACTAAAACAATGTGTAACCATCAATTGTCAACAGCTCTCGTCTGCAAACATGGTTGTGTGCTGGCAGAACCTCATCAATGGTGTTGGTTTATTAGGTGTCCTGAAGCTCTATTCCTCCCCTTCCTGCTTCATCCTCAGCTCTGTGACTCATTGTGCTCTCTCTGGTTGTAGGGAAGCTCTAAGTAAATGTTTAAGGGGTATAAGTCCTGCCTGCTCAGCCCTCTCCCCTCAGGTTTGCTGGAACTGCACAAAGAACTGCAGGTAGACTCGCACTGGCCTATAATGCAATCAGGCAGTGTGCGATGGGCCGGTCTCACAGATCAGTGTTTGGGCCGGTTTTGTAGCAGTTTGTGTACCTGTTTTATGGTCAGATGGGCCGATTTGTACTAGTGATTTCTCGGATATTAAAGCAAACATTGCCTGCAGCAAACACAAATACACGCAGTCTCCCACACCATGCAACATACTCACACAACGTGCCTCTACAAGTTCAAAAGTGGCACGATTTACAAATATGGGCCACTTTTTTAGTTAACTGCTTCGTTAATGTAGGCCTCATTTATTTGGGCGCCACTGGATCTATTTTTTGTCCTAGTCCAACCTTGCCTGCAAGTCACGCTGGAGGTACTTCATTCAAAGTTATGTGTGCGTCTGGTACAGCACCTGCTGTGCCTCCCAAATATCAGTAGGTGCAGTGTGACCTCTCCCACCTCTGGAGCCCTAAGCCAATGTAACAATGTTTATTACTGTCCCTTGGGGATGTAAAAATAATATAGTATTTTTGGGGATGATGGAAAGATTCGAATGGGTACAGTGTACCTAGAGATAGGGCCATAAGGCTACCTTCAATGAGTTGACGTGCTCTCCAGTGGTGTAACAAAGGCCCCCTCAGCCCCACGATGCAGAGTGGGGGTGAGTTCAGGGGGGCCCCACAGCACAGTAATCTGTCCTGAGAGCTCCTGAGTGAGTTCAGATGGGTGGGGGTGGGGCTCCATGCACTTTGCAGGCCCCCCTCAAGGTTTGTTACGCCACTGGCTCTCTCTGTTGTACTCGTCTGTGTGGGGGGCAAACATGCATTGCAGCTGACCATGGCTTACCTATTTCGTGTGTAAGGGAAGAGTGCACTATTGCTTGCCTGGTGTGGTACCAAGGTATCCCAGTCAGAATATCTTCTGAAAAAGTTTGGCATCCTAAATACTATTGGCAAAATATCACCCCATTGGTGTAAGTAATAGAAAATGTACACACAATGAGATAATATTCTTATAAAGAACATTTTGGACACAATATTTATGTCATACAATATTCTTGTACACAATATTCTGACATACAACCACTGGTCCTTAGCCTGTTTAAAGTACAAGGGAAGCATGTACTGCTGCCTCCGTCCCCTACAGTGAATCTTGCATTAATGCTGCATGTGCTGTACATGAGTGTGGTTGAAGTTTATTGTCCACTGCTGCTGAACATAATATCCTAGTGTTCTTTGTAAAAAATAATTATACAAACGTCTTCTGGTGCTGCCCCTATTCTATGTTTGAGAGAGATGTCTGAATACTGCTTTAACTGTGTAGGTTGTGTAGGCCTATGATTCTATTGGTACTGCTTGCACTGTGAATGCTGTTTATTTTCTGTGTGTGCACTAACAGTTCCCGGTACTCTATTAGTTACGTGTGTGTGAGGGAAGCAGGCACTGCCCTTTGATTTTGCTGCACTTATTCAAGTTAAGGGAATGTTGTGGTGGTGTTGCCAGTGCTGCTCATAGCACCCTTGAGCCAAGGTTGCCGAACTGCTGCTCAGTCCTTTATCTAGCTGCATATGATCCTATGACACTTACACTTCTGCTACCTGTTCTGTGGATCTGTTCTATGTGTGAGACATAATTTCTGTGATTGCTTTCACTAAAGTATGTGACTTGTGTCACTGTGGCAGTACATGTCTCTTTGGGGGATGGGGTGTGAGGTAAAAACTCAGAATTCAATGAAAAACCCAATATCAATCAATAAATTTAGGGAGTAGCGAATGTTATTATTTAAGAACAAAATAACTTACTTCTGACACACAACACAATACTATACATAATCAACAGAGAGTACTACAACCAGTGCACAGTTATTAGTGTACAATCACTGTGGACTGGGAGAGAGCCTAGGTTACTCCGCTAAAAGATGTATAGTAATGGACAGTAATACAATGCAGGTCAGGATATTATTCCTCCTAGATAGTGCCTCCAGTGGCTCCCCTGGGTCCTGTCGACTCCTCTCAGAAGTTCGCAGTTATGTCAGTCCCAAACATGATGATTCCTCCCAGCTCCCCTGTCGAGTGTCTAATCCATTGCACAGTACTTTTCTCTTGCTGTTTTGTCAGCAGCCTTGGACTGCATGTATTGGTGTGAGGTGGGGACCGCACCAGTCCTGGTGGTGTGTCTCCTCACATGGTTCACCAAAGTGGATCATGCTCACTCTGCCTCTGCCTCAGCCCAGCCAACACTGCCACAGTCCATGTCCGGTGCCCAAGCCCTTTTTTGACTGACAGCTGCAACACCGATCATGAAGAGGTTGCCCTTGAGTCACGCTGCTTGTTGTCCGAATAATCTTTCCTGGTGGATCCTCATTGAGCCACAGAGGTGAGTTAGAAATGTTTGTTGGTGCTCACATTGATTTGAAGGGGCTTGGTCATTCTAATGCAACACCTCTGCTGACACTTTAGTTCTTGTCTGCACCCAGTCTCTCAGCACAAAGCAGCCACAGGTGGCATGTCTTCTTTGACTGTAAAACCCACAATGTATGGTTACCTATTCCATGGGTGCACCATAGTTAGAGGCTATTTAAACATCTGGCAAGGCTGTGGGCATACTTAGGATCCAAGGCCCCATCCTACAGCCTAAATATGTCAGTGCTTTCCCAATCAGGGGAGACAGTTTCTGTCCGTTCTACCTGACCTCCTTGCAGTCCCCCTGTTCTAGGCAGTAACTTCTACTTGCCAGGGCACTTTTAGTGCCCCTTCTAAGCAGTCAGTCATCTCTTTTTCAATGCAGCCCAAAGCCACTCCCTCCAGGCAGGCTGTAGGTTTCTGGTACCAAATCTGGTGAAGGGGAGATAATGATCATAACTCTAATCCTGGAGCACCAAAGAGTTTCATGTTCACCACTGCTGTTGATCCCTGGATCCTGGTAGGTATATCTTGGTACGGTACACTGGTGGTAGTTTCTGTCCAATAATTTCATTCAGTTTGCAGACGGAGTTTGTGTGTACTGCAAGTCCATCTCTCAGGCTGGTTTAAGGCAGTTCCTGTCTTTTGCATATTCCAGTCATAGCCTACGTTTTGCAGTATGAGAAGGAAGGTGGTGTGGAGTTGGTAGCTTCACATCAGGGGGTACCCAAAACAGAGACACAAAAGGGTACCCTGCTTAGCCACCATGTAACTTGATGTTGGTTGCACTTTTATGAAAGGATGGAGAACAAAGGGAGCAAGGGTTTCCCTGTACCCCAAACTGACTCTCTCTCTCTCCTATGTGGCAGTGGCCATGCGTCGGAGGTATGCTTATAACAAAACACGCTGCTGCTATTTAGGTTATTACTGAGCTACCGCTGGGGTCAAAAGTGCTCACTTTATTTATGATCTCGGTGGTGAGCCCAGCCCCTTGCCCTCACATTGCAACATTTTATCGGAGAGCCTGGGTGGCTCTCTTCATCCCTCCCAGGTTTTTAACCAAAAGGAACCACCAACAGAGAGGTTGCCGGGTGAGAAGTTAATAGGGGATCCCAAAGAAAAATAGAAAAAAGAGAAAAGTACAACCTGAAGAAATAAAACATTCAAACCCCTTAGGTCCAACATGACAGTACACTTTTTACCCTGCAAAATCCCTAAGTCTCTAGCTGGATGCTGGGTTGGGCTGCAAGTGATTCCTCTCACTCCTGGCTGTATCCTCACAACTCACATCCCCTGTTGCTGGCACAGGAGTTGATCCATGAGCTTGTTGATCACCATCAGCCAGGATTTCTTCACTTTCTTCTCAGCATCCTCACCAGCATCGTCTCCACTGGAAACTTACACTTGCTTAAAGCAAGACACATTTCGGGTGCCTAGCCGCTCTCCTCTTTGAGCAGTCAACATTGTTCCAGTCACTTTGACCACCTTCCACACACTGGACTCATATAGGGGTCCGGAGCTTTCCCCCAGGATGCTAGTCCTCTACCACCACCAGGTCACCTACTCGAAGGTCCGGGCTCCTCGTTCTCCTCCAATTGCTTGCTTTCTGGTTGGTAATCTGTTGCTTCTGTTGAGTGGCCTCCAGATGCAGCTCAGTGGGCTCCCTATGCGAATCAACCAGAATGCAGTCCCATAGGGGCTGCCTGAACAACAAGGCTGCCGGAGCGCAGCCAGTTGTACTGTCAGGCGTCTGCCAATAAGCTCTCAGACATTTGTGCATACACCACTCAACATCATCCCCTTATTCAACACCAATTCTAAGGGCTCTCTTGAGAGTTCACATTAATCTTTCAACATAGCCATGGGCCTGCAGCCAGCATGGCGTAATCCTTGGGTGACGTATTGCCAGCTGACCTAGATAGTCTCTGAGATCTTGACCCTGAAAGAGTGGACCATTGTCTGTTCTGATCTCATCCGGGAGGTCAAACAGGGCAAATGTTTTCTCAAGCACTGGCCTTACATTTTCAAATGCTGTCGATGTGACTAGCTCTACCACTGGAAACTGGGTATAGGAGTTCATCATGACCATGGTCAGCCGCCCATCAGGAAAACTCCCAAAATCCATGCTAACTTTCAACCATGGCTTTGCGCAGGGTGATTCCGAGATCACTGGAGCAGTGGGCTGATCAATGGCGGTGATGGCACCTCCTCATAAGGGTATGGCATCCATACCAGGGAACCACACCTTGGCCCTGAGGCAAGCTTTTGTCATAGCAGCCCCTTGGTGTCCTTGATGAGCCAGTTCAACCACCCTGTCCCAGAGGCACTGAGGGAGTACTATCTTTGGGCCTTGCAGGAGGAGACCATCACTCCCCATCAACAGTTCGTCCCGCACCCTCCAAACTCCTTGCATAGCGATACACTCCTCGTGGTCCAAGGATTTGGTGCCTTCAAGTAAAAGCTTTCACTCTCTCAGGGTCAAGGCATTTTTAGCACGACTTATGACAGGGTCTCTTTCAGAAGCTTCTGCTATCTCTAATAGTGTCAGGGCCACAGGGCAGGACGCCTGCATCTCCATTTTCACAAAGCTCTCCATTTTGTGCCCCTTGTCCTCTGTTACGTCACCCGGATGCAACACTGGGGATGCCTCGACAAATAATCGCCTGGGTTGTTCATCCCCGGCCAATAGATAACCTGGAATCTGTACAGCTGAAGCAGGACAGCCCAGCGCTCAATCCTTGGGGGAGCTAGTGGTGGGGACCCCGCAAACAGAGATACCAGGGGCTTTTGGTCTGTGACCACCCAAAATTCTTGTCCCTACAAGTACAGGTGAAAGTGCTGACAGGCCCAGCTGATTGCCAGTGCCTTTCTTTCGACCTGTGTGTGTCAAGCCTCTACTGCTGACAAGGCTCGACTGTCATACGCCACTGGTGCCTACTCCTGGTCCCGCTGTTCCTGAAGCAGAACTGCCCTTAGCACAATGAGCTAGCATCCACCACTACCTCCATCTTTCTCCTGGGGTCGAAATAAGCCATAGTCACTTTATCTAGCAAGCGCCTCCTTCACATCCTGGAATGCCTTACCCGCTTCTGGGCTTCCGTCCCACTTAGTGTCAGCCTTCATCAATCGTCTCAGAGGCTAGGCCATGGTGGCCAGATGAGGAATGAACCGGCCGCAGTATGACGCCATGTCAAGGAAACTCCTAACTTCCATAGCATTTTGCGGAACCGGGGCACTTCGAATGGCATCCACCTTCTTGGGGACTACCAGCAATTCCTCACATGAGAAAATGTATCTGAAGAAGTCAATCGAGTTCTTGTCAAAGGTGCATTTATTTTTTGTGGAGTGTGACACCCGTGTCGGATAATCGTTGGAGCGTGGCCCTGAACCAGCGATGATGTTCCTCCAAAGTCTCAGAAAAAATCAAAATGTCATCACTGGCGTTGAGCACACCCTCAAGGCCAGATAATGACTCTCTGATGGCATTCTGAAAAACTTCAGCGGCAGATGACACGCCAAAGCTAAGTCTTTTGAAACGTCATAGGCCTACATGCGTGGGAAAAGTAGTAATGTTCCTGCTTTCAGGTGCCAGTTCCAGCTGATAGTAGCCAGAATTCAAATCTAGCTTTGAGATCCGCTGGTCACCATTTAAATCTGCGATGAAGTCATCCATCGTAGGTGTGATGTGCCTGTCTGTCTTGATGGCGCTATTCAGCAACTGCATACCCACACAGAAGTGAATGGAACCTGACTGCTTGGGTTTTGGCATGATCACCAATGGTGACACCCAAGGGGTATGCCCTGTAATCTTCTTGATCACCCGTTGGTCCTCTAGGGATTGCAGCTCTTTCCCTACCACTGGCTGGAGATTAAATGGCTCTTGGTGGTGCTGCAGCACTGTGAGCGTCACGCCAGGGTAAACATGCAGTTTGAACTGTTTCCCTTTGAGTTTGCCCAGTCCTTCAAACAACTGTGGGACGTCCTTTTGTATGGACTCTGCATGTGTGTCATGATTCTGGTGTACAAAAAAAACAAACTCTAGATCCTCAGCAATGTGGCACCCAAGAAGAGTACCACGGTTCCTCTTCACAACGTAAAACTTTGCTTTTGTCAAACACCCTTGGATGACCACAGTCACTTCAATAGCACCATGCAAAGGGAGCGAGTCACACCCACCATATGTGTAGATTTTTGTGTTACAAGGAGTCAATTCTGGCCTCGGTGACAGCTGGTGGTATAGCACACTTTCCATCACTTTAACTGACGCACTAGTGTCAATCAACACAGCTATGCTGGCGCCACTGATCTCAACATTGCACATGGGGGGCAGCTGCCTCTTTGGTTGTCTCCATCCGATGAATGAGATCACAAAGATGCCTTCCTCATCTTCCTCTTCATGCACCATACTTCCTGCTCCCACTACACCAGCATCTGTACCTTCCACAGGCATCAGTCGTCTCACTGTGGCGGCCTTGTCGTGAGCCACCTTCTGCTTCAGCCGCCCAGCGAGACACACCTTGGCAAAATGATTCACCTTCCCATACTTATTGTAGCTTTTACCTCTCGCTGGGAAAACACCGGGCGACTTGTGGTCATATACGCAGCTACCGCATTCTCTTTCACCTTGCTTTAGAGCAGGTGGCAGGCCCTGGGTGGATTGACGTGTTTGTAAAGCATCAACCTCTTCCTCTTTCACCACTGTTTGTCTCGTGGCAGCGGACACCATCGACGACTCCCCCCTTGCGGTGGCCATGGCATCTGTCCAGTCAGCTGAGAGTTCATGCGACGGAGCAAGGATCAAAGTCTTGTCCAACGTGATGCCAGGCTGTCGCAATATGAGTTTCTGTAACATGTTCGAACAGCATCCCTGGATGACTTGCGCACGGATTTCCTGGTGCTGGTTTAGGCCAGCGCAGGTGCTTGCTAGTTTCTGAAGCCTTGCGTAAAACATGTCCACTGATTCAGTGTCAGTTTGTTGCGCTTGGCGAAGTTACAGCCACTCATAATCATGGATCAACTGGGGGTTGAAATACAGATTCAGTGCTGCCACCGCAGCATCAAAGTTATTAGCCTCATCTGTATTTGGGAGTTTTCCGAAGACCTCATGCAGTTCATCACCACCAATGTGCAACAGAAGGGACCTGTACACTGCACCATCTATCTCCCTGGTGGCACAGAAGTAGTTGTTCAGGTGGCCGAGCCAATGACGCCTTTGTGGCACCTTCATGGCCAGATTCGCAAGCTGAATGAAGGGGGCAACAATGCCACCGAGGAGTGGGCTCCCACATTGGGTGGTGGTGACTGCTGGCCGCGATTCTGCTGCGATGAGCTTATTGCACTATCCGCGTGTCACCCACTTCCTGCTTTGTCAAGTGATATTTTGTGGCCTGCTGACTTGGGCCTCTGTATCTTGTGCCTCTATATTTTGTGTCCTCACTTAAGGTAAATGCTTTATAGTCCTTTAGTAATGTGCCTCCGTTAATGAATGTCTGTTATTTTCTTCCACCAATGTTCATTGCATTTCCTTTTCATTCATCTGTATTTATCTTCATGTTTTCTTTTTTTTCTTTTGTAATTTGTCTTTTTTTTATTGGCTGTTTTTTCCCCTTTCCTTTACAGCCTTTCTATGTGGCAGCTGACCTTCCAAATGCACCGCTGACTCACTGGGTTTGGGAATCAGGTTGCTGCGTCGTCCTCTTCCCGGCAGTCACCTCCAGGCCAGCCTCAGGGTGGGGTCATTTCTTTGCCAGCAGCGCTGGGGAAGTCCTCGCTCCTGGACCGGCAGGCCCACAGTGAGCCAGTGCCGCCTTCCTGAACAGACGCCTGCAGGTAGGCCCCTGCACACGCCCAGGATCGCTGCTGAGTGCGGCTGCATGGAGCAGGAGGTGGGGCGACGGCCCCAGGGCAAATGCACATACGCTGGCAGGACTGCGACACGCTCTGCCAGAAGAGCAGAGCGCCAAGGAAGCCATTTTCTTGTTGTTCGGCACTTGTGCTGAAGCGACACACGGGGCTCGTGTCACGTAGCGCTGCAGGTTCAGTCCACTTCGTTGCCAATGTGGCACGTGGCCATGCGCCAGCGGTATGCCTCTAAAAAAACACGCTGCTGCCATTTAGTGTATTACTGAGCTACTACCGGGGTCAACAGCGCTCACTTTAGTTATGGCCAGTGCTTAATTTGTAAATAAAAACGTGCCGGTGCTCAAAGCCCTCATCTTAAACATGCGGCTCCTGCAAATAAATGTGTGAACAAGGAATACTGAGGCAGCGTAATCCAGACGCCATCTGGGGCCTCTTCAATCCATTTACAGCCACTCCCAGCCCTTCATCTCACTCTAGCAGCTTTCTGCTTACTCTTTCCGTGATGCTTTTTCGTTTTTCTCTTCCTCCGTCTTTCCCAATGTGCATTTTGCTCGCAGTACATGCTTGAGGCGGAAAAATAAGCGCCGGCCCTCAAAAATAGGTGCTGGTACTCTGCACCGGAATCAACAAGCACAAATTAAGCACTGGTTGCAAATCTATCTATCTATCTATCTATCTATCTATCTATCTATCTATCTATCTATCTATCTATCTATCTATCTATCTGTGCAACACAATCTATCTGCCTGTCTATCTACCTGTCTATCAGTCTAGCTATATGTCATATCACCTGTCTGCCTAACTACCTGCCCATCTGTCTAGCTATCTATCTGCCTCTTTACCTATCTATCTATCTATCTATCTATTTATCTATCTATCTGTCTATCTATCTATCTATCTATCTATCTATCTATCTATCTATCTATCTATCTATCTATCTATCTATCTATCTATCTATCTATCTTTATTGGTTTGTCCATAGGTCTGTCTTTATAACTCTCTCTATTTATCTACAGTTGCATATCTATCTATCTATCTATCTATCTATCTATCTATCTATCTATCTATCTATCTATCTATCTATCTATCTATCTATCTATCTATCTATCTGTCTATCTATCTATCTATCTATCTATCTATGTAAGCAACACTATGGCCCTCATTACAACCCTGGCGGTAAATCCTGCTTACCGCCGTGCTGAAGTCCGCTAACATACCGTGGCCGCGGCAAAAATCCGCTACAGGTATTACGACCCACATCTCATAATCGGCCACAATATAGACACCCACACAAGTCCGCCACACCAAAGGTCAGTGATAAACTGGCGATACCAAAACCCACACCGTCACGCCAACAGGAATACGTCCACACTATCATGACTCACGAATCAACGCGACGGTCTTTCAACTGTGGTAATCCATTGGTGGTATACACCGCCACGCTCAAAATACACACACATTTACAAAACACAACCACATTGGACAAATCAATACACACACACCTGATACACATACACACACCACACCCACACACTCACACCACTATAAAACACACACCCACATTACCCAAAACCCCTTACAAAGAATTTTTTTTGAAGAAGCAGAGAGAGAGAATAGCAAACACAGCACCAACATCCACAGGCACACAACACCATCACTCATACAACATCCACGCACCTCAAACAACATACCCCAACACAACACATCACACAGCACAACAAACATCACCTCACACATTACCCACACCACATCATGCCACCTCAGAGACACCCCAGGTTCTCTGAGGAGGAGCTCAGGGTCATGGTGGAAGAAATCATCCGGGTAGAGCCACAGCTTTTCGGATCACAGGTGCAGCACACCTCCATTGCCAGGAAGATGGAGCTATGGCGGAGAATCGTCGACAGGGTCAACGCAGTGGGACAGCACCCCAGAACATGGGATGAAATCAGGAAGAGGTGGAAGGTCCTGCGGGGGAAGGTGCTTTCCGCGGCATCCAGACAACAGATAGCAGTACAGAGGACTGGTGATGAACCCCCACCTCCTCCTCCACAACTAACAACATGGGAGGAGCAAGTCTTGGCAATACTGCATCCTGAGGGCCTCGCAGGAGTAGTGAGAGGACTGGACTCTGGTAAGTCATATCTTTACTACTATATCCTCCACCCCACCTGCATGCTATCACATACCCCCACCCTCACCCTCACCCCATCACTCCAACACCTCACATATGTCCCACCATCACAACCCACCCATCCCAATCCCAAGCCCTGCATGCAACACCTCTGCATAGACACCCATCACCAAAGCATGTCCAGTACAGATACTCACCCAGACCCCAAAATCACTACTCACACAAGGGCAAACACAATAATGCAAGCACAGGAGTAGAGGGTAACTCACCCATTGCACAAGATGGCACACAAAGATACAATAACTATGCATTTACACCCCAACAGGACCCCTACCCAACGTCACCGGACAGGAGGTGCCAGACATATCCAGTCCCCCCTCGTAAGAGGCCCACAGTGATGACAGCAGCTCTGCACGCCTGGATCAAGATGACCAGCCCGGCCCATCAGGGACCTCTGGACAGTCGATTCCCTCGCCACAGTCACAAACCACCACAGACCCTCCCCCTCAGGAAACACCAGCACAGCACCCACCCAGCGGGCCCATCCCTCCGTCCCCAGGACACGTCAATCAGCAGTGTGTCCACCACTACAGGGACACAAAGCAAACCCACCAACCCAAGACAAACAGGGACCTGGGGACAGTGGCAGTGGGCACACAGTTCAGGGGACAGAGGCACAGAATAACAAGGAAACTGGGAGGACTGTTGTGCGACGGGGGAGGACAGGCCCAGGGAACCCACTCTCCACGAGGCACTCTCCAACATCATGGGAGCATACCATCATTCCCAGGAGACCTTGGGCACAGTACTGCCCAAGTTTCAGGAGATCCAGCGGCAGCAGGAGGAACAGTACCTGGGGATCAGGGAGGACTTGAAGCCCATCAACAACACCCTGGTCACCATTGCAGGGGTGCTGGCAGACCTGGCCAACACCATGAGGGACACAGTGGCACACATTCGGGTCCCTGACACTAGCCTGAAAGATGAACAGCCCTCCACCTTCGCCGGCGCTAGTGGACAGGAGGTCCCACCACAGGACCAACAGGCCACCAGCACCCCACCCCCTGCAGAAGGAGAACCAGCCCGCAAACGGTCTCTGAGATCCGGGAACAAGACAGAGAACATTGCCAAGACCCCGCCAGGAAATAACACTCTCCTGATTGTCATCCTTTTGTCCCACTTTGTCACCCTGACAACTTTGAACTGCCATTTCTCCACTTCCTATGCCCCCTTGGACAATGCACCTGTGAGACCAAGAGACTGGACTCTACCATGGACATTCCTCCACCATCACCCCAGCCCATTGCACACCCCCCTCCACTTATCTGCACAGAAAAAAACACCCTTAAATCGCAAATCAATCTGGAGTCAGTCTGTACTTTCACAAATGTGTAATTGCAACCTCTCAAAAATATAGCAATTTCAATGTTCATGTTCACATACCAATGTTAGACAGTTGTTGGGCAGCAGTAAACATAGCAGAAGGCAGAAAGTGGGACCCACATCTGTGAAATGGAAAGCCAAAGTGATATGTCAGGGTCCATTCACAGAGGTAAAAAGGCAGATTTATACAATGTCCTACAGTAGTATGATATGAGAGAAGCAGTGCCATCCTCTTACCTGTGTCTCACTGGAAGTATTGGATGATGATGTTGTTTCGGTTGTCTATATTTTCTTCTTCAGCCTCCTCTTCTTCACTGACCACAGACTCCACAGCTGCCACAAGACCAACATCAGGCCCATCCTCCTGCAGAAAAGGCACCTGGCGTCGCAAAGCCAGGTTGTGCAACATACAGAATGCCACGATGATCTGGAACACCTTCTTCGGTGAGTAGTATAGGGAGCCACCTGTCAGATGGAGGCACCGGAATCTGGCCTTCAGGAGGCCTAAGGTGCACTCTATTATCCTCCTAGTTCGCCCAGGTGCCTCATTGTAGCGTTCCACTGCCCTTGTCCTGGGATTCCTCACTGGGGTCAGTAGCCATGATAGGTTGGGGTAACCAGAGTCACCTGCAAATATAGAGGGACAACTGATCGATATTCTCCAAGCCTTAGGGACTCTCCCATACCCAGACACCTATGTAATCTGTGTTGGGACCTTGGGCTCACCTATTAGCCACACCCGGTGCCTCTGGAATTGCCCCATCACATAAGGGATGCTGTTATTCCTCAAAATGTAAACGTCATGCACTGAGCCAGGATACTTGGCATTCACATGGGAGATCTACTGGTCTGCCAAACACACCATCTGCACATTCATAGAATGGTAGCTTTTGCGGTTTCTGTACACCTGTTCATTCCTGCGGGGGGGACAAATGCCACATGTGTACCATCAATGGCACCAATGATGTTGGGGATATGTCCCTGGGCATAGAAGTCAGCTTTCACTGTGGGAAAATCCTCCACCTGAGGGAAAACGATGTAGCTGCGCATGTGTTTCAGCAGGGCAAACAACACTCTGGACAACGCGTTAGAGAACATTGGCTGTGACATCCCTGATGCCATGGCCACTGTTGTCTGAAAGGACCCACTGGCAGGAAATGGAGTACTGACAGGACCTGCACTAGAGGGGGATTCCTGTGGAATGGCGGATAGCTGACATAAGGTCTGGCTCCAACTGGGCACACAGTTCATGGATTGTGGCACGATCAAGTCTGTAGGTGATAATGATGTGTCTGTCTTCCATTGTCGACAGGTCCACCAGGGGTCTGTATACCGGAGGATGACGCCATCTCATCACCTGCCCCAGCGGAAATGCCCTATGGAGGAGAAGGGTGAGCAGAGGGTCATACACCACATAGGTTTCACCAGGGTGTTTAGAACAATCGTGATGTAATTGGTGTGTGCCGCTGTCTGTCCGTATTCCTGGCCAAAAGTGCTGTGACGCAGTTAGTTGCCCTGCCATGTGCCCCCCTGAAATGGCGGCTGCCTGACCTGTAAGGAGGGACAAGGGGAATAGAGGTAACTGCGCTGGCATCATGTAGTGTCGCAGTAGGCGGTCGAAAACTGCGGCGCAATTCAGCATTGGTTATCATTGGGCCCTATGGGTTCCAGGAGCCAATGAGGATGTACGCCGGTGGTGAGGGTACGCACTGCCATGGACGTGACTGCCATTTTCTATCTCTTCACTCACTTGATACCTTACCTTCAACAGGAGAGGACCTACACTGCAAGTGCTGCTGTGACCTGAATCTGGAAGCGACAATGGCTACAGTGTCTGGGGAAAGGGCCCCTGCCTTCACTGCGGAGGCGTTGGAGAAACTGGTGGATGGGGTCCTCCCCCAGTACACTCTACTCTACGGTCCTCCAGACAAACAGGTGAGCACACTGTGAGCATGATGCATGGCACTTGAATGTATGGAGTGTAGTGGATGGAAGAGACAGGGGGCAGAGACCAGCATGTGAGGATGGTGTGTATGTTTTTCTGGGCCAGGGTGGGAGGTTTGGGGCCAGCAGATGGGGGAGTAACATCCATTCTTACTTCACTATTCCTGTAGGTCAGCGCCCACCAGAAGAAGGGGATTTGGCGTGCCATCAAGAAGGAAGTGCGGACCCTGAGGATCTACCATAGACGGAGTACCCACTGCCGCAAAAAATGGGAGAACCTGCACCGCTGGACCAAGAAGATGGCGGAGGCCCAGCTGGGGATGGGCTCCGAAAGTGGAAGGGGTGCCCATCACACCATGACCCCCCTGATGTACCGGATCCTGGCGGTGGCATATCCTGAGTTGGATGGGCACTTGAGGGCATCACAGCAGCCACAAGGGGGTGAGTACAGTCTCATTCAACTGACTCTGCGTGCTTAATGAGGTTTCTGGGTGGGGGAAGTGGGCTGTGGGTTTCCTTAGGCCAGGGCAGACACGCCAAGGTAGATCCATTGTTTTGCAGGCTCAGCACCATTCCAACCCCAAAAGTGGTAGTGGCCCTCTACACCTAGTCAGGCTCCGGTTGGTTCCAGCTGTGCATCAAATGGGTCTAGGCAGAGTCCCCCATGGGCATGTGCTTTTCCCCTGAACTGTTAGTGCATGGGCTAGTGCATAGGGCTGTTCCCTGTGTGTTGTGTCCACCAACGGTAGTGGTGTTGCAGGCATTGACCATGTGTCTCTTCTGTCTTTCCTTCCCTTTTTGTTTTGTCACCCTGTCCTTGTGTGCGTTAGCATCATCTGGCGGAGGAGCATTGGCACCGGAGCAGGAGGGAGGTGCAACCCAAATGGCCCTGGAGGGTGAATTTACGGAGTCTGAAGGCACCAGTGGGATGGAGGGCGAGGGGAGCTCCATGACGAGGACAGGAGGAGACACCAGCGACAGTGACTCCTCCTCTGATGGGAGGTCCTTTGCGGTGGTGGGCACCTCTGTGCCCACCGCATCAACAGGTACAGCCGCCACCCCCCTACCAGCACCGTCCTCCCAGCAGCACCTCAGCGGGTTTCCCGTGCCCGCTCACCCAGGAGGGTGGGCAACTCCTTCACCCCAGGCACCTCAGGCCCTGCCCCAGTCAGTCCCGCTGCCCTCAGTGAGGAGGCTATTGACCTCCTGAGATCCCTCACTGTTGGGCAATCAACCATTTTGAATGCCATCCAGGGTGTCGAGAGGCATTTGCAGCAAACAAATGCATACCTGGAGGGCATTCATTCTGGCGTTGCAGCCTAATAGAGAGCATTTCAGGCTCTGGCCTCAGCACTGATGGCAGCCATTGTCCCTGTGTCCAGCCTCTCCCCTCCAACTTCCACTACCCAGACCCAATCCCCTCTACCTCAGCCTATCCCAAGCACACAATCAGACCAGCATGCACACTCATCAACACACAAGAGTGGATGTGGCAAACATAAGCACCACACATTCCAAAGGCACTCACACAAGCACCACTCCCATGCAGACACACCAACATCCACTGCCTCCACTGTGTCCCCCTCCTCCACGTCCTCCTCCTCCCTCCCAGTCTCGTCTCCACTCACACCTGCATGCACTACATCCTCAGCCACTACCTCCATCACCAGCACGTCCATCACCACACACCGCTCATGTGCAATCACCACCCCCACTACCATGCACACGTCCCCTGTGTCCTCTCCCAGTGTGTCTGTGAGCCCTCCTCCCAAAGTACACAAACGCAGGCACACACCCTCACAACCTCACAATAGCCTCCAGCCCATGCACCTTCACCCTAATTCAGCAGACTTACACCTCCTACGACCACTACCTCTTCCTCCACTCCCAAACCCCCTCCATCCTCCCGTCCCAGTGTGTCTAAAGAACTTTTCCTGGCTAACATTGACCTCTTCCCTACACCTCACCCCGTCCTTCCCCTAGGGCCAGGATGTCCAGATCCCAGCCCAGCACATCAGCCACCAAATCCTCCAGCACTGTGGTCCCTGCAAGTCCCGTAACATCGCGGGCAGCACCCATCAGGGCTGCCAGTGTGCCACCTTGCGAGGCCAAGGATCAGCCCATTCCGCCACCTGCCAAGGTGAAGAAGGGGCCCACATGCTGTAGGGAAAAGCTGCACCAACCACCCAGCAAGGCCTCCTCCAAGCCAAAAGATGACAGTGCCAAGGTCCTAGCAGCGACTTCCAAGGTGGGGAAGGGACACAAGGCTAAAGGGAAGTCAGCACAGGGCACGGATCCTCCGGCTGAAGGACTGGTGTCAAACCTTCTGGCAAACAGAGCAGCAACCTGTACGGCGCTGGACACCGCCACCTGCACGTCTGCTGCCTCAGCAACAGTCCCCAGCATTATCCCCAGTGGGCAGCCGTCCGAGGCTGCAGTAGACATCCTGCTGTCTCCCTCCACAGGTGCTGACACATGTACCACCAGCAGCATTTCTGCCACAGACACCGCCGCAACAACCGCCACCAGCCCCGTGACGTGCACAGACAGTGCCACCACAGCGTACATGGACAACATTCCCAGTGGACAGCCATCCGAGGCTGCAGGAGACGTCCTGGACCCTGCACAGCGTACATGAGGCACCACAACCAGCACTGTTAGTACCAGCAGTTGGCAGGCAAAGTCTCAGCAGGGTGGAATGTGTCTCTGACTCCATGGAGTATCATGCTACCTGTTCCTAGGCAATCTCGTGGCATACACACCCAGGTGAGGGAATGGGACCTGCCACACAGCATGTGCAGCACTCTGGGCACAAAGCCTCCTCCAGAACCAGTGGAGAACAGCATCGACTACCCCAGTCCTTGGCAGAATGAAGCACTCTGGGCACTAAGGCCCCTCCAGAACCAGTGGAGAACAGCATCCACTACCCCAGTCCTTGGCAGGATGAAGCACTCTGGGCACTAAGCCCCCTCCAGAACCAGTGGAACATGTCACACACTTGAGAGACTGTGGCTCTGCACTCCCCAGGATAAAGCAGTGGGCAACCCACCCACTTGAGAGACTTGAGAGACTGTGGCTTTGCACTCCCCAGGATAAAGCAGTGGCCAACCCACCCACTTGAGAGACTTGAGAGACTGTGGCTTTGCACTCCCCAGGACCAAACAGTGGGCATGGAGCCCCCTCGTGGAGCACTGGCGTCGTCCCTTCATCCAGCTGAGGTGCCCCACCTCCCCTTCCCCCTGAGGTGCCTGTTTATTTTCGACCTGATGCCCCAGCAGTGTTCTCTCTGTTTGGAGTCCGGTATCATGTGTGGGCTTTGCCCATGTATTTTGGGACCACTGGTCCAATGACAATGAATGGAACACTATCCGGACTTGTGTAGTTGCTGTACATATTTGTAGATACTGATCTGTTACAGACCTGTTTCCATATCTGAATTTTTGATGATTACACTTGTTACAATCATTTCCTTTTGTCCTTGCGTTCTTCCAGAGGGTTACGGGGTGTATATGTAATGTTGATGCATCTATTTGTGTGTATGGTGTTGTGGGTGAGGGTGGGGGTGTTGCGTGTTGCGTGTGTGTGTCACTCTCTTTTTCCTCCCCCCTCCCCTGTGTGCTAGGTGCAGTACTCACCGTGGTCGTCGCCGCCCTTTTTGCTGCTCCTGGTAGAAGAGCAGGTAAACCAACATTGGTAGCACCTGTAACTCGGGATCCATGGTGTCCGGGTTCCCTGTAGGGTGTTGAGAGGTGAATGGTTTCCGTTCCAAAGACTGTTTCCGCTGTGCTTTTGATGGCGTTGGTACCGCCCCGGAAAAGGTGGCAGATTGGTGCCTTGTAATACAGTGGGCGGTACATTGTGTTCCTCCTGTCTGTTGGCGGTTACCTCTGCAGTGTTTGATTCTACCGCCATGGCGGTCAGAGTGTTAAAGTGGCTATCTGTGTTGGCGGTTTCTGCCATGGTCGTGGTTCCTTTTTTTTACCGCCGGCCTATTGGCGGTCTTACCTCCGCTTTAACACCGACCGCCGGGGTTGTAATGAGGGCCTATACATGCAAACTTCCCTATCTTGCTATCTATTAATGTAATGTTCATATAATAATGATTTACTAAGAAAATGTATTAGTAAAGGCAAAGGCTGGCAGTCAAAGCCAAACCGACATTTTTTAAAGGGCGAATGGCATTCCTTAAATTATGTGTATAATATAGTTAAAGAGTTTTCACACAGATTTCATCCATTAGTCTATTCTTGCATTGTTCATGTTTTCCTTACACCCAAAGCCGCATTCATAATGGAGCAATAGGTCAGCCCACTTCAGCCATTTGCTGACTTCACTGTATGCTACTGCAGTCTGCCTTTCCACAATGAGCACATCCACACGTAAAGCTTTGCCTTTAGCCAATATTTTTTTTTTAGATTGATGAGGGCCTGGTATTGTCTCCAACAATAAAGTTTTGCAGAATCAGAATGCAGGACGTCTGCGTGGACACTGTATTTTATGCACTTTACAGGACCCTATATTTTTGCTGGCTTTAGGAATCTATGCACTTTACCCCTTCTAATCAGAAGTAAAGTGCTTCTGCTCTCATGGTTGAACTGGCATAATCCTAAATGTGTTTTAAACTCACCTATTAGCCTCTAGTATGTGGTACATGACGTCCCTGGGACCCGGAAGTTAAATGCCACTTGTGGACTACAGCACCTATTATGCCATCCATTACAGTGATGGTGCAAACTTGTTTTCAGGTCCACCATTGTAGCCTTACTCCGGCGGTTTAAATAAAGTAACAGGTCAAAACCTCCCTTTTAAATATGAATAAGTCTCCCCTAGGTAGGCCTTGTTGCCAAAAGGCAAGGTGCATGGTATTTAAAATTAGGACATGTAGAAATTTAATGTTAACATTTCCTTACAGTGAATAGCAAAAAAGCTATTTTTCACTGTGCCAGACCTAGCTCTCCTTTGTAGAAAACCATAATACCAGATGTGCCCAGAGTTTGGAATTTAAATGCCACTAATGGAGTGTGGTGCCTATTGTGCCATTTATTACAGTAGCAGTGTGACCCATCAGTACCTAAGTTATCTGAGTATAGTCATTGAACAGAATCATCCACTTGTTGTGTGGACCTTTGGTTGTTGACTGGATGTATATGAAAGGAGCTAGCATTACCAACACATTTCAATTAAAGTGAAACCAATTTGGCTCCATAAAAGCAGCAGAGAGGGTGGTGCCCAAACATGAAAGTTTATTATCATAATTTAGTAAAGGAACAAAGCAATCATGTAGTAAGTCAATTTAACCGGAAAAGCATGTACATCAATATAATTATCCAATCTAAATGTGTATAAGATAAAGAAAAAGATGCAAAATATGACGTAGTAGAGAGCACAGAATAGGATATAAATTGTTTCCATAAAAGAATTTTCCTATTCATAAAATTGCACGGAAATTGACAAAGGAAAGTTTAAGAGGAAGGTGTCAGCATCAGACTAACCACATTAAGTTTCATGGGATAAGACACAGGTGCTCAAGCATGAAGCTTAACACCCTTGGCAAGAAGAATCAGCAGAGTTTGAGAATGATTTTCTATCAGCGAAGTCAGGTCAAGACCTGCTAAACCTATTTTAAGGAACACACAATTAATATGCAATAAAAGGCACTGGAAGCCTTATCCTACCAACTCCCTCTGGAAAATCCAATCAGAAGACGGCATTCTTTGGGAGCAGGTAGACTCCTCGGGTTTCCAGCGTCTAATAAACAAATGTGAAGCTGCATGGCGTTGAAGTTAGCTACAGTCGGGTCTGCCTAGTACAGAAGACTCTTCGCCATCTTCATACACTGTGGCGGTCATTCTGACCGCGGCGGTCGCCTCCCGCCAAGCGGTTCCCGCCGGAAGACCGCGGCGGCCATTCCGGCTTTCCCGCTGGGCCTGCGGGCGACCGCCAGAAGACCGCCGGCCGGCCCAGCGGGACAGCCCCTTCAACAATGAAGCCGGCTCGGAATGGAGCCGGCGGAGTTGAAGGGGTGCGACGGGTGCAGTGGCACCCGTCGTGATTTTCACTGTCTGCACAGCAGACAGTGAAAATCTTTGTGGGGCCCTGTTAGGGGGCCCCTGCACTGCCCATGCCAGTGGCATGGGCAGTGCAGGGGCCCCCAGGGGCCCCACGGCAGCCGTTCCCGCCATCCTGGTTCCGGCGGTGGACACCGCCAGAAACAGGCTGGCGGGAAGGCGCTCGGAATCCCCATGGCGGTGCTGCAAGCAGCGCCGCCATGGCGGATTCCCTGGGCCAGCGGGAAACCGGCGGGAAACCGCCGGCTCCCCTTTTCTGACCACGGCTTTACCGCCGCGGTCAGAATCGCCCAGGAAGCACCGCCAGCCTGTTGGCGGTGCTTCCGCCGCACTCCGCCATGGCGGTCATGGACCGCCAAGGTCAGAATGACCCCCTGTATGTCCACAGCCATGTTTTAATTAGACTGACTAACAATTCCCAACAATAAATCAAAGCCTTATTCTAACTAACAAGCACTCCTCGATAACACACCTATAGGCAAGAGAAGAACATGAAACTTGCAATGCGTTCTATAAAGAAATAGTTTGAGTGGTTTGGGCCTAGGCACAAGTCACATCAACATTCAGGGGGAAAAAAAGATGTTATGAGTAAATACATGTATTTACACACATGAAGCGGGAACTCAAGCATGGCTCTTGGGTGGCATCTGCTGACTCTGTTTGTTTCTGAGGGACCTGCCAACCCCACTCCCCATACGCACAGTGACACAGCTCTCCTACACATCACTAGATTTCTTACCCTAAATGTAAGGGAGATGCACACAGTGCTTTACACTACTCTATCCACGTATACCTTAAAGGGCACCTTGCGCAAACTGCCTTTCTTTAGGAGGTGCATACTACAGCGGAAGACCTACCACGCCTCCAGAAATGCTGGTGGGGAGTGGTTTATGTGACAGCCTACTCCACCTATGCTGGAGGGCTTGATATGGATACTACCAGGAACCCCCTTCCAAGCTTCCAATAGCATCATTGACAAGGAGGGAAGGTACATTTTCTTGAAGGGGCCACTCAACAGTACACCAGTGCTCCTCTGTAGCATATAAGCCCCAATCTTCAAGCAAGACAAGTTCTGGACCAGTTTTTGGGATATCCTGGCCCAGAGGACACTAGACATGAACCTGGATCGCTCCCACCTACCTTTGCAACAAGCTGCCCCTACCGCTCAGAATGAAAGCTTTCTTAACTGGGTAACATATTGAGCTCTGGGTGACTCATGGAGAGTCCTACCTCCCAGTTCCCAGGCATACTCTTTTTTTTTCAGCTCCACATGATCTCTGCGTGCGCTATGACCGGATCCTGTGCTCCCTCTCTCTGTTACCACCGGTCCGTGCCTCAGACTACCTGGGCCGCCTTGTCTCGGACCACGATGCACAAACTGTTGACCTTCAGTGGGGGACTCCACGTCCCCCAACCCCCAAGTGGTACCTACCTCAGGACTGTCTAGAGGACCTCGCTTTTTGAGAGGCTTAAACCACAACGATACACAATTACTTTGCTTAAAACAATGGTACAGCATCCATAGAGACCCTGGAGTGGGAGGCCTTCAAGGTGATCACACAGGGGGCCTGCATTTAGGAGATTGTTGGTGTTTGCAGAGTCCAAATAAAGATATTCAAGAGGCTGAATGTTGCCTGCCACAACTGTAGTGCCGGGCAGAGCATGACCAAACCGTCCGAGCAGCATTGCAAGAGGTGAAATAACAGTACACTGCTCTCCTAGACCCCCTCCAACAATATGATCTCACCACCTATGTCACAGAAACTCACAGAGAAGGTGACAAATATGGTCACCTCCCCGCCTGGTTGATCAACCAGTAGCATAGAGGGACTCCGATTCTTGAACTCCGTACCTCAATAGGCCTGGCCGTAAACATGCAACAAGCTATTCTTCAGCAAATCCGTAGGTAGAACTCCTGCATCTATCAAACCCCAACACAGATACTGCTTGAGGACGCAGCCTCATTCCTCATACATCTGACAATACCACAGATCTTGGCGTGCGGAGGAAGGCCTTGGATGCCCTTGACACCCGGGGATGTCAAACAGGAAACACGGGGCATGGCCGGAGATTAAACACCTGCCCTGATGGCCTCCCTCTGGAATATTACAGCACCTTCGCAGGCAGCCTGGCCCACGTCTGCCTACAATTAACAACAAAGCACGGCATCTGGGGTAATTATCACCATTACTCTGGGAATCGTTATTAATATCTCTCCCCAAACCTGATAGGGTCCCCACCAGCGTCTTCTCATACCACCCCATTGCCATTCTGCAAAACACTAGGCAAAATCCTGTCAAACAAATACGCCCAGAACCTCCCAGAACTCCTCCACCTGGAACAGAACGGATTTGTCTCCGACTGTAGCACATCCTGCAACCTCTGGCAAATTGGCACATGTGAAGGATACAGTAGATGACTCGTTTCTCCAGTCCACATGCCTGATCCTGGACTTGGAGGAGGCATTTGACTCCCTTAACTGGGAAAACCTTTTCCAGTTCTTCACACTGATGGATATTGGTGAGTGCCTAATGGCCTGTGCTTGACTGCTCTACACCAGGCCCCTCTCCCGGGTCTGGTTGGGACAATACATTTTGGACTCTTTCCCAATCAAGCGAGGCACCCGGCGGGGATATCCTAGACATAGGGAGAGCCTTTCCTGATATAGAATGGGAACAGGCTCTGGCCTTTCGACAGTCTCCAGGAATGCCAGATTCAAACACATACGGTTTCACATCCTGCACCGAGCCTATCTGACACCCTCACAGCTCCACCGAAACTTTCCTAAGCCAACTCCCGCTGCCCCCGATGCCAGGCTGATGATGTGGGCATCCGCAATATGTTGTGGACTTGCCCTACCCTCACCACCTACTGGTGAGACACACACACCACGCTGCATAAAGTTACTGAACTTCCAGCCATTTCTACCTGGGAGGTGTATGTCTCAGGCATATTTAAACATAGGAAGAGTCACTCCATATGTACTCGGTTTGCTGGGATGTCTCTTTTACCTGCCAAGAGAGCACTTACGCTGAAACAGAAGGCCAGACACACGCACCCGTTGGCGGCCTGGCAAAATGCTAAATGCAAATGGAGACAGCTGAGGGAACAGCCCTCCCTTAGGAAGAATTGTGACCTCTTTGCAGATGCCCTTTTTCCCAAGAATGGGATACACTCCTCGACCAATTTATCCAGCAAATGACCCCAGACGACCCTTCTTCCTGGTGCCACAATGCATCGAGCCCACACCACCCTCTGGCGTACTCTCACTATCTACTGCTGGCATGTATGGTCGCTGCCACAATATCTGGTATCTTTTCCTCGCTCCTGTCAACAAACACATGCCCTGACTTTGAAACTCAGACCCTTCAAGCGTGTACTTTGAAATGCTCCTGCAATTATATTCTCACACAGTAGTGTAATGTCTGCCTCCCCATCCCACAGATATCACCTCTACCTCTGTCCTTCCACCCTCTCTCAGTTAAACGCTTTGATATGGAGGTATTCTGTTTGTATTGCTCACAATGTGGGATCCAAGCACAGTTCGTCACTGCACTGATTGCATATCTGGTGTTAGCCGTGAATGTTTACATATCATCGTTTATCTTCCAGTGATAACCGATCTCCAGGCCCCCCGATAGGGTATTCGTTTGACATAGTATGCTGTCTGTGTATTGACTAAAACCGGCAATAAAAACGTTTTTTTTTTTTTTTTAAGTGGGGTATTTAAAAGGAAGTACGTTTAAAAGAAGAAAGTGAAAAGATGGCGCTGAAGGGAAAATAGATAAATGAGGTATTCAGGAGGAGGACTTTAGAGTGATTGGGGGAGGGGCATAAGTGTACAACAGTGAGAGTCTGCAGAGGAAAAGGGATTGACATAGACACCCGGAAGCCTACTGCGTCTTCCACAGACCTTAGCAAGGTTTAATTCAGTGTTTCAGATTTTCAGAATGCAGACATTTGCAAGCCAAATTCTGCACAACATCATCATTATTATTCATTTAATTGAGACTCCTAACAAGCTTTGGCAAAATCTGTCCATTGTTGTGCCTGGATGCAGCGACACAAGACTCAAAGAATGGTACCCGAATGCTGGTCAGCAGTCACTCTGCGTGAAGCAAATACTTTTACTTTACAAGTGTCAAGAACGTCCTTAATTAGTTGGGCCACATCTCTTGCAAAATACCTTCTTAAGGAAGTACATGCATAGACATTACAAATGAATGGTGCAATTATGGTGCAAGCCTCGACAAAATGGGAATCTTTGTTGAAGAGTTTTTATAGCACTTGTCACCTTCAGTGAGCCTGTTTCTAAGCATTCCTAAGGTTTAAAGATAAGAGACTAAAGAAATAAGGAGCATGTGAGGCCTAAGATTCTGTTTCTTTCAGATCCAATAATCAGGTTTCTTTCTTTGCATGCTTGACTTGCTAAAGGTAGTGATAGCAAACAAAGAAGGCTTACCCCAGAGTGTGGTAGAAGACAGCGGTTCAGATACAGCATAGCACACTATTGTCAAATCTGTATCTCTTCCAGAGATGAGGGACACCCTCAAAATAACTCCACCACTCACAGTTCACACTATGTACATGATTTGCTTCAAATACGCCCACCTTACATGCACCTGTCCCCTGCCCACTCTCCTGCCTACAATACAGCCCTGGGCCGTACCACAAACCATACTGCCCCCCTCACACCCCAGAAGATGTTTGTGAGTACCCATGGCGCTCACAAACAGCTTACACGAGCATTAATAAAAAAACATAGACAAAGACAACAGGTCCCCTAGACGAGACCTATTGGCTTTGCTAATGCTTGTTTATCTAGTTATGCATAACCCCTTCCCATGAAACACTAATGTATTTTTTCTTTTACTCTTTGGGGAATTTTCAACATCATCGAGACACTAAGGAGCGTTGTTTACATTGGCAATCTACCCAGTATTTGCTGAGCACTTGCATGATATGTACTGTATCATGGACTTGGGTGGTTCTCCCACGCAGTTCTGCACTGCGCGCCCTGCCAGCGGGCTGTTATCCAGATAATCAAACAGGGATTGCATAACTTCTCAAATAACCAATTATTTCTTTTTTGGTTTATTTTCTAAGTCAATATACATCTTCCGAACATTTAGCTAATAAAAACAGCATTTTAAAAGAAGGGTTTTCAAAATGGTGGGACGCTGCGTTTTTTCACTCCAAAGATGATTTCTAAATAGCACCTATGTCTAAGAGTGCAAGAAGTGCTCAGTTACCTGTCAGTAGTATTCAGGGTCTTAAGGTAGGCCCCTGAAGTTCCTGTGGTATGGGAGCACCCGACCCTGGGGGACGGGAAGGAGTAGGGGGCTTCTAACCATGGATGTCATTTAAGGGTCATCAGAGGTCGCAGTTGAGACCCCTGGCTTGCCCTTTGCGACCCCTGGTACTGCCTTTGCGACCCCTGGCCTCAGAAGTGGCAAATTCAGTGCCAGGAACACAGTGGCCAACACCTCCTCAGAACCCGACATAGCCTTAGCCACCCCCAAGGGATACAAACTCCAACACAAAGACCGCCTCAACAGGCCAGGCAGTGGCATTGCCATCCTATACAGAGACACCATCAAAGTCACCACCAGCTCCCAAGACACTATCGACAACACTGAACACATGCACTTCCTCATCCACATTAACAACAACTCCACCCTCAGAGGTACACTAATCTACAGACTACCCGGACCACACCCCGCCTTCTGCGACACCATCGCTGACAGCATCAGCTCACACGCCCTCATCTCCACAGACTACATCATCTGCGGTGATTTCAACTTTCACTTAGAAAACCCACAAGACCACAACACTACCTCCCTCATAGACAACCTCACCAACCTCGGACTCAAACAACTGGTCACCACACCCACCCACTCAGCAGGACACACGCTCGACGCAATTTTCACCGCAAGCCAACACATAGCCTACACTCACACCACCGAACTCCTCTGGACTGACCACCACTGTGTCCACTTCTCCTTCACTAAACCCCCCACACACTACCATCAACACACCACACCCTACCGCATGTGGGACAAGATCCCCACAGAACGACTAAACTCCCAACTGGCCCATAACCCCCCTCAAGCCAACAACCCCAACACAGGAGCACACAACCTCTCCAATTGGATCACTACCTGCGCAGACACACTAGCCCCGCTCAGAAAACACATCGCCACCCGTAACATCAAGAACGCCCCATGGTTCACCCCTTAACTCCAAGCGCAAATGCCGCCAAGCTGAGAAAATATGGCGACTAGAACCTTCCACAACCAACTTCTCCACCCTCAAAACCACCATTCGCACCCATCACAACTCATACGCACCGCCAAAAGAGATCACTACAAGACATGCCTTGATAACAACTCTCAAAGCAGCAAATAACTTTTCAGCATCATCAATGAACTTGCCAAACCGAAAGCCAGCAACATAGACCCCACACACACACAGCCCCTATGTGACGCTCTTTCCAACCACTTCCTCCACAAAATCCTGGACATCCACAACAGCTTCATACCACACACACCCACCACACACACCCCTCACTCACCCAACCCAAGCCCCACGCATGACCCCCCACCACACTCTCCACATTGACCCCCACCACACACGAAGAAACTGAAAAAAACATGAACTCCATCCACTCCGGTTCCCCCTCCGACCCCTGCCCACACCGCATCTACAACAAAGCTAGCCCAACCATCACCCCCATACTCTACAACATAATCAACTCCTCCTTTGACTCCGCCACCTACCCAGACCCCTGGAAGCACGCGGAAATCACTGCTCTCCTAAAAAAAAAACAAGCCGACCCGGAGATCCTCTCCAACTACCGCCCCATCTCCCTCCTCCCTTTCCCCGCCAAGATTGCAGAGAAATTAGTCAACACCCGCCTATCCCACTTCCTCAAAGCAAACAACACTCTTGACCCCTCACAGTCCGGGTTCCACAAAAACCACAGCATGGAAACCGCCCTCATTGCATGCACTGACGACATCAGGACCAAAGTCGACAAAGGCGAGACCGTCGCACTCATCCTCCTAGACCTTTCTGCAGCCTTTGACACCGTCTGCCACCACACACTCCGCACACC
This sequence comes from Pleurodeles waltl, assembly GCF_031143425.1. Classification (NCBI taxonomy): domain Eukaryota; kingdom Metazoa; phylum Chordata; class Amphibia; order Caudata; family Salamandridae; genus Pleurodeles; species Pleurodeles waltl. The sequence goes on along the minus strand of NC_090443.1, from coordinate 10,387,528 downwards.
CCTCCACAACATAGGAATTCGCCACAAAGCCTTAGACTGGCTCACCTCCTTCCTCACTGACCGGACCCAGTGAGTCCGCCTTCCGCCCTTCCACTCCAACACTACCAAGATCACCTGCGGAGTCCCCCACGGGTCCTCCCTCAGCCTCACACTCTTCAACATCTACATGATCCCCCTAGCCAACATCCTCCGAGCACACGGAATCACTATCCTCTCCTATGCAGATGACACCCAACTCATCCTCTCCCTCACCCGCAACCCCACCACCGCCAAAACCAACCTACACGCCGCTCTCCTCGACACCGCCAACTGGATGACCACTAACCACCTCAAGCTCAACTCAAACAAAACCGAGGTCATCATCTTCGGCCCCAACAAAACCACATGGGACGACTCCTGGTGGCCCACCGCCTTAGGCCCTGCACCCACCCCCGCAAACCACGCACGCACGCAACCTCAGCATCATTCTTGACCCCTCCCTCTCCATGACACAGCAAATCAATGCTCTAACCTCCTCCTGCTTCCACACACTCCGCACTCTATTCCCACCGAAACCAGAAAGACAGTCACCCACGCACTCATCAGCGCCTTGAGACCCTCACGGGTGAGTAGCGCGCTCTATACATTTTTTGATTGATTGATTGATTGAGTGGCAGCTCGTCCTTATGGACGTCAGTTGGGGCTCCACTCTTTGCTTTCTGTTTATTACACTAATAGTGAATAGTAATGTATTTTTCACTATTAGGCCCATATTTATACTTTTTAGTGCCGCATTTGCATCATTTTTTTATGCAAAAGCGGCGCAAAACTTACAAAATATAATTGAACTACAATTAGCTTGAATATTTTCAGACATGGCAGCTGAGGTAAGTGAAAAATATTTTACAATGTATGGTGTGTGCGTGCTTGTAGGCGAGAGTGCGTTTATATGCGATAGAGTGTATATAAGTGTGAATTAGTGTGTATGTGTAAGGATGTGTGCGAGGAAAAATGTCAAGGGGCGTGTAGTGTCTCTTTAGCTACCCCTGGCATTTCGATAAATAGACATCCATGCTTCTAACCCAAGGCCTAAAAAAATGTTGTTAGATAATTGAAGGTCACATAATGTTTGGAAGCCTCATTATTTTATATTATGCTGATCGTTTCATTAATGCCATATTGAAGTTGTGATGATATGTCAGATGTTCAATCTCAATGTATAACTGTGCAAATGTGGATGTTTGTGATTTTCTGTCCACTGTGTATTTTTAAATGTTATGCTTTGAAATATAATGGTCGAGACCACAGTGCTTAATTTGTAAATAAAAATGTGCCAGTGCCCAAAGCCCCCTTCTTAAACACGCGGCTGCTGTAATTAAATGTGGGAACAAGGAATATTGAGACAGCCTAATCCTGAAGCCATCTCGGGCCTGTTCAATCCATACAAAGCAACTCCCTGCCCCTTCAGCTCACTCCAGCAGCTTTCTGCTTTCTCCCTTTGTGACGCTTTTTCGTTTTTCCCTTCCTCCGTCTTTCCCATATTTGTCTTTTGCTCACAGAAAATGCTTGAGGCAGAAGAATAAGCCCCGGACCGCAAAAATAAGAGCCGGTGCTCAGCACCGGAAACAACAAGCACAAATTAAGCACTGTTAATGACCTCAGTGGTGAGCCCAGCCCCTTGTCCTCACATTGTAACATTTTATCAGGGAGCCCGGATGGCTCTCTACATCCTATACTCCATGCCCTCAAGTCTTTATCTTTACAAAAGGACCTCAAAGTTGTTGGGTAGAAGTATTGCAAGTCATATTGCTGTTCTTGGCTCTCTACAAACCTCTATGTTCAGATCTGTCTAAATAGATTAATTTGTACTCACTGTTATGGGTCCCATACACACTCTGCATACAGCCTACTATGAAAACACGGTTCACACACAGACATCATGTAAAAAGAAATTCACAAAATTGCTTAAAATTTCACATTATGCCATTTTGCATATTTTTTGCACACGAGAGACTCCCTCACACAAAATATATCTTGCCAGGATAATTTTTTTCTCAAACCACTCCGGTAGCTCTCTAGGCTAGTGCTTGCAAAAAGACACGGGGGATCCTGGAAACCACGTTTCAGTCTAATGGCATAATACTACTTTTTTTTTTAGAATAATGCAAAATGTCATGGGGGGGGAAAGTACGCACTTCCACGCACCCTTAGTTTTGAGAACCAATGGGCGAGCGAGGTCGCTTCTTCTAACTCGGATCCTCCAATATATTTTCAGATTGGTCCTATCTGGTGCAGACCGGGTATAATCAGTACTTCATTACACTGAGGCAGCTTGGGGAGGACTAAGCCTCTTTTAACTTAATCTAAAATCGAAGTATTTCACGAGGTATCGGAGTCTCAGGGGCTGCAGGGGCATGATGAATGTATGTTACGCCACTACAAGGCATGAAGCAACACGCAACACGATGAGTCACTTGTGCATCCTCTAAACCCGGGAGTGGAAGAAGGCGTTAAACCGGTTTCTTTCACCATAAAAAACTTACACAATCTAGGGGGTTACGTGCAGAATTGCATTTAAAAGTGAACACAAAATATTGGCTTCATTGAAGACATTCGCTCGCAGTGAATAAGAGCAGACGTGGAGCGCGCACAGAAAGATTCTGATAGTCTACCGGGATTTAAACATCTGAAGATCGCTCCTGCTTGAGCCAAGGAACGTCTCGACGAACCAGTGGCAGGTTTCCTTGAGAAAAGGAAACCAGACAGTAAACATCGAAGAAAATAATAGCAAATCGAATCCAAACAGACCACCGTCACCTCTGAACCATAACGACGGAACCAGTCCAATAACCAGAGCACGGTCCAGAAATTAGGAGTAGCGCTGTGTCTGAGGTAAGTTGGATAGAGACAGTGAATAAGTCCCGAGGCACAAAGTCCCGCGGGCGTTGACTTTCAGTGTTGCGTAGTGTTGATTCCGTCTCATGCTCTTTTATTAACCACAGTCACTCCCTACCCCGTTATCACACTCTTCCTGATTCTTCCCGAGGCACAAAGTACCGCGGGCGTTGACTTTCAGTGTTGCGTAGTCTTGATTCCGTCTCATGCTCTTTTATTAACCACAGTCACTCCCTACCCCGTTATCACACTCTTCCTGATTCTTTCTCATCTCTACTTTCTCTCGTTGTCACCGTTTTTTTGTCTTTCGCTTCCTCTCTCAATCTGTGTTTTCTTTTCTCTCTCTTGCTCCGGCCGAAAGTCTAATGAGAAAACATGCATGCTGGTCCCCAACAATGAGTGCCAGTGGCCAACTCGGCAACCGCCGGCTCAAATTAAGCACTAGGTAGAGGTATGGATAAGTGGGACATTTGCTGCTCTATAACGCATCGCAAAGAAAAGTGGTGTAGTGTAAGGCCTGTTGGAGTGTATACGTAAATATAGCTATATAAATGTAGCCTACAACTTGGTGTCTGTTTATGTACCTGTGCCTGTATGAATCCGATATATTATCGATATTCTATATCCATGTTTGTACCTATACTCATCCCATGCAAGGAAAGTGTCGGGCGTAAACGGTGAGAGCGAAATTATATAATCTATTCTCCACCAAGCAGTCCTCCTACTTTGATTCCACAAGGGAAAAAGCAACGTGGCATCGCGTTTTAAAAAACTGGCATGTGACTGAGCCTGTAATATAAGCATTCACTCCCTATGACAGCATTAATGCATGGGCTACGCACATCGTAGATGCTCCTCCTGGCATATATTACGCGGTGATGTATAAGCAGTGCACACCAAGGGGCATATTTATGTAGCTTTCAGGCAGTGCAACGCAGCAAGCTACAGTGCCACGCTGCGTGAAAGGGCAGGAATGTGGCGTTTTAAACATAATACAACACATTCCTGTCCTTTCCTTGTGCTGGCACCCTTTTGCATGGGCGTAGGAAGTGTGGGGGACGCGGGGGATGTATCCCCCCCAGATTTTGGAGGGTGGGGGACACGGGGGACGAAGGTGGGGGGGACAAGGGGACACAATAATTTCCCCTCTCACATCTATTATTCAGAGGGCCATTAGCGCACAAAAGCGCTACTTATAACAGCCCTGTACCGACCATCCTCCAATCTGATGGTAACAGAATGAAGGTGAGTCAGGAGGCCCCCTGCTCTTTTGTTTGTCCTGTTCACACCTGTGGGCATTAAGGGTGCTCATAAGAACAAAGGGCAGGAGGAGGAGAAAAGAGTTTTGGATGATTACTGTCTGCATCACCTGCCGCCTTGAAGAGGAGCACTGCAGGAGGCCTTCAAGAGGAGCTGCAAGACATTGAGCACGATCTAAAGATATAACAGAGTCCCACTCAGCCTGACACCTGCAGGCTAGAAAGGAGACTATGTGAAACACAATGTTTGTTTTTGCCTAAGATCACACCAGTTGGTGAAACAGTGAAGTCGAGATTGGGCCCAGATTTTACCTTTTCACACAACAATTTAGCTATTAGAAGGGTATATTTTTCTAACATTTATGTTTAATGTTTTGTTATCTGGGTAATGAAAGGCTTGATTACAGCGTGGCTAACAGGGAGAAGCCATATTTCATTTTGGGCCGTTATGCCTAGCGTTATTATTTATGTTGTTGTTATCGTTACATACTTCAGCATATTGAAGTATATTATCTTTTCTCTATCTTTTCTTCACTCTACTCTGAAACAATCTACCCTATGCCACTGCACCCTACACCACTTTTCTCCACTCTGTGCTACTCTACTCCACTGCAATCTATGCTGTGCCACTCCACTCTACACCACGCCACTGCAATCTATGCTGTACCACTTCTACTCTGCAGCACTCTACACTACGCCACTGCAATCTATGCTATTCTACTCTAACCATTGTACACTACACCCCTGCACTCTGCCAGTGCACTCTTCACCACTTTACTCAAATCCAATGCACTCTATGCCAATCTACTCTGCACCGCAGCACTCCATTCCACTGCTTTCAATGCCACTGTACTCTGCGCCACAGCACTCTAGGCGACTGCACTCTATGCTACTCTACAATACACCACTGTACTCTGCGACCCTCTAATCTGCAACATTGCACTCTGCCACTGAACTCCACGCCACTCTGCTCTGCACCACTGCATTCAATGCCACTGTACTCTGTCCCACTGCACTCTTTTCTGCACCACAGCACTCTAATCTACTCTACACCACTCCACTGTAGGCACTTCACTCTACTTTGAAATCATCTCCTCTATGCAACTGCAATCTACGCAACTCCACTCTATGCTATGCCAGTCTAATCTACCTTGCACCACTCCAATGTACCCTGCGCCACTCCAATCTGCTCTGCACCGCTCTATGCTACTGCACTCTACATCACTATGCTCCACTCTGCAACAATCTACTCTTCGCCACTATACTGTACTCTGCAGCAATCCACTCTATGCCACGGCACTCTATGCAACTCTATTCTACTCTGCACCACTGTACTCTAAGCCACTCTTCTCTACTTTGTATCACTCTACATGACTGCACTCTACACCAATGCACTCTATACCACTCTACTCTACACCAATGCATTCTCTGACACTCTACTCTACACCACTGCCCTTTCTGACACTCTACTCTGCAACACTGCACTCTGCCACTAAACTATACTCCACTCTACTCTGCACCACTGCACTCTACTCTGCACCACTCAACTATATGCCACTCTACTGCACTCTACACAAATGTACTATATGCCACTACACTATGCCACTCTACTCTGCATCACTGCACCCCACCATTGCACTCTACACCAGTCTACTCTACCATGCACCACTCCACTCTACCATGCACCGCATCACTCTATGACACAGCACTCTGAACAAGTGCAATCTATGCAGTGCCACTCCACTCTGCTCCCCTCTACTCTTCACCACTCTACGCTACTGCACTGTACGCTAAACCAGTGCTGTCTTCGTCAATGCACGCTACACCACTTTACTCAAAACCAACGCACTCTATACCACCACACTCTACGCCAATCTACTTTGCACCACTGTACTCTATGCCATTTCAGTCTAGACCACCCAACTCCACTCTATGACACTTCACTCTGACATTACACTCCATGATACTAGACTCTGACACTCTATTCCATTAAACTCTAACACTTTCTCCACTCTGTAACTCCCTACACAACACCCTGTACGCCACTCCATTCCACTTTACTCCACTCTATGCCACTTCAATCTACGATACTCTACTCAATGGCACTGCACAGCCCTCTATGCCACTCCACTATTCAACAATGTACTATGCTCAACAACACTCTACCCAACTTTCTCTATGCTAGTTCATGTTACTTTACTTCACTCTACTCCAGTTCACTCTTATTTATGCCTTTCCACTCTACGACACTCTGCCACTCCACTCTATTACACTGTGACACTACTCCACTCTACTACTACTTTATGGCATTGGCGCTTGATTAGAGATTCAGATCTCCGTTGATTGCCTTGTCACTCATATGAGACGTGAGTCAGATTTATCTTCGCCGTTTTGCTTACAAGCACTCTGTAACCCTTTTAACTCAAGCTTAACGAAGGCTTAGGATGATCCTGATACTTGTCTAGGGGATCGAAATATTGTCGGCCAAAGTACCTTGACAATAATTTGTGATATTGTACATAAGTTGGCATAAGCATAGGTACTATGAGCTAATGACTTCTAGATTCACTATTTGAGTCATTCATGTAAAAGTCGGTGTATAAAAGCTTGTAAATCATTATTGTGGATGCTAACCTTGTAGGAAAGTAGCCTCTTTCTAGCTTGGTTACCCCCACATTTGGCCTGTTTGCCAGTTTGTTTGAGTGTGTCTACTGGGATCTTGCTAATCAGGACCCCAGTAGCTATGCTCTCTCCCTTAAATTATGGTTGTTGCATACTGGTAACCCAGTATTTCACCCAAGATTGGCATACTGGTGCCCCCTTATAAGTCCCTAGTATATGGTACTTAGGTACCCAGGGCATTGGGGTTCCAGGAGATCCCTAGGGGCTGCAGCATTTTTTTTGCCACCCATAGGGAGCCCATGCAATGGCTTCTACAGAACTGCCATTGCAGCCTGCGTGAAAAGGTGCATGCACCCTTTCACTGCCAGTTACACCGCACCAGGTCACTTATAAGTCACCCCTATAGCAGGCCCTCCAGCCCTGAGGGCAGGGTGCAGAGTACCTGTGTGTGAGGGCACCCCTGCACTAGCAGAGGTGCCCCCACGACCTCCAGGACCATTTTCCCAGACTTCAGGAGTGTGGGGATGCCATTTTACACGTGTACTGGAAATAGGTCACTACCTATTCCCAGCTACATAATGGTAACTCCGAACATATGTATGTTTGGTATCAAACATGTTGGAATCATACCCCAAGGCTTTTGCAAGCATTGGTTGTATGATTCCATGCACTCTGGGGGCTCCTTAGAGGACCCCCGGTATTGCCATTCCAGCCTTCTGAGGTTTTCCAGGCAGCCCCAGCTGCTGCCACCTCTCAGACAGGTTTCTGCCCTCCTGTTGGTTGAGAAGCTCAAGCCCAGGAAGGCAGAATAAAGGATTTCCTTTGATAGAGGGGTGTTACACCCTCTCCCTTTGGAAATAGGTTTGGAAGGGGTAGCTTCCTTCCCCAGGCCACTGGAAATGCTTTGAAGGGCACATTTGGTGCCCTCCTTGCATAATCCAGTCTACACCGGTTCAGGTATCCCCAGTCCCTACTCTGGCATGAAACTGGACAAAGGAAAGGGGAGTGACGACTCCCCTGTCCATCACCACCCCAGGGGTGGTGCTCAGAGCTCCTCCAGAGGTCCCTGGGTTTTGCCATCTTGGATTCCAAGATGGCAGTGAACTCTGGGAGCATCTGAGTGGCCAGTGCCAGCAGGTGGTGTCAGAGCCGTCCCCTGATAGGTGCTTACCTGTTTAGCTGACCAATCCCCCTTTCAGGGCTATTTAGGGTCTCTCCTTTGGGAGGTTCTTCAGATTCAGATTGCAAGACTCCATCAGGAATCCTCTGCATCCTTTACTTCACCTTCTCACCAAAGTAACTGCATCTGGACCCTCCAGGAACTCCACAAACTGCAACAAAGAAGCAAAGACGACTTCTGCAACATTGTATCTTCATCTCTGGCCAGCAAATGCAACTGTTTCCCGGTCGTGCATCCTCAGAGGACAGCCTGTCTTCAGTCTGCACCAGAAGAATGAACAAATCTCCCTTGGAGTGAAGGAGTCACTCCCCTGCTTCAGCAGGCACCTCTCTGCAACGACGACCATCTGCGTGGGTCCCCTCTCCTGTCGAGTTGCATGGATCCTACATCACGGGTGGTGGACTGAAGTGGTCCTGATGGTCCTGACATCCTACTGCCCAACTTTGGTGGAGGTAAGAGCTTGCCTTCTCACGCAAGACAGTACCCGTGCACCACGTGTTTTTCAGTTGCCAAGGCGTGTTGGCATCCTTGTATGAAATTCTTTGTGTACCATGTAGCTTCGGCCTCCAGCACTCCTTCCTGAGATGCACAGCTTCCTGAGTGGTTCTCTGGTGGTGTGGGATCCTTTCTTTTTGTGCTGCGTGGGCCTCCTTTTGCAACTCCTTTGTCCCCATGCTGGGGACTCCTATGTGCGCTGCCTGGTATTCCGTGGGCTCTCTGAGTTGCTGAGAGCCCCCTCTGACTCCTCCTCCTGGGTGGCCATTTTCCGCTAACATGAGCTTTGCCTGTGCCAAGGCTTGTTGGTGGAATCCAGCGATGCAAACCAGACTGCAATCATCTATCCGGTGTGGGATATCATCTGCACCAACCACGAACCCGCATCCATCTTCTTGGGTGCAGTACTGACTGTTGTTCTTCACCAGTGGTTCTTCTTTTGCACCTTGATTCGGGTTAGCATGGGCCCCTGTCCTCCATGGACTCTTCTGTGCTTCTTGGACTTAGTCCCATTCTTTCACAGGTCTTTAGGTCCAGGAATCCACCCTGTGTGTCTTGAAGTATCTTCTAGTTCTTGCATTATCTTCTTTTTCGTGTTCTTGTGTGTTGTAGGAAAGTTACCATGATTTACTTCTGCTTTCCTGGGCTCTGAGGTGGGTTCTATTACTTAACTTTGGTGTTTTCTAATACTCCCAGCGCCCCTGTACACACCACACTTGCCTAGGTGGGAAACCGACATTCGCATTCCACTTTCTTAGTATATGGTTTGTGTTTCCCCTAGGCCCATTTCTAACCATTGTGATTTTCACTAATTGCACTGTTTTCTAACTGTTTTTATTGCTATTGCTGCATACTAGTGTATATAATTGGTGTATTACTTACCTTCTAAGGGAGTATAGTCTCTATGGTATTTTTGCCATTTGTGTCACTAAAATAAAGTACCTTTAATTTTGTAACACTTAGTATTTTCTTTCATGTGTGTGAGTACTGTGTGACTACAGTGGTATTGCATGAGCTTTGCATATCTCCTAGATAAGCCTTGGCTACAGCTACCCCTAGAGAGCCTGGCGTCTAGACACTGCCTACATGTCACTAATAAGGGATAAATGGACATGGTATAAGGTGTAAATACCATAGGTACCCACTACAAACCAGGCCAGCCTCCTCCAAACCACTGTACTATATAGGTTACTTTTTACATTTTTCTTGTAATTGGTGACATTGGGTCATCCAGATAACTTGTGTAATGCCCGAATACCAGTCTTTCTCGATTTCCCCTGTTGATGTTTTCCCACTACATTTGATCTTTTATATTTTGATTGAATAAATGCATAAAACATTCCATTTGCATACTACTTTAATATCATTGTTTATGGGAGTGGTGTTGCATTTTATTCAAGGGACCCCTGTTCCTTTAAAGTAGTTTACTGCTCCATCCTAGGACACTCTACTTACTCCATGATACTACGCCACACCAGTCGGTGACACATCGTTCTCCTTTATGCCATTAACTTTCAGCCATGCAGAATCGTAGTCTCACTAGTGTACAGCATGGCTAAAACACATTAGCAAAGGCAATATAACTTGCATAGGCGAGACCTATTGGCTATGCCAATGCTTGTTTATAAGGTATGAACTTTAAGGTGACTTGCAATATCCTTATGTACACAGGGGGTATTTTACCCCATATAATACATGGTCACACCACCAACTTTCCCACAAACCACTTAAAACCCTAGTGCATAGCTTCTGTCATTCCAAGCTATTAAAGTGCAGCAGAAGAAAGAAAAGCAACATTCAATTTTTTTGCTTTAAACAGCTGCATTAATTATGCTCTGTGACCTGATCTGCCTTTTACCTTGGCTGCTAGCTCTAGCAGAAGACAATGTAATGTCAGAATTCGACTGTAATAACCCTATCATAGTCATTTTCTGATGTCTTTTCTTTATAATCATTGAATGTCTTTTCTTTACACGCAGTGACTTGGTGCATCACAAACAGACGTTTCTAAAGAAATTAGTGACTGTAGTTTATACAGAGATTAGAGAATCCATGTTTATATAGCCTGTAACTCCAAGAGCTTCTTTAGTTGAAATGCTTCTAGTTCTGACTGATGTGGAGCTGAGCTGCCCAAGATCACACACAGGAGTAGAAGTGTTATTAGAACTATGGTTTCCAAGCACAGTTTACAACTGTTGTAACTAATCGCTTTTGATCTCTCCAGTGCGGTTCCAATTGGCATGAGGCGAAGGGCATGATGGTTGCGGGGCGCAAAGGGTATGTGCTTCCTTTTTACCCTCCTACCTTTATTTGCTTGGTGCATGAAGATGCAAGGTTAATCAACATGTTATTTTCACATTTGAGCTAATTACTTTGTGAATGTAAATAACAATAAAATATACTTTCAGACTGTGAAAACATGCCTTCCTTTCTCCCTATTTCACTTTATATATATATATATATATATATATATATATATATATATATATATATATGATTGTGTATATTTATCGGAGCCTGCAGTTCGTAAACAACGAGCGATTTGTATAGGGTTGATTGAAAGTCCCCCAAGGCTGTCCCCCCCAGAAATGTATGGTCTCCTACACCCCTGCCCTTTTGGTAGGTCTGAGTGGAGTTTGCAGAGTTCTGAAATGTATAACTCCACAAAGCACCGAAAAAAGTCTGCAGTGCTATACGGAGTGCCGCAAGTGGCGGAGATTGGGTAAGTTGCGCTATTTGTGCTGATTTTCAGTGGCAGGAAATTCTCCTGCGCTGTAAAATCAGCACGAAAGGCATCACAGAAAGGGGGTCATTACAACCCTGGCGGACGGTGTTAAAGCGGCGGTAAGACCGCCAACAGGCTGGCGGTCTTTTTTTTTAGTATTATGACCATGGCAGTTACCGCCATGGTCATCCGCCGCTTCCCCGTTCCGCCCGCAGGGCTGGAGACCTGGGTCTCCAGCCCGGTGGGCGTGACAATACTGCCGCCGGTATTGTGACCCGGCTTACCGCCGTGGATTTCCAGCGATAGGAACCGCCATGAAATCCATGGCGGTAAGCACTATCAGTGCCAGGGAATTCCTTCCCTAGCACTGATAGGGGTCTCCCCCACCCCCCATCCCCACCCCGACTCCCTCCCCTACACCCTCCACCACCCCTGCCACCCCCAAAGGTGGCAGGGCCCCCCTCCCCACTCCAACCCCTGACATTACCTTACACATACACACCCAACACGCACGCAGGCACCACCAACACACATACACGCACACACACCGACATACATGCCAACATCCACACACACAGTCAGACACCCACATTCATGCACACATTTCCGAAACACGCAACACCCCCGCAAGCATACACGCACTCACACACCCCCTACATACACAGACGCACACCCCCATGCACCCACACAACACCCCCCTCCCCTAACGGATGATCGACTTACCTGTTCCGTCGATCCTCCGGGAGGGGACGGGAGCCATGGGGGCGGCTCCGCCAACACCACACCGCCAACAGAACACCGCCGCGCAGAATCACAGGACGTGATTAGCTCGGCGGTGTTCTGTTGGCGTGGCGGTGGAGGTGGAGCAACCTCCACTTCCCCGCCGCCCGCAAGTATGGCTGTTGGCGGCTCTCCGTCGGAAAAACAACGGAGAGCAGCCAACGGTCATAATACGCCGAGCGGCAAACCACCACTACTGGCGGTCTTCCGCACGGCGGTCTTTTAAGAAGACCGCCGAGGTTGTAATGACCACCAAAGTGCCAGAGGGTGCTAACTTCTTTCTGCTGCTCGAGTAGATTTTCTACTCGAGCGCCACCTTCCTCAACTCGAGCGGCAGCTTTCTCAAAGCAATCGGTCGTGGGCTGCCACAACCGCTCGTGTTCAGAAAATCTTGCTCGCAACTTAGAGATTTCTCTCACTCGTGCTCGCCAACTTCAAATTGATGAGCGCAAGTGAGAGAAAAACTCCACTCTGCGTCACATCGCAGAGTTTTTCGGAACTCTGCACTCTGGGGCGGAGCATGGAGTGGGGAAAACTCTGCGAACTACGCCGGCGGAGTAGAATCCTTCACACACACCTACTTTTTGGCTGCTTAGCACCAACATAGGCACCCTTGTGCCGTGGTGCAAGGGTGCCTGGGTTGCAGATAGGATTGATTTTCCTGTACAAAAAACAATCCTCCAAGGCTTTTTCCTCATTTTACATGTGTTGCAGAATGCAGCAAATATAAACAGAGGGAAAAAAGAGGAAAAATAAAGATATTTCTCCTTGTTCCGCCTCACCTGGGAAGGTGTAGCATTTTGATGCATTACCAGGGTTACCAGTTTTGGTAAATCTGTGAATGCGCCTAAATCCCTGGGTGGATGCATGAGAACACCCATACTCCACCCATCGAATGCCTCCCTGAGGAAGAATAACTCAACATAGTGATTTGCATTGTGTTGTGTTACTCTTGAGTTATCAAGCCATGCATGGCCATGCAAGGTGGCCCTGCGTGGCTTGATAAGTCCGACTTAGCTTTTGCCTCGCCCATACATGACCTCTGTGGCGCAAGGGCGATACAAAATCTTTATAAATAGGCCCCAAAATGTGCACTCACTGACAACTTGAAGCAGAAATGCATGGATACGGTCCAGGAAGGACCTGGCCTGGAAGTTCAGGCTGGGCTGTTCCCATGGGGAGTAGGGTCAAGACTGATTTGCAAATGGCTGAGTCCAAAGTGGGTTGGCATGATGAGCAAAAGCACGACGGATACAACCCAAATCTGTGATTGGAGGTGAAAAGTTTCATCAGTCCGTCCATCATCTTATTGTGTTGCTATGTTCACCCTAAATTGCTAGGGTATGCCCAGATGTGGGTCCCTTGTTTGCTGTACCACTGGATTACAGCTTGCCTGGCTGGTGAGGGGTGGTACCCTGAAACTGGTCCCAGAATGCTTTTTCCTAGTGCAGGGAGGAGATGGCCTGGCAGTTCGGGCTGGACTGTTTCCATGGAGAGCAGGGCCAAGACTGATCTGCAATGGCTGGTCAAAACTAGGATGACAGGGTGAGCAAAAGAACATTGGATTCAACCTAGATCATGGACTGGGGATGAGAGTTAGAACATTTTCAGGAAACAGACCATCATCTTGTTGTGTTGCTATGTTTGTCCTAAATGGCTAGGGTATGCCCAGACGTGGGTACCTTGCTTGCTGTGCCACTGGACTCAAGCTAGCCTGCTTGATGAAGGGTGAAAGTCCGAAACCGGTCGCAGGATGCTTGTTTCTGGTCCAGGGAGGACCTGGCCTGGCAGTTCTGTCTGAACTGTTCCCATGGGTAACAAGGTCAAGACTGATTTGCAAATGGCTGGGTCCAAACTGGGGTGTCATGGTGAGCAAAAGAACAACTAATTCATCCCAGTTCTGTGACTGGGAGTGAGTGTTTGAAAAGTTTCAGCACTCCTTCCATCATCTTGTGTAGCTAAACATTGAACAACGAGCATATCACTTGTATGTATATAATGATCGATTGACTGACTCCATAAAATCTTGTGAACTTTTTAATGGAGTTGATTACTACTCCAACTTTCTGTCTCTGATTAAATATGCAAGTTCCATTTTGATTTATCATATATGTTCACACGAAGATATTCGTAGGTTCCTACTTTGTCAACTTGTGCAGAGTCGATTTACCATATGTTTTGTTTATTGTGTTTCCCAAGGCACATTGCTTTTTTTTTGTTTGATTGACCAAAAGAAAGTTCTTCATGTTAAATTGGAGGTTTCTTGATAACTGAATTTGAAAGGTTTCGGCTGTTAGTGAGAAGATTACCAAATCATCTGCATAAGCCAGATATATTATTGATTGTTTCCCTAATTTTGGTGGTATACTGTTTGTATTATCCAGATAGGTGTGGAGATCAGAAATATAAAGGGTAAATAAACTAAAGATGAGCCAATATACATCCCTCTTTTCGACTATTTAAAGTACTGACTGGTGAAAGGGAATTTCTGTCCAATAATTTAATTTGTAGCTATGAGTTTTTCGTGGAAAGCCTTGATAAAATTGAGAAGAGAATGGTGATTCCCCAGATTAGCAGTTTGGGTCACAAGAGGGGATGTTTGACCTTGTCAAACAACATGCTGTAGTCAGTTTAACAGACATACAATGTGCCCTGTCTGTGAAATGCAGTCTGAGCTAACATTGTCAAGGGTACAATATTATCAAAGGAGGAGTTTACGGTATGAAAATTGGACTGATGAAAGTCTATTAAACTCTTCTTATTGGGCAAATCAAGCAATTTTTGGAGTATCCATCACAATCCATATTCATATATTGTTATTGTTGGTCTTAGCTTCAGGTTTGAGAGTTGGTGTGGAATTGAGATATGTTGATGAAGAAGAGAATGAAGCACGGTATACCAGGGCACAGCAGTAGGAGTTGTGCTTCCAAGATTTGTTGCTTGAGTAAAGCCTTTTAAACTCATTGTGGCAGTGTTGTTCGTGGTTCAACACCACTACAACTTTGGGGACAAGCTGGTGACTTGGGAAGAGATCTACCACCTACACATTTGTTTAACATCGGAACAGGGGATATGATATTGGAGACTAAGGCTGGATTTTCATCATTATGACTCAATTTGGGATTGGAGCAAACATTGGTGTGGTTTTTGCTAACATAGCATATAAAAATAATAAAACATTTGTTTAATTCATTGAAACTGTGTGTCATTATAGTAAATGAACTATTGAAAATGTGTTTGTGGCACAAGACCTTTCCAGGCAGAAGGAAACGCCTGTGCGACCTCTGGGTTATATCAGCGATGCTACTGCAAACGTGTATGCTGTGTGTGAGTGCTCTGAATAAAGTATATTTTCATTTGAGATTGTCTACGTGTACTTACCACATGTTGACGCCATGTTTGAGTACCCACTGGCCCATATTTGAGTGGTGTGGTGCACTGAATTACTACAGGCCATCACCGCTTGCCAATCCAAATGAGACCAGGCCTGAAGATATTCAAGACTTCGCAAGTCCTCATGAACATCTGTCACCTGTTGTATTGGCCTAGATAGCTCCAGAAGCGAGAGCTGTTCAATTGCACTCTCGGACTTAAATGATAACAACATCCTCTAGGAGCATCTCAGTGTCGTGAGTCTACTGGCACCAATTTTAGTAGCGGTCACGATCCCACTCTGTGTACTCAACAAGGAAGCAGCATTCTGGCATCGTATCAGTGCTGTGATCCATCTGGCACCAATGTCGATAGGTTCAGCCATTTTGCTGTGTTTACTATTATTCCTACTTTCTTTACGTAAGTGCACCATTACATATGTTTGTTTTGAGCACTTTCCAATTCATTCCCTTGAGCATTTTCACAGTGCACATGCATTTTCGTGGGACTTATACTCTTGTACCAGAGCAGTGCTGCATATATATTTTTGTGCTTACTGTTATTGCTAGGGCACATCGCTTTGTAGGTAACATTGATTATATTATAAGGCAAGTACCTATATATCAACAAAATCAGCTTCAAACACTTTTCGAATTTCTGTATAACCAGTTTATACTTTTTTTGGCTCAACTTTGTTCTCCTGACTTTCTGCAAGATTAAGTGGTTACAAGGGGCATGCTATCTGATAATACACCACCGCCTTAATTCAGTCATCCAAATCAGCCTAGCAAGAAGTGGGAAACATGCTTATGGTACTTTAACCAGGCGCGCCCGTCCTTTAGGGTGGAGGGGCCATGCCACCCCACCTTTTTCCCATCATGAAGAGTGTCTGTCAGGCTGAACAAAGGTCAGCCTGGCAGACACTCTTCATTTTCAGGTCAGACAGCCAGGAGTGAGACATGCACAATTTGCACAGACTCCTGGCTGCCTGAGATGAACTTTGCTGGGCTGAGGAGGTCACAGCTCCTACGGGCGTGACCTCCTCAGCTCAGCAAAGGTGCCTCGAGGCCCTCCCCTGGGTGCCGAGGAAAGCGTCACCCATTGACTTCCACCTGGGAGCTTACGTTTTAATCCCTGAAGTGTCCAGGGTGAGTGTCAATCAGTGACACTTCGTGACAGAGTGGGGTGGGGTCAGCAGTCTCACTGACCCCATCCCACTCTGTGACGAGGCTGGGACTGATGCCTTCCCTCATTAGCTGACCTAAGGTCAGCCAATGAGAGAAGACAGCAGTCTCAACCCTCCTGGGACCTTGAGGCTGAAGGTAAGTGTGTGTGTCTGTGGTGTTTTAAAATGAATGTTTGGTGCGTGCGTGCATGTTTGAATGTTATGAGTGTTGTTAATGGATGTGCGTGTGTGTGAAAGAATGAGTGTGTGTGATCTTTTTTAAAATGAATGTTTGTGGCGTGCGTGCATGTTTGAATGTTATGAGTGTTAATGGATGTGCATGTGTGCGTGTGTGAAAGAATGAGTGTGTGTGTGATGTTTTAAAATGAATGTTTGGTGCGTGTGTGCATGTTTGAATGTTATGAGTGTTGTTAATGGATGTGCGTGCGTGTCTGTGTGTGAAAGAATGAGTGTGTGTGTGTGCTTCCTGCCCCCCTCCCTCCTAAAGCTGCTGGCTGCCACTGACTTTAACTCCTTAACTGCTGCCCCCCCTCCCCAGGACTGAGCCCTTTGATGGCTATTTGGGGTATTTCATGCTTTATAACTTTTTTCCCACATAAGGTATCCATGCCAACTTTGGGTCCTTTTCCCAGCATTCTAGGGATTCTAAAGGTACACAGGGTTTCTGGATTCCCCTGGAGAGGACCGAGAAAATAGGCAAAACATATCCACATTTTGAGTTTATTGAGAAATGTAGGAAAATGTGCTCCAGATAAAGTGTCTAGTTTTCCCCGAAAATGGCATCAATAAACAGTTTGCTGTCCTAAATTCACCATATTGGCAGATTTTAGGAACATGCAAATCCGAATCAAATAAACCAAATGTTGGCATTTTTCAAAGGGTTAGCCCATTTTTCCTATTTTGTGTGTGCTCTTAACCTACTTCCACTTTGTGGTGGAAACCACATCCGGAAAGCTATAGAGTTCTGTTAATTAGGTAGAATTCAGATTTTTTTTTTATTTGTGATACCATTTTCATCTGTAACTTTTTATCATGATGACTGATTTACAAAAGCAATATACTGTTACAATTGTTAGATCCTTCTAATTGTGGGGATATGTAGGATTTGTAGGTTCTCCAAGAATCTAAGGTACCCAGAGCAATCAATTGAGCTGCAGCGTACAGTGAATTTTCATTGAGTACCAAGTATAGACCAATTCATATGGTGAAATATGTAGAGGGAAAAATGAGAATCAAGGAACTCTATTTATTTCTGTAATGGACACAAGATATAGAGTTTGGGAGCAGTGATTATTTGTACATCTTTGAATTTGTGGGTACCAATACTAGTATATGATTTACAGGGTATTTTTCAAAATGTCTTCGTTTTTTGTACATTGGTTACATTTGAGAGGCACAAGTGAAGCAAAATCCAATTGATAATGACAAATGTTCTACTATTTTCACACAAGTCTTCCAATAAAAAGGCACCTCACTTGTGTGGGTAGGCTTAATGACTGTGACAGGAAATGGCCCAAATCGCAACTTGGATCTATCAGATTGTTCCACTCAAAAGAGACCCTTTTTTTTTGCAAAGTGGATAGCTGTTGACTTTGAACGTCAGCTCAGCCAGCACCTAGGGAAACCCAGCAAACTTGCACATTTTCTAAAGCTAGACACCTGGGGGAATCCAGGATGGGGTGACTTTCACCGCACTTATCGGGTTTTCTTACCTAGAATTCCTAGCAAACCTCTCACTTTGAATAAAAAAACACATTTTGCTCTCATTTCTATGATGATCAGTTCTGGAATCTTTGAAAAGCCCCAAACTTCCATTCACCCAGCATTCCCTCAAGTCTCCTAATAAAAATGGTACCTCACTTGTATGGGTTGGTCTAGTACCCGCAACAGGACATGGGCCACAACACACAATGGACACACCACATTTTTCCACTAACAACTGAAACTTTTTCCAATGTGTGTAGCTGTAGATTTTCAAGTCTAGCTCAGCTGGCATCTATGGAAACCTAGCAAACCTCTAAATTTTTTAAAATTAGACACCTAGGGATAATCAGGGTGGGGTGACTTGCTTAGCTCTCACCATGTTTTCTGTGATGGAAAGTTCTTGAATCTGTGGGAAGCCAAAAACTTCTATCCACCCAGCATTAACCCAAGTCTCCCCAAAAAAATGGTTCCTCACTTGTGTGGTTGGTCTTTGCTCCCACAACAGGAAACGGCCCAAAATGCAACATGAACGCATCACATTTTTTCACGGAAAACTGACCCTTTTTTCCAGTGTGAGTAGCTCTAGATTTTGGACCCTACCCTTGCCGGCACCTCAGGAAACCTACCAAACCTGTACATTTTTTAAAGACTGGAAACCTATGGGTATCCAATGTGGGGGGACGTGCCTGGCTCTCACCCGGTTTTCTTACGCAGAATCCCTTGTAAACCTCAAACTTTGGCTAAAAACCCAGCTTCCTCATATTTCTATGATGGAAGGTTCTAAAATCTGTGCGGAGTCACAAATTTCCACCCACCTGGCACTCCTCCAAGTTTCCTGATAAAATTGGTACCTCACTTCTGTGGGTAGGTCTGGTGTCCATGGCAAGAAAAAGCCCAAATGCAACATGAATGCATCACATTTTTCAGTTAAAAATAACTCTTTTCTTCCAATGTTAGTAGCAGTAGATAATGGACACTAGTTCAGCCGTCACCTAGGGAAACCTAGCAAACTTGTACATTAAAAAAAAAAAAACATACCTCTAGATGTTTTCAGGGTGGGTTGACGTGCATGGCTCCCACCAGGTTGTTTTCCCTGAAACCCTCAAACTTTGCCCCAAAAACCCATTCTCCTCACATTTCTGTGATGGAAAGTTATTCAATATGTGGGGAGCCACAAACTTCCATCCACCCAGCATTCCCCCAAGTCTTCCAATAAAAATCATACCTCACTTGTGTGAATAGGCTTACTGCCCACAAAACTAAAAAACCTGAAGTGCAATATAGATGCATCACATTTTTTCCACTGAAAAGGGACCCTTTTTTCCAATGTGTGTAGCTGAAGATTTTGGACCCTAGCTCAGCGGGCACCTAGGGAAACCTAGCAAATCTGTACATTTTTGAAAACTAGACACCTAGGGGTAGCCACGGTGACGTGCAATCATGTTGGCGGCATGGCAAAATGCATGGTGTGCTTTTCCCGAGTAATCCATTTACCTTTACGGGACCACCTAAGAAACCAAGAGACCCATTTTTCATTGTTGGCTTTGGTGAGGAGTACTCCTGTATGTGTTGGGGTGACCAATTACTCAATACAATGAAATGTATACTCCTGAATACCTTGTTTACCACACTGGAACTGCCTGACTAACAGAGCAACCTGATATACATTATAGACTCTGCCTTGAAGTACTTTTGCACTTATTGCTGACAGGATGCCTTATTGAAGGACACAAGAGTCCCCTGCTTCTAGGGAACTTCAGTCATAGGACTTTTTTCCTGATGAGATCCGAAGACTAACTACAGGTCGAGTCATCGACATCCCCTCTCTAAGTTGCTTGCAAAATATGTTATGGTTTGCCAAGAGATACCATATAAAACAGACAGGACCTCTGCTTATGTTTGTTTGTTATAAAATCATATACAACCTTGGAATCTGTTTACTGTCTTCTTCTATGTTGTTGCATATCTATTAGCTCCCTGTCTAAGCATCGCATTGTCTGCACTAATTTTGATACATACTGAGATGTATGTTGTCCTGATACTAAAAATGTGAAAATCATCATCATGCAAGTAACTGTGTCCAGTATCCTTTTTCAATTAAATTTATTATGATACAAGTTACTAATTCAGTTTGCACACTTTCAAAGCAAGCAGAAGTGTTGGTGAATGAGTCCCGGGGCACATTTGTTTGATTTAGTATACTTAATCTGATTCTCATGTGCCATCAGGGTGGTCCTTGTGTTGTATACATAAGTTCACTAAATAGAACTTCAAATTGTATTCAGGACTTTACACTTTTGCCACACAGTGAACTCCGTGAAAACGTGGCTTATGTTCCGTGCAGCATTGTAAGTAATGTGGAGACTTTAATTCACTTGTCAATCAGCGAACAGAACACCTGCTACATTCCAATGGTGAATAAAGATGTTGAGCAGGCTGTAAGCAAGTCCATGATTTCCTCAAATAGAGGAACACAAATTCTGTGGCTGCTTGCCTAGTGAAGCAGTGGCCCATGGAAGGTAGGTATCCAAGCACAACCATTGAAAGGTATACCTTAAGGAAGCTCCACCTCAGTCAATTTCTCAGTACTTCACCTTTGTATGGTACAACAGAAAGCAAAAAAGATAACACAGGGCTGGCTGACATGGGGGGCACTGGAACTCTACGTCATCGACATGGTCGAGTTTTTTTTAGCTGTTTCAGGAATGCGATCAGCAAAGTGTCGATCACACAGCCTTCTCACTTCCTCCAGAGCATATAAAGTGGAGGCTGCTGCCTCTGTTGCATTAAGACTTTCAGTGAGGGGCAACTAAAAGTCAAAGAAAGACATGAGTCTTCCTGTGGTGGTCTGTCCATAAGTAACATACGCATTGTATGTTGCAATCAGGATCAGGTGGGTAAACAGATTCTTATACCAAGTGAGAGTTTTACGATTCGTATTGTATGGCTGTGGTAATTCTTATCCACTCAACACGTACTTGTTTTAATAAAGTATACAGATTGGCTTATGAACTTCAGCCAGCTGCCACCAATCTGTGACAGGGGAAATGCTGTCATAAAGAACTGTACTGAGCATGATGCATCACTCCTATCAGAGAACTTGCTTATGCAATGAGTGATCTGGGATTTCTGGAGCTTCTTACAACAAGCCTGCAACCTGTAGGAATCCTTTGCAACAACAACAAACTGTACCACATGCCACAGTGCCAGCTTTGTACAGCTCACTGAAAAGCCCTGCTCCTGTATAGAAATTGTCAACATAAAGGTTATAACTTTATAACCTTTGTGAAGAAGTGGCTAGATAAGCTCTCATACAATCTTTCCTGAGACTCCTAGCCTGGGAGCGCAAACTGCAGGGTTTAGAGTGAAGTCCTTCCCTGTATAGTCTCTCAAGATGCAGGCAAAGCCAGCAGAGCTCTCACACAGCATGTACAACCTGATTCCAAAGTTAGCTATTTTGCTTCATTGTACTGACTGCCTGAACAGCAGCAGCCCTTTGTAAAGGATCACAGGCTCATCGAAGGCTATGATCTTTCCAGGGGTATACATTTCTGGAAACCTCCCAGACAATTGTTCCATAACAGGCAACATTTTGAACAACCTGTCATGGTCTGGATGGTCCCAGGGCAATGCAGTAGAATTGTCATTGAAGTCCAGCATAAGCTACAATAGCAAAACCAATCTCTGTTCATGTACGGTGCGAAGATGGGGTTATCCAACCATGTGAGCAGACCAGTAGGACTGCACACTTGGTTTGTTCTGTAACCTCATTTAGAAAGTAAGGCCCAAAAAAAATATCTTTAACTCCTCAAGTGACATGAGAGTCCACTGGAGTGCACTAGAATGATGCCCTAGAGTTCCTCCATGCTCCTGCAGAAGTTTTTTGGCACACATGTTTATTTGCTGCACCATTTCCTCAAGGAAGTCAACATCCAAAAAGAGGTGCTTGTATCATCAAGTGGCAAAAAATAAGCTGCATCCACTTTACATCCAGCATCACCAGTGAAAGAAGGAATTTGGGGCTGCACTAAACTGAGGGGCTGCCAAGAGATCACTCCGCCTGTGCTTGCTTTGTCTCTGGGATGATATAACCACCTACGGTTTCTCCACTGCACAGATTGTGCTCATGAAGAGACAGCACAACTGCCATCATCATGTCCCTCAGAATCTCTGCAAGTTGAGCGATCAGATGGAACTCTCCTGATTGAAAAATCACTTCCAGATTATGCTCCATTTTTCTCTCCCTCAGATGCAGTCTCAGTATCTGATGTTTCAGTCTCTGATCCTGCCTCTTAGCTGTCCCCCATAACCCAAGTTAGAGCCTGGGTACCACTCAACAACAGAGACGTCATTTCTACTGTCTGGATAAAACCTTCCTTGTTAAATTCTATCCTGGAAAGAAAAGAGAAATATTGTTAAAAATCATTCTGTGAGTGTGTGTCTGTGAGATGTGTGTAACAGAACATAAACAAAAACTTAACATTTTGGGGAATCTTCAAGTTCTCCAAAGGCACTAAAAAACTGACAAAAACTGAAGTATTACTTCACCTTGCCACATACCTAGTTCCACAGCATACTTTTGTCGTGGCTTATGCAAAACTTTATTGTTGGGAGATATTCAGTATAAAACTAATTTCCTGAAGCCAAAAATCTACCTTTGATCTCTAGAAGCACAGATTCACATAATACCCGCTGCCACTTTGCGCGAAGCGATGCTCCATGTAAAAACACAGTGCTATCAACAGTGTCACTGAAATTAAACCACTGAGCTAGCTCCTACTTATGTGACAGGGTTGAACAAGTAATGGAGCAAGAAAAGGGAAATTATGTAGCATAATGTGGCACCTTTTTGCTACAGGTGCCACATTATGCACCTTTTTGCCACCATTTTGCTACAGGTGTACTTTATGATTTTTAAATAAATGTTATCAGGATCTGGGTGTACTATATGATAGGGCTGGGAAGCCTTATCATGGCGTACTCTGCCAAAGACCCTTTTGGGAAAGTATAGTCTTGTTTAGTTAACCTATAGCTCAACCCTGGGGAGCTGTGGTTGCGAGCAGTAAGGCTAAGTAAAGGAACTTAAGGCCACAAGTACAAAGATCCGGTTTTGCGACTCGCAAAAACAGATGTGCAACAGTGTACTTTACACTGTTTGCGATTCCCAATGGGGTCGCAAATTACCTACCTCATGAATATTCATGAGGTAGGTCGCAATTTGCGACCCCATTGGGAATGGCCGCCCTCACAGGTCACCATGTCTGTGACTGCTTTTAAATAAAGCAGTTTTTTTTTTTTAAATGCAGCCCGTTTTCCTTAAAGTAAAACTAGATGCATTTCAAAATCAAAAGTGAAAAAATATTTTTGCTGCCATTCACAAAGGGGAAGGGGTCGCATGGGGACACCTTCACGTTTGCAAATGGGTTAGCACCAGTTTGAAACTGGTGCTAACTGCGATTGTTTCGTGACCGCATTCACGGTCACAAAACAATCCTACATCGCACTGCGACTCACAATTAGGAAGGTAAATAGATTACCGAATCACAAAATAGGCTCGGTACATACCAAAATGATTTTTTCCTGTTGCAAACGGTCAGATTCTGCGAATTGTGCAGTTTGCGATAGGAAAAATGGTACATACATGTGCCGCCTGGGCCCATGTTTATACTTTTTGATGCAAAACGGTGCAGATGCAGTTTTGCAGCAAAAAGTATAGCGCTGGCTTGCGTCATTCCAAAGCGCCAGCCGGGCGCCAAATCTCTGGAATCCCTCAAGCTGGCGCTGAGGTTGGGCTAGTGTTAGGGAAAATTACATTAGCTGGCTGGGGGTGGCGGTATGGGGGAAGGAGGTTTTGCCTTAAAAAAATGACACTAGGCTGGTTAGAAGCAAAAAATGCTGTTAACCAGCCTAGCGTCATTTCGTGACGCAAAACCAACCATACCAAATGACTCCTGTCTTATAAAAGACAGGCGTCATGCCCACCACCCCAGTGGCCGGCACAGGGGACCAGTGTACACTGGGCATGGCCACTGCACCCAGTGCCATGTAGGGGACCCCATTTGAGGGTCCCCAATGGCACTTAGAAAATTCCTAAAAAATGCTTACCAGTACTTACCCTTCTTACCTGGGATGGGGTCCCCCATCCTCTGGAGTCCCTCTAGTGTGGGTGGGGGTTTTCCTTGGGCTTGGGGAGGGCACCTGTGGGCCAATTTCCATTAAATAGAGGCATTAAATAATGGCGTTAAGCAGGCTCAGCGCATTTATTTATGTACACCTCCCACCCGTGCACCATTTTTGCATGTGAGGATAAATAAGGCGCTAGGGGCTTGAGTCATTTTTTGGACGGGAATGCCTACCTTGCATTTCATTGACACAAGGTAGGTTCACTCATCCCAAAAATGTCATTAACTACTTTATTTTGATGATAGACGGGTCTAGCGTCAAAATATAAATATGGAGTTAAGTTTGCGCCAAATTTGAGTAAAAAAAATAACGCAAATCAGCGCAAACAGAGTATAAATATGCTCCTTAGTGTAAAGCATTTAAGAGCACCACATACTGAAAAAAAGAAAATCACACACCAATAAAAGGACATTATTATTATTAAAATTGGCCGGAGGGTTCCGGAGTTACGGATTTTAAGAACCTTTAAGTACTTTTAAATGCAACTTCAGACAAGTACTGACAAATGTAAAGTTTGAAAACTTTTGGAAAGTTAGAAAAAGTTAGTTGGAATATTCTGGCCCAGGTTGGGCAATTGTAATGCTTTCCTCTTATCTAGTTTCTAAGCACTAACATAACACACCAGAAATGCACTTCTGAGGTCAAAGAAGACTTTTATTGTTGTTAATTCTTCCCCAACCACAATTTTTATGAATGACAAATTAGTAGCTTTCAAGCCCGCGTTAATCAAACAAAATATATCAGTTTGCAATATACACAGCAGGTTATATTTATAAGATATTGAATGCAAAGCAAAACAAATACTTCACCGTGTGGGAAACTATTTACAGCTTCATCTTTCTAAGGTCTGCAAGCTGATGACCCCCTGTCAGCCGCGAGAAAGAGATTCATCTACCCACACGGGATTGCTGGCAGCTGGCGCCAAGCTCCAGCACGAGGTCCGGCAGATTCGAATCTGAATCTCTGCAGCCTGTGTCATTCGTTACAAAGGTGTGCCCCCTCCTCTCAGACCTGGGAAAACTGAGCAAGCCTTTTGGAGACTGGCCAGGTCTCCGAGACTACTCCTGTTCCCAAGCTCAAGCGGAGAGAAAAACACCCATGTACCCTCTCTTATCAGGTCTAGTCTACTGTGAGAAAAACATCTTGGTTCATCTTGTGCAAAAACACAGCTTGTAAAAATACAGCTTGGATTCTCAACTGCAATGTCTAACTCCACGTTAAAGGCAATGGGCAGCTAACCTAAATATCAAATGCAATGTCTAGTGTCATGTCAAAGCCAACAGGCAGCTGAGCTGAATACAAAATGCAATGTCTTATATCATGTCAAAGCCCATAGGCAGCTAAGCTGAATATAAAATGCAATGTATAATATCATGTCAAAGCCAATAGGCAGCTGAACTGAATATAAAATGCAATGTATAATATCATGTCAAAGCCAATAGGCAGTTGAACTGCTAATGCCATGTCAAAGCCAATAGGCGGCTTAACTGAACAAAACATACCATGTGCTACTGGTGAACATTGAGCAACTAATATGCGCAGTGGTGAAACACAAAGTAATTGGTCAAACAAACTCCATTAAATGGCAGTACATTCCGCCCTTTGACCAATGAATTTTTGTTTCACATATCTCTTGTTTCAAACAAAAACAAAAAACAAAAAACATCAGCACAAAAAAACATTCAGATACATCTACATAGAAAAGACTGGGCAATTTGTACTCTGAATGAGTCTCTAATTCAACAGTGTTAGCAATTTGATGTGGCATGAGTTCTACTCATGTAAAGGTGCACGGTCCACCTGAAAGGTTTTCTGGAAGGTAAGCAAAAGTCAGAGTTTCATACGAGAAGGGAAAAAAAAAACACAGCTTAGTTCCAGAAGGCGCAGTTTGCGCAAAATGGATCCATGGTGCTGGCACTTTACTCAGCCAGGTTCAGGTTGGGGGTTCGGTCCCTTCCCCGACCCCACACGCACACACCGGAAGGGGGACCACACAGCACACTCAGGGACAGTGGCGAAACGTGGTAGGATCTGCAAAAGAAACAAGTATGACTTTTCTTGCAAATAACATTTTTCATTTAAACTGCACCCTTCCTCTTTCTTTCCCTGTTTTATAATCAGCAGGATGTTTTTGGGGCCCTTTGTTATGATTTCTGCAGGTTCTGGAGGGTCACTTGGGGCTTCAGCCCACACATCAACACTGAGGTTTTTATCTGCTGCGCCACAGCTTCCCTTTTCTTTCACTGTCAGAAGGGCTGGGGCAGACTCATTCTTTACCAAACCTCCATTCACTGCACTTTTGTCAATTTGGGCCATTCTGTCTCCAATTTGTATGAATGAATCAGATTCTTTTCTAGGTATCAGCATAATTTCGATTTTTCCTTGGTAATTTGCAGCAATCACTCTCCCTAAAACCTGATCAATTTGCCATTTCTGTCCTGGTAACTTTCCTCTCCCCAACTGCTCTGTGACTGCTTGCATGACAGATTGCTTTTGTGCGTGCTGCACAGTTTTTATCCAATCTAGGGGAATGTGCATCTCTCTCATCTCTGCCCACCTGTAAGTGGCTTTTTCTCTCAGCTGTTCACATTTCTGGGGCACCCACTTAGCCATCCCCACTAAGGCAGAATGCTGGGTGTACACTTCTCTCTCTGAATTTTTCTCATTAACATCTTCAAGGTAATTGAACCAGTTAGGTACAAGCCATGGGGAAAAACAAACAGCTAAAACATTAGCAATGAACCAAGAATCAGCGTAAAAATGACACATCTCACGTAGCTCTTGCTTTAAAATCTGACACACATTATACAATTCTATTCCTTCTCCTGTGCCATAAAACAACATTTCAGTCAATGAATCATTAGTAAAACAAACATGCTTTTTATCTTCAGTGGACACGAATTCAAATGGTGCACACAATTTCACCGGTAACTCTTTTATCTGTGGTACTCTAGCCCTGTCTTGCAAGTACCAGATCCAGTGTATTATTCTAGCTAGGGGCACTATTTTCTTCCCTTGTTCTTGATTTACATGTACATAAGTATTTCCTTCTTGCACTGCGCAGAAACCTAAAGTCTGAATTATTTCATTTGCCAAATCACAAGCGCGCAACTGCATATTATTTTTCACAGTGACCATATACAAAAGTGTTAGGATTTCATTCAAATGAGGGCTATTCTGTTTCCAAAAATCAAACAAGCTAATGAAACTCGGGGTGTCTTGCTCTAAAATCCTTCGTTTTACTTGTGCATTTTGCAACGATAACTCGTAAATCACATTCTGGTCTCTCTCATCCGTGTTATCAGTTAAGGAATGCATCTTGTCTGCCAAAAACCCTGGCTCACACGAAAACTCAGTGCAGCTCGGAGCTGTCTTAACCCCCTCATTACTGGAATGGGACAAGAAAGATTCTTCTACAACAGCATTTTTATAACTTTCAGCATTATTTTTAATTAATGTATCCTGGCTAATTTGCTCAGGTAAATTCATATTTTCATGTTCCAACTTCCTACATTTCTCCTGCATTTCTCTATAAGCCGATAAAGGTATCCAGACCTTTCTGTCATCATTACTTCCAAAAGACACGTTTTCTACATATGTACAACAGAAATTATTTCTCCAAGCACTATCAGGCAGTTTAGCTACACATGCATTTTCAAACATGGTCTGCCGTGCTTCTGTAATTCCCCAAACAGAAAACAATTCACAGTTTTTCTTAGCACCATCGGGCAGTTTAACAACACATGCATTCTCAGACATGGTCTGCCGTGCTACTGTGATTCTCCAAACAACAAAAAACAATTCCTGTAATTCTCCAAACAACAAAAAAACAATTACACTTTTAAAGTGTGCACGTAGAAATCTACCAATTCGTCAAACCCCTTAATCAACTCTTAATGATCGACCCCACTTCTGGTACCAATTGTAGTGCTTTCCTCTTATCTAGTTTCTAAGCACTAACATAACACACCAGAAATGCACTTCTGAGGTCAAAGAAGACTTTTATTGTTGTTAATTCTTCCCCAACCACAATTTTTATGAATGACGAATTAGTAGCTTTCAAGCCCGCGTTAATCAAACAAAATATATCAGTTTGCAATATACACAGCAGGTTATATTTATAAGATATTGAATGCAAAGCAAAACAAATACTTCACCGTGTGGGAAACTATTTACAGCTTCATCTTTCTAAGGTCTGCAAGCTGATGACCCCCTGTCAGCCGCGAGAAAGAGATTCATCTACCCACACGGGATTGCTGGCAGCTGGCGCCAAGCTCCAGCACGAGGTCCGGCAGATTCGAATCTGAATCTCTGCAGCCTGTGTCATTCGTTACAAAGGTGTGCCCCCTCCTCTCAGACCTGGGAAAACTGAGCAAGCCTTTTGGAGACTGGCCAGGTCTCCGAGACTACTCCTGTTCCCAAGCTCAAGCGGAGAGAAAAACACCCATGTACCCTCTCTTATCAGGTCTAGTCTACTGTGAGAAAAACATCTTGGTTCATCTTGTGCAAAAACACAGCTTGGAAAAATACAGCTTGGATTCTCAACTGCAATGTCTAACTCCACGTTAAAGGCAATGGGCAGCTAACCTAAATATCAAATGCAATATCTAGTGTCATGTCAAAGCCAACAGGCAGCTGAGCTGAATACAAAATGCAATGTCTTATATCATGTCAAAGCCCATAGGCAGCTAAGCTGAATATAAAATGCAATGTATAATATCATGTCAAAGCCAATAGGCAGCTGAACTGAATATAAAATGCAATGTATAATATCATGTCAAAGCCAATAGGCAGCTGAACTGAATATAAAATGCAATGTATAATATCATGTCAAAGCCAATAGGCAGTTGAACTGCTAATGCCATGTCAAAGCCAATAGGCGGCTTAACTGAACAAAACATACCATGTGCTACTGGTGAACATTGAGCAACTAATATGCGCAGTGGTGAAACACAAAGTAATTGGTCAAACAAACTCCATTAAATGGCAGTACAGCAATCAAATCCAACAGGGTTAAGGTCTAGTGGGCCAGAAATGATACTTTGCCCAGTTACCTGGTCACCAATTTTAAAGGAAGTTCCCAGCTTTAACACAAGACCACCATAGGAAACAATGGAGAGGTTCTGAGGTTGAGAAATACAGGCAAAAATGCTCATAGGGATGCTCCTGTAGTGGTGTGGTCAATGGGGGTGTTTCTGTTGTGGTTCCTCAGTCCACGGGGGATGTGGTGTGAACCTGGTCATGTAGATCAACGTCCCCCGAAGTCCGCTTTGTTGCAGTAGTTGCACAACTGCTGCTGTACTATTGGCAACAATACACCACAGTTGAAGGCAAAACCTTTGGTGGAGGCTTGTGCCCTTATAGTACAACAAATCAGGTCACCGTCAGCTCTCCGGGGTCCGGCAGACTCGGATTAGGACTTTGGCTATCTCAGATTGCTTTGTTGGGCCACTGGTAGCAGAGAAACGTCTATGGGAGCTACCACTTTACTGAGTTGGGCTCTTTCTACTCTTGTGTCCCTGTAGCAGGTTCCAGGGGACCAGGCGCCTGATCCTTGGAGTCACTGGAGTTTGTGAAGCTGGGAAATCAAGGAGCCACAGGCAGGGTCCCAGCTCACTAGCCCAAAAGTGCATCAGGTGCAGTCCTCTCGGCTGGTGCAGCAACTCTTTGTGAAATCAAATGCCAGCAGGACAAGCCTTCTTCAGTTCTCTCTTCTTTGCCAATTGTGAGCTAAGTGTAGGAGTGCCAGGGGTGCCCATTTTCTCTCAGAAACATCGCAGAGGGGACTACACAGTCACTAGCCAATGGACTACACACCCATGGGAAAACTGGTTCTAGCACTGGTTTCCCCCTCTTGGCCCTGTCTTCTAGATGTCTGCAGGAACAGTGGCCCTTCAAAGGGGGCTACACCTTTGCAGACTTCTTGGGGGAGAAGGTCAAACCTCTTTTCAAAGCTAATGCTTTTGTTCTTGGGCCTGGGAGTCATTCACACATCTCCCCAGGTGCTCAGAACCCTGTCTATGTTTGAATGATGTTTGTGAAGCCACTGTACTAGCTGGGGTGCAGGGCAGCACCTTTCTAAAAGTTGCATGAAATCAATTGTGACATTAGATTCAATCTGACCATCAGATCGGATTACATTTTCCTGTTAATTTGATAAATTACTTAATCTAGTTAGGTGATCCCATTCAGTAGTTAGATGCCTTTAAGTGTAAACTGTTTAACCCTGTGTTGGTCAATGGGGCTCCTAACCTTCCCAAGCAAAATTACAATTTGGAAGTGTTGCCTGAAAGACATATAAAAACATTTGTGTAACTTAAGAATATATTGCTCCCTTCCATAGGATTTGGTAGGCCTGCGTAAGGGAAGTCTTACATACACACTTAAGGGAAGTGATCCCTTTGCCATTGTTCCTTTGCCATGAGGGGTAATAGCAAAGTTGAGTTAGAAGTGTGGCACACTGCCCTTTCAGTCTGCAGTGGCAGGCTGAGGTGTCTTTTGCATTTTGTACACGCAGGATGACACAAGCATGGTTCCAGTCCTGTGTGGACACTCTGCCTTGCATGCCCTGGGTGTCATACACCAGGAATTACAAGTAAGGTAGTGCTTGCCAATTGTGGATACCCAATCAAACATACTTTTGTATAGGATTAAACACTGGCCCTGAGGTCTGGATTTGCAGACCTCAGTGCACTTTCAAAGTCAAAAAACCACAGCATCACTTTAAAAAATTGGGAGTGAACATACAAGAAGATGCATTTCCTTACAAATGTGTATTTTCCCATTGGAGGGCACAATCGCCTCACTAGAGGAAAACACATTTATAAAAAACAAGAAGAAGGAAAAAAAAAGTCTCAAAGGTGGTTGACCCATGTGCTCAGGGCCTACCCCCATCTACATTTTATTTTTGGGGTGGAAATGTGTGCCTCCCTTCAGGAATCAAGGAAGCACGCATTTCCTGACAACCATGGGCCCAACAGGGGGTTGCCCATATGTGAGGAGGGTGACGCACTAACAATTTGTTTTTTTGTTTTTTAAAAAGAATATATATATATGTTTACCTTCCCCTAGGGGAGCGCATCTCAGGGGAAAAACAAAAAAAAAATATTTTGGCCCCCAAGTGGGTCAGCCAGATCACCAAGAAGGCTGATCTCCCTTAACTGATAGTCCCTGGTAGCCTAGTGGGTTTCCTGGCTGCGGATTGCAGTACAGCCCTGAAACACAGGGATACATTTTTCGGCCCTTTTTCCTCACGGAGCAAGAAAGAGAACTTACCTCCTTCTGCTTGCTCCTCCAGTGGGGAATTTGTGATGTCAGGATGCCTCTTGGTGCACTGACGTCACAGATTGGCAGGATGAGGGGATGCCACAAAAGCAATCACACGTCTCCTCTACCCTTAAAAAAAAGGAATCCCATAAAACCCTCCCAGGTGTCAGAAAGTGGCCGACACTAGCACTGGAGAGGGTTTGCGGATATTGGACATTGGCTGACCATCACATTTATTGGGTTAAAACCTGCATCTTGGTAATAAATGGAGATTCTTGTGATTCCAACTGGGAAAAGATATGTTAGGTATAGAAGCTAAAAAAAATGTGAACATTTGCTACCTGTTCAACCTTCTTAAACCAAGGATGTAAGGGATTACGATTGTGTTACTAAAGTTTTGGATAGGCTCAAAAAGTGTTTTACTGAAGAGCAGCATATTCTTCAAAAAGTTTCAATTTCCACACTAGACATCAGCACTTAACTAACCCTGTGAATATGTTTCAACCCAAAGAGCATTAGCAGTAGCTTGTGCCTTTGGGCCAGATATTGACACGTACGTCACAAAACCAATTAATTATTTGCTGTTTAAACAAAATATTTCAAGAACATTTTCATCAACAGAATCCATCTCTACAGGAGACTATTGAAATGCCAATAAGTGTAGAACTTTCAATTGCTTTTTTTAAAGTATTCCAAGAATTTTACTTCTGAGGCGTCTTCTGTATTGACAAATTATACTGTCAACTGAGGGAAGGATACCAAGTTTATAGAATTTCCTTCACAATCGCTGCATAGTTGCAACTCATAAGTTGTGTGCAATCGTTGTGGCAACAAAAGTCATTAATCTCGGTGTAAAACAGAGGGAAAAATAATGTTTTAAATTGGGCAAGATTGGATGTTCATGTGGATATGCTCACGCTTAACAGGAGAATGTCACTAATTCAAAAATGTGTGATACTGAGTAAGTGTCTAAGGATAAGGTATTGTATGCCAACATGATCGAGTGGTGCTGAAGCTGGGTTTGAATTGGTACATTGAAGTAAATAGTTTTCTGAGCAACTGAATAATGTTCTGGGTATTGGTATTGATGAGGAACCATATATTCCTTCTGTGTGTGAGCTTTTTGTTTATGGTAGAAAAGTAGAAGTAGTTGCTTGTTATTTATGACACCTGTTATAAATATTGGCAGAATAAAAAAATTGCAACCGAAACAAGTTCAAAGTATTAGCTTTTGACAGAAAAAAAATATATGATTGTGTTTTTTCATTTCAGATATTTACTTCCTTCCTAGATCTATTCTGAGTAAAGGTTATGTCGCTGTTGATGAACAGGAAGTGTTAGGCTCTTGTCACCAAAGGAAGTGAGGGATTTCCTTAAATCCCAATGCTAAGAATCTGATGTGTATCTTGAAAATGTGACAGACTGTCCAAAGACTGACAGATAATGATGAATATTGCAAGGGTTGCTTGATAAAAATGAGAGGGTCTTATCAAGGAGCATAGAAAAGCTGTCAGTTTCTCTCATTATATTCAGCTTAAGCATAATGCCATTCCAATAAAAGATAAACTTAAATTTGCTCCTTTACCTGTTAGAAATCAACTGCCATCATAATTTAGGATATGTGTAATGACGGTATGACTAAATGCTACTAAATGCGTTTCTCCAATTGTTTTGGTAAGAAAAACAGGCAGTTTAAGATTGTGTGTTGACCTTAGATCAATTAACAAACAAATTCTAGTGAGTTGTCACATTTACCACATATTCAAATGTTATTAGTTATGCTAGTTAGTGTTAAATATTTCTCTATGATTAATTTAAAGCCTATATCTAATGAATAACAATGAGTTTTCACCCTTAAATAAGGATTCCCTTTCTAGCATATTTGATGATGCTAAGAGTCTGAGAGGGCTTTCACTGACCTCGCATCTTATAAAGCATGCTTTAAAAGTCCACACAAAGTAAAAAATATCCAATTTAGGAAACGTTAAGGTTATATCTTGGAACATTGCAGGACCAAAATCCAAATGATCAAATAGTGATTAGGGCTTTATTATTGATGACTTGACATTTGCTTTCGACAAGAAATGTGGATGACTACTTGTGCTTTTGGGCCAGGTTTTAGAAGTTTTCAAATTTTGGCTAAAAACTCTCCTGTGGGATGGGTGGCTGGTGGCTTATATACCTGGGTAAAAACATGTCTTCAATGCATAATAAAGGAGATCTGAAGTCTATGACAGGATATATTCATTTTAAAGTTAACTTTCTGTAATGGTAAATGTATATTGTTGTTTAATGTATACAACAGACCAGCTAATTGCTCTACAGAGTCTCCATCTTTTAGATAACTAGATTGGCTGCATGCAATAAGGATTGTGCAACTCTAATAGGAGGAGATTTTAATGTTAGCTTTGAACCCTCTGTACTCACAGACAATCTAGCTAGCGACAAGAATGCATATTGGGGCATACCTGCAATTGATGCTAGTCCAGTTAAATATTTCTCCAAGTCTGCTCTACAAGATATTGACATAACCTTGTTGAATGACCTCAGTGCATGCAATGGACATTCACCCTCAGATAGTAAGCCTGTTCCAACTTTAAAAACTATAGAAATCACTTGGTTCATCTGTTTGGCAGTCTGGTGTTGTGGAGTGAGCTGGTCAATTTCTATATGGCACCAATGGACAAGTGTGATTGGGACCTTCTAGTTCTCCATAAAGCAGACTTTCTTAAGAACACTTTATCTGTTAGTTCAATCCAGTGAACTCATAGTT
Organism: Pleurodeles waltl; assembly: GCF_031143425.1. Taxonomy (NCBI): domain Eukaryota; kingdom Metazoa; phylum Chordata; class Amphibia; order Caudata; family Salamandridae; genus Pleurodeles; species Pleurodeles waltl. The sequence goes on along the minus strand of NC_090443.1, from coordinate 10,353,109 downwards.
CAATCGTAACAGATAATATGACAAATTGTACATGGGCACTTGTAGACTTTAGTGACATAGCATTAAGTTGTATTTGTGCAAATATGTGTGAGCACCCAACGCTTTTAAAGTGCACAGTAATTGCCCAAGCATCATTCTTGAGATCCATAACACACTTTTAGCAGAGACTAGAGGGCTCTTTGTTAAATCTAAGACTGGGAGAGCAAAGTAGTAGAAAATCCAAGAGAAGCTTGATTTAAACTACCGCCTTCGAAAAGTGGGTCTCATCAATGCTATTGGTAAAAGAGATGCAGTAAAGTAAGCTAGCTCTCCCTGTAGAATAGATAGGCAGGCAGCTAAGAAGACGTGGGAGAATTCTACCATGGAAAATGCAGCTACAATCAAGGATTCCAAGCTGTTTTGGCATTTAATCACACATGGGGGCATGAGGAGATACAACAAACCAGAGGCATACATTTTAGCCGGTGAGTGGGTGCCACACTCTGGAGCCTTCTAATCAACAGAGGCTATTGATCCATCTGCTGCTTCAAATATTGACCAGTCTGTATGCTGAACCACCCCCAGCACTCAACAAATGTTTAGAAAGTCACAGCTGATCTTTAACACTATAACACTGATATAAGGCTACCATATATAAATGGCTTATGTAATGCAACCTTGCAGGGAAGCCCAATCTCAGAATCATGGAAGGTCGCAGAGATTGTCCCCATATTGAAGAAGGAATCCCACAATGATCCAGCCTAATTGACAATTGACAAAAAATATTCAACAAACAGATTCTAGATAAAATTACAGCTTAGATGTCACAAAATAGGAAATTAAGCCCACTCCAAGACAAGCTGGATTTAGATATAAAACAAGCACAAAAGAGAAGGCTTTTTTTATTTCAGCTGATTAGGTGGAAGATTGTGAACACGGGAAAGGGCAGCTTGTACCTTGATTTTGTAGATCTGCGGGCAGCGTTTGATATGGTTCCCAGGGCCATACTTTTTTCAGACCTAGGCATTCCATCTCATATGCTAGCTATCTGTAGATGCTTATACGCAGATGATTATGCCCGAGCTGAAGTGGCCCCAATGTAGAACTCACAAGGAGAATTGAAGATAAAAGAGAGGTTGCCAGAGTTATGTGCTGGCACCAACACTATTCCTTCTTTTTATAAGTGGTTGGGCACTAATGCTTTGGAAAGAATAAAGGATCTAGATTAATTCAGTGGGGTGAGCAAACTGCAAAAAGCAAATGTTTGTTGAAACATAAGTCTTGTGCCATAGTTAAATGTTTAGGGGCTTTAAGAGGCATCCAATTTCCCCTTCACTGTAGGTCGACAGAAATCAGGCCGCCAGTGTTGCAACCTATCGATCAGAATTGTGAGGCAATTGTGGAGTTGAAGACCTTGCACTACTAGAGAATACTTTTATAAGATTGTTTATGAGGCTGCCACAAAGATCTAGGTTTGCAACAGAAACGTTGAGTGTAGTAGATTGAAACCTATTTTATACTAGGTTAGAGTCTGGTCCACTGAAGAACCAGTTCATCTTGGAGCAGAGGTGTGAGGTTCTGAAAAGACTAAAAGCATTGAAGATTCTATGGATAACGTATATTAAAGAGACAATAGCTAACCTGGGTATGGGAGAATTTTGGTCTAACACAGCTTCTAGTGTGTCTAACACATCCTCTATAGTGAAAATGCTTTTGGAGCTATGCACAGGAAAAAAAAGTGAATTAATTTTCCTTGTGGAGTTTAACTTACTCTTTTTAAAAAATAAAGTCAGTTTGAGGAATTTCTAGACCATCTCCAAACCTCACTCTCTGGAAATTGTACATACACCTAAGGCTGGGCTCTCCCCCCGGCATCTTTTACAAGCTGCTGCTCAGATTCAAAGTTAGGTCATGGCTTTTGCCCTGCATGCAATAAAAGCTATGAAGATGATGAGCATACACTTTTTTCGTGTCCAGCATATAAACAGCTTCGATTAAAGTGGACCAAACCACTTTGTTCATCATTGGTGCTTAGGCATTATTGGAAAGCATTAAAGATAGATCTGCAAAACAGAAACCAGACATTCAGTTGTGTTTCCTTTGTCTGAATTTCTCCAAGTGGCTTGGTTTATAAGACCAAAGCAACCTACTATTAAATATTGATCTGTACTTTTGACTTGCCAATTTAACACCTGTACAACAATCCTGTTTTTCTTGTATATTTGTAGCTTAACCCCTTAACAGATTACCACTTTTTTGGCCTTTTGGGGTAGTATGCACTTAGACCTCCATAACTTGTTTTCCACATAAGGTATCCACCCCAAATTTGTGTCCATTTTTTCAAACATCCTGCAATACTAAAGGTACATGGATTTGGGGATTATTCTTAAAGGAACAGAGAAAATAGGCACTATATAGCAAACTTTTGAGTTTTTTTCAGAAAAATGCGAAAAAACTTCAGAAACATTTGTGTTTTTTTTTACCAAAAATTGCATCAATGAATGGTCTGCTTTAGTAAAGTTGTCATCTTACCATCTTTCAGTAACATGCAGAGCTGAATCCAAAAACCCAATTTTGTACCACATTTTTGGCATTTTTCAAACAGGTAGCCATTTTGTCCTATTTTTTGTGGTCTCAACCTACTTCCAGATTGTGGTGCAAACCAGTGTGAAACCAATGAGTGACACAGAAAGCAATAACTTTCTAAAAAGTAGACAAAATTCAGAATTAAGATACAAATCATATGTGTAGATCCCTAAAGTTGTTCCCAAAGAAACTAACTGTTGAAATAAAGAAATATTGAAAATGAGCAGCAAAAAATGGCCTTTTGTGACAATAGTTTTATCTGTAACTTTTTGTCCATATAGCCAATTTACAAAAGCAGTATGCCATTATATCCACTAGGCTCTTCTGGAAGTGGAGATATATAGGGTTTGTAGGTTCTCCAAGAACCCATGGTACTCAAAGCCAACAACTGAGCTGCACCATACAATGGTTTTTCATTGTGTAGAGTATATACCAAATCATATCGTGAAATATGTAGAGTGAAAAATAAGTATCAAGGAAACCTATGCATTTCTGAAATGGGCACAAGAAATGAAGATATAGAAGAGCAGTGGTTATTTGTACATCTCTGAATTTGTGGGTACCCGTACTAGCATATGATTTAGAGAGTATTTCTCAAAATGTCTTCTTTCTTGCAAACTGGCCTACATTTGGAAGGCACAAATGTAGCGAAATCCAATTGTTAACAACACACGTATCTACCATTCAGTCAGTCAAATCTTTATTTCGGCTCAAGGCCATAAAAGCATATGGAAAGATACATAATTATCACATCAATCATGCAATATAAAGTACAAAATGGCTTGGCACATAATATAATTATACAATTAGAATTCATGTTCTTTTCTCCTGAAATATATAATTAAAACTTCCTAAAAGCAACATAAGAGCCATAAATGTGGAAAAGGTAAAGTATTATAAAATAAGGAGGAAATTGGAGTCACAAAAAAATATTACACATCTCGTCCTAATCCATTAGCGATAAGAGATGAGGGACATGCTGGTTACGTACGGCTATCCTCACTAGCAAATATGACAGTGCAGAGCTTGGAAGTGTGATGAATGGAGGCAACAGAAGTCAGATTATAATATGCTTACACTGACTGAACTTACTAACATCCAGTAAGCTTACACGCTAATTAGAGTCCAACTAGCTGTGTTGTCAGATGCCGTATGCTGTTTTCCCCTCGTCCTCCTCATTCTCATCAGGTATCTAGTTAGAGCAAAGCGAAACACGTTGTTATCATAATTCAGTATTCTGAGGGCCTCATTGCACATCCAGACACCCAGCGACCGGAAGAGTGGGATTATGCACTGTCTCCTGCAAGGTAACAAAGCAGAGCAGATCTACCATTCAATGTTCCCACAAGTCTTCCAATAAAAATGGTACCTCACTTGTGTTGGTCGGCCTACTGCCTGCAACAGGAAATGGCCCAAAACACAACATATACATATCACCGTTTTCCACTGAAAAATGACACTTTTTTTAATGTGGTTAGCTGTAGATATTGGACCTTAGTGCAGCTGACACCTAGGCAAACCTAGCAAAAGTGAACAATTTTGAAAACTGGACAAGCAGGGGTGTCCAGTGGTGCAGGACTTGCGTGGCTCTCACCAGTTAATTTTACAAGAAGTCCTTGCAAATGTCAAACTTTGGTAAGAAACAAACATTTTCAAGACATTTATGTGACAGAAAGTCTGGGAATTTTCAGGGAGCCAAAAAACTTCCTATCGCTCTGAGTTCCCACGCGTCTCCGGATAAGAACAGTGCCCCATTTTTGTGAGTACTGCATTCTCGACTATAAGCAGTGCATTGGAAAGCAGCTCAGCACTCTTGAATTTCTGAAGCTTCTTACAAACAAGCTTCTGCGGGATTCCTTTGTGGTGACAACAAACGGTAACACTTGCTGCAGTGCCAGCTTTGTACTGCAGTGCCAGCTTTGTGCAACTCACTTGACAGCTCTACTCCTGTAGAAGTTGTCTACATAAGGGTATAATCTTTGTGAATGAGCTGCTGGACAAGCTCCATATAATCTTTCCGGTGACTTCTAGTGTGGAAGGACAACAAACAGGGTTTAGAATGGAGTACTTCCCTGTATACACTCTCAAGCTGTTCACATAGCTACTAGAACTCTCACACAGCATGTACAACTTGAGTTCCTTTGCTCACAGTGTACTGCCTGAACAGCAGCCACCCTTTGTACAGGATCAAGGATTCATCAATCACTATATTCTTTCCAGGAGTATAAGTCTCTGGAAACCTGGTAGAACAACCTATCATGGTCTGTATGGTCCCGGGACAATGCAGCAGAATTGTAATTGAAATCCAGCATACGCTGCGACAGCAAAAATGATCTCTGCTCATGTAGAGTGCGAAGGTGGGGGTTACCCAAACTATGCAGGTAGACCAGTAGGACTGCAAGCTTGGTTTCTGCACTAACCCCATTTTGAGTGTAAAGCCCCAAAATATCTCCTCAAGGGGAGTGGGAGTCCACTGGTGTACCCTAGAACATGGCCCTAGAGTGCCTCCATTCTCCCTCAGAAATTGTTTGGCATGCAAATTTCTTTGCTGCACAGTTTGCTCAAGGAATTCAACATCGAAAAAGGGAGGGACATAGGCGGTCATTCCAACCCTGGCGGTGCTCCCATGGGCATTCTGACTGCGGCGGTACAGCCGCGGTCAGAAACGGAAAACCGGCGGTGTACCGCCGGTTTTCCGCTGCCCTGGGGAATCCTCCATGGCGGCGCAGCTTGCTGCGCCGCCATGGGGATTCCGACACCCATACCGCCATCCTGTTCCTGGCGGTTTCGGCCGCCAGGAACAGGATGGCGGTATGGGGTGTCGTGGGGCCCCTGGGGGCCCCTGCAGTGCCCATGCCAATGGCATGGGCACTGCAGGGGCCCCCTAACAGGGCCCCACAAAGATTTTCAGTGTCTGCCATGCAGACACTGAAAATCGCGACAGGTGCAACTGCACCCGTCGCACCCCTTCCACTCCGCCGGCTCCATTCGGAGCCGGCATCCTCATGGAAGGGTGTTTCCCGCTGGGCTGGCGGGCGGCCTTCTGGCGGTCACCCGCCAGCCCAGCGGGAAACCCAGAATAACCGCTGCGGTCTTCTGACCGCGCAGCGGTATTCTGGCGGCTCCCGCCGGCCCTGCGGTTACCGCGGCCGGCGGGAGTCAGAATGACCCCCATAGTCAATTGGTAAACAAAATGGTTGTTTCAACTTTATATCCAGCGTTGTCTTTGGAAGGTGGAATGTGGGGCTGAACTAAATTGGTGAGCTACTAAGAGAGCACTTTGTCTATGCTTGCCGCCGCACATGCGTGCTTTTTGGGCTGTTATAAGCTACTATGGTCGCTCCGCTGCGCGTGTGAAGGGATAGCATGATTGCCAACATCATGACCCTCAGAATCATTGGAAGATGAGTTGTTGGATAGTACTCAGCCAACTGATAAACCACTTCCAGATTCTGATCCATTTTCCTCTCGCTCAGATGCTGTTTCAGTATCAAATGTCTCAACTCTTGATCCTGCCTCCATAAATCAAGTTAGGGCCTGGGCAGCAGTCATCCACCGAGACGGCATTTCTGCTGACTGGCTAAAACCTTCCTTCTAAAATACTGTCTAACATAGCAGGTAGATGGTTTGCTCTCAGTCAGGCTGTGGTTGTGTGTGTTGTGAGAGGTGTGCAAAAGTAAATAAAGAAAAAAAAAGTATCTTTCCAGATAATGCTGCAGGTTCTCCACAGACACTAAAGAAGACAAAAAAGACACAGGCCCTCATTATGAGATTGGTGGCAAATGCCGCCTACTGCCACGGCGATGGCCGCCAACGTACCGTCACCCTGGCTACCGACCATCCATGCCATTATGACCGTAGCCGGAATTCTGCCAGAAGGCCGGTGGAATTCCGGCGAAGGTCATGGCGGCAGACGGCGGTTAGATGATAAGTTCCATGATACGGCCTGGCGGTGTTTTGCTGGCGGATGCTGCAGCTGGCAGCAGTGCCGGATCCCGTCTCCTGCCGGAGGACCCCCTGCAAGCAGGTAAGTTTTGGTTCTCCGACAGGAGAGGGGGTGGGGGTGTTGTGTGCATGTGTGGGGGGTGTGTTACTGTGTTTGACTGCGTACATGTGTGTGTAATGAGTGTGTGCATGAGAGGTTGTGTGTGTACATGCATGTTTTGTCGTGTGAGTGCGTGTGTGCCTGGATGTATGTTTGTTGCTGTGAGTATGTATGAATGTATGCATGCGTGGGTGAATGTGTGTATGCATGTGTGTATGGGTGTGTATGTACGTGCGTGTATTTGTGTATATGTGGGGAGGGTGTTGGGAGGGTGGGGGAGGACTCTGGGGAGGGGTGGGGAAAGGGGGACTGGGAAGACCCCTATCAGTGCCAGGGAAGGAGTTCCTGGCACTGATAGTGCCTACTGCCATGGTTTCCGTGGCGGTACAGATACGAGAGAAACCATGGCGGTAGGCAGATCATAATTCCATGGGTGGCAATTGTGGTCGTAAGGGTTTGTGGGTGGGTGTTTTATATTGTATTGGGTGTGTGGGAGTGGTGTGTGTATGTGTATCAGGTGTGTGTATTTCGATTTGTCCAATGTGGTAGTGTTTTGTAAGTGTGTGTGTATTTTGAGCTCGGCGGTGTGTACCGCCAATGGAATACCACGGTTGAAAGACCGCCACGTGGATTCGTGGGTCATGATAGTGGGGGCGTATTCCTATTGGCGTGACGGTGTCGGTTTTGGTATCGCCAGTTTATCACTGACCTTGGTGTGGCGGACTTGTGTGGGCGTCTACATTTTGGCGGATTCCGAGCTGTGGGTCATAATAGCTGTGGCGGAATTCCACGGCCACGGCGGTGTGTTGGCGGTCTTCTGCACGGCGGTAAGCAGCATTTACCACCAATGTTGTAATGACCCCCACAATGTCCGGCCACTCCCTGAGTGTGTATAATGCAACCACAAGGCATCCAAGGATAGTGTCAGGGAGTCCGGATCCTCGGGGTTTGCGCCTGTTCCCAATACGTCCACCTCTTGCCAGCTCCAAACTCTACTAGCCATTGTAGCACAGAGTTAAAGAATGGCCAAGTGGAGGATGGGGTTTTAGTTTGGGAACAGCGGGGAAGGAGACCTGTGGAAGTAAAAGTTAAGAACACATTAACCAGATTATTCACATTGACTTTCATAAGCTTTGTTTATAATATCTATATACTGATAACATGAATGATCAAGAGCTTTCCTATATCATGACCTTATTAGCTCTGAGTACCTGGAAAATAAATAAGGATTATGCAAGCTTTCATATGAGAGTTTTGTAAAATACAATCGTGTGCTCTGAGCCTTGAACTGACTCAAGTTATTTCTTTGAATAGAAACTACTTAATAACAGTGATCAATAAGCACATTAGTTTTCAGGGATAAACTGCGTTAGACTCATGAATGATACTGCAAGGACACACTATAACAGTAATCAATTAACATAATGGTTTTTAGGAATAAACTGTGATAAGCTCATGAATGATACTGCAAGGATACACTCTGTCTAGACTTTCAAGATTCACTTGCTTAGGAATTATTATACACTTTGTCTAGAATTTCAAGATTCAATTGCTTAGGAATTATTATACACTTTAAATATCAAACTGTTCATCAAGATTTCAATGTCTAGAAATGATCGTTCTAGCTGCGGATCTGAAACACAAGGGTTAAATGCCAAGAATGACTCTTGCACTCTGCCATTGATTCAACCATCAGTATTTAAATGTCAAAATATGATCGCGCACTCTGACGATCTGAGTTGCCAGTTTTAATTGCCAAGAATGACTCGCGCACACTGATGCCGATTCGACCATCAAAGTTCAAATGTCAAAACATGATCGCACACACTGCCGATCTGAACTACAAGCGTTAAATGCCAAGAATGAATCGCGCACACTGCTGCTGATTCAACCATCTAGGTTTAAATGCCAGGATACGATCGCGCACACTGCCGATCCTAACTGCAAGAGTTAAATGCCAAGAAGTAATCGTGCACACTGCTGCCGATTCAACCATTGAGGTCTAAATGCCAAAATACGATCGCGCACACTGCCGATCCGAACTGCAAGAGTTAAATACCAAGACTCAATCGTGCAGTCTGTTGCCGATTCAACCATCAAGGTTTAAATGCCAAGATACAATCGCACACACTGCTGATCCGAACTGCAAGAGTTAAAAGCCAAGAATCAATCGTGCAGTCTGTTGCTGATTCAACCATCAAGGTTTAAATGCCAAGATACGATCGCGCACACTGCCGATCCGAACTGCAAGAGTTAAATGCCAAGAAAGAATCATGCACTCTGTTGCCGATTCATCCATCAAGGTTTAAATGCCAAGATACGATCGCCTCACACTGCCGATCCGAACTGCAAGAGTTAAATGCCAAGAAAACCATCACATACGGAGATTCAACCAAAAGTACCAAAACTCTAGTATTTCTGAAAACACAGTCTGGCCTAACCCGACCTCCGCCTTACCGCCCTGCTTGAAGATCACCAAGCAAATGAAGACAGAGCCTGGAAATCCTAGGTAGGCCTTCGGAACAGGAGCTCAAGAAAATGCTGCTGCTCTGCACTGGGACCTCTGAATAGTGAGCACGTGGAGCTGGGCTGGGTCCCTTAAATAGGCTCAGGCCCCTACCACGTGCCACACCCAGCCAGTGTGCAGGAAAGGATTCTAGAAAGGCTTGGAATAGGGACCACACCCTAACCATACCCTGTAATCCTGCAGCAAAGTCTTGAAAATGAGCAATGCATTGCAAACAGCATAAATGATGTTTCAATATGAATCTCTGCAATGCAAAAGGTTAACATACTGCATTAACACATAATGCATGAATTATTACATTACATAAGGATTGGCTTTTAGCATTACGTCGCCCGTAGAGCGCGCACTGTCCTGATGTTGACAGCATAGTATACAAATATGGGCCTAGGTACCACAGGCCGGTGATGCTGATGTCACACCGCTCTTGGCCCATCTGGTGGCACAAGGCTCTCAACAATATTCAAGAAGACATGCAAAGTCTAGCATTGTGGCCTCATCCTTGACTCATAGCTATGGAGTACATTAAGGTACCCCAAAAGGCTTCCTAGTGTTACTCTGTGTGGTGGTGTATTACATGGACCTTGTCAGTGCATTATTGGTGGACAACCCCCATGGATAATCAGGATGACTCATGTAAACTTATGGATGCCAACATTGAGCTGTAGAAAAGGCCCATACCTCTACCCAATCTGCTGTCTACTTGCATTACAGTTCTCTCAATACTTTCCTGCACATAAACCATTCATGGAATAGTCCTACATGGCCAAAATGAGCAACAGGATGCAGGACAAAAGGAAACAGGTGAGCCAAGGTCACATCAATGTACACATCCTTGTTCAGGCTCTAATGGGGATGTCTGATCAGTTTGGGACTATGCCAGGTCCACATGTGTCGCTTTACATGTCACAGTGTCAAACTAAATGAGTGTTGTATGTGAGCAACCATTGCTGTGCACAATAATCACTGCCTTGATGTAGAGCGTAGTAATGGTCTGGTATATGCTGTCTTGCTGTCCTCAATATTTCAAAGGTTACGCCAAGGCATGCATGATGGTCTAGCATTACAGCATCAGCATGAGTGAGAATCATGTGCCCCCTAATTTATGTATACACCTTCACATGCTAGCAAATTTGAAAATGGCACTTTAAGTGCCACAGTATTCACGCCAGGTGCTGGTTGGTAGAAGTGCTGCAGGAGCACAGTGGGCTTTTGCACACACTTTGTTGCCCCCGGGGTCCCTGAAAATGCCTGAAGGTGCTGCACATGCTTGTGGCAACATACATAACAAAGCTGTGGCATTGGCACACTTAAACTGGCTATGGCATTGACAGAGAGTGCACCGTCTTGTGCATGTGTCTGTGGGCCCATGCTAATGTGAAAATCACTCTGATTTGGACCATAAGCCGTATGTAAGATGTGTGGTCACAGGAAAAGCCAAGATCCAGAGGTGCACTGGTTGTGATCCCCGAGATGGGAGCCCCATAGAGGGAGGAATGGGGGCATATGGCATCTGTACATCACCTTCCAGGTGGGTCCAGTCCATTGCAGCACTTTCCTCTAAAGGAAACTGTAAACCCCCCCCCCAAGTTACCCGACAGCATGCTGCCTGCACTGTGGTACACAGCACAGATTGCCAGAAGTCTGCGCTGTCTTAGATGTGGGTGCACTGACCCCATGCCTGTGCAAGCTTGTGGCATCCCCGGGGGTATCACAAGCAATGTAATCGGGTGCCAATACTTATTTGGCACCTCTTGTAAGGTGTGCTGTCGTGCTAACGGAGGGATTGGCCCTATGCATAGTTTGATCCCAGTAATGCACGCACTCTCACATATGTACAACACTGTAAATACAAACATTAGACACATGCAAAGACAGTAAGCAGGTCACCTCAACTTTTCACAGTCAACACAGCAATCCGTGTAAATGATTACATGCTTTTCACATCACACTACACACAAAAACCCAGATTTGCACCATTGCATCAAAAATAAAGATGCATTAGCCTAAGGAGTGATTTTTACAGCCATTGCGCCAACCTAAAATGAAGCATCTGACACGTCTGAATTTCCACATGGTGCTTTGTCAGGCCTTCTGCGAAATCCACGCATTGGCTGGGAGTCTCAAAAAAATAGATGCATCAGCTTAAAACATGACGCATCTGCACATGAAGTGATGCTATGGCTCAGCCATGCTGCAAACCAGGAAATGTGAAGCTACTTTCATTTTCCTCTTTGACTCACAGTCCATTTGTCTGTGCTTGTGATTGGGTGTGTGTTGGTTTTGCTGGAAAGAGGAGTGGTGTTTTTGGAGATTGTTGTACTGTCTGCTGTCCCTAAAATATACATTGGCCCTCATTCGGACCTTGGCGGGCGGCGGAGGCCGCCCGCCAAAGTCCCGCCGTCAGGTTACCGTTCCGCGGTCGAAAGACCGCAGCGGTAATTCTGACTTTCCCGCTGGGCTGGCGGGCGGCCGCCTTCAGGCCGCCCGCCAGCCCAGCGGGAAAGAGGCTTCCACGATGAAGCCGGCTCGGAATCGAGCCGGCGGAGTGGAAGCTGTGCGACGGGTGCAGTTGCACCCGTCGCGTATTTCACTGTCTGCGCAGCAGACAGTGAAATACATTTAGAGGCCCTCTTACGCGGGCCCCTGCAGTGCCCATGCCAGTGGCATGGGCACTGCAGGGGCCCCCAGGGGCCCCGCGACCCCCCCCTACCGCCATCCGGTTCCCGGCGGGAGAACCGCCGGGAACTGGATGGCGGTAGGGGGGGTCGGAATCCCCTCGGCGGCGCAGCTAGCTGCGCCGCCTTGGAGGATTCCAATGGGCGGCGGTACACTGGCGGGAGCCCGCCAGTGTTGCCGGTCCGACCGCAGCTTTACCGCCGCAGTCGGAATGCCCATTGGAGCACCGCCGGCCTGTCGGCGGTGCTCCCGCGGTCCTCCAACCCGGCGGTCATGGACCGCCAGGGTTGGAATGACCACCATTGTCCTTTGTAATAGTATATTGTATTGTTTTGTGCTGTTTTGTTGGGTGTACATCTTTAAGGGTATTATTATCGTTAGGGGTAGTTGTCAGTAGTTTGGGGTTTTTAGGGTTTGTTTTGCTTAAGATTGTGTTTGGGGAGGGACATGTCGGGGAAGGGAAGTGCATGTACCATGAATGCCTAGGAGTTTGGTGGGTTCATGTGGTTAATCACCCACTACCTGCCCAACATTGTAGCCAGTGGAGGAAGGGTAATACAGGGGTACAAAATGGAGGAGCGCAAGCTGAGGTGGGAGAAGGTTTGGTGCCATGTGCAAAGATTGTTCAATGTAGATCTGGAAACCGACCAACTTAAACTTCGCTGTGCAGATGTCATCAGTTGGGAACATGACCTCCTGAATTACCTCGGAATCGAAGTTGGTGAAAACTGTTGGTAAGTACACAAAGTTTGTAAATTGTTCCTTAGGTCTCATTTGCCTATAGATGGTTTGTGCTCATAGCGTATGTGGCAAAGATATGTGTTAGCGCAAAATTCCATGCCACACAAAACATTTTTTAAAAGCCGAATCATGCCACAGAAGCATTCAAACACTGGGCTGTCATGAGTCCGCAGTGACCAGTGGCCTTTTCAAACTTAGTGGACAATTTCTCTGTTTGCACAACAGTGCACATGTAAACAGACGTGCTGTGAGAAAATGTGCACTTTTCCTTTTCACGTCCTGCCCCCACGGCACCTCCTAACTTGTAATGAGGTATGTGCTCTTTCTGAAGCTGTACTTAATTATTACACTCCAGTTGTTCATGTCTCATGTAAATGGGGCCCTATGTATGTTACTTTATCCGAAGGTCTGAACAGGCCGAACTTTACACATCTGAACATATCTCATACATGTTGGTGTTCATCTAAAAAAAAAAATCTTTTGGGATGCACAGCACATGTTTTGTCAATGTCTAGAACTACACAGCACTGACAGCTACTGATCTCCGTTAGGTAAGGGAACAAGGGTGGCTAATGTGTGTTGTATATAGTGCAGTCATGTACATGTAAAGAAAATACCAAGGCACATGTATTGCTATACCTTACTGTGTGTGGTCTGTGAGTTATTTAGGTGCAGAAAGCCATGAAAGCCTGCTGCCTTTGTAGAATTTTGTTGTAGCGAGTTACTTTAACTGGTTCTGCAATGTGCCCACCTGATGTATGTTTTGGCCCATCATATGTGAACACACGTCAGCCTGCCTTACCAATGTATATTATTGAGGCATGGCACATGAGCCATTTGATTTGTTACAATCAGAAGGGTGATATAGCCAAATGCTATTCATATGTATTGTGCTACATTTGGCCACAGTCCATGTGTCCTAAAATCACAGTGTAATATATCATGTTACGTCTTGTAGGTGAACTAGAGCCTTACACAGCCTGAGAGGTAAAGAGCTTCAGGGATCCAGATGCTACCAGTGAGTGTCATTCTGAATATGTATTGTGTAGTGCAAGGATTGTGTGCAATGTTTGAAGCTTTGTGCAATGCCATGTTCAGTGTGCATCCCTTACACTGAAAAATCCATATGCAACAAGAAGATTTTGACATTAATGTAGATGTGAATTATTAGATATGCAGTCACATTTGACTAATGTCAAGGTGGATATATTTGCCATCACAGAGGGACCATACGCTCAATGGTCTGACTGAAGAGCAATGACCACAATGCCATTGTATATGAGAATTTGTGGTAGTAGATTCATAGGTGGACATGGCTGGGAATGGGAAAACTAGCAAATGTACTTCAGATACAGAGATCTACTGTTGTTACTCACATTGCAATCTCTGTACGATGTGTATGGCTACTCAATCAATCAGTGTTCTCTGAAGCGCGGCTAATCACCCCTGGGTCTCAAGGCGCTGTTAGTGAGTGTGCTGCTCAATCGAAGAGTCAGGTCTTCAGGTCCTTCCTGAACTACTTCAGTGATGCGGTCTACCTGAGTTTGAGAGGTAGTGTGTTCCATGTCTGGGCTGCGAGGTAGGAGAAGGATCTTCCTCCTGCTGTGCTTTTCCAGATCTTGGGAACGGCTGCAAGGGTGAGCTGGGAAGAGCGGAGATGTCTGTTGTGTATGTAAAAGGCAAGGAGGTGATTTAGGTGTGCCAGTCCTATTGTGTTTAGTGCCTTGTAGGTGTGGATCAGAAGTTTGTATGTGATGTGCTTGTTGACTGGGAGCCAGCGTAGGTCTCTGAGGTGGGAGGAGATGTGGCTGGGTCGGGGGATGTTGAGGATGAGTCTGGCTGCTGCATTCTGGATTCTTTGTAGTCTTGATTGTAGTTTCTTGGTGATGCCGGCATAGAGTGCATTGCCATAGTCCAGTTTGCTAGTGACGAGATTGCGTGGGTGACTATCTTCCTCATGTCGGATGGGATCCACTTGAAGGAGCAGGAGTGTGTGGAAGCATGATGATGGGATGGCATTGACTTGGCAGGTCATTGATAAAGAGGAGCCCACACAGGAGGGGTGGTTCACACCACAGTAATGACATAAAAACTATGGGGATGATTTACTAAGAAATGGTGCAGCTTGGCACTGCATGCCAGCTTGCTGTGCTGCTCTGCATCATTTTGAAAGTGCAGGGATGCATCATATTTACAGAAATACAACACATCCCTGTTTTTTCCTCTGTGCTGGCACACAAACTGCTGCCTATTGCCAACACAGGCACCCTTGCGCCATGGTGCAAGGGGTCTGCATTGCAGGGGTAATTAATAGTTGTTTCTTCTTTCTGTGTGTGCTGCCAAATGAGAGAGAGAAATAATGTTATTTTTCCCTTTGTGCCACTTTAACGCCACACCTGAGGTGATATAGGAATCTGACGCATTCCTAGCCTTGTAAATCTGGGAATGCATCAGATTCCATGGGTGTTGCATGGGAACACCCTCAGCAATACCCATGGAACACTGTGCCAAAGCAGCGCAAAATAAAATGAGACTCCGGCGGCTCAGTGTGCCTCCAGGGGCTTGTAAATGAGGCCCTGTGTGCCATATTTGCAGTGTCACGACAAGCATTATGGAGTCTTATAAA
This sequence comes from Pleurodeles waltl, assembly GCF_031143425.1. NCBI lineage: Eukaryota > Metazoa > Chordata > Amphibia > Caudata > Salamandridae > Pleurodeles > Pleurodeles waltl. The sequence continues at coordinate 10,337,929 of NC_090443.1, read as the reverse complement.
TATGGCCCTGCTGTGAGCGCCACATGACCCTCGCAAAAAGTGAAGTTCTGCTGGGACTGAGGAACTTGTGGATAAGCCACTAAGTGTAGCAAGAAAAGATGTAAACATTCCCCACATGGTAAGGTATTATCAGTGCTCTCTCATGTTGTTTATGCCCCATATTCTAACCTGGACACATCAGCAAATCTATCCCCTGTCATCTGTCATATAGCAAGGTGTGTAAGACCGGAGGGATGTCTGCACAGCATTGTAATCCAACATGCCAGTGCCCAATCCATCTTCCGATTGTGTTGGCCATCATAGTTTCCAAAATTTTATAGAAACAGGATCACACTTTGGACAGCAATAGCTATTTACATCACAAGATGCTTGTGCAGATGAGATGTAGGCATGCATGCACAGACACATCAAATGGATGTGCTGATTGCTGATGTTCAGCAAGGTTTTAAATATGACATGTAGGGACAGAAACTGGGCTGTGTAGTGGGTCAAATCCTATTACATTGGGAGTATGTAAAGAGTCCGGCATGGTCCACCATGGACTTACAGGAGTTCATATAGGAGATGTTTTATACATCTTTGCGTGATGTGATTGAGCTATCAACCTTCTATTCTTACATCTAATACTTGGCGCATGTTAAGTTTAGGTAGCAATGTGTCTAGATATGTGTCCTTGCCACATCAGGCACCCAATGTTGTGACACAATACATGTACTTTGCAGACTTTGCTCATCTTACTTTGGCTAATGGCAATGGAATCAAAGCCAGTGCACGATGCAGAAGGTACACTAATGATCAGTATACCGTGAGATGGGTACCATATCATGGTTACAAAACGGCATTGTTCCTAAGCATACTCAATATGGACATGGTCATACTTAGATGTGCCAAGATGATGCATTTCAATTAAGCAACATTTGCGTAGCCTTGGTACTTTGGCTATAGTAAATTGGGAGATGATAGTTAATAGGCAAATGTGTGCTCACATTGACCTTCGAGATAATATTTGGGATATAGGAAGTGCAACATGTGATGTTTGAAGATAGAATTAACATATCATGATTATTGTACCAGTTCCTAGTTACCCTTTGTATGACATTATTCCTTTCTAATTAAACAGACAACATGAATCCTGCACAGAAGAAGCTGCACTTAATCAGGGAGGAAAAGTACAGCCACATCCTGCTTGTGTACAAAGCCTATCAGGCTTTGGCTAAAAATCATGACGTGGAGAAGGCATCTGGAAAGTGGGGCTGTGGTTCTAAAAATTCTGGACCCATGTAATTTACTTTGCCACAGCAGTACGATTTTAGTATCAAAAGACCGATAATGACTAGTACACTAAGCATGAGCATTTTCGCTCAATTCCAGCAGCGTTTTCACCTCGAAATCGCCATTTTCGTCCTGCACTCGTGGCTCCCATTTTATACACGGCAGCCATTTTTAAAAGTTGCCCTCACATAGGCTTATAATACAGTCAGATTTGATTCCAAGGACACGTACACCTTGATTGACTTTTCTCTGACCTGGGCAAGCTGGAACCATTGCCTCAGGCCAAACCTGTTTGGTCAGTCCCTCTCCCAGTGGCCGAATCAGATAGCATCGAGGCACACCATGCCATAAAACCCTTATTATCGCTCACACACCCTGCCTAATCTTGCTCACACCTGCACCTGCTCTTTTCTTCTTCTTACTTTACGAGGGGGAGGTGCCCGTTTTTATTGGGGGTCCACACTTATCTGATGTAAAATACAAGGCCTTGCCGGGTAATTTATTATGGGTTGGATGACATGAAATATGAGGTTTCATCATGACACTGTTTTTTCCTTTGTAGTGAAAACATGTGAATGACCAACCAAAATGTCAAGAATGTTTGCCTGAAGCTTAAAAAACTGTATATAAGGAAACCTGACTTTGCATTGAAACACAGTCTCCTGAGAACATACAAACCGTGCTGTTGTACTTCTAGGACGCTTGTTACTTGGCTGCAGCCAATAAATTCGATCTTTGACTTCACCTAGAAGACTCTGAGTTTCTGTGGTCTGAATCAGGAAAGTACCCGAGGTCTTTGGGTGTACCCTGGCACCGCTGGGTTACCGGATCAGTACCGGTTCTGAAAAACCCAGTACCTCAGGGCATCTTCCCACAGGGACCACCAACAGTAGACAAACCTACCAAAGGCAAGGCATGAGTAGCAGACCAGGGTGGGCCTGCAGGACCAGTTGCAAGCACCTCCACTGGAAAGCAGGCACTACAAGTACACCACGCTCCACCCACAGGATCCAGTAGCACCTTTGAGCAGGGCATGAGGAAGGACATTTCTGATGTGAAATTCAGAGTGGCAGGGTTTGAACACAAAATAGACAATGTCATAATGCTACTCACAGAAATAAAGCAAGCTGTGCAGAGACCATCACACCGGAAATGAGCCAAAGGGACTCTTTCTTCCCTTTCCTTCCCTTTGTATATAGTTTTTTTTTTAAATATAGGATGTTTTTATAGCTTAGTTTAGGGTTAGTTGTTGTAGAATAGGGTAGGTATAGCAGTTTATAGGTTAGCAGAGGTGGGAATATTTTTAGGGGTTTGGAGTATTTAGATTTTTTTGTGGGTGGGGTTTGATGTACAGTATACATGTTTAAAAAAATAAAAATACAAAATATAGCATTTTCAAAAAATGTTTAAAATATATATCTTTGTTTAGTATTATATACTTAGATAGTTAATGTATAGATGTAGTTTCTGCTCTCTTTGCCAAAAGACGTGTTTTAAGGCAGGAGGGGGTGACGTTCATCATGTTGTGTTAAATGTATAGAGTAAGGTCAGTTAAGTTAAAGTGGTTGTAATTAGTATTAAAGTTAAGATAGTGTAGTTCATGTTAAAGTTAAAATAGTTTGGTTTTGTAGGGTAAGTAGTTTTAGTCATGTACATTTTTAAGGTTACATTAAATATCATTGGGCCCAATTCACAAAGGTAAACTTAGACCAAAGGTGTAAGTTAAGACCAAAAGTGTAAGTTTAGACTAAAAGTCTAAGTTTACTTGTAGTAAAGTTAGGCTTTTTGTCTGAGTCTAGACCTCAAGTAAAAAGTTAGACTAAAAGTCTGTGTAGCTTTGTTTCCGGCTTCAATCCACACATGTCCCTTTGTCAATTAGTTTGTACATTTGCCTCACACAATACGCCATGTTCAACGTAGTCCTGACTCAAACACACATACACCACACAGGTTGCACCAAGGGGGTCATTCTGACCCCGGCGGTCTCAGACCGCCGGGGAAATGGGCCGGCGGGAGCACCGCCGACAGACCTGCGGTGCCCCGCAGGGCATTCTGACCGCGGCGGTTCGGCCGCGGTCAGACAAGGAAAACCGGCGGTCTCCCGCCGGTTTTCCGCTGCCCTACAGAATCCTCCATGGCTGCGGAGCGCGCTCCGCAGCCATGGGGATTCTGACACCCCCTACCGCCATCCTGTTCCATGGCATGGGCACTGCAGGGGCCCCCGTAAGAGGGCCCCACAAAGTATTTCAGTGTCTGCTATGCAGACACTGAAATACGTGACAGGTGCCACTGCACCCGTCGCACCTTCCCACTACGCCGGCTCAATTCTGAGCCGGCGTCCTCGTGGGAAGGTTGATTTGCCCTGGGCTGGCGGGCGGCCTTTTGGCGGCCGCCCGCCAGCCCAGGGCAAATCCCAAAATACCCTCAGCGGGCTTTAGACCGCGGAGCGGTATTTTGGTGGGGGAACTTCGGCGGGCGGCGAAGTTAGAATCAGGCCCTAAGTGTTTTTATTTACATGTGAAAATAATAAGAGGGTTCACAGGCAGCATTTGTAGGACAACACCACCAAAAGATGTATAGAGCCAGTGGATGCCAGAGTTCATGGGGGGAACATGTCATGGGACATATGGAGGAGAGGAGTGCTTCAGTGAGGAGGAGGACCACATTGCTATTAGACTAGATTGGCCACATTGACAGTCCAAAAAATGTAAGGTCAACAGGTGGTGAATGAAATTGAGGACAGTGCCAGTTCATTTTACACTGGCATGTTCATAAACACAGAGCAAAGGAGAAACTGGGTATGTGGCAGAGAGAACTGCTACCCAGCACTTTTGCGGGTGAAAGAGATGCATTCCAAATCTATCAACAGCAGCTTTCATCTGTGGCAGTGCATAAGGCAGCACAGCAGCAAGGATGATCTGCTGGTTTTGCAACACAGCAGCAACGTCACAGTAGTAGGCACCCATGGTAGCGATGAAGGAGTCCTGCTTCCTCTCCATGGGCTCCAAGATGCTTCTGAGTGCCCCCAGATAGGTATATACCTCACTGGTGCCACTTTGGCATTTAATCATGCTTCTGCCTCATGACACCAGCTATGTCTGCTAGGAACTGCTAGAGGCCAGGGAGCAGAAAGTAGGTGCCTCATGGCTGCAGAGTTGTCCCTATTTGGACTGAGGCACTGATGGATTGTCTCTATAGTGCCTGCCATTGTCTCCATCTCTGCCTGCACCTAATCTGCCAGCTTCCACTGGACTCCTTCTTCCATCTGCTGGAATATTAATTGTAGGTCCTGGGAGGACAGGGCTGTGGGTGAGGTGGCAGGTGGTGTATGTTGGATGGTAGGCAGATTATCTGTTAACTCTGCAATGCTGTTGACCCTCTCCGTTGCCGAGATGGTGTCTGTATGATGTCCAGGATTTGCTGGAGGGTTTCTGTTTTTATGGTTTGAGCTAGTCATCCACATCATCACTGAAATCCAGGACAGTCTGCTGGCCAGGAGATATGGGCTCATCCTCTGCAATGAGATAGAGAAATGGTAATAGTGATCTCGATTAAATGTTGACATGAGTAATCAGGTTGACAATCAAGGTTTCAGATTCAGCAATTTCAGTTTAAAAGTGATGCAAAGGACACCTGTTACGCATGGGTATTGATGACAAATTGCACTGTAGTTCCTTTACAGATGTCAGTATCTTTGCATTGTTCTTGCAAGCACTGTGTGCGTACTCTGAGGGAATGTGCCCAGTCCTACTGAGTAGATTACGATCACTGACATTCACCCCATTTCATCATAATCCAAGTTGGTTATCTGCAGAGTGTCACACATCATTAATATGTGTGCATGCCTCCTCTGTTTACCTACTTTTGGGTCCTGGGACACAAGTTAGTGCCACATAGTGATGTTACCCAGATCATACATTCACTTTCATGTGTCTATGAAACGTAGACTAGGCGTAACCGTATACAATGGAGCTACATTTGTTTTTGATGGCTATGGGTCAGGCATCACCCCACATGGAAGTAGTGCTGGAAATAGTGGCAAGTACCTACCTATGTTTCCAACATCACTAGGCCCACCTACTTCAGCCTCTGACCTTCCATGAGTCCTGCCCTTTGTGGGGGCAAACTAGTTCTTCCTGTACCTTGACAGACCCTGTTTCTCATCATCCAAAGTAGACACATGTTGCATGGTGAGACAATTTTCCTTCAAACTTCCTCCTGTCACATGCTACATCTTCCCCCAGATCAACATGACATGTAGGATGTAGTAACCCAATGGGCTGTTCTCTGCCATCCCTACCCAGCTGTGACACAATTGTGGCACAGTCATACACAGCAGTGCATGTGTATTGGTGAGGCTACCTTTCAGTACACGTGTCCAACCCCACCTGCCTGGTTTGCACAGTCTTCCCGTTCAGACCGAGTGACAGTTTTACGTGCACAGCCAGCACCTACAATACACAGCAGTAGCAGTGGCGCACCGTGACCACACATCATCATTAGTTTTGACACAAATGGGACTCTGGTGCGCACCTCTTGCATTCCCCCCACACCCAGTGTGATTTAGTAGATGAGAGGAGTTCAGGTGGTCTCTTCCATGCCAGCTGACATCTGTGTGCTCTCACCCTCCACAGCAGGTCTGATGTGTGCAATGTAGTTTCATGCAGGGTAATATAGACATTGCTCTTGCCATGGCCCTACTGTGTAGATACTTCCTGTAGCCCACACCTGACCCCCCCCCCCTTTGATGTGTGGTTTCTCCTCTGACACACCCATTCCATTCCGAGGATTTACAGTCTAGATTATTGTGAATGGGCCACAAGTGAGACCGAATAGGTTCATGGTGCAAGGTGGCCTGCATTGTCACAGTCAGGTTGTGCAGGAAAGCAGTGTGAATGCATGATATATTATTCCAGGCCATAGTTTCTGCTGTGTATTCTGGAAGTTGTAGATGTGGTGAGTGATTTTGTACATTGCACTTCAAGTGCAAGTATACAAAGAGAGGTAAACATGGACTGATGTTACACTTTATACAATGACAGGAGGAAGGTGACAGAGCTGGACTGAGCTGTGGAAATTGTAACTGGTCAGTGTAAATTACATTTATTTGATGTTTAACCATAGATGAGCCAGCATACTACCCTTTGGCCTGCAAACAGAGTGGTGGAGCACTGTTACATAGCTGCCTGCACTTTATGACAGTACCTAGTTGCCACATTGCCCCTCATTGCAATTTCCCATATGGGTCTTGTTGTTCATCATAGGCCGCACTGACCTGTCCTGGGACTCCTGCCACAAACTCCTCAGGGATGACAGCTGCCACCATCTCCTCTAGCTCATGGAGCTGCTCCTGGGGTGCCAGACTTCTACCTATGCTCTGCAGTGCTGCCTTGAGGTTGCTGGCCAGTTTCTCCTTTGTCCTATGCTTGCAGTCATGCCAGTGCTTCTTACAGTCAGTCACTGTCCCTTTGACTTCTGCCACACTGTTGACCTCGTCAATAATGGACTGCCATATAGCCTATTTCCCCCAATGGCAATTTTGAGGTGAGAATCGCTGGTGTTACTGCTTCATCACATCAGTGATTAGAGTGCTGTTCTCCTCTTCACTTAACTTGCACTTCCTCTTCCTCTTCCCTTTCCCCTGGGAGTCTGTCTGGACATCCTGGCAGGTACTGGTGTTGCTGAGTTTGTCCTGGACTCTGCAGTCTCCTCTATCATTCATCACTGCTTCAGGAGACTGTTGTTTTTTTGGACCAAAGATGCTTTTTTTGGCCTCTTTCTTTACATATTCGGAGCACAGAAGTGACGCTAGGATGGCTTGCATTGGTTTACATGACGCTAATCTGCCTAGCGTCACTTTAGCAGCAGTAGCGTCCGTTTTCCTAATGGCACACAGGTTGGTGTCACTTTTTTTGACACAGCCAGGATCCTTTCGCCACGGTGTGCGATATTGTAAATACAATGCTGCCATGACATTAGAATCTGTCGCACCGCGCCACTACTTTGTTTGACACATCGCTGCATTGCAGCAGCGATGCGTCACTTCTTGTAAATTAAGCCCAAGGTTTTAAACCTGACCACTTTTTTGACAAATGTGTGCACTCCTGGGCAATAACTTTTTTTAAATATTCCTCTTTTCCCTTTTTAGGAAGATTGGAAGTGTATAGAGTAAATATAAACATTGATAGTAAGTGTGTGGTTTAAAAAAATGGACTTAATATTACCTGAGCGAGGAGGAATTGGGGCAAGTGGTGTTGTAGTCTCCAAACTGCAATATGTTGGTAAATGTTGGTAAAGCAAGCAGCAGTATCCTACAGTTTCGGTCTATCTAACACACTGATCCAGGGCAAATGATACTCTCCCTGTTCCTCTGTCCAAAAATCTGACAATATGTGGGCACTTTGAAACAGGCTTAATTGAAAAAATAAACGCCAAAGGCATATTCCCAGTACATGCACCAGCATAGTTCTCATTCACACACCAGGATTGTTTAAATGGTTCTATCTGCAGCTTTGTTGCTGAATAAGTGCTTGGAGGTGCATTGTGCTGAACTCCCCTGGACTGCAGCTCCTCTTCCCAAGCCACAGCCACAGGCACCTTTTGTACAGCTCATAAATGACTTAAAGAGAAACAGTTGATGACCCACAGTGCCTCAGTGTATGAAACAGACAGGAGCCATGATTGCAGGACAAATCTACAAAATTCAGGGATTTTTGCCATCTCCTAGTGGCACTCCTCGGCTGACGGCTGAAAGGAAGTAGGAGATGCCGTGAAGATTGGAGGGTAGACATGGGACACCCTAGCCAAACCCTAGAAACCCCACTATATGACAGAGAGACAAGACAGGGTTTTTGTCCAATTTTGTATTTATTGCCAAGCCACTTATATCCATGGTTTATACGCTGTTGATCATTACTTAACCATGCTTTGTGTGCCCCTGGTTGCTATGTATTTCCATTGAAACCTGTTGTTTGTTTTGTCTTCAGTTTACCTCGGCCATTCTGTTGCTTTGCTGTATGTGATATTTCTTGTTGGTGCTTGCTGATACATTTGCAGTGAAAATGGCTTTGTCAGTGAGGTCTTGTCTCTGCTTGACACAAAGGCCCATATTTATACTTTTTGACGCAAACGTGCGCTAGTGTAGGTTTACGTCAAAAAGTTTAACGCCGGCTACCGCCATTCCAACGCACCAGCTGGGCGTCATATTTAATGAATGACGGTAGCCGGCGCTGCAGCCTGGTTAGCGTCAAGATAATTTACGTTAACCGGGCAGCAGAGGCGTAGGGAAGACTCTGGGTTGTGCGTCAAAGAATGGTGCAAGTCTGGTTAGAGTCAAAAATATTGACACTAACCTGACTAGTGTCATTTTTTGACTCACAGCCCCCATAGAAATTACTCCTGTCTTAGCAAAGACAGGAGTCATGCCCCCCTGCCCAATGGCCCTCTGTCACCTGGGCATGGCCATTGGGCACAGTGGCATGTAGGGGGGCCCAAGTTAGGCCCCCCCATGCCACTTAAAAAAAAGATAACAAATTACTTACCTCTACTTACCTGTACCTGCCGTAGATGGGTCCCCCATCCACGGGTGTCCTCCAGGGTTGGGCGAGGGTGGCAGGGGGTCTTCCTGGGTGCAGGAAGGGCACCTGTCGGAGACCATGGAAATGAGCCCACAGGTCCTCTAATGCCTGCCCTGACCCAGGCGTTAAGAAATTACTCTAAACAGCCTTAGAGCCATTTTTTAAGGCCCTCCTCCTCCCGTGCGTCATTTGTGGACAGGACTATAAATAAGGGGCAAATGCCTTTGAGTCATTTTTTGCCTGGGAACGCCTACCTCGCATCTCATTGACGCAAGGTAGGTTTCCACTGTAACAAAATGACTCTAACTCCATAAATTTGGTGCTAGACGGGTCTAGCGTCAAAGTATAAATATGGAGTTAGGTTTGCGTCGGATTTGCGTCAAAAGAAATGACGCAAATCTGGTGCAAACAGAGTATAAATATGGGCCAAAGTCTTAGACAGTTTCTCTTCTTTGGGAAAGAGCATGTCACCTGCCAAAAAGATTTATAAGCAACTCATAAATTCCCTCTGGTGAGGTTAACCGCAAGAGCACAACAGCCAGAACATACCATAATTGGATGACTCATTCTCCAGCCTATAATGGAAACTCAGCCATGCCCCTACGCACAACAGTGTGAAGATTCCTTGCCCTTGGGAGAGTGAGTCTATTGGTTCTGTGTACTAATGCATTCACTTTGAGAATCTTTGTTTGAATCCATGGCCACATCTTAGAATCCTACCAGGCTCATTTAAGGTTTTTATCCTTCAGAAGTTAATAAAATTAGGACTCTTTAGGGAAACAGTAAGCATCTATTATTTGTCTGTGGCTTCAAGAGACCTCCTTCAGGCTAATTGTTTTACCCCACAAGTACAAGTTATATTTATGTTATATTATGCTAATATCAACAGCATAACAACATACCATTACCATCTTTTGCACAACTTCTACGAGTTAGCTTTACCAAAAATTAAAACACGGTTATCAGACCTCTCCATGTCATGAAGAATGCAGTGCTTCAACCCTGCGCTTTTCTGTACCACATCTTTGTTGTCAGGTGGGTCAGTTCAATTGGATCATTTGAAGTGATACAGAACCCCATCTTCCGAAAAGCATTAGATTGTTCAATGAAAATCCAAGACTGGCTCACCAGGCCCTAGTGACCGGGAGTCATCTGCTAGAAGGTTCTGAAATCAGTTGTGTTTAGCAGATGTATTGCTCAACTTAAGTATTGCACCTTATTAGTTCAGATCAAATAACGTATTTATTTAGGCTATATTTTCCAGACAAGAACACAACTGAGACCTCTATCTACAGTTTGACCTTAATGCAGTATTTGGCAATAGACCTAAGTCTTTGCCAAAACAGTATCACAAGTCTATTAGATACTTATATGGTTCAGATCAAATCTAGATTACTTTGCCTTTAGAAAAACATCCCTGAATTACAGATTTACAGGCGAACATTAGAACCATGTGTTTTCCTGCTACTGTACAAGTACATTCCAAGCTGTGCCTACCCCCTTATTGGGCTGTCCCCACTCCAATCCATGAAGGCCCCAAAGATGTATTGCTCTAGTCTCCTGTGTCCCTTCCTATATTGTCCTACTCCACTACTGATTGGGGCCTGCTCCACTTTTGGGTATTTCTTGCAGACCCAGTCCTGCAGTGCCAAGGCCCCATTTCTAGGCTTTTCTACTCCCTTTTTGGGAAGGCCTCAAGTGGTTTCCAAAAAGGAGGCACTCCTATAGTCACAAACAGAAATGCTTCAATCAGCACTGTCAGAGTCACCAGATCCTCAGGGTCTGTGTACGTTCCCAACACTTCCACCACGAGACAGCTCCAATACACTGATTAGATTTGTCACAGAGTCTAAGAGAGTCCAAGTGGGGAAAAGGGGATTAGGAAGGGAACAGCTGGGAAGGAGACCTGTAGGAAGCAAAAGGTTAAAACACACAACTTCAAAATTACATCTCATGAAATCAGTACTATGCTATAACTCTAAGCATCGTCATTCTGAAAACATGAACAACCTAAGAATAGTTGTTAAATGAAAAGGCTTTTATATGACTGAATACCTGTGGGGGGGAAGCAAGTGAGGTTAGATAAAACTTTCAGATTCAAGTACTTTCTTTAGCATGAGAATCAGGAAACAATTTGAGTAATTTCTGAACCATCATATGAATCTTATTTTAAGAATACATATCAGGAACACACAGCATTACATCTAGAACTCTGGTCTTTGTGTGTTCTCTCAAAACATTGGAAAGTGAATTGCACACACTGCAGGTTTTCATATATAAGTATTAAACACCATAGAAGGATTGTGCACCATGAATAACACAACGTAGGTTCAAGGAATGCCAAGGAATGGTAGCGCACAATGAATATCATGAATTAAAACACAAGAAAGGAATCGCGCGTCTTGCCGATTCGAATGCCACCATGTAACTGCCAAGGAATGGTAGCGCACAATGAATATCATGAATTACGCACAAGGAAAGAATCGCACGTCTTGGCGATTCGAATGCCACCATGAAACTGCCAAGGAAATGGTAGCGTACAATGAACATCAAGGGTTAATTCACTAGGAAATGAACCGCGCGTCTTGCCGATTCGAAGACTACCATGTAACTGTCAAGGAATGGTAGCGCTCAATGAATATCAAGAATTTAGCACAAGGAAAGAATCGCGCGTCTTGCCGATTCGAATGCTAGCATGCAAATGCCATGAAAAGTCCAAACGCACATTCACACGCACAAGAGCAAATTGTTTTAGCATAAAGAATTAGGCCCAAGAATTCGAGCGTCCTCGATTACGGGGTTGGGGGCCCAGTTCAAACTCCGTCTTACCGCCTTGACTAAGGATCACCACTGTAGTAAGAAGGGCAGAGGCCTGGAAGGTCAAGGAAGGCCGCCGGAACAGGAGCTCAGGGAGTTGCTGCTGCTCTGCACCGGGACCTCTGAATAGTGGGCACGTGGAGCTGGGCTGGCTTCCTTTTATAGAGTCTTGGCCCAGCCCACAACCACACCCAGGCATGCTGCAGGGAAAGCTTCTAGAAGGCCCTGGAAAGGGACCACACTCTGACTCACTCTGAAAGCCTGCAGTAATACATTGCAAATGAACAGTATTTATAAACACCTTAAGAATGAGTCTTCAGGATTGAATTCTGCAATGCAAAAGGTTAAACAATAACATATCAGCACAATGCATAAATTACATCATCTTTAGAGTGTTGGGTTTTTGCATTCTAGTCGCCCGTAGAGCGCGCACTGTCCTGGTGTTGTCAAACACTACCATATCCCATGAGGAATGACAACTCCCCCTTGACTCCATCTCTGTGTTTCACCCGTCGCCACCTCACTTGCCCTCAACACAACCCTCTGTATTGAACACATTGTTCTCCATCTCCTCTTTCACTTACAACACAGTCATGCAGTCTTCTGACACTTTACCTCCACCCACCCTACCAAATACTAGCACCAGGCAACTATTTTCCACCTAATAAATCACCACAGGCTAAAATTATTTCACTTCTCTCTCTCAACAATTACTGCATCTGCCTTGCACTCTACCTCCCTGTATAAATCACAGAGGCATTTTCACTATGACTATCCCTCCTGTCCACTAACTCATGTACCTAACCACAACACATACCATAAAGCGCCTCATTTACGAGAATGCAGCACATATAGAAAAAAGAAAAACCGTGGAGAAAAATATATTTCTCCCAGTTGTGTCATTCTTATGCCATCCCTGAGGTGGCATAGGAATCTGACACATTCCGTCTGGGAATACATCAGTTTCCTTTGGGTTCCATGGATGTTGCATGGGAACATGTCAAGCAACACCCATGGGACGCCCCTTTCACAAATTGTTATGTGTGAAAGGGGTCCATATTTACAACGCCATGAAAAGCCACATAAGGTGGCATTGCATGGCCTTGTAAATGCGGGCTTTCACACTGTGTCACCGGAGCACCAAAACAAATGACGCTCCAGTGGCGCAGTGTGCTCCTAGGACCTTGTAAATGAGGGCCAAAATGTGTAGACTAGGACTGGCAACTGAACTAACTAACCACTCCATCCCCAACTCCACCAAAGACATTTACCCTAACCTTACCTTTACCCAAATCATTCCTGTCTCTGTCTACCTACCCTGGACTCCTACTTCACCTATTAATCATAACCTAACCGATCTGCAATGGGCACTCCTGTTACTTAAACCTCTCTGACCTATCCGAACCCAGTAAAATGTCTTCTATGCATAGTTGAGTAGCACAATGAACCTACCAGGAGATTTTGCTCACCAAGAATGCTGCCTAATATTCAATCTGACCAAACCTCAATCTGAGCAATGATCGTAGCAACCACTTTAGACCCAACAAAGGAATGGAAAAATAAAACACAGTTGTCCTATACTCTACCCAGACAGGCAGCAGCACTGACCAGGAGAGCCCTAAAAAAACTGACCTACTTCACCACATTTCACCAATACCAAAGACATATCAGTACCTATCCAACATGCAGACTGCTCAGGTGACATAGCAAAAGCTTCTTTCTAAAACCCTAGAAAATTGTCTAACCTCAGCTAACCAAGAGGAGCTGCTCTTTACCCCAGCAGCAAGACTGCCTTGAACAAGCATGGGCAGGACACAACCAATATGATCTACTAACTCCTACAAATCATAACATCAAGCAACTAACAGGCCTTGTCATTAATGCTAAAACACTAAGACAAAATAAAAGACATGTCTACTATCTACTATTAAAACCTTAAACTTGACCTCTTCATCAGAGAAACACGGTGAAGGAACAATGCGGCACCCATTCTACATGGGACAAACCCTATGAGATGCCTAACCCTTTTCAGAAATTACTCAAATGGAAAACTGGTGGAAAATATGTGGTGGGCCACAAAACTCTATGTATCACATTCTTCATTAAAAATGTGGGATTTTCAGAATGTGAAACAAAGTTTATCCACTGCTCTCCTTTCAGACATCGTCAACTTCATTCCTCCTCTTAAACCACCCAACGCCATGTAACCCTGCATTTACAGGTGCCCTGCTGATGTACTGTTGAAACACAAGAACCTTTCCACCCTAAGGAACTCGCCATCTGGTCTGATAAACTAAGACTACTCCATATTTGTGGCCTAATAGCTAACACTGAAGCATCTGAGCTTCACCTGCTAGTCACTTGACCTGTCCACTTGGAAGGCCACATACTGGACGCCATATTTGCCCAAAGAAGTCTAATATTAGTCAGAGGAAACACCAATACCATATGCAGTGATCACCACAACATTTAATGTAGACTTACCTTTACTGCAGTATTCCAATCTCCCTAAAATGCAAAGCAGCTATAGCCTATAGGCCATGGAAACATTTGAATTAAACCCAATAAAAATCAAAATTCTGGCTGCACCCTTTTCATCTGAAAGGAAGTTGTCTGCAAAACAACTCCACAAATGAGACATTTGACTTGGTGTTTTCTCTAAAAACATCCTTTCGACAACCAAAGCAATGGATGGATGAATAGATTGTTCACCTCTGACATAAAACGTTTTTGAAATTATATCCCTTTTTAAGAATATGGAGAAAATCATCCAGTCCTATTGTCAGAACACAACTTCAAAGCCAGTGCAGAATAAACAAAGCATGCATTCCTCGATGTATCATGGAGGCTGCATGCATCACCAAAGAGCTCTTCAAAATAGTTAATGAATTTCATAAACCTGTCTGTGCCCAGATGTTGTAAAGTTCCATTTTTTGGATGGTCACCCCCCCACCCACACTTCTTCGCTGCTTGGTGATGTTGTTTTTTATCTGAAAGAGCAGTAAGGACTGCTTAGCAGACCCCAAAGCCAGTGCTCATTATCCTAATTTGTACTGTGATTGATAATCCCAATTGGTAAGGACTTTACCACCCATGTAAGGTTCTAGTAAATGCTACTAGTGGTACCCAGGGCAGGGATGATAGAGGGGTCACCAGGGCTGCAGCACTAATTGTGCCACCCTGCTTGACCAGAGTAAAAGCAAAGCCTGCAGAGCTGCCACATCAGCCTGCGCAGTAGTTGTCCTGCTCAAGTTCTACTCTGCCCCCACTAGGTGCAGGCAAAGTCCCCTTACTGCCCATAGCACAAGTCAGTCACCCCTAAGGAAGGCCTTCCATAGCCCAGAAGCAGGGTGCATTGTGTTATTAGTGTAAACATGCATGTGCAGCCATACATTACCACGTGGTAGCATTTAAATTGTAATACTACAGCAAGTGACTGGCGGTCCCTAGAATAACATGGGCTGGCACCCAGGCAAACTTCAGATGTCCAACTCCTTGATGTCCCAACCAAATCCCCTTCTGTTTTGTGCCAAACATCTTGCTTTTAAACTCTGAACATGATTTTCATACACAGGTATACCTAGCATGTACCCAGGTGGAGTCCTCAGAGAATGCTCACCGAGTTACCAGCTTTCCCCTGCCTTGGTGGGCTTTCTTGAGTGTTTGTCATCAAGACTGACTTCTGACCCTATGCAGGGGAGTGTGTATCTCCCACAGGACAGAATAGAGACCTGTACAGAAAGGAGGTCACACCTCCTCCCTTCCAGGATGGCTAGTACATAGACCCATCATGGCGGTGAGCTTCAAAGGCTGCATAACCACTGGTGGAAAAAGGAATGTGGCCCCCAATCGAGGACAAAGTCTCCCCCACCCTAGGCACCTTCTGAGGGGGGCAGGCAGGAAAATGAGCTAGCCAGGAGGCGGACACTCCCCTAAGGCTAACCACACCCATAGGGTGGCCCAGGTGGAGTGTACCATGGTAGATGGCCCATGTCATTTTGAAAAGGCTTAAGAATAGTTGGTTCTGGGTAGTTTAGTGGCACACCTCCACCGGATAAGGGGTGGGTTAGCCACAGGACTAGGGCCCATATTTATACTTTTTTCCGCAAAATTGCATTTGTGCAGTTTTGTGTGAAAAAGTATAGCACAGGCTAGCACCATTCCAAGACGCATCCGGGTGTCATATTAATGGAATGGCACTAGCTGGTGTTAATGCCATGTTAGTGTCCTTGTAAAAGTTGCTAACAGGGTGGGGGAGGCGCAGGGGAAATCAGGCCTTGTGCGCCTAATTATGGCACTACACTGTTTATAGGCAAAAAAATGCCTCTAAGTAGTGTTGCGCCATTTTCTGGTGCACAACTCCCATGGCCATGGCTCCTGTCTTAGTAAAGATAGGAGCCATGCCCATCACCCCAATGGCCATGCCCAGGGGGCGAACGTGCCCTGGGCATGGCCATTGGGGCCAGCTCCATGCAGGGGGCCCCAAGTCAGGGCCCCCGAGTGTGAAAAAAAAACAAAATACTTACCGGGACTTACCTGGGATGGGTCCCCGATCCTGTGGTGTCCCTCTGGTGTGGGTGTGGGCTTTTTCCATGGTCTCTGACCACAGAAATATGCCTACAGGTCCCCAAACACCTGCTCATACCCAGGCAATAAATAATGGCGCTAAGCAAGCTTAGTGCCATTATTTAGCGCCATTATTTAAGGCCCTCATCCCCGTGCTGGATTTTAGCACAGGGGGAAAAATATGGGACTAAGGCCATATCGTCCTTTTCTAGACGGGAACACCTACCTTGTAGCTCATTGACGCAAGGTAGGTTTTCACGTCCAGAAAACGACGTTAAGTATAAATATGGAGGTAGGTTTGCACTGAATTAGCATAAAAAAATGACTCTAATTCAGCGCACACTGAGTATAAATATGGGCCTAGATGCTCATTGGCCACTAGTTCTCAAAACCCTTAAAACTCCTAAATATAGGATTTAAGGGGCACCTCTGGCACCAGAACTTCAGATCTGATGTGAAACAAAAAGAGACCGAAATCGAAGGCAAGGCAGAACTCCACAAAGTAGAGGCTCATCATCTGCACCTGTGGTAGCCACTCCGCACACGACTGGACTTCACTCGCTCCAGACCAGAGATCGTTTCCAAAAGGATGGTGAACATCTCTGCAGCTGGGTTCCTTCACCAGACCTCCCTAGGGCTAGAGGAACTAGTCCACTGACAATGGCAAGACAAGACTGCACTTTCACATCACTGAAGAACTATCCACCGGGCCCTGAAAGTGGCTGCCTGAAAGTAACTGGTTAGGAGCCTTCAGGGAACTGCAACCATGACCCTCATTCAGGCTCAGCTTTCTGTATCGCTCCTTTGGAAGAAGAGTTCCTAAACCACTGTGCTTACTGGCCCCAAGGCTTGTTGGTGGTCAGCCCAACTACTACCTGCTTTTCTCGATGCTCCAGGCCCAAGGAACCATTGTCACTATGCAACCACCTAGCTCAGTGGCTCTTTGTCCAGTCTTTGTATCTCCTTTCAGCCTGCTTTTGGCACACCTGGCAAAGCCAGCACCCACGAATCCCGTTCAGCACTCCCAACAAGCTCTGCACTCCAGTCACCCGAGTGTCGCTGAGCTGCTCTGCCTGGTGTTTCCTGATCTGAGGCCAAGTCCCAACTCAAAAAAACAAAGGACTTCATTAAATTCCACCTGCAAGGTACCTTTTGCTAAGGTACCACCCCAGGACAGCGGGTCCCGTTCAGCACCAAGGACAGTTAGCACCACTTTGCATCCCAACCCTCTGAGCCAGGTAAAATTGTACTGACTGTTAATGCTTGATCCGTGGACCTGCAAGACCTTAACCCCAGGTGGGTTCCATGGAACTCACCCCACAAGTGACCAATTGCATACTGTGTTTTCTCCCATTGGCCGCAATGATAGAGTTTAACAGATCTGCAAAGTATTGATTTATTTAATGGTCTATAATCAATAAGCCCAGTCAGCTGCAATGTATCGACTTTGTTTTGGTGTCTAAATTGATATGTTATGTTATGTTATGTTATGAAACTTTATAGAGTGTATAGCAACCCGAAGGCCTCCCAGCGCTGTACAGAAAAACCTTTGAATATACAGCTTTGGGACACAAACTAAAATAACCAAGTTTTTAATAGCCGCCGGAACGACAGTTCATGGCTGGTTTGACGTAGAATCAGCGGTAATGAATTCCACAGTCTCGCTCCAAGATAAGATATTGATCTTCCTCCCCATTTGGCCTTTTTTATTAGATGAATGACAGCTAGGGCCGTGGAGGATGATCTAAGTTGTCTGGTAGGTTTGTAAAAAGAAGCTAAGGTTTGCAGTATTTGTGGACCTTTTCCATATAGCGTTCTATGAATGTAACATAAAGATTTAAGCTTTATCCGTTGCTCCAAAGGAAGCCAGTGAAATGTTGATAAAGCTGATCTGCCCGATTCATGCCCGGGTAGATTGAAGAGAAGATGGGCAGCAGCGTTCTGCACTACCTGCAATTTCTTCATAACATATTTTGGTGCACCAAGAAACAGGGCGTTCCCATAATCCTGCAGAGGGATTATTAAGGCCTGTATGATGAGCCTCTTTGCAATGAACATAAATATTTTGAAAATCTTTCTAAGAAATCTGAGTATGCCAAAACAGGATGAGGATATTTGTTTCGCTTGATGATCCATGGTCAACCATGGATCAAACCATACTCCCAGACTCTTAATGCTTTCTTTGGGCAATGTAAGATCTTCTAATGGTTGTAATACTGGGGAGATTAAGTTTGGTTTTACCTGGTGACCCAGAAACATAACCTCTGTCTTCTCTCTGTTCAACTTAAGTCTACAGCTGGACATCCATTTGGAGATTGCCTGTAGATAAGGAATGAGCTGAGAATTGGTTGAGTTCTGATCGGTAGAAAAGGATACCACAAGTTGGGTGTCATCTGCAAATGACACTACAGAGAGTCCATAGAGCTTCACAAGCATCCTGGGACCGGTTTCTGGGTATCACCCTTCTAGCTAGCTTGGCTGATGAAGGGTGATACCCTGAAACCGGTCCCAGGATGCTTTTTTCTGGTCCAGGGAGGACCTGGCCTGGCACTTCGGGCTGGACTGTTCCCATGGTGAACAGGGTCAAGACTGATTTGCATATGGCTGGCTGCAAACTGGAATGGCATGGCAAGCAAAATAACTGATGGATTGCACCCAGATCTGTGACTTTGGGTGAATGTTTGATTTGCTCTGCATTCCGTTCATCTTCTGTTGTTTTTGCTTTTGTTGCCCCAAGTGGGAAGGGTATGCCCAGACGTGGGTTCCGTGCTTGCTATACCACCAGATTCAAGCTAGCCTGGCTGATGAAGGGTGATACCTTAAAACTGGTCCCAGGATGCTTTTTTTCTGGTTCAGGGAGATACTGGCCAGGCAGTTTGGGCTGGACTATTCCTAAGGGGAACAGGATCAAGACTGATTTGCATATGGCTGGGTCCAAACTGGAACAGCATGGCAAACAAGAAAACTGATGGATTAAACCCAGATCTGTGACTGGGGGTGAATGTTTGATTTGCTCTGCATCCCGTCCATTTTCTGTTGTTTTTCCTCTATGTAGCCTGGCTGCTCTTTGCCACTCTATCAGGACTAAGCTAAGGTTTACTGGTGTGAATCCGCGATCCGCTTCTGGGTAATATTTTAATATTACAAGGTAAAAACCCCAAGTCACACCATATAATACTGCAATCTTGCTACATTGGTGTTTTAGCAGTGGATATAAAATTTGTGTTTTGCTTCACCACTTAAACATATGTATATTTTTGGTGCACAAGAAATCCTCAATTTTCTTTAGGCACAAAAAGTATTTTTCCGATTTTTTAAAATTACAAATCAAGTTTAATTGGAATTACTGGGGCCCTTTGTCATATCCCCATTCCAATAGTTTTCAAAAGTCAAAAAGTGTTCAACAGTATCTAGGAAGTTAAGTTAAAAGTATTCTAAAAAGTGTAAAAAGTACCCAACTTCTCAGATAAAACAAGCACAATGGAGGATGGACAGAACCTTGATTTGTCCATCCTGCCAGCTCTAAGAATAAGAGACCATAGACGCCTTGTGCAAAGATAGAGGCATTAGTTTCAAGGTTACTTCTAAAAGAGAGGACCTTAAAAAGGTCCTCACCTCATTTGAGGAAAGCAAGCATGGGGAAGAGGATTTTCACTCATAAGGAGAACTTATAGAGGTGGAGGAAGGGACCCTGGACCCAGAAATTGATGGGGAAGTAGGTGAGGACCATGATTTTCAACTCTTCCCCAGGCCCCCTTCACCAGTATGAAGTGACAGGAGTCATTCTAGTAGCCTCCACCCCCCCACTGGCAAAGTGGCTACGTCTCTTGAGGCAAAGCTGTAGCAAAACTTCATGGAGGATAGGAAGCTTGAACCTAAAGAAAGGAGACTAGCCCTTTAGCAGAGAAGGGTTAAGTTGGGAAAGGTTCCCAAGGATGGTAGCAGCAATATAAATAGGGAAAGAGAGAAGTGTTTTGAACCTAAGATCCCCAAAGGGATTGTTCCTAAGTTCAGTGATGATAATGGCATTGAAACGTGGTTTGCAGCTTTTGTGAGGGCCTGCAAAAAGAGGAAGATAGGTCACCAACACTAGAGCTCTCTACTTTGAGAGTTATTCTTAGTGAGGGGCAGAGTTAAACTTCTGACCCTTAATGAGGATGTGACTGAGTCCTATCAGATCATGAAGCAAACTCCCATAGAAGGGTTTGGACTCACCACAGTGGAGTACAGAGACAGGTTTAGGGATACCCATAAAGGCCAAGACCAAACTTGGGTAGACTTTGTTTACTCCTCAGTCAAGGCACTGGAAGGCTGGAAAAATGGCAATAAGGTGGATACATATGAAGGGCTCCTAATCTATTGATAAAAGAACAAATTCTGACAAATTGTTCCATAGAGAAATTGTGACATCATTTGGTAGATTCTGAGTTGTCTTCTCCCTGAGCACTGGGGAAGATCGTAGACAAATGGGTCAGATCTAGGGTTACCCAGAACAACACCCAGAGTGGAGGTGACTCTAAAAAGGGTGGTCTGACTTCCCACCAGGGGAAAGGTGGTAGCATCGACAACAGTAAAAAGACAGAGGGGGTCATTTCGACCTTTGCGGTCTTTTCACAAGACCGCCATGCTGAAGACCGCCAGTGGTGGCGGTTTTCCCCTCGGCGTATTATGACTGCTGGCAGCCCTCTGTCCTTTTCCGGACGGAGAGCCGCCAGCAGCCATACTGGCGGGCGGCGGGGAAGTGGAGGTTGCTCCACCTCCACCGCCACGTCAACAGAACGTGGCGGTGTGGCAGTGTTCTGTTGACGGTGTGCTGCCGGCGGAGCAGCCCCCATGGATCACGTTCCCTCCCGGAAGATCAACGGACAAGGTAAGTTGATCGTCCGTTAGGGGAGGGGGTAGGGGGTGTTATGTGATGTGTGGGTGCATGGGGGTGTGCATGTGAGTATGTAGAGGGGGTGTGTGAGTGCGTGTATGCATGCAGGGGTGTAGTGTGAATGGAAATGTGTGCGTGTCTGTCTGTATGTATGTCTGTATGGATGTGTGCGTGTATGTCTAAATGAGGGTGTGCGTGTATGACTGTGTGTGTCTGCTGGCATGTTTGTTCGTGTGTGTGCGGGAATGTGTGTTGGTGGTGTCTGCATGCATGTCGGGTGTGTGTCTGTGTTGTGATGTCAGGGGTAGGGGTGTGGCGGGGAGTCCTGCCACCTTTGGGGGGTGGCAGGGGGTGAGGGGTGTTGGGGACGGACTCGGGGGACGGGGTGGGGGGTGGCGGAGACCCCTATCAGTGCCAGGAAAGGAATTTCCTGGCACTGATAGTGCTTACCGCCATGGATTTCATGGCGGTTCCAAACCCCATGAAATCCATGGCGGTAAGCCAGGTCATGATACGGCCGGCGGTCTTGTGACGGCCGCCGGGCTGGAGACCCAAGTCTCCAGCCCAGCGGTCGTCTCCGCCATGGCGGTCTGATCGGAGAAGTGGCGGATGACCATGGCGGTAACTGCCATGGTCATAATTCTAAATTTTTTACCACCAGCCTACAAACCGCCACTTCTCTGTCAACCGCCAGGGTCGTAATGACCCCCAGAGTCCCCTTCAGACACCCAAAAGGCTTCTAAGGAGGGTGGGCCCTAAGACGCTTCTCCGTCCAAAGGAAAGGGGTTTCAGGGAAAAACTGGGACCCTGAAGAAAGCTATTGCACGCTCTGACTGTCAGCAGGCAGGGCACAGGAGAGGTGATGCAGTTTACACTAAGAAGACCCCCATAGAGGGACAATCTAAAGGTACTGTTAGTGTTGGGATGGGAGTAAAGGTGTACTCTGGAGAGGTCAGAGATCACACTGAAGCAACTTTGGTTTCCCTGGGAGGGGTGGACATTTAACCCTTGGCGGTCTTACTTCCAAGCCTGGAGAAATACAGACAAAGGCCAAGAATCAATGGGAAGTATAAGTTCTGAGGCATACATGTGCCAGTGTTACCACGGTAAAAACAATATTGGTTTACCCATATCAAATGATCCCTACTGCCAGTCACCTGATTACCAAAGCTGATAGTGAGACTAAGCTTCATCCAATAGCTTTGATGAACTTAGAGGGGGAGGAGTAACTGGGCCAAAGAAGGTGCTTGTGTCTCCTGTCAAAACACGCAGATTGTCTGTTAGGCAACGTTGTGGAGACTTCTGAGTGGGCATAAGTAGAAAGAAATGCTGGGTCTCCCTGGGTAGGCAAAGGCTGCATGACAGGGTCAAGATAAAGAGCTAGAGCCTGAAACTATGCCCAAGTACGTAAGGGCAAGAGGAAGGACAAGATAACTGCTGGCACAGCTTCTAAGCCAAAACAGGATTAGGGGAATAACTCACCCCGGGTGAGGCCCTGGTGCCTTAGAAGGAATCTGCAACTGGAGTGGACTGGCCTCACCTGGCAGAGCTTCTCAGTGCAGGGGGATCCTCCAGAGAGGAGCTTAGCCAAAAGCAAAGAAGATGCCCAACTCTTGAGAGTCTCGGGCAGCAAGCTCCCAGGTAAGAAGTGGGAGATGTCAGTGGTACTCACAAGGTCTATTGGGAGGATGGCTTACTGTGTCCTCAGGCCAGGGACCCCAAACTAGGGATAGCCAGGGGAGGGGTGATTACCCAGGCAGACAGAGAGTTAATTCTATCTTTAGCCCATGACATCCCCTTTGTTGGACATCAGGGTCAATCAAAGACTTGGGACCGGATGGTGCCCATTTCCATTGGGCCGAGATGTCTGAGAAGGTAAAGGACTTTTGTTGCTCTTGGCAACTTTTCATGCCAGTGGCAAGACACGTTCACAACCAAAGACTCCTTTAATCCCACCACCTGTGGTTGGGACTCCCTTTGAGAGGATAGGGATCAACATTGTTGGTGTCCTTGACCCACTCACTGTATATACAAAAAGATTTATCCTAATAATAGTGGGCCATGTTACTAGATGTCCTGGGGCAATTCATCTTCGGATTGCAACTGCTCTTGTAGTAGCAAAAGCCCTCCTTGGTATCTTGACAAGAGTTGTGTTTCCTAAGGAAGCGGTCTCAGATAGAAAGACAAATTTCATGTCTGCATACCTAAAGGCTATGTGGGATGACTGTGGAGTAATTTACAAATTCACTATCCCCTATAACCCTCAGACTATTTGGTGGAGAGATTCAACTAGACCATTAAGGGTATGATCATAGGACTCCCAGACAAACTCAAAAGGAGATGGGATGTCCTACTGCCATGCCTCCTATTTGCTTACATGGAGGTTCCTCAAAAGGGGGTTTGGATTCAGCCCCTTTGAACTTCTGATTGGACCCTGTAAGTGAGGGAAGGTTGGGGAACCTCTCAAACAACCCAAACAGAACACAGTGGACTATGTGCTTCATCTATGCTTAGGTATGGCTGACTACATGAAGAAAGCAAACATAAATTTGCAGCCCAGCCAGGAGATTGTGCACTGGTATGACCAGAAGGACACCATGGTTGGGTTTCAACCTGAACAGTTGGTGTGGGTGTTGAAGCCTGTGGCTCCCAGGGTCCTTCAGGACAAGTGGACTGGGCCCTATCCGATTGTGGAAAAGAAAGGCAAAGTCACCTATTTTGTGGACCTAGGTACCCCCAGGAATGCTCTCAAAGTGATTTATGTAAATCGCTTAAAGTCACACAAAGACAGGGCTGGCATGACCTTGCTCATGTTCACAGATGGGGAACTGGAGGAAGAGAGTCAACCTCTCCCTGATCTATTATCAACTGATCCCTAGGATGGTACAGTTGAGGGTGTAGTGCTCTCTGACATACTCACTGTACAGCAGAAAGCTGACTGTAGACATGTTCTCAGCAAGTTTGCAGTGCTCTTTGACCCCTGGTCAGACAACTTGGTTTACCCATGATGTGGACACCGGTAAAAGCCTCAGGAAGATGCTAGATCTCCAGGTGATTGAACCTTCTGGCAGTCTCTGGTCTAGCCCAGTGGTACTGGTCCCCAAGCCTCACTCAAAAGGTGGTAAAGTTGAGATTGCATTTTGTGTGGATTACCGAGGGTTGAATTCAGTGACCTAGACAGATGCACACCTCATACCAAGAGCAGATGAGCTTATTGATAAGCTAGGGGAGGCCACATTTCTCAGTACCTTTGATTTGACATCCGGGTAGTGACAGATTGGTCTGACCCAGGGAGCCAAGGAGAGATCTGCATTCCCCACACTAGAGGGTGTCTTTCAGTTTAAGGTGATGCCTTTTGGACTAAAGAATGCACCTGCCACTTTTCAAAGGTTGGTGAATAAAGTTCCTGTCAGGTCTGGAAGACTTTAAGGCAGCACATCTGCACAATATAGCTGTCTTTAGCTCCTCCTGGGAGGATCACCTGAGAGAGGATCACCTGAGAGAAGTTTTGCAGGCCTTGCAAAAGGCAGGCCTCACTAACAAGACCAGTAATTGCCAGACAGGGCAGAGTTCTGTAGTCTACTTGGGCCCCCTGCTAGGTGAAGGACAAATTAGACCGCTTCAACCCAAAATCCAGACTATTCTGGATTGGGAGCCTCCCAAGACACTGACCCAAGTCAGGGTATTTCTTGGCCTGACAGGGTACTACAAGAGGCGTGTGAAAGGGTATGGTACCATTGTGGCCTCTCTCACTGAGCTAACCTCTTAGAAACAGCCAAAGGTGGGCATTTGGACTAAAGATTGTCAAAATGCCTTTCACACCTTGAAAGCAGCCATGTCCTCAGCACCTGTCCTAAAAGCACCAGACTATGGGAAACAGTTCATTGTCCACACAGACTCTTCTGAACATGGGATTGGGGAAGTGTTGTCACAAACCAATGATGAGGGCCAGGATCAGCCAGTAGCTTATATCAGCAGGTGACTTCTCCCCAGAGAACAAAATTGGAATGCCATTGAGAGGGAAGTCTTTGCTGGGGTTTTGTCCCTTAAGAAGCAGAGGCTGTACCTGTTTGGGATTTAGGACTTGCTTCAGAGTTCAAACTGACCACAGGCATCTCATGGGATTGATGCAGGTAAGAGGCAAGGACCCCAAATTGTTGAGGCGGTCCATTTCCCTGCACAGAATGGACTTTGTAGTGGAACACAGACCAGGGACTGACCATGCCAATCCAGGCAGCCTTTCCAGGTTCTTCCATTTAGACAATGAGGGGGGGCAGGGTTTCATGCTGCAAAGTGCCCTTGTTTGGATGGTCACCTCCCACTTTTTCCTGCTTGATTTTGTAGTTTTTTTATCTGATAGTGCACTGAGGCCTTCTAATCAGACCCCAATGCCCCTGCTCATTCCTTTAAATTGTATTGTGATTGGTAACCCCAATTGGTAAGGACTTTACAACCCCTGGAAGGCCTTAGTAAATGGTACCAGTGGTACCTAGGGCAGAAATGGAAGAGGTGTCCCCAGGGCTGCAGCACTGATGGTGCCACCCTGTCTTACCCGAGCAAAACCAAAGCCTGTAGAGCTGCCACGTCAGCCTGCGTAAGCAGTTCGTCTGCTCGAGTTCGACTCTGCCTACCAGGTGCAGGCAAAGTCCTGTAACTGCCCACAGCATTGGTTAGTCACCCCTAAGGAAGGCCTCCCATAGTCAAGGAGGCAGGGTGCATTGTGTTATGAGTATGGACATATATATGCAAGAATATGTGATCCTCTGGTAGCATTTAACTACTGCAAGTGACCGCCGGGCCGTAGGATAACATTGGCTGGCACCCAGACAAACTCCAGATGTCCAGCTCCATGATAGCCCGATCGAATCCCCTTGTGCTTGGTGTCAAAAACTCTGCTTTTCAACCCTGAACATGATTCTCGTGTCCATGTTTAACTAGCATATACTCAGATGGCATCCTCAGAGGATGCCCACTGAGTTACCATCTTCTCCCTGCCTTAGCAGGCTTTCCCAAGTGTTTGCCACAATGACAGAGCTTTGGTCACATGCTGGGAAGTGTGGGCCACTCCCAGCGGTAAGAACAAAGACCTGTGCAGGAAGGAGGTCACAACTCTGCCCCGCCAGTATGCCTAGTGATTAGACCCATCACAGCAGTGAGCTTCAAAGGCTGCACCACTGCTGCTGGACAAAGAAATCTGTCCCCCCTTGAGGACAGAGCCTCCCAGTTCCCCAGGCACCTTCCGAGGCAGGCAGGTGGGATAATTTGCTAGTCAGGAACCAGACACTCCCCTAAGGTTGACCACACCTCTACAGCTGAGTTGGTGAAACCTAAATGTGCATGTGTTTGGCTGGTCTCAGATGGTTGGCCAAACATACATGCACACTTAGTGCACTCTCACCTCCTCCCTCCTCCTACCTTCCATGGCCTAGCCCTGCCTTCCCTGTACACGTTGATGGCTGAGATGAAAAATGATGAAAAATAAAACAATAGCTTTTTCATCTGCTGGCTCAGCCAGGGGAGTGACACCCCTCTGCCACTGCGGAGGAGCCGCCCCTAATGACCTCTATAAACCACTCTGCCTCAAGAATTCTCATGTCATGGAAAACCTACATTGACATTATTGAACTTCACTGGTGTAGTTTGTAGTAAGAACATCCTATTCCCTGCCGTTGGGTAGTCGAGTGAAACATCTGGCTGGGAACAGCTTTATTTGCTGTGTTGCTAGCCCTGAGTGACAGCAGGGAACACAATGCCTCATCTTGTCAAGGCACATAACGTTCCCTTCTCTGCTGCTGGAAATCCTGCACTGCGACTTTCATCAGAAGAGAAGGGCGGATCCTTAACTCTGATGTAGGAAGAATAGGAACACATCATATACATCACATACATACAAACATAAGTTCCCAAACCCCAATACAAACATTTTAGGCTAGGGATAGTTGTAAACCAATATAAGTAGTGAAAGGCTTAATACATGACATGCTAAAAATAAAAAAGACAGACTGTGGGTTCAATAGAAAAGACAGGTCATATTTAGGACAAACAAACACTTATTATTTAGGAAACCTATACACATGCTGCATTGTTAAATTAGCTGTGCTGAAACACACAAGAGGCCCAAGCCACATTAGAATGAGAGTTTTTCTTTGGAGCTGCACCAACTGTTGCTTTCGAAAGCTTCACTTAGCACGAACAGGGTGGAACAAAAGGGTGTATCCTGCCTTAGCACAAGGGTCCTAAAATCCACAAGTCATTCATATCTTGGTGAGGGGAACTGTGTAAGGGTCAGATAAGCATTTGCACAAAGCAGGGCTACCGTGAGCATCATGTAACATATAATCACTTGTCATGCAGAAAGATAGAGATGCTGAATGACATCAATGTTACTTACCCACCCATGAGGCGACCAATAATCGTGCATGTGCTCTTGTCAAGAGGTACCTCTCCCCTATTATCTTATCTGTACTGCTTGTTCTTGCTTACACCAATGCTGAACTTGTCAGTGTAGCTTTTTTGTGGTTTTTACAGTATAAATACCACTGCTTGTGAACTAGAACTTTGAACTTCAGTCATGGCCTCTCTATTGAGACTGCCTGTTGTTCCCAGCTGAAAATCAATTAAAACTATATTACTGTGTCAAATTGATCTGTCTTAGTTTATTAAAAGATTTCCTTCTAACAACTCCTTTGAACTGGTAAGATGCAGCATGCTTGTTGGTCTGTGTTCCTACTGCTGCACATGGCCACCCGTGTGCCAGTTTTCAGTTTTTCTGAAAAAAATGTTTGCCAGAATAGAACTTCATGAAGCTGAACATGTGTTGCATTAAGCTTCGCAACATTGTGCACCTTTATAAATAATCATAATACCTGTATTTATTGTAGCACTTCTAATAGGAACGGTTCCTATTATCTTAGTTATAGCCATTTTCTCAATCTCAGAAACATAAAATAAAGAGATGTCCATGTTAAGCGTCAAATCAGTGTCCTGCTGGATATTCACAGATACTTGAAGAAGCATTGTACTTGCATCTACACCCATCTAAATACATAAGAACCTAATGTGAATTCAAGAGAGTGATCTGCAGAATGTTCTTTGTTTGACATTTCTTTAGCTCACTTGTCGTTTAATGTATATTTTTCACATGGGGCTCAAATTAGAAATGGTCGGAAGGAGAAATAAAATTGAAAAAGCGAATTTATTTGCTTTTCTTGGTAAAGGAAACACAGTTCTCTGAGTCATCCTTTATTTCACTGTCTGTAATTCTTGCCTTGTGATGGGAACTTGCATACCTGCCTTTTGTTGTAGAGGGAGTGCTGAACAGCACCCGTATATTCCTTTGTGAATGGAGAACATGGTGATAAAATACTGATTTCACAATCATCCGTTCAAAGACTATAAACAACCGAAGTCATTGCTAGTTATTCAGTAGTTGAAGTCATTAAAGAAAGGGCAATCAACAGACTCACACAAAGCACTGAGAAAAAAACAAACTAACTGCTCTCTAATTGTGAAACGGCTCCAGATGAGCCAGTGGTCTTACTGGTGGGGCCTAGCTCCCAATCCCCCACTTTCTGGAACAGGTTGTAATAATAACAATGGGGCGCATAATAATAAAACCGTTCAATTTAAAACATTTTTGGTTCATTGATTTTAAAGAATAGTAAATAATAAGGATAATGTCAAACAAATTTAGGTCAGATAAAGCCATAGAATTGATCAGTGATATAAGTAATAATGATTTTCAATGGAACACATTTTGGTAAGGTCAAGCGAATTAAGGGTTTCATGTAGACCTTGGCGGGCCTAGTCTGTATCGGTAAGGCAGCAGTGGGATGTACCCCATGGCCATGTCAGATTAAGGGATGCCATTTTTAAAGATCTCTGCCTACCTGGCAAAGATCCACCATAGCTGCTCCTCCCAAGGCACTCGAGCGGATGCCAATTTCAGTGCTACCGCATAGCAACTTTTTGAGTTTGAAAAACAAGCCCCCAAAGTGGGAGTATGTTTTGAAAACACAAAAAAATAAATGTCCCTATTACACTGGTGTTTTTTTCCTAGTGAATGGGAATAATTTATCTGTTTTCTTGTTGTGGACCACTAAGCTTTCCCTGGCAGTAAAAAACAGGAAAAGGTACTTCTGAATGTACCTATCTAATAGGGCTGATGGTCTGAGGTACTCTGGCTGAAGAATTGTTTTCTATCACGTCAAGGTTTCCATCACTAGAGCCAGCTGGGGCTTAGCTTGCAGAAACATGAGAATTTGCCCATCGGTAAATAGAGAGGGCAACCTGGAAGTTTGGCAAACAGGGTGCCATGCATGTATGTCGGCCAAACATTAAATAAGCCATAAGACTATAGTAAAAAGAATATTTTTTTAACTTCCAGTGAAACAAACTTCAGTGAATTCGTTTTGTCATTTTGGTGATTTTATTTTGTGATAAAGGCAATCAACCCCATTACGAGTGCCCCACAATTAGACCCCGCCCCCAGGTTTCATGTTTTGATGAACACTGCTGGTGTACAGGTCAGCCCTCTCCACCTCATCCCCAGACTCCTGATGACAGGAGGAGGAGGAGGCTGAAGCATGATCCAGCTACCGAGTGTTGTCTCAAAATAAAACACTCTGTAGTTGCATGTCTGGATTGTGGATGTCTGAGGGACCTACTTCAGCTATGATCCCCTCACACAGGTACAATCATTACATTTAGCAGACATCTTCACATGCCTCAGGCAGCACAGCATATCGTCTAAAATGTGACTGTCAAGGTGAACATCAGTATTTCCCTGAAGCCAATGAAAAGCCACATAGAACAGCAGGGGCAGGCTACCAGCTGTTTATGGTGCTGTGCTTCCATGAATTGCTTGATCCAGTGCCCAGAAGCAGATTCCTGCTCTGCTGCTGCCATGGAGCTTCCAAGTTGCCAGCTAAGTGAGCAGGGAAGTAAAAAATGTATTTCTCTATGCATATGTGTTTGTGAGTGATTGAGAGTGAATAGTATTGATGAAAGTGTGTGAGTGAGTGTGTTTGAGAGTGTCAATGAGACTTAGAGGGAGAACCTGAGTTTTAGAATGTGTATGAAGAAGTGAAAGTGAGTGTGAGAAAGTGAGCAAAGAAGTGTGAATATGTTAGGACAAGTGTGTGATTGGAGGTTGTGAGAGAGAATGAAAGTGAGTCAGGGGTGTAGCTATTATTTGCATTATGGCACAGAGTCCGTGAGTGTGTGTAAGTGTTAGTAAGTGAGAATGTAAGCCAGTGAGTGTGAGTATGTCTGTGAGTGAATAACAGTGAGAGTGAGTTTGAGTGAGAATGAGTAAGTGAAAGAATGTGAGTTGGAGCGAACGTGCAGGAACAGAATAAATGTGAGAGGGAGTGAGTATGAGTGGGGTAAATTTTGAAAAAATGGGGTGAACTCTTGGCCTGTATCATTTCCTACCACTTTCAAAGTGTTGCTGTAGTACTCTCTCCAATTGATTTCTACAATGGTGTCTATGTGAGTTTGCACAGCAATTTCTGAGTAAGCTGCAACCTCTTCAAAATACAGCTGCTCATCTGGTTCTCAGTATTCCTAAATTCAGTCAGAGTCCCTGGCTTCACAAAATCCGCACTGGCTTCGTGTAAATAACACATTCCTGTTAGGGCCCTCTGCATATCCCGTGAAGCCCCACATAGTTATGGACTAGAATATATCAAACTCATATTTTAGTGGTATGTTCCCAGTACAAAACTACGCCCTCATCTGCAAGAAATGTGTTGATGCCTATAGTAAGATGGGAATCTTGGGGAGGTAGACGTTTTACTTTTGCCACTGGAAAATTGTGGAATAGTCTTTCTTGGTATAATAAAAGAGTGATTAACCGTATGCATTTTATGAAAGTTTTGAAAACGTATGTGTTTACAAATTAAAAGCTAGGTAAGGGTCAATGTTTCTCCATGATTGCTTTAGCGCCGAAACGCCTGCGGGCATTAGCGTGCTTTATAAATATTCGTTTCATTCCAGAGATCACTAGCTGTCACTGTGTAGAGCTGCTCTTTAATAAGCACGCAAAAATTATCTCAGAAGAAAAATTTAAATGACCGATCCGAGAAAGCAAAACACAAATATATTTATACTATGAATGTTTGTTTTGAACAAACATGAAAGCTTCTTCGTATAAAAGCCTGAAAACTCTATGTGCCCTTTAAGCAGTACCGAGAGGGACGACCAGGAAATTCATAGGATCCATGACCAGTCTGTGTTGGGTGTATGAGCCAAGGAATTAGACTTTCCATCTCTACATTCAGCCTGTAAATGATGAAGCAAACGTAATGTAAAAATATGATAAATACTGTCAATCCCCGCAAAAGCTTTTTCTTAAATGTTTGTGTTGTTTAACTTAAGTACTTTAGATTATGTCACTGCATTGCCATGTTTTAAAAGTCACAGTTTTTAAACGTTAACGTTTCATCAGACTTAAATGCCCTTACAACCCTGTCCTGAGTGAACCAAGGGACAGCTGTAGGTTTTGCGTATTCAGTAATTTTTTCATATAGCATATGGATTAATTTGCCTCTATGCCCCACGCGCTGTGATACCATTTCCAGTCTCAGCTGTGACACAAAAGTATTGTTCCAAAAAAAAGTGTTCCGAAAGGTCCTGCATACAGTGCTTCAAGTGGGATCCAAAATGTTGCAGGGTCTCCAACAGGGGTATTGACAAACAAGTGTGGCCTATTAAATTAAGAGTGTGGATTAAAACAATCTGAACTAGGATTTTTCACACAAACTCTGAGCTAGAGTGTTTCCCAGAGCATGCTAGTTGATCCAAATGTGGGTGCCTCTCTGTATGTTTTCTGTTATTACATCCAGACAGCACACAGCAACACACATGAACAAGCTAGATCTCTTGAGTTTGCCAATATTTTAGAAGTATGAGATAATGTGGAACAACACATATTGTAAGGAATTAGAACTGAAAATGTTTCTATCCTGGAAGGAGGAGACTGAAGTAAACCTTACTAAGGTCTGTGGAAGGGGAAGTACAATTTGGAATGCATTATTACCGCCAATATCCCCATCACACCACTTTCCTCTGTTAGGATCTCACACCCTTTTTCTCCTGACATCTTTCTGAAATCCTTCATTTCCATGTCTCATACACCACCACCTTCCTCTTCCTCACTGCCTTTTCACCTTGTCTTCTACATGTACTACCCTCTGTCACCTCTCCTTCACCTGGTCCTCTCTCTCTCTCACACACGCAGACACCTTTTCTTATTCTCCTCACCTTTGAAGACAGATTTTTTTCCTTTGTTGCTGTCGATATTTCAGCAGCTCTTTATGCTTTTTTTCACAACCTGTCATGCAAAATGAGAATTACAATTTGCACATTTATAATTTGCACTATACAGGGAGGCCAAGGGTTGAATGAGCATTTAGACCCATATTTGTTCGGAATTGACGTAGGGCAGTGGCTCAAGTCTCCTTGCTGTGCTGCCCAATGCCAATGTGAAATGACAGGAATGCACAGTATTTCTGAAATGCAGTGCATTCCTGTCCTTTCCCCCTGCGCTGACACACAATTGGCTGCCTAGCACCAACGCAGGCCCCCCTGCACCGTGATCCAAGGGTGCCTGCATTGCATACAAGATTATTTTTGTGCACGAAGGGACACTTTCCTGTGCACAAAAATAATCCTGAGAGGCGTTTTCCACTTTCTATGAATGCAGCACACATGGAAAGAGGTGAAAAACGAGGAGAAATGAAAATATTTCTCCTTGTTATGCCTGCTCTGGGGAGGCATAAGGTTTTGGCCTATCCTACGATTACATGATTGAGTAAATATGGGGCAGTGTCAAAATCCATGGGTGTAACATGGGAAAATTCACTGCAACGCCCGTGTAACGCCTCCCTGGTGCAGAGTAAGCTAATGAACAGTGGTTACTGCCACTAAACTGGTGTTGCGGGAAGGGGGAGGACGGGATGGGGAGTTAAAAAAATCATTAAAAACCCACTTACCTTTCTTTAGGAGACACGTTCATCTCAACTCCATCCTTGTCCTCTTCCTGGCAGCACGCAGGCTCCCAGCCAATCACGATGCTGCTGTCACCAGCGTGACATCCAGCGAGGAGATGCTCCTCCCCCTGTCTATGAGGCCATGCAAAGCCACGCAAAGTGGCTTTGGGTGGCCTCATAAATATGGTTGAGAAGCTTGCACCATTGGAGCTTCAAAAAAAGTGACACTACAGCAGCATAAGCCTCTCATAAATATGCTCCTTAGTCTGGACACTTTCAGGGCCCACTGACCCTCAAAACCAGAGTCCTTAATTGTGGCCCATCAAGAACACTTGCCCATAACCTGAAATCACCCAGACATGGATGGGCGACTCAGTTAACACTATGCACTCCTACAAGTTTCCTCTCTGCATGATTTTTTTTTTTGAAAGACAACATCTGGTAAACGCAAATACCCTTAGTGACTGAAAGATGACGTAAAACGTGGAAAATAAATAGGGACTCTATCACTGATATGGGCTACCTTAAGTTTTTTTAGAGCCACTGTTGAGAAATCGATCATTGTTTTTGCCTTTAAAATTATGGACATGAAAATGGGACAACGTAGGAACCTGATTCATAGTCAGTTTAAATTACTGCCGATTCTGAAATCTTATTGGACTCAACCCACTAAAAGCTGTTTCTGCCAGTCTGATAACTGATTTAAGTCCTTTATATGTGTATGTTTTATATATTATTTTGCATATGTAGAATAGAAAAAGTAATCATATCGGAAAGTAACCAAATGTGCGTCAGGGAAAGGACAGGGCTTAACGGTGCAATTGTTTTGTTTTCTACAGAGATAGGTCCAGCTAAACCAGAGCGGAGGACACGGAGGACAATGAACACCCAGAGCCAAACTGGAGAGAGGCGAGAGATGGAAAGCACAAGGTCCAGCCAAGTAAAGGGCGGCATCCACAGCCAAAAGGTGGCTCTCGTCACCGCCTCCTCTAGAGGGTAATGGGAAAGCTTAATTTCTAGGAGTCTTTTCACACTCTTCTTTCAGCACTCATTCGGTTCCGTATTGAAGTCCCGAGACTGCACATCTAACCGGTGCTTCGCATCCACCTTGAGGTAGAACCCTGTGTCTCACTTATACTTCATCCAAACCCGTCGGGGGCTGCACCGCTTATTTGCTTCTGATTCATCTAAAGTTTACATATTGAACTCTGACTTTCTTTGAATTAATACATGAACTTTAGGCAGAACGAGTTGCAAACAGAAACAGGGAATCTTGGCCCACTGTTTCCAACTTGCTCAATCTATAGTTAATTTATACAGCAACTCGGAGAAGTTCATAGGGCTGAATCGGGATAGGGCTTCCTGCCTTAGTACAGAGCCGTGTGCACGTTTAGTAAAGTAAATTCATTGAACTCAATATGTTACTGCGCAGTGCGAGCGCAAAAGAGGTTTGTGTGTTTCCTTTCGGCACCTTTAATACATACATTAACTTGGAAAATCTCAGTTAGTGCATGTTTTACAGACAGCAAAGCTCGGAAACACATAGGGGCATATTTAAGAAAAGTGGCACTACACACAGTGCAGCACCACTTTCCCTGGGCCCTTTAGTGCCCTCGTACAGCCACCATGTGTGTGCAGTATTAAAAAAATACGGCACACCATGGCCCACGGTAGGGGCAATTGCGTAAATTTTTTTTACGCTATTGATGTACTCTGCAGGAGTAATGCTAACATTTTGGTGCAGCTCCTGCAGAGTACGTAGGGGCCCATTGTATTCAATGGCATACCCCCTTTCAATGCCTGCTGTGAGTATGCGTTAAAAGTGCTGAAATGAATGATGCAAGGAAATCTCTTCGATTTCCTTGCTCCATTTTTTTTGCCCGCCCCTAACGGGAGAATGCCCCCTTTGCATACATTACGTCTGGCACAGGCATAATGTAGAGCAAAGGGTTACAAAGTGGTGCCACTTTGTGAATATGGAGTGGTGTTTTTTGCCTCCTAACGCCACATTAGCGTCAAAAAATTAAGTTAATGTAAATATGCCCCAAAGAGACAATTGATGACGTGTTTCCGATCTTTGTTTTCACAAAAACATACACAAACTCAAAGACATTTCAAGTAATGTATGCACTATGAGACACCGAAAAGAAATGCCAGATCCTTTCTGCGCAAGCAAGGAGTAGAGAAGGGATCATATTACAACCACTGGTGTCTTAAGTCAATCCTGTGCTGCATTTGTTTGTTTTGCACGTCATGCCTACGCTGCAGCCCTGTTGTGTGCAGAGACGTAATGCTGGCCCCTGCAGCCCCTGCAATGAAGGGAGCCCAAACCCTTCACAGGGGTGCCAACATCTCAAGGGACCCCTTTCAGTCCAATGTCAATGAATATTTGTGAAACATGGCACCCTCAGCACATTCTGCAGAGGGGCATCCTTATGCATTATGCCTCTGGTTCTGTGCTGCATCTTATGTGATGTGCATTTTCTGCATGCCAGCTTCACTCTG
This sequence comes from Pleurodeles waltl, assembly GCF_031143425.1. Classification (NCBI taxonomy): domain Eukaryota; kingdom Metazoa; phylum Chordata; class Amphibia; order Caudata; family Salamandridae; genus Pleurodeles; species Pleurodeles waltl. Next base: position 10,302,323 of record NC_090443.1, on the reverse strand, counting down.
AAACTCCACACTATACTGTATCTCAATTCTTCGCCCTACCACTGTTGTAAATCGAAGCTATGCTGCTTCTCAAACATACTGCACGTCATCCCTATTTCTACTTCAGGGTTTAGCTGATGATGAAATGTGTGCAGCACCTCAAATGTAGGACGCACCTCATACTGATGCTGCTTATCAAAATATTCAGCCTAAACCTGTGCTGTGCTTAATTGCTGTTTTGGAATTCAGATATAAGCATCTCCTCGAGGATAAGCTGCATTTGAATTCTGTGTAGCACTGAAAGTCTGTACTGTGGTATTATGCCTCACAAAATCTGACAGCTCAAATGCTTGTTGCACTGTAGGCCAATGTTGCCTCTAAAACTTATATTGCAACTCAAATCTTCGGCATCTCAAGCCTGTGCTACAGCTAGTGGGCAGATTTAAGAGCTCCTTGTGCCACTGTAGCACCGCCTAGCGTCAATATTTTCACGCTAAGGTGGCCTTTTCCCAGCGCCATATTTACAAAGTGGCACAATGCATGCATTGCACCATTTTGTAAACGTTTGCGCCACATTATGCATGGGCCATGTATAATATATGCAAAGGGGGTGTTCTGGCACAAGGAGGCCTGCAAAAACGGCACAATGAAATCTACAAGATTTTGGCATTAAAAGCTGAAAGCAGGTGTTAAAAGGACGCACCCATTGTAATCAATCGATCTCCTTGCACTTTGCTCCACTAGCGTCAACATTTTTGACACTAGTGGAGCTAAATGCCACAATGGTGCGCCGTATCATAAGTACGGCACGCACATGGTGGCGTTAGAAGGGTGCAGGGGGGTGCAAGAAAAGTGGCGCTGCATTAGATGCTGCACCACTTTCCATAAATTCAGCCCTAAGTGTTTTGTCCCCTGTAATGCTGGGTACCAAAATCAACAGATGTGCAGTAATGCATCAGGAGGCAGAGTTTGTCAATGCACTCTTTTTTTCTTGTATTCTCTCCTAGATATACATGCGGTTTATCCCAGAGCTAGCCTCCGACCCAACCCTTCCTTCTCTCAGCGTCCCTCATGCCCCTTACTTCCTGTCCTTGACCCAGCCCAGGAAGTCTAGCCACCAATCTACTAGACCATATACTTTCTCCGCAGTCTAGCTAGTTCCTGGGCACATTACACTCATTGCCTATGTCTACACTGCAATCGTATACTGCATGTCACACCTTTCCACACAGACCTAAGCTACACTCCAAACATGTGTGTTGGATGGGGAGGTCGTGGCTGGTGGCGTCCAGGTCCACTGTTGTGCCAGCAGCAGGTTGGCAGCAATGGTCACTCACACAGGTCCTGTTTAATTCTATGTCAGGGCCGGAGGTTTCAGATTATTCTTCTCTTACTTTACTGAAAATTCACAGCAGCTAATCACGTTAGTGTAAAACACAAAAACTTAATTTCCCATGAAATGCCCAATGAGACCATCACTCTATCCTCCAGACAGGGCCTGGGAAAGGCTATAAGACTTTGAGTCTCCATTGCCCTTCCCTTTCTTTGCTGCGCTAGCAGTCAAAAGATAAGTGTTTGTTAATGTGGTACTTTGTGTGTATTGATGAAACTTTACTTTTATATTGAAGGCATTTTTTGAACTTGTACAAGACACTGCGTGTGAATGCGACATGCTGGTGAGGGCGCTAGCTGCCATTCCGTGTCCCTTTGACCTCCGCAACAGCATGTGCTGTTGATGTATGCTTTTATTAGAGCGATTTGTTTATCTTCAGTAGGTATAGCCCAGGCCATGTTTTCCAGGTGGCTGGCATCTTAATTTGGGCGCCAGCGTGGAGCAGGAGCAAGGAGTCAGAGGACGTGTTTGCGCTCTGTACCAGCACATGCACTGCTCTTTTTATTGCGAGCACCCGATTGCACATGCGGAGGTGCCTACAAAGTTTCTGTAGTGTGGCTCATGTGCAGCTTGGATACGAAGCTCGGCGCTTGCCTCAGTACCTCCTCTTACACCCTCCTGGGGCTGCAGTACATTTTGATAGTCAGTGAATAAGGCCTTAGCTGTGGCACTGCAGCCTTTCAGACGGTCCTTGATGTGCTATGTGCTCCATGATCTGGGTGGAGAATTTTCAAGACCCAGTGCTCTGTTGAATTAACCTGTGTTTAATATGACAGAGTCAGCCTGGCTACGCAAAAAGGCCCTGGATAAGATGGCTAAAGAGGCTCTGCTGGACCATGGCTATGGCATCTCTGAACCTCAGGGTTTTCTCTAGCTCTTCAGCACCTACTGATATAAACCAAGATGATGCGTCGTCCGCCGTCTAATGTGGACCTTTCACATGATGAGACTCCTTCTCCAGTGCAGAAGCGTAAATGCAAAACTCACTTCCAGGACCCTCAGGGTTTACAAGACAGACTCCTGGATTTTAATCGTAGGAGATTGCTCATCCCATATCAACTGAGCAGTGCCCCTCTTCCTAGGTGTCTGAATATGTTCAGTCCAGGCTCTGCAAAGATTTTGAGGAGATCAAGGCGAAGTTGCACACTGAATGCCCTTTCTGACTGCGGGAGGTGTGGTACACCCCAAAAATAGATGGGAACATGCTGTCTTCATGAATAAGTTCTCCATAGAAAGGCATACACCTCCAGTGGAGCAGTTGTCAAGACAAGGTCCTTGATTTATCCGGCCCACTGACTAAGATCCTTGAAATTGTAGTCCAAGTGAAGGAGCAGGATCTCCTGTGGACAAGCACACGCTTATGGGTTGGACCAAACAGCTATATGTTTGTTAAACAATGCCAACTGCACGATCTCCTCAGAGAGACAGCGTTCCATCCTTCAGCGCATTGATCCCAAACTAGCCAAAAGGCTCCTTCGGAAGCCAGCCTTTTGGCAAATGGCCAACTTTTTGGAGATAGTTTTGTTGAAGACCTGGGAACATTTGTGGCAACTTTATTCACCCTAGACAAGACACAGTCTTGACTTAAGAAGGTTTTTCATGCAGGCCTTTTTAACAGGGCCTGACACTATAGAGGCCTAGCACCACTCTGAGGATATAGCCAGACCTCCTATCAAGGTGCTAGTCCCAGAGGCAATGGGGGATGGAATAACACCCAAATTCAAGCCAACTTCAAAATTTTCAGACCCAGACAGGGTCGAGGCCATTTCCACAGAGCCAGCTATCGAGGTGAAGCAGTCAGGAACGCAGACTCTTTTTGAGGCACCCATTATTTCTCCTTCGAGGGTTATGCTGGGGGACAGACACACATTTCTTTCTAACTGGCACTGGATTACAGCTGACCTGCGGGTCTTGGAGACAGTGCAGGCTGTAATTCTACGGGACACCAATTCAATGCACCCCCGTCTTTTTCCCAACAAGAGACGCTCTTTGTCAGTGCAGGAATTCTATAGCTGTTGCAAAAAGAGGCAATTGCATTGATACACCCTCACCCCAAGGGCTTTGTCAACACGATTTTTCTGGTTTGGAAGAAAAATGGTGGTTTCAGATTGGTTCTGAATCTCAAACAGTTCAATGCTTGGGGTGTCTAACATCATTTTAAAATGGAGGACATTCATCTTTTGAGAGACATTCTGCAGGAGGAGAATTGGTTAGCCATACTTGACCTGAAATATGCTTATCTGACGGTCCTTTTTCATCCACCACACTGACAGTTTCTTCAGTTCCAGTGGGATCAGCCCTGATACAAATTTGCCTCATTTGAGCTTTCTTCGGCCACTTTGTCCCTTGGTTGATACCAAATTAATGAGACCAGTTGTACAGTGCCTCAGGCTCAGGGGGTTAAGCTTTTAAATTTAGCCAGATGATCTGGTCATAAAGGCCCAAGATTGAGACAAGGTCCTGCTCCATCTAAACTGGGTGATTCAGTTGTTGCAAGTCTTGGGGGTCATCATCATTATCTTGAAGTTGTGTCTAATTCCCTTACCGTCTCTGGAATGTCTGAGTTTTCAGGTAGATTCAATTCAGACCCATTTGAAACTCCCAGTTCAAAAGGTTCAGTTGAACAAGAAAGCTGAGGAGGGCTCTCTCATCTTCAGCGGTTTCTTTGAGAATCCTTGTCAGGAAGTGGCCCACAGAAATATTGGAACTAAAATGACTAACTGATTAATAAGCCAATCTTTGATTGTCCAACGGCGAAAGGAATTAATGATCAGATGCAAATCTGCACCCACAGGAACCACACCCTATTTGTCGCACCAACAAACCCATTGTTTCCATGCTGAAGCATATCATTTGTGGGCGCTGGGAGCCCAAGATTGCTTGAGATAGAAGAACGTTCACTCTGAAACACCCAACATTGGCCAGCATCTCCCAAAATCCTCCAGGATATCAACAGCAGTCTGCTTGACAGAATCGCTGGATGAGGAAACCCCAAAGGGTCGGTGAGAAGGTCCTGAAAGTTTTGAAAGTTTGGAATCCAAGTCAAATTCTGACATGACACAACATTTCCTGTAACAAAGGAAATAAGGGCTGAGCTCTCCAAAAGGAGGTTACTAAAAACAATTTAGACAGCTGGCATCTCATCTGAGAAATTACTCTCGGAATTATGATGAAAGGGGGAAAAACATAATGAAGGTTTCCTGACCAGGTCTGAAGGAAGGAAACCATCTAAGCTCACTGCTAAGGGATTCTGCCTCCAGCTGAAAAAGATTGTTCAAGTATGAGGTTGTCATACAGTTTCTGCCCACCCTTATTCTTATAGTGGGATATTTTTCCTGCCTGTTATTACGGTCGGTATCCTTTATTTGCAGGTTTGAATGGGAAACAAGCTGATAGCCAGAATCCTGGATGAGGTTTGGTTGATGTATTCCAGTTCCTTGGGAAAAAGATTGTTCAAGTATGAGGTTGTCATAAAGTTTCTGCCCGCCCTTATTCTTATAGTGGGATATTTTTCCTGCCTGTTATTACGGTCGGTATCCTTTATTTGCAGGTTTGAATGGGAAACAAGCTGATAGCCAGAATCCTGGATGTGGTTTGGTTGATGTATTCCAGTTCCTTTGGAAGCTTCAGATTCCTGTTTCAGGAGGCGAGCTAACAGAGTCTTCCATGAAACTGAGGGACGATGTTCACAGGGTTCAAATCATTAACTGTTGCAAATGTTATGGGTCTGTTCTGACTAGGATTCTGACAAAGAAAGAGGAAGAACATTGGAGACTTAAGGTTAGATGATGTCACTGGGCTATTCATGAGAAATACATTTTTCATGTTTTACTCTAATATGATTGACTGCTGTGTTTTTACAGTAAAGAGAAGCATAATCCTTGCCTCTGTGTCCTTAATAGAATTGAAAATTCTTTGACACAATAGCTATACATTTTTTTACTGACCACGAGTGTCCTAACTGAGTCCTCTTTTGACCCATGTAACCATGGGGCCAACCAAACATTCTAGTACTAGTGGGGGACAGGGTTCACCCCCCCCTATGGGAATTCGGGAGGTGTGACCTACCCGCTCCCAAACCCTTATGTTCCTTCTCAAATTCAATCTAAAAAAAACAAAAAAACACTAAGCAAAAAGTCTCTGGTGCACAGGAGTTTCTGTTGTCAGGGTTGCCACTGCTTCGTTGGGAAACTCGACTTGCTCTTAGTAGAATGTTGACCTTATTTGATGTTGTCAGTCTTGCACAAAATCCTGAAACTTCTGTGACCGAGTAGGCCTGGGTCTCAGGTGGTACATGGTCATTCCTCTCCATGGGGCTGTTTGGCTGTCCTCTGTCACACTTGTTGGAGAAGAATGTGGAGGGCTGGTTTCACAGGTGATGTGTTCAGTGTCGCGGACACTAGATTCTCGCAATTCAAGGTCAGTGGTAGATGACATTGCCTCTACTTAACAGTCCCCTGGGTCGAGGAGGTTTTCCACTACACTTCCAGTTCCCCAGCTCTGTTGGTCTTCAGTCCTCTCTGCATTTCTGGTGATGCATAGGGAGAAGAACTGTTTGAAAAATGACACTTTCCTGGTGATTGTTTCCATATTTTTCTGGGGAGTCACCATAATCCCATGGATACGGGTTATCTGCCAAGGCTCCATCTCGAATGGAAGATGGAGCTTGCTCCCTGGGTGTTGGTCCTTCACAAACCCTTGATCGCCCACTCATAGTGCCCTTGGCTTTTGCTCTTCTCCACCTGGAAATCAACTCATTGCGGGTCTTGCAATGATGCAATATTTGATTCATTGCCCTCTTCCTGCCTTGAGTGATGGGGAATTGTGCCCTTAATGTTTCACCCAAAGCAAAGTAGTCTGTGGCTCACGCCAGTCATAGAATGGGGGGGTAAGCTTATATTCTCTTAAGGAAGTGTATATGGCGCTTTCATTTTGTGGTTGGTGGCTTGTGCTATCCGGATGGCCTTTTTGAGTGTCTGCATGAAAAGCTCATCTCAGGGTGATGCTCACATAGGTGTCACCTTTCGACTGCAGTTATTTATCAATTTCCTGACTCAAGATCGGTAGGCCTTTGTCCTTGCAGAGCTTATTCAAAAAGTCCATAACTTTTTCTATCCATGAAACTGTGCTAGTTGCTGCTGTCCTGTCAACAGTCTCTACTTCAAAATCATTGATCACCGCTAGCATGTGGTGGTTGTCTGGGAAGCTTTCGAAATCTGCATTGGTACAATGTCATAGCACAGGAGATATGTCCTCAGTACCTATGGACTGTGGCTGATTAGGAAGTCCAGTGGCCTGGCACAGTGGACGGTGTCTCAAAACCTGCTCTAACCATTCATCCAGTCCAGGAAACCAGACTTTTTCTCCTGAGCCTGTACTTTGTTCTGACAGTGCCTTGATGGTCTGCATGGTCTAAATCTAAAACCCATTGTGTTAGTTGTCCTGGGATTACCAGCAGGGTCCCTCTTAAGAGGCAGCCTTTTTGGGTCACAGCAAACACATGCCTGTTGACAGTCATTGTTGCATTGACAAGTTGAAAGGCATTCACCAGATTTTGTGGCTTCAACTATTTTGGCCAGGGACATGGGCAGTGGCCACAATCTTTCAATTAGTAGCCTGATGTATTCCTCTAGCTCCTCTGCTTCTGACTTTTCACTGGTGCTGGCTGGTCTTGTGTGACGAGACAGGTATTTGATGGGGCTGTGCATTCCTAGTTCATATTCCATGGAGAATTGGTTCTACTGAAGTTGGAGAATCTACATCTTGAATCTGAGAAGCTCTTCAAGGATAAACCCTTAAATAGAGGCAGTAGAGTTTTATGGCCTATGCATATTACAAATGAGTGCCCATATATATTATTGTGAAAATATGGACAGCCCCAGTGCACAGCTTTGGCTTCCTTTTCATATGAAAGTACCTCTGCTCTGTGTCCATCAGGTCTTTGCTGGCATACGCAATTGGGACCCATTTTCCATCGCCTTGCCATTGTGCGAGTACTGCTCCAAGGCCAGTGGGACACGCATCTACTGACAGTTCGGATTGTTTTTGAGGGTCAAAGTATGGAAGTGTTCTGTATTCAAACAACACATTCTTGGTGGCCTGAAATGCTTCCTCTAGTGTGGTACCCCATAACGATGGCATGTTTGCTTTGGTCAATTGTCGGAGTGGGCCGCTGAGTGTCGTCAGGTTTTGTATGAATGTTGCGCAATAGATGACCATCCCCAGGAAACTATGGACACCAGTCACAATGATGGGGGCTGGTGCTGAGTGGGTGCTTTGGCCCATGGTGGGATTGGGCATTACCCGTTTCTCTGAGACACGGTACCAGTAGAAACTGATCTCTATCCAAAAGAACTCACATTCCTGCTGATGTAGATTGAGTCCACTCTCTTGCAGATGGTGGAACGTGGCTTGGAGTTGGTCCATATGTTTGTAGATGGTGGGCACGTGCACCAGTATGTCATCAATGACATTCAGACCGCTAGGGAGTCCAAGCAAAACATCTCGTAGAACATCCTGGAACACCTTTGCCATGCTTGACATGCCACTACTTAAGGGTTTGTATTGACTGAGATCCACATGGGTGGAGAATGTGGTGAACTGCTTTGACTTTGGTGCTAGAATGAGCTGATGATATTCAGATCTTAGATCCATTTTGGAGAACCACTGTGAATCTGTGACTTCTGCCACAATGTAATCCATGTTGGGTGTTAAATGTCTTTCGCTTTTAATGGCTGTGTTGTGTAAATGTATGTCCACATGTATTCAGATCTCCCTGGCTTGTTTGGGCTTTCTGGCTGCAATGATTGGCAAAACCCATGTAGTGGGTCATCACCAATTTAACTGATATCCACCTTTTTGAATTTTTGAAGCACTTCTCCACTTTGGGCCTGAGATGGAACACCACCTCACTAGTGGCATAGAGCAACTGTTTGTATGGACTCATCTATGTATAGGTGGATAATATGCCCTTTCACTTATCCAGTACCTATGAAGTGGGATTCAAATTCCGCAAGGAGATTAGCAATGCTGGCAGTGTGAATAATGAATGCAAAAGACACCCACTGTAGACATTCTGCAGTCTGACAGCTGAGGACCATCCCTCTGCCTCCTTTTGTGAACTATGCCTTGGTTTGTGTTGATTGGGCCCCATAGGTGAGATCTGCTGTGAAGATGCCTGTGAGTGGAAGAGCCGTGATGATGACAAATGTGTATACCCTGGTCATTGCAGGGTGGAATGTGCACTGTTGAAGCAGAAGCTATGAGCCAGGATGTTATCGGAGGCTCTCGTATGTGCTCGTATCTGGTGGCCTTCTATGCTGATGTTGCACTTTGCCATTTTTCTGACTCCCACTTGGTCTGTTTGTTTCTGCATGTATGACATACACCATACCTTCTGAATCGTCATCTTCCCTGATGTGGCCATTCTCTGGTGGGGCAGGGGTTTCCATGGCGTTGGCTGACTTTGACTTCTGCCCTCATTGTGGTGGTGCCAATTGACACACTTTTGCATAGCGGTTGAGTTTACCACACGAGGAGCACTTCATACCTCAGGCCGGGCATTCACCTTGGTAAGGGTATTATCCTTCAGACCAGTGGCAGGTTTTGGATTCTGATGGTGGCTTCTAGCATTCTTTGTTGTGCTCTGTGGTGGCCCCAGAGATCTGGTTGATTGGTTCTGTCTTCACGGAACACTGGAGGGTGGTTTCCATGTGAGCAGCCTGTGTTTTTGATAGTTTCATGAAATGACCTAGTGTCAGGATGTTGACCATGGTCATAACGGAAACTTGGAGTATCTGCTCACTCAGTTTCATTGATGAATGTCCTTGATTAAATTGAGCACGGATTTCATTGTCAGCATCCAGCAGAGTGGCGCGGTGTGGCCAACTGCCGAAGATGGTGGCAGCATGAATGCAATGCTCCTGCATCTGGAGATGAAACATTAATCCTGTCTCTGCATCATTACACTCATGAGCTCTGCATTGTGCCCCAAGAGACCCATATTCACCGCCGGTGCAGACGGAGGGAGGCGGAAAACAAAAAAACTCAGGAGCGCTCTCGAGGCGATGTGCGGTTGGGGTGTCCGGATGGGCGGGATTGGAGTGAACCACCGAGACCTGCCACAGCGAACTGCTGGGGGTCCCCTGGAGGTCGCAATATCTGGTGGCGCAGACGGAAGTGCCTGACTCAACCGGAGATCCAGTGCCTGACCCCCAGTGAGTGAAACCCTGTGCAGTGGCCCAAAACGACCAGTGCTGACAACCCTGAGCCGCCCTGTGCACCAAGAAAGCCTGCTGCCGCACCTGAGACATCCTGCCTTCTGGACCAAACAAGAGAAACCGGGCACCTAATAATCCATCCTGGACCTGCCCTGAGAGCTGATTGATCTACCTTGACAAGCCAATTGTATGTGGCAGCCAAATGGACTGACTGACCTCATGAAGCCCAAAAAGACTCTCTGCCCCAACTAGTAACTGTGGACCGGCCGGCCTGTCACTCCAATACTGTGAACGGAGATCTCGCTGACAACAGGGGGACGACCCCCTTGGGGATTAAAAGTGTAGTGGCTGATGAGTCAACAGGGAATTATAACTTGAGAGGGATGGACAGCCAGGCTGGCTGAGCATTGACGGCAGTGCTCGGTCGACCAACTGGTTATCTCCTTCACTGAGGCCCCCAGGGTCCACTCTCTGACTCTATAGCCACGTAGCCAATGACTAATAAACTAAGGACACGTCAACTACATGGACGCATTCAGCCCATCATTATTACTGAACAACCTCACTGCTGGTCACTCGGGAATTGTGGGGCTTGCTTACCGCACCCAGGGCTGCTTCCAGTGAACTATGTGAGCAGAACCTTGTGTCAAACTACATGCCTCTGGAATATAACTCAACTCAGTGGGACTCCCTGAGGGACAACAACATCTACACCACGGCCCAAGGCCACATTAGAGCCACTGTAGCAACTATCCCCTCAGTCAAGACCTGCAGTGTTGGCCATGACTGATACTATCTCTCCCCCCATTAACAAACTTAGCTGTGAACACCCACCTTCCCCAATAACGACTGCTGGCGTGAACCCCCTGACCACACACGGACCCTCAGCAGTGCCTAAAGCCATAGTACTAAACATCCCCCTAAACTTCCACTCACCTCCAAAATGGGCTGTGCCAAAACCAAAACACCTGAACCAGCCGCGGACACACGTGCGACCTCCCCTGGGTTGGTGAGTTTCTCACAGCTAGCTCAAAAGGACCTTATTCCACCCACAACTGGACACCCACCAATAGAAAAATTTGATGTATTCCTACAAGACATATGCCAATCTATTGTACAACACCTGGGACTTATCCATTCTTAAGGATTACCATAACAAATTAAGCACCAGAGTTAAGTCACATTAGTCTGCCCTCATTTCCCTGACCCCGTAGTAAAAGGAGTACACAGCGACAATGACTCTACTACAGCAACAGGTGCAAATGTTGCAGGAGAAAGCCGTTGATGCAGAAGGAAGGGCGTGTTGTAATGTACGATTTATTGGACTACCGGATGGGAGGGAGGGCTCGGACCAATGCAAAATATTGAAGAATGGCTGCAAAAACAGGGGGCCCCTGAGGGCTTATCGGTGCACTTTGTGGTGGAAAGGGCACACTGTGAACCAACAAAATGGTTCACTCTAGACCAATGGTGGCCTGAATTTTCAATTTTCATGTCAGAGACACTCCAACCGGAAAGTGAAAAGGCACCAATCTTTCTTGAGAACCGCCATTTATCCAGATTTCCAGACTATACTCTGTTGGTCCAACATAAACAGGCATCATTCCAGGCAGTCAAACAATGACTCAGAACTCACAACCTTACCTGTTTTCTCATGTTTCCAGCAAGACTAAAAGTGCTCCATGGACATAAAACCCATTTCTTTAATACTACAGAGGAAGCATGGTTCTGGATAGAACAACAATACCCAGACCGGGTTTAAAAAGAATCGGAATGCTGGCAGATGGCAAAACGAAAGAAGCAGGGATCGGAGGCCAGGAATCAGAGAAGGCACCACATGGACCATCCTCAGACCCCCTCCTCACAACAGGCACTCAAGGGTCGACATGATGCTCTGTTGTCAGCTGCCTCAGTCAGATACTATGGACCTGGAGCCATCCCTGGCTACTCCCAGAATACCGTGTTGGGCTCAGACTCAGGAGGTAACTTTCCATTCTTTTCTACAGTGACTCACAGATGGCTAGTGATTTGTAAGACTTATCACACATTGAATACCGCAACAGGAATGGCTTACCAACCATTGACCCACCTATGCCTCTTCCTCCCCCAATCGCAAACTTACCTTTAATGAGTACAACTCTGGAGTCTCTAGTTGGCAGTCAGTTTGCACTTTGTGCAGCAGGGACCTTCACTCTAGTCAGGGTAATGGAGATACACAGCTCAATTAACCTCTGCTCACACCCTTGGTAGCTTGGCACAAGCAGTCAGGCTTATCTCAGAGGCAATGTGCAAAGTATCTGTACAGTCACACACCGTTACACAGTGAAAACACCACAAAATGATTCCACACCAGTTTGGAAAAAGAGCCACTATTTATCTGATTCAAACAAGACCAAAATGACAAAAATCCACCATACACAAGCAAAGTTCTGAATTTTCAAAAATTAAACTTCAATATATCGCTTTGAAACATAAATGCTTCAATTTGGTGTTATCACGACATCGTGACGGAGTCGTTCCCAAAAATCCACTACTTATACCCATTTCTGCCTTTAAAGCAGGCAAACCTCGAAGGAATGTCTCTGATCTTCACAAGATCCTGCCTTGCCTAGGCCTGGCCCCAGGCACACACCATGGGGTCAGAGACTGCATTGTGCAAGGACATGCACTTCACTTTCAGGTGTAAGTGGCAGCTCCTCCCTACTCACTGTAGCCCAGGAGACTCATCAGGATATGAAGGACACTCCTCAGTTCCATTTGTGTCACTGTCTAGAGCAGAGGTCTCCAAACTTTTTAATGCTGCGCCACCCTAGTTGAAAAATAAAAATTATTGGGCTCCCCTCAGAATTTTCCACAATTATTTTATAAACATGGCAATGTTTAAAATGTGTCTGAACCTATTTATACATTGCAGTTAAGTACTGTTACCTTTTTAAAACTGCAATAACATGCTTCTGCTTAAAACAAATGCCTGTCATCTGTATAATATTTATTTTGGCCAGAGTCTGCCCCCCCCCTGGGATTACTTGAGGCCCCCCTAGGGGGGCCCGCCCCCCAGTTTGAAGACCTCTGGTCTAGAGGGAATTCACAAACAGTCCAACTGTCAGTCTGACCCAGATGTGGATTCCACAGGCAGGCAGAAGCACAGTATGGTTAAGCAAGAAACAGCCTACTTTCTAAAAGTGCCATTTTCAAACTGACAATCTAAAAACCAACTTTAAAAGACCCGAAACTCCATATTTCTATCTGCTCTGAAAGGGAATCTGCAGTTTAAGAATATTTAAAGGCAGCCCCTAAGTGAACCTATGAGAGAGATAGGCCTTGCAACATTGAAAACTAAATTTGGCACTATTTCACAGTTAGGACATGTAAAACATCAGTACATGTCCTACCTTTAACATGGACTGCACCCAGCCCATGGGGCTACCTAGGACCTACCTTAATGGTGCCTTACAGGTACAAAAAAGAAGGTTTGGGCCTGGCAAGTGGGTTCACTTGCAAGGTCGAATTGCCAGTTTAGAACTGCACACAAAGACACTGCAGTGGCAGGTCTGAGCCATGTTACCAGGCTACCCATGTGGGTGGCACAATCAGTGCTGCACACTCAGTAGTAGCATTTGATTTACATGTCCTGGGGACCTCTAGTGCACTCCATTATGGACTTACCAGTAAATAAAATATGCCAATCATGGAAAAGCCAATTACAGTTACAATTTACACAGAGAACACTTGCACTTTAGCACTGGTCAGCAGTGATAAAGTGCCCAGAGTACCAAAACCAGCAAAAACAAAGTCTAGTACACAGTCAAAAATACAGGAAGCAGAGGCAAAAAGAAAGGGGAAACCACGCCAAGGATGCCAGATCTAACACATGTCCTCCCCAGCTGAACATAGGGGAGAACCTACCCAACCTCATGGGAGTTCTCATCACTAAGGCGGAATAATCTGGACAGACCATCAGCATTTGCGTGTTCTGTACCAGGGTGGTGTTCCACCATAAAGTCCATTCCCTGTAGGGAGATGGACCACTTCAACAGTCTTGGCTTCTCACCCCTCATCTACATTAACCATCTGAGGGGCCTGTGGTCTGTCTGAACCTGGAAGTGAGTCCTAAACAAGTAGGGCCTCAGCTTCTTTATTGTTCAGATCACAGCAAAAGCTTCTCGCTCAGTTGCACTCAACGTCCGTTCCCAGGGAAGTAACCTCCTACTAATGAAGGCTACAGGCTGATCTACGCCTTCTTCATTTAGCTGTGCTAGAACTGCTCCCACACCATGCTTTGAAGCGTCAGTCTGCACAACAAATTTCTTGTAGAAGTCAGGTGCCCTCAGCACAGGTGCCGTGCACATGGCTGCCTTCGGGGCACCTGGCAAGCCCAAGTCCAGATCACTTTCTTCGGCTGCTTTCTGGAGGTCAGCTCTGTCAAGGGGCAACAATGATGCCATATCCCTTGTCAAACCTCCTGTAGTAACCGGTGAGACCTAGAAAGGCTCTCACCTCTGTCTGGGTTTTGGGGGGCTCTCAAGCCAGGATAGTGTCAATGTTTGGTTGCAGAAGTGCCACCTGGCCACTCCCCACCTGGTGTCCCAGGTAAACCACAGACCCCTGCCCTCTTTGGCACTTACTGGCCTTAATAGTGCGGTCTGCTTTCCGCAGAGCCTTCAACACTTCACATAGGTGTTGCAGGTGTTCCTCCCAGCTTGAGCTGAATACTGTGAAGTCATCCAGGTAGACTGAGCTGAAATTCTCCAGCCCAGCCAACACCTGATTGACTCTACCTCTGAAAGGTGGCAGGGGCAGGCCCAAGGACTGCTGGGGAACTCAATTACCCCTAACGCTAGCATCTTGGAAACCTCATCCTTGATGCTGGCTCTGACCTTGTCAGCCACCTTGTAAACCTTGTGTTTCACAAGTAGACTGTCCCCAGTGTCCACATCATAGGTACACAGATGATTGATCCCTCCACCACCGCAAAAGGCCCAATCCACTTGTCCTTGAGAACACAAGGCTCCACTGGGGCCATGACCCACACTTTCTGGCCAGGCTGAAACTTGACCAGAGTGGCATTCTCATCGTACCATCGTTTCATGTCCTCCTGGCTTGCTTCTAGATTTGCCTGAGCAAGTTCTCTGAAGCACGCAGTCTGGTTTCCAAATGCCAGTACATAGCTAAACATGTCCTGGGAGAGCTTACTGGAGGTTTTCTCCAGGCCCTCTTTTACCAGACCCAGAGGTCCCCCCACAGGGTGGCCACACCGCAGCTCAAAGGGGCTAAAGCCACGTCCCTTCAGCGGTACCTTCTAGTAAGCAAAGAGAATGCATGGCAAGAGGACGTTCCACTTGTGCCGCAGGGGTTTGGACAGACCCATAATCATGCCCTTCATGTTGCGGTTGAACCTTTCAACAAACCCATTTCGTAGGGGGTGGTAAGGAGTGGTGAACTTGTAGGTTACCCCACACTCCTTCCACTGAGACTTCATATAACTAGATTTGAAGTTCGTACCTCTGCCAGATACCACCTCCTTGGGGAACCCTATGTGGGTACAAATCCCCATCAATGCCACGGCCCAGCACAAGGGCTGGCATTGATCTCAGAGGGATGGCTTCCAGGTGCTGGGTGGCATATTCCACCAAGACCAGGATAAACATGGCCCAAGGATCCCAAGCCCATGGCTGTCTTGGGATCCTGAGGCCCCACAATGTCAATGCCCACCTGCTCGAAAGGGGAGTCCACCATAGGAAAAGGTTGGAGGGGAACCTTGCACTTTCCCCCACTCTTGCCACTTGCCTGACAAGTTTGGCATAACCTACAATGTGTGTCAGAGTGCCTACGCATTTGGGGCCATTAAAAGTGGGTGACAAGCCTCTCAAAGGTTTTGTCCCGCTCTAAATGTCCTGCTAAAGGCACATCATGAGCCAGGCCCAGTAGGAAGCTCTGAAGCACTGAGGTACCAGCAGCACACGTGCTGCCCCAGGTTCAGCAACCTTAGGCTCACTAAACAGGAGGCCATCCTACCAATCGATCCTGTGTGATCCAGACTCCTTGCCAGATGCCTGGTCTGCAGTCTGCCACCACCGACCCCCAAGAGTGCAGTATAACTTCTGTGCCTCACAGAATTCCTCCCTTGTGGGACCCCCTTCCTGCTGCCAATGAATCAGCTTTGGCACCTTCCCCAGCTCAACCACGTGTTCCTCTGTAGGCCACGGGGTGTCCCCCTCAGGTTCAGTCTCCTCCTGGACCTTGGGAACTTCTGGGGCAGGGTTCCAGTGCCCCTTGCTCTTCTTCTTCCTGGCAGGCACCTGGGCCACTCTTTCAGGCTCCAGGGCCTCCTGATCACCCTGATGGGCTGCCATAAACCAGGTGGTCACACACACCCACCCAGGCAGACCCAACATCTCCAAGTGTGACCATCGTTCTACCTCACTCCAAGGGGAATCCTCTAGGTAATTGCCTAGCAGACAATCAACAGGCATGGTTGGGCTCACAGCTACCTTCAAGGAACCTGAAACCCCTCCTACTCAAAGGGAACCTGCGCCACCATACACAGGCACTCTGAGTTGTCTACCGCAACTACTTGGTGAAGTTCATGGGGATTTACTTGCTTTTTAGACACCAAGTGACACCTCACAGTAGTCACACTGGCTCCTGTGTCTCTCAGCGCCTCCACCCTCTGTCCATTGATGGTCACTCAATGCCTGTACTTCTTAGTATTCCCAGGCTTGAGGGTCTCCTGGAGGATCTCACTGTCCCCTAGTGAGACAAGGTTTATCTCATCAGGCTCCCACCCTTCTCCTTGTCTGTGTGCTGGACTTCATTTTTGCTGGTTTTGGTACTCTGGGCACTTTACCAGTGCTAACCAGTGCTAAAGTGCAAGTGCTCTCTGTATAAATTGTAACTCTAATAGACTTTTCCATGATTGGCACATTTGATTTACTGGTAAATCCCAGTAAGGTGCACCAGAGGTGTACAGGGCGTGTAAATCAAATGCTACTAGTTGGCCTGCAGCACTGATTGTGCCACCCACGAGTAGCCTGGTAACGTAGCTCAGACCTGCCACTGAGTGTCTGTGTGTGCAGTTTTAAACTGCTAATTCAACCTGGAAAGTGTACCCACTTGCAGGCCCAAACTTTAACTTTTACTACGTCAGTCCCCCCTAAGGTAGGCCCTAGGTAGCCCCAGGGCAGGGTGCAGTCCATTAAAAGGTAGGACATGTACTAGACTGTTTTACAAGTACTTGTAGTGAAAAACTGCTAAATTTGTTTTCACTATTGTGAGGCCTATCTCTACCGTACGATAACATGGGGATTGCCTTGGGATATCTTTTAAGTGTAGTTTACAATTGGAAGCACTTAGAGATATGGAGTTTGAAGTCACTGAACTCACAATTTAAAAAAACATCTTTTGGTAAAGTTGGTTTCTAGATTGTCAGTTTGAAAATGCCACTTTTAGAAAGTGGACATTTTCTTCCTTAACCATTCTGTACCTCTGTCTGGCTGTGGAATACACATCTGGGTCAGACCGACAGTTGGGCTGTTTGTGAATTTACTCTAGCTAGTCATACAATGGGAACTGAGGTGTGTCCTGCATATCCTAATGGGTAATCCTGGGCTAGAGTGGAGAAAGGTGCTGACACTTGTACCTGAATAGGGCTGTGCCTATCCTTACACAATGCAGTCCCCAGCCCCCTAGAGTATGTCTGGGGCTAGGTCAGAGAGATGCTGGGTCTTGTGCACTAGAAAAGTATTTCCTTTGAAGTTTGCCTACTTCAAAGGCAGAAATGAGTATAAGTATTCGACTGCTGACCCCACAACTTTAGAACACTCCTGGATTGAGGACATTCTTCCAGGGAGAAGAGCTGGATGCTTGAGGAAGACCTGCCACTCTGCCTGTTGCTTTGCTGTGCTGACCTTCTGCTGCTTCTGCCCTGGGAGTAAAAGGACTGGACTTTACTTTCTACATCCTGCTTTCCAAGGTACTCCAAGGGTTTGAACTGAACTTGCCTCCTGTTGTGAAGTCTCAGGGACATCAATGACTTGATCTGTCAGTGCCTGGGCTCTTCTGCTGAGAGTCCTGATTTGTCAAGTGGTGCCAAATCCAGTCCCTGGGCCCTTGGAATTGGAAGCTGGTAACCTGAGTGAAAATCCATGCACCGGAGCCATTGCTGCAGAAAAATCGATGCAGTGCCTGCACCACAGCTGAAAAATCTACACAGTAGCTGAGAACTTGATGTGTCACGTGCTTCAGGGTGGATCCATTGTTACCATGCACCTGGATTTTCCATGCATCAACCCTGGGCATGAAATCTTCAACATCACCGCACCAACCAGAGTCTGCGTGTCCAGAAATCAATGCATCGTTCTCATGCGGGGAAAGAATTGATGCATCATCAACCCAGCAGGGAAAGAATCAACGTACAGCCTCACTTGCGAATAAGGAATCAACACATCGCTTGCTTTTCTGACACATCACCTTCCTGGCGGCTTTATTTTTTTATGCTTACTAAGTACTTTGGGCTAAAACAATGTAACCATCGACTTTGATGGAGTAAGACTCTTTTAACTTTAAAAGGTTATATCTTTTCTTGCGTATGTTAGATTTTTGTTGGTTTGGTCTTGTTTGATTTAGATAAATATTGGCTATTCTTCTGAACTGGTGTAGAGTCATTTTCTGGTGTTTTCACTGTGTTACTGTGTGTGTATGTACAAATTCTTTACACATTGCCTCTTCGATAAGCCTAGATGCTTGTGCTAAGCTACCAAGGGGGTGACCAGGGGTTATCTTAGGTGTGTGACTCCCTTTCCCTGACTAGAGTGAGGGTCCCTACTTGGACAGGGTACAATCCACTGCCAACTAGAGACCCCATTTCTTACATGGATTAAGACTGGAGTGCCATTCATAGCCACTGAGATGAGAATTGACACACTAGGACGATATGTCCTTGTATGTGGCACACTGGATTGCACCCCAGTAGTAGTGGGAAGCATATATGCCCCTAATACAGATCAGGAAATTTTCCTAGCATGCTTAAGCATGGTACTAACAGATTGGATACTTACAGGGGGCGATTTCAATGCAGCACTTGACACTTACCTGGACAGGTCACACACCCCACTCCGTACTGCGGTCTCAGTGTGGAACAATAGAGCTTTTAAACACCGGACTGACAATTTGCCACTCACTGATGCCTGGCAGGCCCTGAACGTGGAAATGCTAGAATATAAATTTTACTCCCCAACACGTTCCTTCCACACTCATTCGTATAGACAGAATATTATGCACAGTTTCAATAGACACCAGCATCACATCCAAAAGGTAATTGGGAAAGACGCTATTGGACCACAACCCCATGGAGGCCACCCTCACCTAGGGACACACTCCCACCCCCATTTCCACATGGCGTATGTCATCACTTTTCCTAGAAGATGCAGTGTTTCATGAT
The DNA here is from genome assembly GCF_031143425.1 of Pleurodeles waltl. NCBI lineage: Eukaryota > Metazoa > Chordata > Amphibia > Caudata > Salamandridae > Pleurodeles > Pleurodeles waltl. The sequence continues at coordinate 10,283,293 of NC_090443.1, read as the reverse complement.
ACAATGTTTTTTTAAAAAACTTTTCATTAAGATTCTAACTAGACGTTGCACTACACAATATGAAATCAGTCACAAACATTGGCCGTGTGAGAGAGGTATAGACATCATTTCTCTATTACATAACCCTGGGATAGATGCAAGCATAATTTCTTGATTAGTCATCAGCTTTTTCCTTCTCCCCAACAAGTGATTTTCTATCGCAATGATGTGTTACAGCATCTGTTCCATCCCCTGGACCCCCCTCCCTCCACATTCCCATAGCACAGGGTTATAATTGTATCCCTCTCACCTCTGCTTACCCTTACCATATTTTCCCATGTTTCACGGGGCATCCTCGCGCTTTGTAGATAGGTTGTTAAAGGCCCATGCAGTAGTCCGTGCCCTTAGCCCACCTCTCCACTGAGGGTGTGCTTGTATCCTTCCACGCTTGTGCAATGGCTCTCTTAGCTAGTATAAGGCCCAGCCAAACAAAAGCCATCTGATATCTTGTCCCTTCAGTCCATTAGTAATGTGCAGCAATATTAGCCTGGGATCTCCCTGAATTGTCCACCACAGAATTCCCTCCATCATCCTAAGTACAACGTCCAAAAAATGAGAGAAAGCTGAGCAGCCCCAGAAGGAGTGTGCCAAGTCCACACATGTCGTTTTACATCTCAGGCAGGTCCCATACGGTGTAGCATGTCCCTGGTGTACTATTTGCGGTGAAAGAGTTTGAGCTGGAAATATTGGAATGGGAAGGCTCCCACTCCACTCCATGAGGTGCCGCTCTTGCTTCCCTCCAGGCTTCCTCCTCCATAGACCCGATGTCCCTCTCCCACGCTGCACAAACCACCTCCATGCGGTCAGGCAGGTTCCTCAGTAGCATTTTATATATCTGTGACAACTAATGCTCTTTAATATCCGTCAGGAGGAGCTTAGCTTCTAACGGGGAGAATTAAGGAATCTCAAGACTTGAGGAAAGTGTTGGCATCAATGCATGACGCAACTGGAGAAAACAAATTGCATGTGGTGGAGATCATATTCCTATTGCAGTTCCTGAAAGGATTTAAGTATGCAATTTTTCAGGACATCTCCCAGTGTGCATATCCCTATGTCATCCCATTTTGTAAAGCCTGGTAAGGCTGACGCCTGCGGAAGGTGGGTTCCTACCCATAACAGTGTCTCCATTGTTAGCTTACCTGTCCAGCCCGTAACTCACATAGCCCTTGCCCAGATATTTAGCGCCACTTAAGTTGCTGTGGGGTAAGTCCTGACATGACCCTCCACCATATAATAGGTGTGGTAGAGCACTGTTTCCTATCCTCCCACCCTCCAACTCATATGCTGGGTCTGTAAATCCTTGAAACCACCATTCATTGAGGACTAGTAAATGTGGAGCCCAGTAATACAAGCGGACATCAGGAGTGGCAATGCCCCCTGGGCCATTGCACCCAGTCCCATGTAGGGGACCCACTTCAAGGCCACCAATGGCACTTTAAAAAAAACAATACTTACCTGTACTTACCTATTCCCTCCTGGGATGAGGTCCCCCATTCTGCGCTGTCCCTCTGGTGTGGGTGGGGGTGTCCCTGGGGCCTGAGGAGGGCACCCGTGGGACTAATTCATGGTGTTCCACCATGGAAATAGGCCCACAGGTCCCCTAACGCCTGCCCTGACCCAGGCGTTGAATAATGATGCAAAGTAAGCTTTGCACCATTATTTGATCCCCTCCTCCCCCCGTGCGTGATTTTAGCACATGGGGATAAATATGGCCCTAAGGCAATGGAGTCATTTTTTGCACGGGAACACCTACTTTGCATCTCATTGACGCAAAGTAGGTTTCCACGTCCGTAAAATGACTTTAACTCCATAAATTTGGTGCTAGACAGGTCTAGCGCCAAAGTATAAATACGGAGTTAGTTTTGCACTGAATTTGCGTAAACAAAATGACGCACATTCAACGCAAAACAAGTATAAATATGCCCCTATGTGTTCTCCCTCGAGCTCGCTCAGGGATAAAGCGTGTGTACTCTGCTTAAATTATGCCTGGTGGATTGATCTGGGATAAACCCTACTTGATCTCTATGAAACAAGCACAAGATGACTTTCCCCAGGCAGTTTGCTAGTGCGGTAGCCAAGATCTTAACCTCTGTATTAAGCAACAAAATGGGGAGAAAGTGTTCGCAACGTGTCTTACCAGTGTTAAGTTTAGTGATTACTACGGTATCCACAGTACATAAGTCTAATGGCAATACCCCGTCCCCTACTGCCTCTTTAAACAACTCCAATGGTTGACCTACCTGCGGCCACACCAAGTGCAGTATTCCGAAGGAAAGCCATTTGGGCCAGGTGTTTTGCCTGACTGTAATTGATCAAGGGCCATCCCTAACTCTTCTAATGTTATATCCTCGTTTATCGATTCTCTGTCTTCTTGAGATAAATTCAGAACCGGCAAGTCCCTTACAAAGTGAGGTAAATCTTCTGGGGGGCTCAATAAGTTGACCCGATAGAAGTCTTGGTAGTAGTGGAGTCTGGAGTATCGAGTCACTACCCGTGGCTTTGAAACCATCTGGCAATGTTAGGTACTCCACCAAGTTTTTGTAATGTCATGCTATGCATAACCTATGTAGAGTTTACTAGGCTTGTCTTCCCATTGGTAAATTCTACTACGTCCAGCCCTCCCAGCCACTCACGCCTCTTGTGTTAGTTCCTGTCATAGCAGAGTTTGTGTATAAATAACATCCCATAGGCAATTTACTTCTCCCGAGCCCGCATACCTATCTTCCAAGTCAATAATGGGCTCCTCTAAGAGTTTGACCTTTCGCGCACTTTTCTCTGTGTGACTCTTTAGGTAGCTCAAGATTGAGCCTCGGAAAGTCGCTTTTGGGGTTCCCACATTGTGGCTTGTGAAAACACCAATCCAGTATTATCTGCATAAAGGTTTTGTTCCCAGTTTGGCACATTTCTCTAAAGACATCTTGTAAGTATCACGGGCCATATTTATGAAAAATGACGCACAACTGAGCTAGCAAAGTTGTGCCTCATTTTATTAACGCAAGCTAGCGTCATTCCTTAGTGCCATCCCTGCCCCATATTTATGAAATGACGTAGGATGGCATTAAGGAATGGATAGCCTAAAAAAAAGGAGCTGACAGCTGAGCAATGCCGTAAGGAAAAATCATGTTAATGCTGCAAAAATGGTGCTACACCATTTTGTGACACTTAAACGTCACAAATGTAGCGCCATTTTAACACTGCATTAGCGTAAAAATAAAACACAAAAGCAGGAAAGAGTGCAATTGCAAGAGAAGATGGAATCAACAGGCCAAGAGAGACCCCAGGGAGACACCAAACACCCAAGTACCAGCCAGGAGAGTACAAAAAGATCACAGGAGAATGAGAAGAGGAAGCGCAAGTGGTGTTTTAGCGAGAAGGAGCATGACTTCCTGGTCAGAGAGGTGATGGAGAACCAACATCAGCTATTCGTCACCTCCAAATTGCCAGTTGGTAGGAGAGATGCAATACGGCAGCAAATAGTGAACAAAATAAACAGAGTGAAGAGAACTGTCACTGAGTGCAAGAAGCGCTGGCACGATTGCAAGCGCATTACTAAGGAGAAACTTGCCAGGAACCGCAAGGCAACACTGCAGACTGGAGGTGGAAGTGCTGTACCACAGAAGACCTGGATGAGCTGGAGGAGATGGTTGCAGCGGTCATCCCGGAGGAGGTGGCCACTGTAATCGCAGGACAGCGTAGACTACCAGAAACCACCAACAATGCAGGATAAGTTGCAAGGGGGGATATCTGGAACTGCATTAATGGTAGAAGGGGGTGGCACATAGGACACACTCAATGGATGCTAAATGGTTGCATCTGCACACATAGGCCCTGAATCAAGATGCACCATCCTCACCAAAGCCACACATGTACTGACGCTTTGGTTGTGCTATGCACTTCAACATATACACAACGTCAGCATAGGCCACTCACTATAGCTATACTCCACCATGTAAATATGCACCAAATTGCCTGGTGGGCATGTGCAAATAATGTGGCTGTGCTATTACAGCACCCATTGCAAATAGTCAAAATCCCTGTACCAACACAACGAAGACACCAGAGACTAGGATGGAAATCAGTACCACCCCAGGGGTGGTGTCAGGGTGGTGTTTCAGGCCAAAATGCTTCCCTACCTCAATGTCTCATTGCCTTTACTCATGTGTGCTGCATCATGCAGCACACATTGAAATGCCATCTCTGCACAAATTGCTTGTACATGTGCAGGAAGGGACGTCTCCCTGCACATGAACAAATCATCAGTTTAAGGCAGCCACCCCGTCATCACGCTGCAACAATGCGTATGTTGATGCAGGGGGCACTAATCTGTGCAGGCGCCGGGGGAATTGCAGGGCTGTACTGTATACAGGTAAATATGGCACATCACTGCGTATCAAAACTGCTGCAGTGTACTGCAACACATATTGCAGCTGTCCTGAGCTATGCCAAATTAGAAAAAATCTGCCTTAAAGCTTGCAACCTGTAGAACACAACACTGACAGGCTGAACCCACAACTCACACACAACCATATGTGTCATATGGAAATTTCCACAAAATAAAATGCACACAACACATTGTGCATGTATGTGAACATCATGTGTGCAGCTGAACAAGTTGCTGCAATCTTACCATTTGACAAGTTAGAGGGCTAGATCAAACAGAAAATGATGGTGCTTGATGCTGGGTAAAATGATGCAGCATCACACCCGTCATTTTTAAAAGGCAGGGATGCACCATATACATTAGAATACACAGCACCCCTGTATTCCTCCCTGTGCAAGGGGTAATCAGATGTTGTGTGCCAGTGCAGCCACCCTTGCACCATAGTGCAAGGATGGCTGCATTGAGAGGGAGAACGTTTATGTGCAGTAAGGAACACCATCCTGCACAATAACAACTTAAACGTGTAAGTTGCTCCTACTCTGTGTGCTGCATAATGCAGCACACATAGTAAAAGCAAGTAATGCAGTACAAATGTAAGCATTACTCCTAGATTTTGTCATGCTAAACAGAACCCTGAGCTGGTGTCAGATATTAGCCAGGCATCCGGAAAACAAATAGTCAAAAATCTGAGGTAGTGTCAAAATGCAATGGATGTTGCCCTGGTACGGCCTCTGCAACACCCATTGCACACACCTTCCACGCAAACATTTGGGTGTGAAGGGGCCATGTACACAAGGTGGCATCAAGGCACAAAAAGTGGCTTCATGCCACCTAGTACATACAGGGCAGGGCATTGTGCCACCTGAGCTCACCAAAAGTTATACTCAGGTGGCATTTGGGGCACCTACATATGCCCAAAAATACCTAGGGGCATACTCGTGAGGCCCAAGCGCCACCAGAGCATCACTTTTTGTGATGCTCCAGTGGCGCAATGCCCTCTGCGGTATTTACAAGGTGTTGTTAGGCCACCTTCTGTGCATTAACACCACCCTGTAAATATGGCCCCTTCACACCGATCAGTTTGTGTGGAAGGGGCGTGCAACGGGTGTTGCTGTGGGCATGCCACAACAACATCCATTGCATTTTGATGCTGCCTCAGATTTACGAGTATCAGTAAACCTGAGGCAGTGCAAAATTCAAAGGCTATCCCAGGGGTGGTGTTAGCAAGATGCAACAAGAAGGTATACATTTATTCCTCATCGTTTTTTCATTTCTATGTGTGCTGCATTCTGCATGATGGTGCACGGATGCTTGGGTTGGTGCTAGGGAGCTCTATTTAGTGCCAACACAGGGGACAACACATGGGTGAACCGTATGCAAATGAATACAGCGCATCCCTGCATTGTGCAATTGACGCAATGGGATGCTGCCACTCTTAGCGCAGCATTGCACTCCATCATATTCCATTACTAGTGACCTTGACCCATGGGTGATGCACAATGTCACATATAGGTTCAACCACAACCTTGGGTCAGTAACATGTCACTGAGCCTCCAATGGCAAATACATGAATCCCCATGTTAACAGCCAATGCAATCCAATATTGATTTTACACTATCTCATTGCAGAGGATGATGGCTTGCCTCCTGCTGACCTGCCTGTCCTGGATTTTCCTGATGACATGGATGACCAGCTGCCAACCCTCAATGAACAGACCCTCCAGGATATCCTAGGAGCTCTCCATACACCACCTCCAGTTGCAGGGAGGATTTACAGCTTTGCAGGGTATCCACATGAACCTCCCAGCCACCAATACATGCCACCAGCCAGTACTCACACAACCCTAGACTCAGATGACCCAGAGATCAGCTTGCAGAGGACAGAGGTAGGAGTCCAGTGGGAGCTGGCAAAGCAGGTTCCGGTGGGGATGGAGACCATGGCAGGCAGCCTAAAGGGAGTGTGGACGTGCCTCAGTCCAAATAAGGACAACTCAGTTGCCATCAGAGGCACCCACTTCCCCCTAGGTGTGCTACAGCAGTCTCTGGCGGACATAGCTGCTGTCATGAAGCAGAGGCTACAACAAATGCCCTCCCAAAATGCCAGCAGCATGAGGAATACCCTGGAGTCCATACAGCGGGCCTACCACTGTGATACTGTTGCGGTCTTGAAGACTCAGCAGTTCCTCCTGGCAGCAGTGATGCGTTATGCGTTGCCACAAATGGCAGCTGCTGGGACCTTTGACTCCACATCTCTATCCCCTGAAGTGTGTGTGGCCCCCTCTACCTCTACAACAGCATCATTCATGACACAGGAGGCACCCCACACACAGATCAAAGGATGAAGATGTGGAAGGAATAACACTCACAAGGAAAAGCACCCGGTAACACCAGTCTGTGCCACATGGACAGTTTCTCCTTAGTTCTGGGCTTAAGATCATGCCAGTGTTGTGACAGTATGAAATGCGCCCTCTTCAACCAACCACTGTTGAATTGTCTGCTATGTGCTGTCATTGTTTCTACCTTACCCATTGGAAATGCTATGTACTCCTCACTAATGCACACTACTCCTAACCATGTCTCATGACATGTCCCTCAACTCTGGACTCCGATTGTGCTACATATGGCAAATGTTCACTCATGGGGTCTGTGAAATGGATATTGTATAGAAATCACAATAACAATTGCACCTGTAAAGAAAGCACCTTGTACACATGTAACATTTCTACGTCTACCTTGATCCATCTACTCAGCTAAAGGTTTGCATTGTGTCAATCCATGTAAACATGTACAGAATATCAGTACATGAGGGCATGACTGTCAGACACTAAGCCACACACTAGGTTCCAAACAAGAGAAAGCTGAATGATGGTGTTGTCATCTACAGCCAACGTACTGTGTATACTAAATACTTTGGAACCCATATACTTAAAGTAGACATAGGGCATGTATGGCTGATAACCCAATCAATCATAATTTACACAGATGGGAGTACCAGTTCAACTTATTTGTGTGGAACAGGAAAAGCTAACCTTATTAGTGATGGCCACCTGTCAGTGTTGCAGGATACAGCTCCAAATGTGTGAGTTGTCAGATGTACCATACTTGCTAACAATGAATTAGCAGGAGCCGACCAATGACAGGTGAAGTCCCATAGTTACCTGTCTAAGATAAAGATTACATACACATTGGGAATGACTGGAACACAGGATGGCAAATGTATGCACTAGTAGACATAATGTAGCAGCCATTCTGAAATCTCTTTGGCCATAGGGGATGGATATGGGAACCATGGGAAATCAAGACAGTAAGCATACCCTAGGCCATTCCTCCAACTTGGCCAGTCCACTCATGACAAGCCCCATACACAGTTAGTTACAAAACTAATTAGGCTAAGATGAACAGGATTTATTTTAGAACCATTTAGCAAGTGAAAACCTAAAGCCTACCCTATTCTAAACTAACCTATGCTAACTATCCTTAATTTACAATTACACCTATCTAACCTATTCTAAACGTATCTTACACATGTAACACCACACTCTAAATATTGACCCAACATCTCCCTTGAGAGATGACATACATAAACTATGACTACACATGTACTAACCGAACCTATGGCCTAAACAAATATATATTTTTTTGTTTTTAAATGTTTTATTTTTTTATTTTTTATACACAAAAAACCCAACCTGACCCCCCCACCTAACCCCAACAATACAATAATGCAGAATATCCCACCCTCCAGTATACTTAACTTAACCTATGCCTACCCTACACTAACCTAAGGCTACACATCTCAAACCACAAATAAAACTATACAAAACAGTAAAAGGAAGGGGAAGGAACTGGGAGGCTGTATGATACAAAAAATGTTCACTTCCTGCTTTTCTTTAACTTCTTTTTTCTGTATTGCAACAACCTGTGGTCGTCTGCTGCATCCTCCTCCAATTGTGTCAGTCTTGCCAAAATCTGCCCAATGTCCCGTCTCATGTCCTGCTCAAACTGGCTTGGGACTACTGCAGGTGGCTCTACTGATGCCTGCGTGATCACTGGTGCAGCTGACGTTGAGGGCCTTGGTCCAGCTGTGGCCTCCTGCACCCCTGTTGAATTGGCTCCAGTGTCCTGTTGTGGCTGTATTGGAGCCATTCCCCTGATTCTTTTTCTCTTCTTAAAAATCCTGGTCATTTGGCGGTATGAGTCATCAACCTCCATTATGTGGCGGTATCGTTCCGCCTTCTTATGGAATTCTTATGGAATGCTCGCCTCTGTACTTCTGTCATGTTGGCATCTGAAATATGAGGAGAAGCAAGCATCAGTATCAGCATTGGTTAGAGGTTGTACAGACATATAAGGTACACTGCAACTGCAGGTAACACACACAGTCCAACACACAGTCCTCAAAAATGACTTACTCCCTATTGTTGACTATTTCCTACCAACCATAAACAGTACCATGTACATATCACTGGGATGACAGAAATCTATTTAGAAACAAAAGGGCCCTGAGCTGAGTGGACAAACTTGTCCATGATCAACATTTGTGCATTTTAACTTGTGAGGATCATGTGCCCAAACAAGTCTGGATTTCCTGAGTCCCATTGCACAAGGGGGACTGTGCATGCAATCCATCACTTCAACACACCTGGTGAAACGTCAAGGCTTGCCCAGTCACCATGGCAGCAAGGCGTGGGCCATATGATAAGGAGTCCGGTAACTTCCCACCTGCTAATCTAGGGTTTGGTAAATCAACATTAATGTGTCCTGTTGTAAGACCTGGCTTGAGCATACGTAACAATGGGGCATGCCATTGCCCTTGATGTGCCCACATGTTCAACTGATTGAAACTTCCCAGAAAGTTTGGCCTTAAGCCTGAGCTGCACATGACAGTTGTCAACACAATATAGAACTGAAGCCCCTACCCTGTGCTATGTAGTGCTACAAATGTTAAACGACACACACATGGTGTCTGCATAGGTGCCCTTAGGCCTACGGTGAGTTTGGCACTGAAGTGGGTGCTGCAACAGTATTCAGAAACATTGAACATCATTTGCACATGCATGTCAGACATCATCAAATTACCAGGTACACGCACAGCAGTCACATCATACAATATGTGATGTGATCAACATCACTCACAAATATCATGGTGACAGGAACATGTTGTGAAAACTGCTTCTTGAGATCTGGTGTGGGAAGAATCATAGATTTTTCACAAACCATCTGGAGGTTAGTTGTCTACCAATTGGGTACACTACTGATTGTTCTGCACCACAATATGGCTCCTTGCAGTACTACAGCCTCATTATATCTGAAGGGTTCTGAGGCACCTGTGGTGTATGTGTCTCCTACATAAGTCCCCTAGAGACCTCTGCAGATATCACCCACATCTGTACCATCTTGTCAGTAAGTGCAAGCTATGTGTGGCACACTGTGCTGACAGTGGTGCTGTGACAAAGTGGTTGTAAACAGGAATGCTATGTACATAAACAGCTGCCCTGAAACCTGTCATTTTAGACACAAATAAATAAAAGGCCAGCCATAACAATTGCCATTTCACACAATTCCATGCCAGCAAACGTTGCCCCTTGAATTACATGCAAGCCATTCTCATTGCACAACATTTTAACATACAGGATTTCACCATCCATTCTCCAATGATATTAGATCATTGGTCAGGCAAAACCATCTTTCATAGCATTCCACACTTCAGACTGACATATACAAAACCCTGGATTAGCACCCATGATGCTGAAGATGACACTTACTGGATGCATCAGGGTCTTCAAATCGTGCAACCTCTCCTACGGTGTAGGTTCACCTACAAGACAGTCATGGAAAACATTGCTTAGTATAATTTGTACATATCAGTTAATGGACAAGATTGTATACTGTTAACTTGTTAGGCTGAGTGAGCACATCATCCTAGTGGTAGAGCAGGGCTATCACGCATCGTCTCAGGTAATGTAGACCCTCACACCTACAAACCTTCACTGTCCCTGACACTCCTGTGGTGCTTCTCAGTGCACCATTAATGCATAGCATTGTCATGCAGGTGTCTGTTAACCTTACCCCTCCATGTCCATATGGGACTGCTTGGCACTGTATATTGCATCTGAAGAGCATGCAATGGTTGTTGCAGTGGCTATCCCATTGTGATAACCATAGCATTTGAGCCTGCCTCAGAAGTTGTAGCCATCTACCTCATTGTCACAGCAAACTGATAAACTTCTGCCGAAGGATTGTGTGGGTATTCCAAGGTGTTGAGGAATGACGTGATACATCCTTAAGTGATGTAAGTAATATGTGTGTGCCATCACAAGGCATACACGTGAGCAATAATGCTATGGCAGTATACTCATGTGAAGATAGTTGTACCTGCCTACATACTGACTGATTGAAATCATGGATGTATTGCCAATAGTGTGTGACGAGCCATTGTTGCCACGGTATACCATTATATGTCCAGGGAGGGATAAGAACATGGGCATAGAAAATGTCTCAACACAGAAACACTTGCTCTGTGATCCAAGGATGCATTTGTTGGTGCAGATTACTGAGTGATGTGGCAGTGAAGGAGCAGATGCAGGGCTTCCCCATACTGTTAGTGAGAAGCGGCAGGCCTGTGGAACTAAGGGGGTCATTCCGACCCTGGCGGTAAAAACCGCCAGGGTCGGGGTCCGCGGGAGCACCGCCAACAGGCTGGCGGTGCTCCTTTGGGCATTCTGACCGCGGCGGTACAGCCGCGGCCAGAAACGGAAAGTCGGCGGTGTACCGCCGACTTTCCGCTGCCCATGGGAATCCTCCATGGCGGCGCAGCTTGCTGCGCCGCCATGGGGATTCCGACCCCCATACCGCCATCCTGTTCCTGGCGGTTTCGCCCACCAGGAACAGGATGGCGGTATGGGGTGTCGTGGGGCCCCTGGGGGCCCCTGCAGTCCAATGGCATGGGCACTGCAGGGGCCCCCGTAAGAGGGCCCCACTTTGAATTTCAGTGTCTGCTTAGCAGACACTGAAATTCGCGATGGGTGCTACTGCACCTGTCGCACACCTTCCACTCCGCCGGCTCCATTCGGAGCCGGCTTCATCGTGGAAGGGTGTTTCCCACTGGGCTGGCGGGCGGCCTTTTGGCGGTCGCCCGCCAGCCCAGTGGGAAACCCAGAATGACCGCTGCGGTCTTTTGACCGCGGTACGGTCTTCTGGCGGTTCCCGCTTGGCGGGCGGCTCCCACCACCCGCCAAGGCTGGAATGACCCCCTAACTCTGCATGTGTGTGTAGTAATAGACATAATATAGGGTATATGTGATACACAAGGAACTGGAACAGGGAAGTGCTAGTAGTTTGGACCCAGTGCATGGTCAAGCTCCCTTATGTGGCCTTGGCCAATGACACAAAGGGGCCAATAGAACAACAGGGGTGCAGCACCATTTGCGTCAATACAGTCCTTGTGGCCCTCAGTGCACCCCTTGCCCCCGCCATGTGTGCACCTAATGAGAATTAAGGCACAGCATGATTCAGGGACGGTCCAATTGCATCTATTTATGTGTAGGTAAATGATGTACTCAGCAGGAGTTGCAACAGATCCTCACAACTTCTGCTGAGTACATTGGGGACCCATCTCATACATGTTTATGCCCCCATATCATATCTGCTCTCAGCAGCCATTTAGAGTGCCGGAAAAATTGAACTAAGGGATTTCTCATCTTAGTCAGTGGCTTATACATATGCCACCCAAACAGGTTTTGGGACTCCCTTCCAAACATGATGCATGGCACCGGCCTCATTTGGTGCTGCGCATTACCGAGTTGTCCTATGCATGCATCACAATACTTTGTAAGGGTTGTGCAGGGAACATGGTACATCTGGCCAGCATCGGCTTCATTATTGTATATCTGACTTGCAGGACTAAGGTGGCGATGGACTCTTCATTCAGGTAGCATACGCCATGTCTCCATCCACAAGCATTACATGCAGCACTCAACTGTATCTTCAACTGTCATGCACATGCCAAAGTAAGGATTTGTATGGAAATGTGAGACTTACCAACTGTTCCACCAATCTCAGTACTCAGATGATACAGCAGATCCTGCTCCATTGTAACCAGATCTGCCCATCAATGCTTGAGTTGGTGGTCTTTCCTTCCTCTGCCAAAGATCCATGTGAGGTGGCAAAGCACCTTGCCCCACCACAGCCGCTGTGCCTTTGTGGGGTAGCCAAGGATTACATGGCCACCCAGTTGCAGCATCATATGGAGGTAGTGCTGAACAAGCCAGATGAACTGCTTCAGCTCAACAGCAGGCATCTGTGGCATCCTCTCTTTCCCAGACATACTGCAAATGCAGTTCACCCAAAACAAAAAAAATGTAAAAAACTAACACCTAACCCAACTGCCCCAACTACCTCAACAACTATACTACCTCAGACAAACACCCCACAATACAGAGACAAATACAGTACAATTACACTACAAAAGACAAATTTAAAGACAAATAAGGACAATACTTACAGTACACAGCCCAATAAACACTCCAAACACACCAATCCACCTACAGCACCAGCTCCACACACCCTCACACTGTCACAGACAATAAGACTGTGAAGTGAAAGTGAAAGTGAACTCACTGTTCCATGTTTGTAGGCAGGATGTCCTGTTTCATCACTTCCTGGGCGTGTGCATCACGTTTCCAGTCATGCATCATTTTCTTTGACCCATGACGATTATACGTCGTTTTTCTCACCATTAGTGTGAAAAGGATGTGCAATAGAAGCTCAGGGGCTAGGCGTATCCTAGGGATATTGTATGGTATATGCATATGCATGAACAATTTTGTCCCATGACGGTCATGCATGGAATTTACACTTGGTGCGTCAAGAGCATGTGTACGTGTAATTTCTACTCAGGGCCCAGGCGTCATTTTACTAATGTTGCAATGTGTAGTTGATGCGTTTGCATCATTTCTTTTGAAGCATTACGGAATTGCGATGTATGCCTTGAGTGCACCCTCATTAATTTAACATGCAACATGGGCTGTGCAGCAATGTTGTAAATAAGGTATGGCAACATGTGCGTGACTGTCCAGTAATGTCTTTACGGTGACAATGGTATGTTGAACCGATTTATTTATGAGTCTGCTGCATGCGATTACTCCTACCTTGTGCGTATGTCCTTGTGTCGCTATACTGTGTCCACATACATGTTGGCACATGTGTGCTATGTGTGAACATATGTGTATGTATACTAATTTGTGGGTGGACTACATTGTTATGTCGGAGATAAAAATGTACAAATACCTACAACACAATATATATGGTGGCCTATGTCCTACACATGGTAAAGCATGTGACAGCCATGACAGTTTGTCCTCACAGTATTCAGTGGACTTAGACTGCATTGACATCACGTAAACCTTGGCAATTTGCGTGTGCATTTGTGTCCACTCTGTGGTGTGTTGTTGGATTTTACTTTATGTTGCTCTGCTACACGTGTGCCATTTGGTCCCCCATGCATCTTAGTTGTAGGAGATGTTATGTACACATGTGTTGGTGAAGGTTGATATATGCTGTGTGTGTGTATAGACCTGTGTTGTTTAATTTCTGTAGCATATGACGACAGTGGTGTGTTCATGGGATGTGAAACCTCAAATTACCATCTTCCTGCATGGACACATGTTGGCATTTGACAAATGCATGTGTTGTCATATCAGTGCCACCTATGTTCCCTTATGTCGGAACCCATGTGAAGGTAATTTCTTACAGTCACTGATCTTGTGATACCTATGCCCTTTCTTTTGTTCTGGGTTGCCTTTTGTTTAGAATTCATACACATTACCATGCCTGAGCCATTACAGTGGTACATGTGTGCTGAGATATGTGGCACATGTGTGCTGAGATATGTGGCACATGTGTGCATGCCACCAACTAGGCACTCACATTTGTCCACATCATGTTTGTTATGACTGTCACAGACAATGGCATACCACTGTGTAGCAGTGTTGCAGTCTGGCATAGATGGAAGCTTACTCATCACCACTGTGTGAATTTGTAGGGCAACACAAACCCATGGTTGCATGTGAAGGGGCAGGTTCATGGAGCTCCAGCTTACTCAGCATCCTGTGCACATGCATCAGGCCCCTGACAATGTCATACATTAATGTAGCGAAAGCAGTGGTGTATGGGTTTATTGAGCGGGGAACTAGCCTCTTCATGATTGCTACTCAGCAGAACTATGCACACTCCCTAGCAGACAGACACATCCACAATTGTGGCCATACAGACCCTCTCATGTACAGATCTCGGGTGCTTGCACATGTGAAACATGCAACATTATTTGATGTCCTTAGTTGTTTCCACAGGCAGCTTGCTGGGCTTGTATATCTGTGTGACTTCAATATTGGAAACATGCCAGGGTACAGATGGTGTTGTCTGTCACAGCTTCCTGTCATGGTGGCATGCGATGGGCAAATACCATAGTATGCTAATGGCCAACATGATTGGGCTATGCACTGACCTGGCCACCCTCTCTTTACATATGTTAGTACAGTCAGGGCTGGTCTATGAGTGTCCCTTCTCCATGTATTCCTGCACTACTGGTAAGGCATTGAATTGTCACTACATTGCGCCCGTTCTTTAGGCTGCTTGCACTTTGAATACATCTTCTACAGCAAGATTGTCTGGTCATGCATGAACATAATGCAACATGTGACTTGTGTGCAGGGACTGACATCATGGTGGATGCAACTCAGGGCCAAAGCCCTGGACTGGCTGGCA
This sequence comes from Pleurodeles waltl, assembly GCF_031143425.1. Classification (NCBI taxonomy): domain Eukaryota; kingdom Metazoa; phylum Chordata; class Amphibia; order Caudata; family Salamandridae; genus Pleurodeles; species Pleurodeles waltl. Next base: position 10,268,110 of record NC_090443.1, on the reverse strand, counting down.
CTGATGGTGCCTCTTCATCAGCAGTGAAATAATGCTCAAATTGAGGCACATACTCCACAGGTATATAAAATTGGGGTTGTATGATGGAACCATGCATGCCTTAACAACGAGTTGGGAACCACAATGTTTCCACGCATGCCTTTACAACAAATTTCATTGTAAAAACATGCCTAGTTAAGGCATGTGTGGAAACGGCATGCAAATGACATGTGCTGTTCTCTGATAGAGCCCCCATCCTTCCTGGGGCTCAAACTACCCCCACCCTTAATACTTAAACTACCCGACCCCCCACCTGCCCTGAGCCCCCTAAAAAAAAAAGAATCCAAACCCCCCACCCCTGCCCCTAAAAACTAAAGTACCCCGACTGCCCCACCCACCCTGAGTTATAAAAAAAAACTCCCCCAGCCCCACTCTAAGCCCTAAATAAAGAAAATACCCAACCCCCACTCCTGCCCCTAAAATGAAATAGCCTGCCCCTCACCCTAACCCTAACCCTGAGATAAAATACCCAAACCCAACCCCTTAAAAAAAAAATATAGCCTGCCCGACCCCCACCCTAACCCTAGAAAAATACCCAAACCCCTCAACCCTTAAAAAAATAGCCTGGCTCGACATCCACCTCAAGCCCTTAATCCACCACCCACCCCTGCCCCACCCCCACTTCCCTCACTGCGTCCTCCGTGTCCTTTCCTGAACAACCAATGGCTTTTTCTGTGCCTTAACCATGCATATGCATAGTTTAGAAAATGCATGGTTAAGGCACAGAAAAAGCCATGCGTTGTTCGAGGCAGCGTGGTTACGCTTGCTGGGAAACGTCTGAATTCTTAAGGATGCGATGTTAAGAACGTTTCCCAAAAAACTTAGCTGTTGTAGTAGACAAGTCTGGTGGTGACATGGCATAGTTGTGGCCTGTCTTCCACTGTAGGCGAGTGAACAGCACATGGGGATGGATTCCTTCAGGGTGCACTGGTGTGCATCCTAAATGTCCCAGGTGGTATGGCTATAGACGGCAACTGACATGTGCAGGGCAGGCCTCTCTCGGGATAGGCAGTAATGGAGGTCGTCACGATGGAGCTTCAATGATAAAGGCTACTCACCCAAAGGCCAATCAGAACCAGGCCTTTCACAGGGCTGGAGCACAATAGTGAGACAGAGCATACTCTCTCAGGAGTGCTGGTAGGTCCTCACTACTGGGCTTGGGTCCGTCTAAACAAGTGGGCGTCAACCTCAAGGGTAGGAGCGAGATATCGCAGGGCTTGGAGTGTCGGCAGGTGGCCAGGTGCCATAGAAGAACAAAAGATCCTGCTGGACGTGCGTTGGCTCACTGCAGGGCCTCCGCCAAGGCAGATTGCTGAAGCGGTGTGAGCAAGACATAGAGCCTGATGCATGGCAATGTCACGTAGAGTGGAGCAACGGCACAGCAATAGGTGGGGTATCGCTCGTCTACCTCGTTGCCAGTTGTTGGATCAAGAACCCATGGCTAGAGGCCTCTGGGATCGCACTTTTGGCAGCCGCAGGCTCACAGCAATGATCACTCGCAGATGTGCTGGTTAAATAAGCATGAGTATTCCACCTGTGTGCTCATTATTTTGTCCCATGTGACTGTGGTACCAACCAAACATTCTCCTAATAGCAGGGGGCCACGTGCACCACCCCTCTGGGAATACAGGAGGTGGGACCTTTCCGCTCTCAAACATTACAATGTGCTACTTCTTTACCCTAAGTTGTACATTATGTGTGTACTGTGAAGCTGGCATGTGTTGCAGTTCAAATACATACTGCATCTCAACCTTATGCTGGACATCACACAGGGCACAAGTCCTAAAAAAAGAAGTTAGGCAGTATGAAAGTGGCATCATGGTGCATGAAATCACAGCACAACATCACAGCACCAGAGGAAATGACATCACAACATCTGACCTCATAGGAAGTGACATCACAACAAGTGACATCAGATCTTAACTCTTCACACATGCTACACAGGTCTAGCAAAGGTACATTTGAGCACATTATGAGATTTAACAAATGGGATTTTATGTCTGGGTTGTGCCAAAAACATGACTCAACCCTGACACAATGTGGGCTTCAATTTATATATATATGTTTTTAACTCTGCCACAAAGAGGTTGACAACAAGGAGAAATATAGCAGTACAAGTATTCTGTTTAATTGTTTGCAAAGTCTGCACTTTAAAATATTTTATGGGGTTAAGACAGCTGCTGCAAAGATCTTTGTGTGCCCAGCAAATACCAGGGAACAATAATAATAGAAAGATAACTTTGGAGGGTAACGCTTTTGCTGGAGAGACCTGCATTTCCTCTAGTAACAGTTTTGAATCAAAGTAGTGTAGAGGGTTAACGTGTATGCTGTGAAGCATCTGCAAATGACAGATTCTTTTATTATGTCACTATGTAAGAGTTACTGCTTTTACACCCTTCTGTTAAAGACATCCTTGTGTTACTCGCAATTTGTAAACTATAATCCTTCTAATATAGCACAGCAAGCTATGAAGGAAATGTGACTCCTACATCTTGTAACCCTCACAGTCTTATGTAACACATCTTGTACATTGATTTACGATATAATGTCATTGTATAATGTGTACATATGATGTAAAGCGCTCTGACACCCTGCATTGGGATGATCATCTAATTGTAAAAATACTGGAACAGACCAACACATCTAACATTCACAGAATGGATGCATATCTCTTACACATAAAGATTGAACACCGTAAAAAGTATGCGTCTCTTAAATACTTGTGAAATAACAACAAGCTGTGTGCATTTGTTTCCCCTCCCTTGCATTTGCATCTAGGTGTGAGGATCAGACAGATGCCAGTCAGGCTAGTGGAACAAAAAAAGGAGGCCTTAAGGCTCCTTAAATTCGGCCTTTGATATGGGCTCAGCTGGAGTCTGAAACATGAAAGCACCTTCACCGCCTGCACATTGCTGTTCAAAACGAGAGCAGACAAGGTGCAGGCACTGATGAATATGGCTCGCTGTCTGAAAATTACACTGGGAAATGTTCAGCATAATCCAGTGGGGCCCACTACTTGCAGGTTGGACAGCGTCCGCCCTATGAAAATGGTAGGTGGGAACTGTGTACCTGCATGTACCCCCAACTTGTGCCCTGACATCACATCTGTGCTGCATTTCAATCCTGTGCTGGAGCAAAAATGTATGCTGCACATCAAGAATGTCCAAAACCACATGCCTTTCTATGTCTCAAGCTGTTCTTCACCTGAAATCCATGCAGCACATCAGCTCTGAGTTACATGTCTAAGTAATGCTGCGCCCCATGCCTCTGCTGTGACTCAAACCTTTGCTGTCTTCTGTGAAACCTATTTCATACCCTATAGCTATGGTGTGCACCAGAACCCAACTGTGCTCTAATCCTATGCATTAAGTACCTGAACCCTCTACCTTCATCTATCATGCTCCTCAATTCAGTATTGAACCTCAATCCACATCCTCCAATAACTTATTTGACTCAATCAAGGGCCTTAAACATGTGCTACAAGTCTGCATCTCAATTACGTGCTACATCTGTTCTACTGTTCTGGGACTCGGGCCGCCTCAAGAATTGTGCATCTTTCAAATTTGTAAGTCTTGTGTTAGCCAAGACCTCCAAACCTTTTGATTTGACTCAAACCACATGTATAATACACTTACTTAACGGGGCTCTCTGTCAGCCCTCTTCTTCCTTTAGTCTGTTGTGTCATTCAAATTTTTCCTGCCCACCACAGTATAAAGCATGAGGCAATGGCCCAGCCCACTTCAGCCGTTGACCAACTTCACTGTTCTTTCACAAGGTAAACATCTGTTCACAACATATTTCTCTGCAGTTTCAGAGGGTACAATGGTAATGTGTGCTTTTTGAGACCAAAATATTTGTGCTATTAGCCAGTAGTTATGTTTTGTTTTAATTAGCATGGGTCTGGCAATTTACCAAACAATATAGTTAGATAGGTTTACAAAAACCATGGCAGAACTAGATTTGATAAGTCCAAATGGCACACATGCACCCTGCACATGTCTTTGTGGAGCAGTGCTGCTGACCATGACTGTTTGATTCAGTCCAGAGTTGGCATGGTACAGACATTTTCGCAAGGACTGACTTTGAGTTCCGACACTATCTGAGGATGCAGGTATTGGGATGTGTGTCAAAATAATGCATACCAAAATGTCAAGCTGTCATAAATATTGTGTAGACTTTATGTGATTAACTCCATTGGGACAATATTTTTGCAGACATTTCTTACAATGCAATGTACATGTCAGACAATATTCTGTCACGGTTTCGGGCGGGTCTGATCAGGACTTTGATTGGGACACCACTTGAGGTCACCGAATATCCTAAAGAGGTAGTATACTGGGGCAGAAGAGCAGCTAAAGGCATGCACGGAAAGGACAGCTATGGATAGGCACAGGAAAGTAAAAGCAGAGCAACCCTTATGTGAACAAACAGGAAACAGATTACTAATGGACAAACACGCTGGGGTTGTACACTGAGTAAGGCACAGAAACTCCCACAGTGACAGGGAATGCCAATGCCTCTGTGCAGTTTGCTCTTACAGATAGTCACCCTGCCAGCCCCATAGAAAGGAGGCAGCAGAAGTGATTCTGTCTCTGGACCCTAGAGCACAAACAAGGAAAGTACTTACATACACAAGACATGCTCTTGTGGGTCCAGCTGGAAACACAGTGGCGATTCCTGAGAAAACAGCAATAGCACACTGTCACTGTGAGGCACGAAAGACAGCGTATAACAATGGACAAAGATGGGGGCTGGAATTGCCTCCTGGAAACCAGGAGCCAACCCCAGTACAAAGGATGACACTTATACACTAATAAAGACTGATAGAACACTTACCAGACACAAATAACCAAGAAGAAATGGAAACAGAATGGAACAAACTAAGAGGCAGAGGCAAGAATTGGGAACAGGCTCAGGCTGAAGCAAAGGCAGGACTAGGACTGGCAAACAGGGTGCAAACCTCTGGCTGGGACAAACAGAGACAGGATTGGGAAACTGAGAGCAGGCTCTGGCTGGAACAGGCAAGGACAGGGCTGGAATACATGGAGTAGGAAAAAGCAGTAAACAGGACTGAGAAACAGAGAGCAGGTTCAGGCTAAAACAAGGCAGGAGCAGGACAGAGAAACAGGGAGCAGGCTCTGGAGGAAACAAACAGGTACAAGGCTAAGAGATAGGGAGCAGACACTGGCTGGAACAATCAGTAGCTGGGCAGAGAAACAGGAAACAGGTTCAAGCTGGAACAGATCAGGAACAGGAACAAAACTGGACACCATCTGATAAAGGGTCTGTAACACAAAGGAATCGAAGTCCAATGAAGGACAGGGATCTTGAGTAAATGGCTGCTTATAAGTAGTTCCAAGCTGGGCTGCACAGGAGAGGTCTCAGGTGTGTGTAGTTTCGGACACTTGCAAGTCCTGGAGGAGAGGATCCGGTAAAAAGGAGCAACTGGACTTCTCCCATAGAAAACAATGGGAAACAGAATCCAGGCTTTCCTGACTACCAGGCTGTGCATTATGGGATTTGCAGTCCCAAGAAGCAAATGTAGAACTACACAAGTATTCCATGGCGAAAAGAGAAACATACAGGAGTCAACAAGGGACTCTAGATAACTGTTCAAGGTGATTCCCAGGCTTCCGACAGTCCCCTTACAGCACCCCCTAGAAATGGGACGACAGAGTCGTAACATATTCTTACATCAGTACTCTGGTACCAACTCTTCTAACGTGACTGTGGCCCTTACACTCAGAGTTCTCTTTTTCAGCCCACCCAACTTTGCTCAGATTCCAAGCAAAGGTAGTCAGACATGTTCTTCCAGGATTGACAGTGAGATTCAGCACCATGTACCTCAGCATGCTTCTCATGTGAATAATGCCATTTCCTCCAGTCTTAGCTCCGCCATCGCACACAGAGTATCTTGTGGTGTATCTCTTAAGACCCTGTCCTTTCTTCCAGGATTGACTTTACTATTCAACACTGCTCGAAACAGGTTCAACTTCATGTAGCTGTGTCCTTTTATTCAAAAGTTTTTGACACTGCCAATTACTTGGTTCAGTACAAGGTTGAGCCCTTTCTTTATTAATTGGCTTTGTCAGTGGTCCCTGGCTCATTATGCAGCCAATATGTTTGACCACAGTTGGACCTCATATGGGGGGTCATTCTGACCCTGGCGGTCATGGACCGCCAGGGCCAGCGACCGCGGGAGCACCGCCAACAGGCTGGCGGTGCTCCCATGGGCATTCTGACCACGGCGGTACAGCCGCGGTCAGAAACGGGAAACCGGCGGTGTCCCGCCAGTTTCCCGCTGCCCAAAGGAATCCTCCATGGGGATTCCGACCCCCTTACCGCCAGCCTGGCTCTGGCGGTTTTGACCGCCAGAACCTGGCTGGCCGTAACGGGTGTCGTGGGGCCCCTGGGGGCCCCTGCAGTGCCCATGCCAATGGCAAGGGCACTGCAGGGGCCCCCTAACAGGGCCCCACCAAGATTTTCAGTGTCTGCCAAGCAGACACTGAAAATCGCGACGGGTGCAACTGCACCCGTCGCACCCATTCCACTCCACCGGCTCCATTCGGAGCCAGCATTCTCATGGAAGGGGGTTTCCCGCTGGGCTGGCGGGCGGCCTTCTGGCGGTCGCCCGCCAGCCCAGCGGGAAACTCAGAATGGCCGCCGCGGTCATATGACCGCGGTGCGGTCATTCGCCGGCTCCCGCCGGCCCTGCGGTTACCGCGGCCGGCGGGAGTCAGAATGACCCCCATGGTCTTTCACTGGCTTCTAGCAATGTCTCTGCTATTTCACACAGCCTGTTGCAGGATGTACCTCACGATATTGTTGGCCAGATTGACAAGGCCTTAGCGCCACCTTGCGCCACATTAGCATATTTTTTTTACGCTTATATGGCTCAATAAAGCAAAAATCGTTGTGCTATATTTACAACCCTTTGCACCACATTATGGGGGTCATTCTGACTCCCGCCGGCCGCGGTAACCGCAGGGCCGGCGGGAGCCGCCGAATGACCGCGGCGGCCATTCTGAGTTTCCCGCTGGGCTGGCGGGCGACCGCCAGAAGGCCGCTCGCCAGCCCAGCGGGAAACTCCCTTCCATGAGGATGCCGGCTCCGAATGGAGCCGGCGGAGTGGAAGGGGTGCGACGGGTGCAGTTGCAGGCTTGGCAGACACTGAAAATCTTGGTGGGGCCCTGTTAGGGGGCCCCTGCAGTGCCCATGCCATTGGCATGGGCACTGCAGGGGCCCCCAGGGGCCCCACGACACCCGTTACCGCCAGCCAGGTTCTGGCGGTCAAAACCGCCAGAGCCAGGCTGGCGGTAAGAGGGTCGGAATCAGCATGGCGGCGCTGCTTGCAGCGCCACCATGGAGGATTCCCTTGGGCAGCGGGAAACCGACGGGACACCGCCGGTTTCCCGTTTCTGACCGTGGCTGTACCGCCGCGGTCAGAATGCCCATGGGAGCACCGCCAGCCTGTTGGCGGTGCTCCCGCGGTCGCTGGCCCTGGCGGTCCATGACCGCCAGGGTCAGAATGACCCCCTATGTCTGCACCAGGCATAATGTATGCAAGGGGGCTTTCCAGCATTAGGAGGCCCTCAAGAATGGCACAAAGAAATCTACACGATTTCATTGCGCCATTTTTGGTGTCATTTTTAATGCCTGCTCAAAGGAGCCGTTAAAAGGATACACCGATTGAAGCCAGTGGGCCTCCTTGCACTTTGCTGCACAAGCGTCAACATTTTTTATGCTAGTGCAGCAAAGCACCACAATAGCATCAACATTGTGTACGCTATTGGCCTAACATGCGCCATGGTGCGCAGTATCGGCGCACCCATGGTGTCGTTAGGTGGCAGTCGGGGGTTACAAGAAATCAGGCGCACCAGTACTGATGTGCCACATTTTTGTAAATCTGGGCCTTTGTCCTTTGCCCCAGGATTAGTTGTGCTACCACACACTACTTTAGAAAGAATGGAATTCATATTGTGTTTTTTTAAGAACTGACTTGGGCATTGCATGTTGTTTTATTCAGCGTAAAGCTTTCGGTTTCTGCCCATACGCCTCATGTTCGGCTTCTGCCCATACGACTCATGTTCGGCTTCGCCATTGCACGTCAGGGGGCTCGTGGTGGACTTCATGATGTTCTGACCTTTTCTTCCAGGATTGGTCTTGCCATGGCACGTCGCTTGGCTCAGGAAGGCGCTCATGTGGTTATAAGCAGCCGGAAACAGGAGAATGTGGACAAGGCGGTGAAGCAGTTGCAGTCAGAAAACCTAAGCGTGACGGGCATCACCTGTCATGCTGCAAAGGCAGAGGACCGGGAGAGGCTGGTGAACACGGTGAGAGATTTCTATGCATGGATATAAATCTGGACACAAGTTTAACTCAATTTTATTAGAGGTTAAACTTCTGTAAAAAATCTCGAAAGATTAAACTATCAAAAAAATACGAGAAAACAAAAATGTTTTAGTATATACCGAAAGCAACAAATATGAACCCAAGCATGACACAATAGTTAGGAGCAAAACAAATATAAATAAAGCAATGCCAGGCAATGTAAGACTTAGAAAATGACTTCTTATTGGAGGCTTTCTGTTACTGACAACTTAAGATGTAACGTCCTATATTTGAAACCAGTAGGCTTTCTCATGATATATACACTTCTTTCTCATTATATGTTAACCCTGATAAATCTCTGAAGCCCTATAGGTGAATTATTACTTTTCACTCATACAGACACTAGTCATTGCTGTCATGTAGCCACATACTATAAGTTCTCTATAGTCTATCTATATTAATTTAATGATGGCACTCAACTTTGAATGAAGTCTCTAACTTTGTCCCTCCTCATCAATGCACAACTTGATCCACTGCTATACTAATGGATCCCTTTCCACTCTCTAATTCGGACTGAGGGGCTTATTTACAAGCCCCTGTGCTCTGCAGGAGCGTCATTTTCATGACAGTCCGGCAGCGCACACTTCAGATCCATATCTACAAGGTCACATAAAGCCACCCTGTGTGGATCTTCATGGCTTTTTAGATATGGAGTGACGCAACACAGCACAAGTCGCTTCAGTGCCTCACACTGTGATAGGAAGGCGTGTCATGGGCGAGACAACATCGCAGGTCACTGCGTTGCCTCACACTGCAATAGGGAGGCATGCCATGGGCATTACGGTGGGTGTTCCCACATAACACCCATGACATTTGACACATTCCCAGATTCACAAGATTTCGTAAACCTGGGAATGCATCAAAAGCATACACCTTCCCAGGGGAGGGGCAAGAAGGAAAATAACATTTATTTACATATTATTTATTCTCCAGCACACATAGAAAGATGAAAAAGCCTCCACTGATTGTTTTTGTTTAGGAGGTGTTCCTTCTTGCACAAAACAATCATCCCCTCAGTAATGTCCATGGCATGCCTCCCTATTGCAGTGTGCGGCAACGAAGCGACTTGCGCTGCGTTGCCTCACTTCATATCTACAAGGCCATGAAAAGTCATGCAAGGTGGCTTTACATAGCCTTGAAGATATGGATCTGCAGTCATGGACCGTCATAAAAGTGACATTCTGGCGGCGCACAGGGGTTTATAAATAACCCTCTATATTTGGGGGTCCAATGTTTATGTCAGTCGATAGTCTGTCTAGTCCAGTATTCTGGAATCATACCACACATAAATATCATACACACTACCTTCCTGATGTTGGCAGTGAAGTATCAATCAGCCCTTAGCTACTCCCTAAAATACCTTTGACTAGAAATTAACTTTCTGTTTTGTATTAACGGTCCCTACCAAAGTGTTTCGAGTCTAGGTCCTCTATAACACATGGTGGATAAACATTTGATAAAATGTGTAACTATTGGGCATGAATTAGCTATTTCTAATATATTCTACATAGTGGTGAAATTTGACTGTAAGGGGCAGATATACCAACATTTTGCACAAAATGTTGTTGTTATTATTTACTTTCCAGACCAAAACTTATTTTGCTCTGGAAATTGCCTAAAAGTAATGCAAAGTAGCACAAAGCTCTGCTTTGTGTTACTTAGCGACAAGGGGGCATTACATTGGCATTTCTATGCAACCACTCATTCTTTTTTTACACAAATCCCTATCTACAAAAAATCTCCGAAGGGGTTTTACATAAAAAATTACTGCCATTTGAAAGCAGGCTTTAAAATGAGAAATATTTTCATTTCTCCTGTCTTTTCTGACTTTGCATGTGTGCTGCACTGCACAGCACACATACAGAATAGGAAAAGTTTTAAAACTTGTTGTGAGAAAGTAGGATTTTTGCAGGTTTCCCTCAACTTTTTGACCCATTGTGGACTAGTTGCTGCTGGTTTTCGACTTTGAGAATGCATTGAGGCCTGCTCTCCAGATCTCAGTGCCAGTGTTCTTTCCCTTTTCAAAAGTGTATGCTGAATTTGATACCCTCAGTTGGCATGTGCTGACTTATGTGTAAGTCCCTAGTATATAGGTACCCAGGTACCAAGAGTATGTAAGGATGGCTGCCCACACAAGAGCTGCAGCACTGGCTGTGCCACTCTGTGTGTGACAAAGTGAAAACATGACTTTCGGCTGCCATTACAGACTGAAGAGGCTGTGCATGCACTGCACACCTGTCTTTGTCAATAACACTAATGTAAACGTCCCCTTAAGTCCCTTAACTATATATGGCAGGCCTATGTAACCTTATGGCAAGAAGCTGTATATACTATTAAGATAGACATATATTTATTTATATGTCTGCAGCAAAGCCCTAAAATGTCTGTGTTTGCTGAGGATGGTTAGGTAGCCTTAAAAGGTAATTGCAGATTTGACTGCTGGCAATCCAATGTGTCTAACTTCTGACAGAGGCTACCTAACCCTGTCATGTAAAGTATCAAATTTAAGGGGACATCAACTGCGACTAAGCAGTGTAGTCAACATTTATGCCCGCTTTAATGATAGGCCCGTTTTGCAAAAGTTGCCATACTTTGACCCAGCTAGTCCATTGACTTCACAGAGCCACTGGGTTTCAGACAGGTTTCTGCCCACCTGAGAAGACATGTGAATGACTCCCAGACTTAGAACAAAGGAGGTGTGACCCCCACTCACAAGATGGACTGCAAAGGGTATTAGCCTGAAAGGCAATCATCAAGGTTAAAGCTGCGTTTGAAGGGCTGCTGTGACAACATTCCAGCACAAGAAGCCCTTTATTTCCCATAGACAGGGTAGAGCCAGGGCCAAAGGAGGGGAAACCTGGTTTTGGAACCAGTTTCCCATAGGCATGCTGCCTGTGGTAGCCACACCCCCTCCAGGAGTGGGCTACTAAGGTACTCGCACTCAAGGAATACCTTGGTTATGTTGGTTGTGGCATGCAAAGGGCACTCTGGGATAGCCAGATGCCACACATCACAGGAACTGTGTCACCAGGTGAGAAGGGACCTTCTAGCCCGTTGGCTACTGGCCACATGGTCACACCTGGGACCCAAGAAGTTAGTACTTACTGGATCTGGGCCAAGGACATGAGGAAGATCAATCTGCACCCCTTTGAAACACAAGGGGATAGGCTGCTGCACCAGAGCATCTGCACTTGTTGCACATTGGGCTAGTGCAGTTTGGACACTGTTCTTCATGCCTGGCCTGCGGAAAAGTTGATTACTGGCCCGGGTCCACTGCAGAGGCTCCAAGGATGAGGTGGCTGGTTCCTTGGAACTCGCTCCAGGGACACAAGAGTGAAAAGAGCCAAAAACGACAATGTGGTAGTCCCGTGAAAGTTTCCCTGCTACCAGTCACAAAGCGCATCAACAAAGGAATCTGAGATAGCCAAGTCTGCACCTGAGTCTGCTGGACCTGGGAAAGTAGTCAGAAACCATATATGTTGGACTACAATGACACTAGCCCCCAAGAAAGGTTTTCACCAAAACTGTTGTGTTGCAAGAACTCAAGGTCTGCATCTGCATCCCTTTGACTACTGCATAGAGGACTTCATTGGACCTTGAGATCTGTGGCCGGAGTCACCCCCACTCACCTGTGGACTGAGGACTTGACTGGACTTTACCATGTGGACCGCCTAGCATCTGGAGCTTTCATTTGACATCCTTAAGCCTGCATACCTCAGCATCAGGACCATTCCATAGAAATCAATGGTGCTTGTCCTGTAAATTTAGAAGCTTGCTTCAAGGACACTCTGGTGGCCAGGTCACTGTTCAAACTTTTATCTTTAGACTCCTAGACCTCTATCCTGGTGGATTTGGTTGTCCAACTCGGGTTGGAGTCGCCAAACTCAGCACAACAAAAGTTTTCCGAAGTTTTCCAAAGTTTACAAAGTTTTGATTTTCCAGTGCTTGATTGTGCTTGATGTTGAAGTTTTTAAATGCTTTAAAAATTCATATCTCGCAACCCTCCTTTGAATTTTAGTCATAAAGGACTCTAAAAATTCATTAAAATCTTCTCTATGTGTATAAATTGTTATAGTGTCTCTCTATTGGTTAGTGACATTCTTATTTCATTGTTTGGTGTTGTTAAATGCTTTACACATTGTTTCTTTGCTAAGCCTTGCTGCTCTGTGCCATTGCTACCAAAGGATTGAGCTTAGGGTTGAGCAAATACCTGCAACTGGACCCAAGGAGATGCATTCAAGTGTACTGCACAATAGGGCCGAAGTCTTGCCATATAGTACACCCATTTCCTTACACTTGTAGTGAAAGGGACCCCTTTCATTAGAAAACTTACGCTAGGCTCATGCACACATCTCTGTAGTATAGCACACCCCTGTAGTATAGCACAAAGGTGTGTGCATGGAGCACTGCAGCATAATTCTTTGCAGGTGCTAGGGAGTGTGTAGGAGTGTGCCATTTCTCTGAAGATATGATGCTTTCCTGCTCCCTCTCTGTCATGTAACGCAGCAGAGCATTTTTGGCTGTTGAGCTGCGTTGAGGCACAGTTTGATAAATCTGACTCTAAATGTGTAATCTCCAGATTCCAAGAGCTGATTGTTGATATCTTGTCTCAGTTTCCCAAATAAAAAAAATATTCACTGCAACAGATGAATGAGTGCAAAGAGAACAAAATATCACTGATTGTTTTTATTTTAAGTCCACAACTTTTTTGTCAGATAAATGATATGTTTTTTACCTGAGTAGCCAGGAAGAATCAGAAAGATTGTCCTAGCCCTGAAAGAGGAAGGTTATTAAAAGCTGTGACTGTACACTGTGACACTGTTTATAGATTCTGTGGTGGAAACTCCTCTAAATGGTGGAAAACTTCATGAGAGATCTCTGTGACACGTATGTGCATGGGGCAGGTGTTGCCGTATTACAGAAATATATATAAAGTTAATAATAGTACCCTGACAATAGTTTGTGTCATTCAACTCTGGGAGCCAAAGCCCAATATTCAACTGAACCCTAATATTTATTCACCCCAATATTTCACCAGAATAATTTGGCTCCAGTGTCTACAGTTGATCTTGTCATTATAGACTACACTCCTCGTCAGGAAAAGACAATTTTAGCAGCGTTAGAATACATTTTTGGAAGCCTCAGAACTGAGTTCTAGATCAAAAATTAATCAAAGGGTAAATCTATTACAAAATAGTCAAATTTCGATGCAGATAAAAACACATGAAGTGCCATGAAGGCCCAATTACAGAAGTACAGATGAATGCAAAATCATAAAGCTTAATAATCCCTAGTAAATCAGAAGCTAAATAAAAACCCTTAAAGTGTCAAACTCATAAAGAGTACTGATAACATCCAATTAGCAAGTTTAAGGGCAAAAGAGAAGCATGGCCAGTCGCCTGCAAGGAAAATGGCAAAAGAATCCCTAATAAATATTATGAGGAAAATCCCCATGAAAGAGGGAAACCCAAAGGTGTTTTAGCCAAATAACACTATTAATAAATTATGCAAATTCAGCATAGTATGATTATGGTTAGGGTCACATTTGCAAATCAGAAACAACTTCAGTGAAAGTTCTTGAAAATAAACTGGAACAAGTTGAGAACAACATCAGAAACAACATCCATTTTAAAATGATGATGTATTACACAAAAATGTGGCATAATGATTCATAGTATTATTTTACATTTCTAAGTGACCTAGGTAACTCGTTCCAGGTGCAACGTCATTAGTTCATCAATTACCACTCTGCATCATTAAAACACTAATTATAAAAATAATTTTCACTGAATATTCGCACATTTTGCATATTTAAAAAAACGCTACAACACAACCATATGCGTTATCTAATGTACAGTGACTTCTATAGGAATTAACATATACCAATAGAAAGTACAAATATGATTTTCTTCATTTTCTTTTAATTAGGCTCTTCAGAAGTATGGAGGGATTGATATACTGGTCTGTAATGCTGGAGTTAACCCCCATGTCGGGCAGATTTTAGACTCAAATGAGGAACACTGGAAAAAGGTAAGGCATTGTCTCGTGGATGTACATGTGGCCCTTTCAGCGGCGTTCCATGTGCATCCTGCCCATTACTCATGTCTGTTGCTATGATTGTCTGAGGACGTTCCTGCTTGACACTTGCTCTGCCTCTTCACTCATGCAGAATGAAGACTGAGTTAGGCTTTCTTTAATTTGCATTTTTGATATCAAGCCATCTGATGAATCCATCCTCAAAATTACTGGGCGGGCTGCGAAATATTTCAAACTACTAAATATGAATCATACAAAATTATCCTAAATGAGTCACGCAGTATTAATTTTTTTCTAAAATGGATATGGTGTTGACTTCCTAAAGGATTCCAAAAAGTAACCCTCTAATCCACGCCTCTCCAACCAGCTGATCAGGAACGACCAGCAGCTTGTAGACACCTTCAGTTTAAGTTTATTTTTAAATAACTACATCTTCACATTTTCCTTTTAAAGTTCATTGAAGGCTATGTTTATTTTACAATAATATTATCAGCTTCAGATAGCAGGAACTGATAATGAGCTGTCCTCAGTCAGATTTATAACCCAGGCTGAGGCACAGAGGTCAAGAACTGAAGCAGGTACTCTTAAATAAAAGTCCATGTCAACTCAGTAGTGGAGCTTGAGAACAAAAATATGTTCCTGAATGCTTTTAAATGGGAGAAAATGTGAATGAAAAATTACCTAAATGATTAAGTTAACTTTCATTTTAATTTTCTCCCATTTCAAAGTGCCACACTTACAAACAGCAGGCTTCTTGATCTCATTGGCTGGTAGACACTGTGGCAGACTTATGACTAAAAAATATAGTATTTTTTAAATGAGAGGAATTTAGAATGAAAAAGATTATTTCTATGAAATATCGTCTTCATGTTTTTCTCCGCTTAAGCCTGTTATGTTAAAGTTTTATGAAGCATGTTTCTTCACTTTATATTTCTCCCATGCAAAGAAATTGTTGTATCTTTCTGTTATAATTGTGGCACTGAGTCTACAAGCCACTGGGAGCATGATGCCTTGTGTTTGTAAACATGATACTTGGAAATGGAGAAAATAAAAATGATGAGTTTTATAGAATCCACATAAACATGAAGTTAACTTTTCAGTTAAATGTTCTCCCATTTCAAAGTGTCATCTTTATACACAGCAGGCATCTTGCTCCCAGTGGCTGGTAGACACAGTGTCATATTTAAAACTGAAAAATACAGCCATTATTTTAAGAGGGAGAAATTTAAAGTGAAGAAAAATAATCTATATTGTGAACATTTTTGCAGAACATTTTTCTGTACTTTAATTTTCTCCCATTTAAGAAACTGGTTGTATGTTTGTGTTATACTTGTAAGGGTGCCACATATAGAGAAAGGTATGTCCTGTGCCACAAGGACGACTCAGGCTGTCACCCATACACAAATATCCCCTTAATACACACATTTCTAAAGACCACACTGTCGCTGACACACATGGCAGCCCTGTCATGGTGCCCCTAGTCAAATTATTTTGTTCAAATTATAGTATCTAGCTCTTTGGACATTAGGCTTAAAGTCAATGACGCTGGGTGTGGGGGTGTCTGTTGACAATGCAGGGGTTGATTAGCCTTCAGTAGCTTATTAATGGTTTTCACTGGTAAGAAGTAGCTCTCACTACTGAAAAAGTTGGAACCCCTGCTTTGATTATTGCAAACTACATATGAGTTTCGAGAAAGCCACAGATCAGGTTTGTATTCGATCTGTGAGTCATAAAAGCTCATCAAAACTTAACTATAAGGGAGATACTTTTGTTGGAAGGAGGTGACAGGGTACTGGAGGAAGAAAAGGGTGTGCCAGAAAAAGATTGACCCAAGGTCAAAAGACATCTTAGATAACAGAGCACATAAAGGTCCTCATTATGAGAGGCCCCATATATGGGGCAGATTTTTCCTCACCCCCGATACTCATTCACTATTAACTCTAGGAAGAGGTAAAATTTGCCTCACTACAAGTGGGACCTCGATTATCCACTAAAAAATTAGACCTTACCAGGAGAATCAATAATCGTGGCCCAAGTTCCTTGGTAATCCTCACCTTGAGCCAGATTTTCATGTGGCGATTTCGGCTGCTTTTAGCCGTCAAAATTGTTGGGTAATAGTTAAGAGATTGGATTTTTTTCCATAGCTCTAACAATTCCCATACAGCCAGTAACTTATTTTAATGGTCCCACCAAAATCAAGGAGGCACTAGTAATGAGGACCTTAATGTTTTAGCAAAATATGCAGATTCCTGTGCTTCATTTGTAATCTGTAGGCGACATGTTGTAATCACAGTAAGACAACTTGTGGAGTATGGCACTATTTGCTTAGACCACTGGGTAAGCAGAGTTCTCAAGCTGTCCCACCTGAAACACGAGTTGCATTTTGCTGTGGTTTGGTCACTCTCTGCATAACGCACATACCTTGAACTACATGGTAGAGCACAGGTTTTTTTCAGAGTGTAACTTTGTTGTAATTGAAGTCACTGTAAATCAGTCACATAGCCAAAACTGGGATGGAAGATGCCATGCAGCCCAAGCCTTTCAGAATAACACAAACCTGGCTACTGTTTAGAATTCAAGCAGTATACTCAACTGCAAAAGGACATGTCACAGTCACTAAAATTGTTTGGAAGGGTGCCAATGGCCTCACCAATTATCTGTAATCCAATGATTTATTGTACTGCGTTTTCATGGTTAATGAATGGCATGAACCCATGGACAATTTAATGAACAAACTGATTTCTATTGTGATGTCAGCATCCTTTTTCATTTTGCATGGCCGCTTGTGTTCAGTGATGTGCTCACCCGTATTTGATATTTTGTTATACCAGTATCCTCTTTTCCCTGTTTGACCCTATTGGCTTAGGTCTGTTTCCTTTTTTAGGTGTGGTTTGGCAATGCAGCTGTCGATAGCCCTTATGTTATCGACAAGAAAGTACTTTTAAGAAACACTAATGAGATAGTTTTTTTTGCTACAGTCAAAAGTTGATCTGCTTGAGTACACATTTAGATTAGGAAGTGATCAAGTGCTTCTGTTGAAAGAGTGTCTATATTGCCTTTTTTTGGGGGGGAAAAGTGTATGCTCAACATAGCAGGACTGAGTTAGTTACTATGAAAAGCCATTGATCAAGGCTACAGCTATTTTATTACAGGCAATTCCACAGGCTACCATAGTAGGCAAGAGTTGTGGTGCTGGTTACTACTTCTGACCACCCATTAGAGTAGAAGATTGTCACTTTCATATTCTCTGTCATGCTACTTTGGGAAGGGTTATACATTGTTTTGTCAACTGTAATTTGGTATACATTTTATAATTTTATGACTGTATACCAATAGTTGCCTTTTGGGAAAGCTTATACAGAATACAGTAAGCCTGAGTTAGCTATAGGGACAAGCCAGTGAGAAAAGTAACAGACCTGATTGGTTTGTTGTAAAAAAAATAGGTTATGACTGTAAGCTCATTGACTGCCTTATGGGAATGTGTGTGTAGAATTCAATAGGCCTGTGTTGGTTATGGGGATAATCCAATGATAAAGGGTACAGGCCTGATTAGTTCTTGGGGACATTTTATCTCAAGTGCCCAAGGTCTGATATGTTTATTATCAAAAGTTCCAACAAAGGCAGCAAGTAGACCAATATATTCTGAAAAGAGTTTGTTGATGTTTGTATCTATCCAGTGCTGAAGGCTATAGATTTTATTGGCTCATTGTGAAAATTAGGGCCAGATTTAAGTGAAAATGACGGTGCACGTTGCTGCACCAGATGTGGTGGTGTCACACACTGTAATTTTCAAAATGCAGGGATGCGCCGTATTTACTAGAATACAGCGCACCCCTGTGTTTCTCCCTGCGCTGGTGCTAACTATGATGCCGTGTGCCAACGCAGCAATCCTTGCACCATCATTGTGCAAGGATGGCAGCGTTGAGAGGGAGATTGTTTTTTGTGCAGGAAGGAACACCTTCCTCCACAAAAACAATCTTAAATGGCAATTGGCTCTTTCTATGTGTGCTGCAGGATGCAGCACACATAGGAAGAGCAAACAACGAGGAGAAATGAATGTCCTCATTGAGCCATGCTAATGCTTCCCCTGGGGTGGTGTTAGATTTTGGCGCTGCTTCAGGTTTAGGAAAACTCATAAATCTGGGGCAGCATCAAAATGGAAAGGATGTTGCTGTGTCACGCCCACAGCAACACCCATTGCATGCCCCTTCCACGCAAAGAGCTGCGTGTGAAAAGGCCGTATTTAAAAGGTGGCGTTAAGCCACAAAAAGTGGTTTTACGTCACCTTGTAAATACGGAGCAGTATCTAGCGCCACTGGAGCGTCACTAAAAGGGACGCTCAGGTGGCGCTAGGGGCTCCTAAATATGCCCCTAAGTGTGTTGTATTTTATTACATGGAATCTCATAGTTTAACTTAGTAAATAAAATGATTGGTGTTGGTTATCCCTTAGATAAATCCTTGGAGAGGGGATTTGCACTGTAATAATACTTCTTAGATCTTCTTAGGGGGATTATATACTGATTTGCCAACTGTAATTTATAAGTATTTGCAATTTTGCTGACTGTGTGCCAGTTGGATGCCTAATGAGAAAGCTTACGCAAGAAAGTTTGGCTATGAGTTTATGATGCTGACAAGCCAATGAAAATGGTTGTACGGCTGACTGTTTCTTTTGGCAAAGATATGTCAGATGCAAATGCCATAAGACTGATATGCTTAATATAAAAAGTTATATCAAATACAGCAGACTGACTAATGTATTGTTAAAAGCATGTGTAAAAACCAATAGGCTTTATCAGTGGATTGTCATTACACTTAGTTAAAGACTGTTGCAAATGCCCTCTGTCAATTAAATAAGACAGGAGTTTTTGCTTTTTGATCACCCTGTTTTTGGACCTGTATTTTGGGTGAATCTCACTACCTGAGTTTCAATCACAGTACCTGCATGTTAAATTAAGCAAAGTGTATGTACCACCAGTGTCAGCCTTTAAGTCAAGGCCACTGGGACACAGCTAGGGTAGGGGAAACATGGCTTATTACATGTGAAGACGAGTATGAACGCATGTGCCCAGGCTAGTAACTGTGCACTGGTCGTATGCCTATAACAAACTACAATTTCAACATGTCAAAGTAATCCTTTTTGACAAGCCAAAACTTTCTTCTTAAAAAATTACTAAGTCACCTCGATGTAGGCACTACTGCAGGCCTAGTGTAGGCCTACTTGCCCATAAAGGCAGCTTGCATGATATTTAAAAGTAGAACATGTATTAACTAAATTAATGTGGAGCATGTCCTTACAGTGAAATAACCCCAAATGAAACAGCCCCAAAAACAAATTTCACTGTATCTAGGCTAGCTACTCCATATGGAATATTTAGACTACAATGGTACATTTATTAAATGCTGAATTTGGATTGGCATCAGCTAGAGAAATATTTCAAAGACTCATTTCAAATTTTGTCTACCTATTGAGCAAAAGGCACTTTAAAAAATATACAATTTTCCTGCGTAACGCCTGTAAGCATTCAACTGTCAGCTGGATGGCTCCCCGGCAGGGAGATGTGTATTGCTCCCAGACGGAGGATGCAGGGCCCTGTGTGAGAGGCAGGATTTTCCTTCCCATAGTTAGGATGGCCAGGGAGCTGAGCACTTTCACTTGACTCAAAGGGGACTCCCCTGAAACAGGCAGATGTAGCTGACACTTGGACCTGCCCTCCCTATTGTTTTTCTAGGTGGCTTGACACCAAACTCAGTTGCCCCAGAACTGGTTTGGAGTAATCAGAAGGGAGGGTTTGTCCATTTTCATAGCCATACTTGCGGGGGCACAGGGAGCTATGACTAGGGGAAGAATAGTTTTTCCATATTAGATTGTCCCAGAACGCTGTGAAAGAGGGTAGGGACAGGGGTGTAGGGATGATGTGGCATCCTAAGATTGGCCAGGGGGACCTGGCATCAAGAACTTTCCACTCTTGGAATGAACCTCTACACAAGAGAGAGAGACAGGAAACAATACCCTGGACATGGATAGTGACAACAACTAAATCACAGACAGCTTTAAGACCAAGCCACTAATGCCCCTGAGAGGCTGAGGACTTTGCCTGCAGGTGACCCCAGAACTAAATGTGTGTGTCCACAGCCAGTGATGTTGGCCCCCTGAGGACCAGTTGGGGGGAGATTTGGACTCAACTACCCCTAGGGGCCCTGCATAACAGCATGACTGCATGACAGCCAGAAGTCCATGGGGTTTGTGAAGTGCAACACAAATCAGGAAGCTGATGAAGGAAGCCATTAAAACCACCTCTCCGCAATGTGCATGCATTTTGAGGCCAGGAGTCAGCTGCAATTGCCACTGGTGGCTAAAGAGCACTATGACACCAGGAATAAAAAAGGGCCCAAGATCAAGGAAATTGTCCCAACAGTGCCCGAGTTATGCAGTTTCAAAGATAGGGATCTTTGCCTCTGGATTGAAAAATTGAGTGTATTGGGCTTCCACTGCTCTTTCCTAAAGTTAGCCCCATGGTGGGCCAGTTGAGGCAAGGAACAGTTTTCATTGAGGGAGTGTAGGAGGGCTCCCTCACCAGATTCACCTTTGGCTCAGGGTACCCCAACCCCCGGGGACCAACAGGATTAGGCCAAGAGGAAGAGCAAGACCATTTGAGAAGGGAATGGGACCCGGACTTCAATGCCTGGGAGGAAGGTGGGTGCACTAGGCTCCTTCCACCCACAGGAACTGGGAGGAATGGAGAGAGAATGCTGGCTCCCGCATTGAAACATCACAATGTCAGCTGGGTGGAGAGTGGACTCCCGTGCTGCCCCAACATTACAGGAAGCTTTGGTTGCACCCAACTATCTGAAAGAAAAGGGACAAATGGAAAACAGATGCACTGCAAAGCTGCCTAGCAGGAGATCCACTAATCAAATATTCAGACTCTCGGTTGCAGCACATCATAATGTCTAATGGGGCTTCATTGGAATACATTTTTATTCCTTGGGTGCCCCAAGGAGAGCATGGGCATCACCAACGTAAATTGTAAGTACTGGGGGGGGCTGCAGGGGGTGGAGCAGCCCACCCAGATTGATTTTCGAGATTAACGCTATGTCTCCTAGGTCACAGAATGCATGACAAGGGGAGACGTTTTCAGCATTTTCAAGT
This sequence comes from Pleurodeles waltl, assembly GCF_031143425.1. Classification (NCBI taxonomy): domain Eukaryota; kingdom Metazoa; phylum Chordata; class Amphibia; order Caudata; family Salamandridae; genus Pleurodeles; species Pleurodeles waltl. The sequence continues at coordinate 10,246,493 of NC_090443.1, read as the reverse complement.
AAATGTCTGAGCAGAAGTTCATGTTCTGCAGCTTGGGAGTGCAGGGTTTTCTAGTGGTTAGTTCTGTAACTGCATTGTGTGTGACCTAAAGTAGTAAGAGAAAGGCTCAGACAGGTGTTCTTTTGCAATGTTTTAAATAAAATGCTTTATTAACATTGATGAACTATGCAATGCTTTTTATTCACAGTGACTACCTTACAGTTATGTATGTGATTATTCCTTGAATGTGGTTAGCCAATTGGCTTGCCTTATAGTCCAATGTGTTGACCCCTTGAAAAGACAACAGTCTTGCCTTTTTTATTGATGTAGTAGCCCCTTGACAAAGCAAATAGACCTGATTTATTTAAAAACAACACCCCCTCACATTGTGATATTATATCTGGTATAGGTGGTGGGTATTGTGATTATGGGGGCCCACTATGGTTCAAAGGTAATTTCAGAATGTCCCCAAGGTTCCCCAAAGTTATTTCTATCTACATTACACATATATTTGTAAATTAATGCTTAGCATTTAGTTTTGTTTGTGAGTCAAATAAACATGCTTTTCCTTTTTTCAAAGAAAAGACATTGACTGAACAATCATTAATTAAGTGTTTTTGCGTGCCAGTGAATGCTGAATATTAACCCACACCTCTTCCTCTGATGCCTTAGACGTCTTTGCTTTGCTACCTTGAGAGAGTCTAGTGCTACAATGAGGTACTTGGGTTCCAGTAAGGAAACAATGTTGGACGATTATTTGTTCAGGGGACCCATTGTGCATTACTAATAACCACATTTCTTACAAAGACTACAGAAAGCCATTTTGTTATATGGGATCTGAGGGTTCCATAGTAGGCCAGGCCTTTGGTGTTGGTTATACCCTATGACATACTCTTGGAGTAGATTTGTGATTTGAAAAGCCTTTCTTTTTTTTTTTAGTAGCTGCTGTAAGTTGCTTTTCCTGCTGTAATTTGCACAAATGTGTTATTTTATGACTGTATACCAATAGTTGCTTTTTAGCAATGCATGAACTCAATACAGTAGGTCTGAAGATTCTATGGTGAAAAGTCAGTGATAAAGGCTGCAGGCTTGATTTGATCATTGGAAAAGTTATGTCAGATGCCAAACGTCTGGCATATTTCTTTTGAAAGCTATGACAAAATCAGTAGGCCAACTTAGTTATTGTGAAAAACATGTTACAGCCAATAGGCCTTTAATGCTGTAATTATAATCACACCACACTAAAGCCTTTAGACAGGTATTGTACTCCACTGACTCTCATACATTCCTATAATAGTTTAAGGCTTCTGGTGTTGGTTACCTCTCTGACTCAACACTGCCATTAGAAGATTTGCACATGCTACGTCTTCTTAGGTGTTTTTTTTTATTGTAGTGCCCACTTTATTTTGTTCATGTTTCTGAATTTAAAAACTGTACACTATGGTAACTGTAGGAAAGCTTATGTTCGGTACAGTAGGCCTGAGCGGATTATGCTAATGAGCCAATGATTGAGGAGATAGACCTAATTTAGTTATTTGAAAAGGCTATGTCAGATGTCTTAGGTCTGATCTGTTTAATATGAAAAATTACAACAAAGGCAGTTGGCCTGGCTGATTTATTGTGAAAATAAAATCAGCCCTTTAAGGGTGGGTTGATATTACATTGTGGTATTTCCTATAGACAGGCATTTCAGACATGGAATTTTACAGATTACAGTAGGAAGCAAGACATTTTGGCCCTCATTCCGACCCTGGCGGTTTCAAACCGCCAGGGTGGAGGACCGCGGGAGCACCGCCGACAGGCCGGCAGTGCTCCAATGGGCATTCCGACCGCGGCGGTAAAGCCGCGGTCGGACCGGCAACACTGGCGGTCTCCCGCCAGTGTACCGCCGCCCATAGGAATCCTCCAAGGCGGCGCAGCTAGCTGCGCCGCCGAGGGGATTCCGACCCCCCCTACCGCCATCCAGTTCCCGGCGGTTCTCCCGCCAGGAACCGGATGGCGGTAGGGGGGGTCGCGGGGCCCCTGGGGGCCCCTGCAGTGCCCATGCCACTGGCATGGGCACTGCAGGGGCCCCCGTAAGAGGGCCCCTAAATGTATTTCACTGTCTGCTTCGCAGACAGTGAAATACGCGACGGGTGCAACTGCACCCGTCGCACAGCTTCCACTCCGCCGGCTCGATTCCGAGCCGGCTTCATCGTGGAAGCCTCTTTCCCGCTGGGCTGGCGGGCGGCCTGAAGGCGGCCGCCCGCCAGCCCAGCGGGAAAGTCAGAATCACCGCCGCGGTCTTTCGACCGCGGAACGGTATTCTGGCGGCCCCCGACAGGCCGGCGGCGACCGCCGCCGGCCAATGTCGGAATGAGGGCCTTTGTGTTGGTTACTCCCCAAGATAAACCCTAGTGATAGATGTTTTGTAATGTGATAATCTGTTGCAGAACCTTTTAGGATGGCCTAGCAGATGTAGTCATGTGCCAGGCCCCTGTAATAGAAAAACATACAAAAACTTTACATAAATATACATACATGGAGGGCCTCTGGGTTAGCACACTTCAGTCTCTTTAGGTGTAAATCTCATTCTGTTTCTCCCCAGGGCAATTTACAGCATAGGACTATGTTATATCCCATCTCTACCACCCACTTGGTTGTCTTGTAAGTAATGGCATTTTGTGTGCATACCTGCTTGAAAACGAGTACACTTCAGGGTCCAGCATTTCAGTTTTCCATTTTTTTCTTTTTGTTTGCCCCCTTGGTTCCAAGGAGCTGTGATGCTGATTCTGGTGCAGTTGTCGAGGCTGCCATTGATGAGGGATGCGCAGGCTTGTGATGAGGATGCGTTGCACAGTGGCAGTTTTAAAGCAGTGATGGTCTGGGATGTGATGCAGGTCTTTGCGGCATTCTGATCCATGCAGTAGTGGTGATGCATCGTTTCTGCTCAGGTTTCCACTGTGCAACAGAGCTGTGTAATTTCCGCTGGACCCACAGAGGCTGGCAGAGCACCTAAATCCCACTACCAAGGGTCTACATCTGGGGTGGCTCCATTTGGCAGGGTAGACTCATGGAGGGTAGAGCCTAGGTGCAGGTACAAGGATGTTGGAAGCCTTTTGTATCCCTGAGGCTTCAGATCAGGAAGCCAGCCAACTAGTCCTTGGAGTCACTCTGTGGTTCTGGGTTCAAGAGAAGCAGGTCCACTCCTTCTCACCAAGGCAAGAGAGCAGTAGGCAGCAGGTCAGCACAGCAAGGCAGCAGTGCTGTCTAAGGTCCAATATTTCAACCTAATACCCTTCCTCTGGAAGGTGGGAGAAGCTCCTAGAAATTCCCTTTCACGTCCCCAGGCATCCTGCTTTCCCTGTTTTGGCTCCAGACTAAATACAGAGGGTATACAGCCCTTTGTGTTGAGGTGGGACACAACCTATTCAAGTGTGAGTGGGGCTGTGCCCAGCTCCTCCCTCCTTCCTGCCAGTGATGACACATCAAGGCAGGTTATAGCCAGTAAATGGCAAAGGATGGAAAATACCAACTTTCAAAAAAGTGGTATTTTCAAAATTGTAATGTAAAATCTGACTTCACCGTAAGTTAAGATTTTTCATTACAGTTCCAGAGACCCAAACAGGAACTGGTTACCTGGTCTCATTTGGAAACAACAGCTTATTAAATAGAACAAGGTAACTCCATAGTTAGTTACACTGCACCCTGCCCTGTGGGCTGTTTAGGTAATACCCTAAGGGTGACTTGCATGTATTAAAAAGGAAGGTTGGGCCTGGCAAAAGATTTATTTTTCCAGCTCACAATTGCAGTTTAAAACTGCACCCACAGACTGCTATCGCAGCCTAAGACATGTTTAAATTTAAAAAGTGGTGGCCGCCGTAAACGTCAAGGGGAGGGGTGGGAGGAGGCACGTGGATGGGGGAAATAAAACATTTAGAAAAAAAAAAACGTATATGTTCCTGTCGCCGCAGCCTGCCTCTTTGTTCCTCTGCTCTTTTTCTGGTGCCCCAGCATTTACTTGAACACTAGCACAGGCTCCCCAGCAATCCTGGTGTTGCTTTCATGCTAAACCTAGTATGAGAGCAGCATCAGGATTGGTCTGAGAGGCTTGGGCTGCTGCTCAGACACTGCCTTGGGGTATGTGCAGTTTCTGTAGCCCTGTTGTGTAGCACAGCAGTGTTGGAGAAATCTAAGTACGCATGTGTGTTTGGCCAGCCTTAGTTGGCTGGCCAAACAAACATGCACATGTAGTGCACAGATTCCTCTCCTTTGGTCCAGTCCCGCCCCTTCCTGCACCTGCTCATGGCTGAGCCAGCAGCTAAAAGATAATAGAATAATGAAATATTGTTTTATCTTTCAGCTCTTGCTTTGACAGGGGACTTCACCGTTGTGAAGGAGCCGCCCCTGTGTTTAAAGGGCTATTTAAGTGGGAGGCAAAACCAGTGCTTCAGTCCCACTAGTAGCATTTAATTTGCAGGGCCTGGGTGCGTGTAGTACCACTTTACTAGGGACTTATGAGTAAGTTAAATAGAGCAATTTGGGATAAGCCAATGTAACCATGTTTTAAGGAGGAAGCACATGCACATTAGCACTTGTGTGCAGTGGTAAAATGTGCAGAGTCCAAAGGCCAGGAAAAACAAGACCAGAAAAAATGGAAGAGAAAGACAACAATGTTTGTGAGAAAGCCACCCTAAAAGTGACAGGTCTAATAGCCACCAATTTTAGAAGAATTATGTTGTCCACAAAGGGTCAGTGTAACAGTGAACGCTGTATACGTTAGCATTCGAAGATGGCCACCCAGTACAATGCTTTCAGAGTGATTATCTTGCAATGGAATTGTGTTTGGTGGATCACTGAGTTTACCATTCCAAGATGAACAACATGTTGCATCTAAATTGGTCAATCAGCATTTGTAGAGTGGAGCACTATCACCCCTCGGGGTATCTGGGAGCTGGGCTGGCAGGTCTCCATTGAAGAGCCAGGTCTTGAGTTTCTTTCTGAAGTCCGCAATCGAGGGTGCTGTTTAGAGGTGGAGTGGCAGGTTGTTCCAAGCCTTGGAGGTGATGTAGTAGAAGAAGCGACTACCAATGTGGCTGCGACAGATTCAGGGGAGGTGTGTACAAGGGCCAGTGAGGAGCGCAGGTGTCTGGTGGGTTGGTGAAAGCTCAGGTGGTGGTTGGTGTAGGCCAGTCCTTCATTGGGTAAGGCCTTGTAGGTATGTGTGCGGATCTTAAACTGACATCTCTCCTGGATGGGGAGCCAGTGGAGGTTTCTGAGGTGGGGGTTGATGTGTGCTATTTGGGAGGTCCAGGATTTGTCTGGCTGCAGCATTCTGTATGGTCAGCAGTTTTTTGAGGAGTTGGGTGGAGATGCCGGCATAGACTGCATTGCTGTAATAGAGGCGGCTGTAGATGAGGGCCTGGGTGACGGTTTTCCTGGTGTTAACTAGGATCCATCTGAAGATTCTGCAGAGCATGTGGAGGATGTGGAAACAGGAGGAGGTGACTCCATTGATTTGTCGCTTCATAGTTAGTTTGCTGCTGAGGATGATGTAGAGGTTGTGAGCATGGTCTGTTGGTGTGGGAGTGGGTCTGTGTTTGGCTGGCCACCAGCTGTGGTCCCACATGGATGTGTTTCCCTCAAAGATCAGTACTTCTGCATTGTCAGAGTTGAGTTTGAGGTAGTTTGCTGTCATCCAGTTGACTTTGTTGGTCATGGCATTGCAGAAGTTTGTTCTGGTGGTGGAAGGGTCTTCGGAGAGTGAGAGGATGAGCTATGTATTGTCTGCATAGTAGTTGATGTTGAGACTGTGGGATCTGACGATATCTGCAAGGGGGGTTATGAAGGTGTCAAACACTGTGGGACTGAGGGATGATCCTTGGGGTACATCTCATACGATGATTAGGGTGTGGTGGAATACAGTGTTGGATGCAGATGAAAGATCAAGGAGGACAGCAGTCTTCTTACAGTCGAGGAGTGTTCTGATGTTGTCTGTGGCTGTGATTTGTGCAGTCTCAGTGCTGTGTTTGGCACAGAATTAATCATGATTGGGAGATGTCAAGCAGGTTGTTCTGTTCCAGGCATTCGGTGAGCTGTTGATTGATGGCCTTCTCAAGTGCTTTGGCAGGGTAGGGGAGCAGAGAGATCGGTCAGTAGTTTTTGAGTTTGCTGAGGTCGGCAGATGGTTTCTTTAGGAGCGGTCTGATTTCTGTGTGATTCCATTTGTCCTGGAGGACTGTGTGGTGATGGAGGTGTTGAGGATGCTGGTGAGTTCCATACTGATGTGATTAGTTCTAAGGTTGAACATGTGGTGGGGTCATGGGTCGGTGGGTGCTCTGGAGTGGATAGAAGACATGTGGTGAGCGGTGTCCATGTGGTAATTGTATGGCTGATGTGCGCTGGTTACTTGAGACTGCTGAGGTTGAGGACTGAGGGTTGGGGGTCGAAGTTGTTGTAGATGGTGACAAAATTGCTGAGTAAGTAGTCCGAGAGGGTATCACAGAGATCTTGGGAAGGATGGATAGTGTTCTCAATGGCTGTCAGGTTGGAGTATCCTTTGATTATTTTGACTACTACTTTCATAAAGTTGGCTGCTGTGTCGATGCAGACTATGATGGCTGCTCTCTTGACTTCCTTGATTTGCCAGTGGTAGATGCTAAGGACTGCTTTGTTGGCAGCTCTGTCTGAAGGGCTCCTGGTGGATCGCCATTATTTCTTCGGTTGCTAGCAGCTGTGCTTGGTGGTTCTGAGCTCTGGTGTATACCAATTGGCTTGTCCTGAGATTTTGTTAGCTGTGGCTGACTTCAGCAGGGCAACCCTGTTGGAGCATTCAGTGATCCAGGAGGAGAAGTTCTGGACGGCCTGTTCTAGATCTGATGAGGTCTATGATTGGGACGTGCAGAGGGCTTGCGCCCGCTGTGTTTCAGTTATCTTGCCCCAGCTGCGGTGGGTTGGGCTGTGGTATTTGGTGATTGTATGCTGTGCCCTGGAGATGGTGAAGTGGACAATGGTCTGGTCAGACCACATAAGTTCTGTAGCATGACTGAATTTGACTCTGTCACAGGAGGTGAAGATGGGGTCGAGTGTGTTGACTTTGTGCATAGGTTCATTAACCGGTTGGATGAGGCCGATGTTGCTCATGTTCTCCAGGAGAGTGGTGTAGTTGACCTAGTTGGGGTCGTCGATGTGGAAATTGAGGTCTCAGAGTAGGATGAAGTGGTTAGAGTTGATGGCAAGGGCGGTGATGATGTTGGGGATGGCATTACAGAAGACTGGTCAAGGTCCTGGGTGTTTGTATATGAGGGAGCCTCTCTTGACATTGGTTTATAGCTGGAAGTTGAGGTGCTCCATGAGAGGTGTAGGGTCGTCATCTGTGGTGATGCATGAGATGGTGTCCTTGAAGATGATGGCAATGCCTCCGCCATCTTTGTTGGTGCCATTTCGGTGTATCATCTTGTAGCCCTCGGGTGTTGTGGTTGCTGTGTCAGGGTTCGAGGAGGGGTTGAGCCAGGCTTTGGTGATGAAGGCCACGTTGGGGGAAAGCGAGGTGAAGGTGTCCCAGATTTCAGTGGTGTGTTTGCGGAGGGATCGGATGTTGAGCAGGATGCACTGGAGTGGTTCCGGGTTGTTTGTGGTCTTCCGGGGAGAGAGGTACGGCTCACGATTCTGTGTGGGCTGGTGGCCCTGTGTTGCAGGTGAAGTGTCCTTCGGTTGCTCAAGGGGACGAGGTGCAGCAGTTTCTGTTGCAGCGTCCAGGGTTCTGGGCCAGTGGCTCTTTGGCGGTGTAGAGGTGGATGCCAGGAGGGCCACAGTTCCTGGTACTGGGCGTGGTCCAGGCATGGATGGGCGGAGATGGGCTTGCCTTTGGCGCACTTTCTGTGCACCCATTAAGTGTGTCTTGGGGGAGGGTGGGTTGCTGGGTGGCAAGAGGAGAGCGGTGAAAAACAGCGGCAGGCAGGAAACACTGGGAAGTGTGTAGAAAGGGAGCAGCAAGAAAAAGGTAGAAATCAAGAGAAAAAGTTTTTAAAAAATTGCAGAAGTGGCAGGAATAAAGAGAAGGACAGAAATAAAGAGAAGGCATAAATGAGCAGAAGGGGCAGTAATTAAGAGAAAGGCAGAACAAGCAGAAGTGGCAGAATACAGAAATGCAGACAAGTGGCAGAAATACAGAGAAAAGGTCAAAAAGAAAAGTTGAAGACAGCAAAATGGGCTGAGCAGGACAGCAGAGGGCTGAGAGGGGATGAGGCTGATCAGAGGGCGGCAAGCAATGTGTGAGTGTGTGCAAGCTGTGGCAACTGGTCGGGAGGCCTGTAGCGGTGGAGCGGGCATACGGCAGCTATGCTGGATCTTCTTTAAACCAAATGATACACTACTTACAATACCATTACAAGGCAGTCACTCTCAACTTTGTTTCATTTTATTTTTCTATTGAAAGCATATGTCCACCATCTTTATAAGGAGAAATGTTTTCCTTCTAGAATATTATTCTTTTAACTTATCTGCTGTATGCTTGTGGGAGTTTGTGTGTCTTTTTATCGCAAATGCGCAAGAGGGTGTATGGGTGAATGTAAAAATGAGTCATTGGGTGGATTAATAGAGGTATGAGTGCAACAATGAGTGTGAGAATGCATACATGATGACTTATTGAGTGCCTAAACTCCTTAGTGACTGATGACAAACTTTCAGTTATAAGCCAGATCAATTGGATTGTCAATGCATGTTCATAGTATCCTCAAAAATATTGACTTTGTTGATGAAGCTTACTTTATGGTATTTGCAAGTATATTAATGATTGTTAAGACATGGGACAATTCCTGTATAATTTAATAGATTTTGCAAAATATGTAATTAATTGTGTATTTGTGAGTCCTGTAAAGAGCGGGTCCAAAAAAAAGTACCAGAGAACTGTACCTGTTAGGATGGGGTACTGTTATTTATGTAGAAGGAGATGGAGAAGTTGCGTTCTAAACAAAGTTCCATGCAGGAACTTAGGATGTGCTGCAAGTAGAAAAAAGGGCTGTACATAAAGAGATGGCACTTTTATTACTTTCAGAAGTAAAGGAGTGAAGGTGCTAGTCACTTCTATTCCAGAATGCTTTTCCAAGAAATGATTAAGTCACTGTAATATTCTTATTAATTGTTTCTGATTTTGGCATTCTGCTTACAATTGATTTTTTAACTTTTGAGTATAATACTTTGTGATTAACAACAGTGCATTTGTCTCTTGAATTTACAAATGTTAAGCTTATATTTGAGAAAAATCAGTAGATGGTCAATAAGGTGTTGCCGTCCCACAGTGAGCCACCACGCATCAGAGACATTTTATTCTTCTTTCAGTTAATTTAACTTAAATAGTTTTCTTCACTCATTATTCCTGTTTTTAATTGGGCAGTGCCACAGCACTTTCTTTTGACATTGCATGTGTGTGAGTTTGTTTGTGTGTGTGGGTGTATGTGAGTCCATGAGAAATACAGTTGGTTGCAGGAGTGTTGAATGATAAATCATAATGCAAATATTAGGCTGACCAGTCACTTGTCCTGGCCAGCACAGCATGCCCACTTCAGCCCTTGACAGCCTCTGCTGTGTCAGAGAGCTGGTGGAATATAAACACAACCTTGTAGTCTCAATGGAGCACTGGATTCTCCAGCCTAGACAATCCTGGCACTGCTTTCATACTTTTTTGAAAATAAGAACATGACGCAACTTTGGGACTGGCTTGCATGGAATGGGCGAACTACCGACTGTGGTGATAATCATCCCCCGCCGGCCTGTGCCAAGTTACTGACAGACAGAGTGGGCAGAATTATTGCTATATCATGGTCAATCAATGTTTGGCTTTATTCTGAAGCCATGAAGTCATTTTTCAGGCCTCTGCCTCATGACTGGCAGATACCTTCAATTTGCTCATAGCACCACTGACAGCAGTGTATGTGAGAGTTCAAAGATGAAAGCAGCATCAGTATTTCATGTCTTATCAACTCCGGCCTGCTGCATTGAGCATGTTTGCAGGCGTTGCTTGAGGCAGTCTGCCTCACTCACTTTACTTCTTGAATTCAACAAGCGCTGGCAAACCAGTCTTGATTTAAAAAGCATTGTCCAAGCTCTTGACATTGCCAATGTTTGTTACTGATGCTCAACAACATTGACAATAAGAAAAAAAATATGCTGATCAGCATCAGCAAAAAAAAAAAATGCTGACTATTGTGATGAAATACACACATGGATATATCACTGTGCAAGAACGCAAGTGTCATGACACAGTGTTCATTTTGCCTTTTAACCCCAGCATAATGATGTATAGTAAAGTATGCATCACAAGTGACAGACAGTTCAACTTTAAAAAAACAATCTGTTCAATGTCCATCATGGAGGGTCAAAGTGAAAAATAAAAATTAAAAGTGCCTGAAAATGCATCAGCGAACTGCAGCTGCCTGACCCCCCCAAAAACTAAAAAAAAATATTAAATAAAAACGTGATGGTTAAGGGTGTTGTAGTAACAGAGGATGGGGCTGGAAAAAGTAAGGGGCAGATTTAAGAATTTCTCTAGCACCACCAGAGCGTCACATAAAGCGGTGGCGCTAACCACTGCTCCATATTTACACTTTTTGTGGCGTTGTGCCTCCTTGTAAATATGGGCCCCTCCGATGCAGTTTTCTGCGTCAGAGGGGCGTGGATTGGGTGAATCAGTGGGCGTTCCACTACAACACCCATTGCTTTTGACGCTATCCCAGATTTACGAGAAATCATAAATCTATGGCAGTGCCAAAAATTAATGCCACCCCACGAGTGGCGGTAGCATGGCAAAACGAGATGGAATGCTTTCTTTCTTCCTTGTTTTTTGCTTTTTTAATTTGTGCTGCATTCTGCACAGTGCACCTTATTCCTGTAAATACGGTGCATCCCTGCGTTTCAAACGTGGTGCAGCACAGCACTGTTATTTTTGGTGCAGCACCGCACTGCCCCACTTTGGCATAAATCAGGCCTAAGTCTCTACAGGTTAGCAACAAAAGAACGATATAAAAATAAGCTGAGTGATACAGGGAAAGGTAGACAAAGTAAAAGAGGAGTTGAGGGATAGGAAGGCAACTTGGTAAGCACAGGGGTGGAAATGGAAATGGAAAAGCAGCACACAAGGGAGAGAGAAAGAAAAATCGTGCTCATTAGAAGTGCTGAAAGTAAAAGAAAAAAGTAGTTCCCTTAATGTAAGCAGTCATAGGATAAAAGTAATGATAATAGGGAGCTGCTTGAGTGAAGGGCTATGCAAGAAAATGAAGGAAAGCTATCAAATGAGAAGCAAGCAGATGGGACTGACAAGAACAAGTGTACCAATGTCACAAAATAGTAATGCCATATGAAAAATAAGAAATACGTTTTAGTGAATGTATATAGATGCTTCTCTTATTACAACAAGCTGGTCAAAAAAAGGTTTACGCCCCACAACTTTCAAAAGTCACAAACCGCTATTGAAATTGATAACTATTCAGTTCAATATGACCTGGGGTCATATATACTAACAGTTAGAGTTTTGTTATGTGGCCACAATTAAAACACAGGCTGTTTAACATCATATATTGCTATGTCTAAGGTCTAAGGTTAGGACTTATAGTGGCTATACATCTATACTCTAAGAGGTATATTTACAAGCCCTTACACTGCCATGTTTTGTGACGCTCTGGCAGCGCAGAGTGCAGACCCATATCTATGAAGCCATGCGTGGCTTTTCATGGCCGCGTAGATATGGGGTAAGGCACTGGTTCCCAACCTGTGGGCCGGGGACCTCTGGGGGCCTCCTCAGGGGGTCCGCGACTGCTTAAAAAATGTCATAATATTAGCTCCCAGCTATCAGTAATGACTCGATGGGGGTTCCCATGTTCCAATAAATATTCAGTGGGGGTCCCCAGGCTCTAGTATTGATAAAATGGGGGTCCACAGAAGTCAAAAGGTTGGGAACCACTGGTGTAAGGCAATCCAGTGCAAGTCACTGTGTTGCCTTACACTGCATCAGAGAGGCATTCCATGGGCATTGCAGGGTGTTTTCCCACGCAGCACCTTTGGGATTTGGCACATTCTCAGATTTAGAAAGATCTGCAAACCTGGGAACACAACAAAACTGTACCCCTCCCAAAGTACGCGTAACGAGGAGAAAAATCTATATTTCTCTTTGTTTTCTCCTCTTTCTTCGCAGCACAAATAGAAAGAAGAAAACTCCTCCATGGACTGTTTTTGTGCAGGAAAGTGTCCCTTGCACCATGGTGCACGCTTGCCTGTGTTGGTACTAGGCACCAAGTTGTGCACCAGCCTTGGCCGAAAGGACAGAAATGCACCTTTTCTCGTAAATATGGTGCATTCCTGGCATTTCAAATTGGCACAGTACAGCAAAAAGACTTTCAGTGCTATCCAAATTCTTTGTAAATATGCCCATACATGAAACCAACCCTCTTGTGTGGAGATTGCAAGCTTTCCTCCAAAAGGACACACTGCTGTATTTACGTAATGGGTAATGGTAGGGGGCAGTAGGTAAATAATCTGAGTGTTAAAGTGGTTTCAAAGTGCACTGTCACAGATTAACTATTGTCTCACAGTTCTGTATATTTCTCAAGTTGAACAAAGCTTGATCCTTCTTTCCTGTCTTCATTTTCACTTAGGTGCACCATAAACGTTACATTTGTATATTCTTGTTCAGTTCTTCAAGGACTTTATTTCTATGCTTCCTTATCATTATTTACTAACCCATATTTTCCTGAGAGTGTTTGTATAAAATGTGTGTTCTGATTCCAAGATGACACATCATGGGGCTCGTTTACAACGTTTTGGCGCAGAGCAGTGCAGTAAGTCGCTTTGCTGCACTGCCTTACATCAAAAGATATAGGGAAGGAATGTGCTGTATCTATAAGATGTGGCACATTCCTGTCCTCTTCACTGCGCTGGCACATAATTGGCTGCCTTGTGCCAACGCAAGTATCTTTGCACCATGGTGAAAGGCTGTCTACATTGTAGGAATTATTGTTTTTGTGCAGGAAGGGACACCTTCCTGCACAAAAACAATGAATTGAGGCATTTTCCTCCTATGCGTGCTGCAGAATGCAGCACACATAGAAAGAAGAAAAAACAAAGAGAAATAAAGTTATTTCTCCTCGTTATGCCTCCCCTGGGGAGGTGTAAACTTTTGGCACATTCTCAGGTTTACAAATCCTTGTAAATCTGGGAATGCATCAAAATCCATGGGGGTTGTGTGGGAACTCGCCCCAACACCCACAAAATGCCTCTTTTCGCGATGCACCAGCAGAGCAGACTGCAGACCCATATCAACAAAGCCACGCAAAACCACATTGTGTGGCTTTTCATGGCCTTGTAGATATGGAGTGAGGCAACACAGCACAAGTCTCTGTGTTACCTTACTCTGCATCAAAGAGGCAGTCCATGGGCGTTGCAGTGGGTATTCCCATGCAACAACCATGGATTTTGACTCATTCCTAGATTTAAAAGGATTTGTAAACCTGGGAATGCGTCAAAAGCCTACACCTCCCCAGGGAACACGCAACAAAGAGAAATTACTTTATTTCTTCTTCTTTTCTCCTCCAAAGGACCAAAGGGACTCTGTAATAAAAAAAGTAATTGCCCATGTAGATCTCTGCGAATCTCATGAGTACACTCTTCATAAACTTTCAAGCATCTGACAATACATAGTTTCTGATGATGAGGAAAAGCTGGGTTACTAACACATCTAGAAGCAGTCTTTGTACGGCTAGAAATAGTAAAAGAAACTCCCAAGGGAGTAAATACTCTACCTGCTAAATCCAGCACATGAACGTCTGAGAACCATCGGCATGACAGAAGACAAAATGGACTTGTAGTTTCGCTGATAGCTGTTTATGTGAAAGGTCTTCGTAACAAGGCCATGCCTTCAAAAAATGTAAGACAACATTTACATCCCATAAAGAAGAGTATCTAGGTTGAGGAGGCTTAACCATCCTGATATCGTGCAGTAATTTACATATTAGGGGTGTTCGCCGACCAGTGAGGATGACCCACTGAGACTGCTGACCTAAAATTATTAATGGCCCTGTAGGCTAAACCTTGTGTTGCTAATTCTGAAAGAAAATTAACAATCATACTAATGCTCGCTCCCATGGAATCAATACATTGTTCACTACACCAACAAACCCATCTCTTCCAAGAAGATTCATGTCATTTGTGAATGGAAGGAGCCCAAGATTGGGATAAGAAAAACAATGCATTGTCTAAACTCCAGGCACTTGCCAGTGTCTCCGGAAATCCTCCATGCTATGAGCAACAATTGCTCTGTTACTATCAGAGGATGAGGGGATCTTGCTGGGTCCACCAACAGATATGGATCCTTCGGATTAGCAATCGGTTGTGCACAGTGACATCGCCACTGGAAAACATGGTTGAGCCTTTCAAATAGGCATCATCAAAATGAGTTCCGCCCTCTTTCTCTTCAGCTGAGAGAGTACTCTCTGAATCATGGAGAATGGGGGAAATGCATAGAGCTGATACTTCTCCCATGTCTGCGTGAAGCCGTCCGACCCCAGGGCTAGAGGATCCAGCCTCCAACTGTAAAATCGAGGCAGATGAGCATTCAGCCTTGATGCAAACAGATCCAGCCAACACGGGCTCCACCAAAGATTCAGATTGTGAAACACTAGAGGGTTGAGTTTCCAATCGCTGCCATCCTTGAAGAAGTGAGAGTTCTAATCTGCTACCAGGTTGGCACGTCCCAGAATATACTCCGCTGTCACTGAAATATGATTTGTAGGCAAAAGTGCCAAAATTCCTTTGCAATCTCAACAAGAACACGAGATCTTGTGCCTCCTAGGCGTTTTATATATCGTACTGCCAAAATGTTGTCCATGCGTAGGAGAATACAACATTTCTCCTGTCAAGGAGAAAGAGAGAGAATTGTGAACACCCCTGCTAGAAGTTCCAGATAATTGATATGGAGTTTCAACTCCTCCAGAGACTACTGGCTCCCTGTCTGAACTGAGCTGCAGCAAGCTCCCAATCCCCATCGGCTGGCATCCAACTCTGTAATCATCTCCAGTACTGATGCAAAAATGGCTCTGAAGTTCCATGCATGCATGTGGGCTAGCCATAAGGCGATCTCCATGCAGGCTTCCTCTGACAGCCAAATCTGCTCCGAGTAGGATAAGCCTGTGCGAAGAGGCATGATCTTCAAACACTGTAAAGCTCAGTAATGAAGTGGTCCCGGAACAATCGCCTGAATAGATGAGGCTAACAGGCCCATCAAGCGTGCTAGGGTCTTCAATGGTATACTCGGAGAGGCAAGGGCTCTCCTCAGCTCCTTCTTGATGGAACTCCTCTTTGTCATGGGCAATAACAGTTAGGCCTTGATAGAATCTACCTAGATGCCTAAGAATTCTGTGACCCTGGACGGAGTCAAGATCGTCTTATCTGGATTGATAAGGAAACCCATTTTCTGTAGAAGCGGGACAGTCCACGAAAGATGCGTCAACAATGACTCCGCTGTTTGAGCCATGTTTAGAATGTTGTCAAGGTAGATAATGAAGCGGGCATCCCTTTCCCTGAGGAACTGCACCACAGGCCTTAACAGTTTGGTGATACAACAAGGAGCGGAAGAAAGACCGAAGGTGGGGACCGGTGAATTCGTACCATTGGTCTTGCCAGCAGAATTGGAGATATCAGCGATGTGGCTTGAATGTAGGCACCGTAAGATATGCATCTTTGAGATCTAAGCGTCCAAGACAGTCTCCTTCCTGTAGAAGATCTCTTAAGAGGTGGATACCCTCTATCTTGAAGTGACAGTAGACTATCCAGGAGTTGAACTTCGAATTGAGTGCAAGACGAGAATCCCCGCCTTTTTTCTTCACCAGAAATATGGAACTGACAAATCTGGAAGCATGAGGCCTTATTCTGAGTATGGTCCATATGCGCAGAAGGGCGTCGATCTCCCTGTTGATGAAATTGCTCTCTATTTAGGAAAAATTAATGGGACAAGGAAGGGAACTCTGCTGATGGGAAGCATAAAACTCCAGTTTGCACCCTCGCACTGTATGTATACCCATGGGTCCTAGGAAATGAGTTCCCAAGCCAGAATATGTTCTTTCAGTCTCCTCTCAAGAAAATCTTCTGAGTATGGAATAATTCTCACCTGTAGATGTCCCAGCAGAGACTTTGAAACCACCTCGGTTGTTATTTCTGAAACCACAACCCCGGACTCTCCGGTATCTGGTAGTGTAGAATCTGGACCTGGAGTAGATATTCTGGCATTGTTGATTATAGCCTCCTGAGGTCTGGTAGAATCCTTGACCTGGTTCTCAACCTCTGTAGTGTCTGGCCCTGGTTAAAAGGCCCCCACTGATCATCTTTTTCTTCAAAGATTGGGCCTTGTCTAAAGCGGAGAAAGTAGCCACATACTTTCCTAAGTCCTTGACAAATTTGTCGCCAAAAAGCAAGCCATTCACTATGGAGCCTGCCTCATTAGGGGCCAAGTCTGCCAGCTTAGGATCAATGTGCATCAAAAAGGATCGCCTGTGCTCGGTTGACGTTGCACAATTTACATTGCTCAAAAGGCAAATGGCTGCTGAGCCCTTTCCAGTATTGTCTGTGTGGTACAGAGGAGTATTGGATTCTTTGGACTGGACTGCAGGTTCCAAAATTGTTGTGATTGAGCTAGATATGTCCAAAAGCTTATCCTGATAACCTTTCCATGCCCGAGCTAATCCCCTTTTAGGGTCTTTAGAAAATCTTTTAATAAAGGTTGCCATGTTCGGGACCAGATCTGGAGTATCTGCTTCTTTGCCCAATAGGGAGGGGCGAGGGCATTCTGAGAGCAGAGTACTGCGCACATCGTGGTCAAAGCCTTTCCTGAGTCTTTCCTTAACGTAATGTAACACCGCCATACACGGGATCAACTCAGTGGACGAGGGTGGACAATAAGGATTAGGTACGTGGTCACTTTTTTGAAGGTTGTGAAACTTATGTTTACGTTTGCCCGAAGGCTTAGGGTTGTCATGCCCCTGGTCAGAATCTGATGAGTGGGAGGCAGAGAAAGGAGCCGTTTGAAGCTGCTTCTGCTTGAATAGAAGACTCCATAGAAGCATCCAGGACCTCTAACGAGGGAAAAGAACCATATTCATGATTGATCTTTAACCCCTTAGCTGCTGGGCCTTTTCCCCCCCAGTGCTGAGCCCTTTTTTGGCTATTTGGGGTAGTTCGCTCTTAGGGCTTCATAACTTTTTGTCCACATAAGCTAACCACGCCAAATTTGCGTCCTTTTTTTCCAACATCCTAGGGATTCTAATGGTACCCAGAGTTTGTGGTTTACCCTGGAGGAGACCAAGAAAATAGCCAAAATACAGTGAAAATTTTGTTTTTTCCAAAAAAATGGGAAAAAAGGGCTGCCGAAGAAGGCTTGTGGTTTTTCCCCTGAAAATGCCATCAACCAAGGGTTTCTGGTGCTGAAATCACTATCTTCCCACCTTTCAGGAACGGGCAGACTTGAATCAGAAAACCGAATTTTTCAACACAAATTTGGCATTTTACTGGGACATACCCCATTTCTACTATATTTGGTGCTTTCAGCCTCCTTCCAGTTAGTGACAGGAATGGGTGTGAAACCAATGCTGGATCCCGGAATGCTAAACATTTCTGAAAACTAGACAAAATTCTGAATTCAGCAAGGGGTCATTTGTGTAGATCCTACAAGGTTTTCCTACAGAAAATAACAGCTGAAATAAAAAAATATTGAAATTGAGCTGAAAACAACAGCCATTTTTCTTTATGTTTTACTCTGTAACTTTTTCCTGCGATGTCAGATTTCTGAAAGCAATATACTGTTTTGTCTGCTGGACTCTTCTGGTTGCGGGGATATAAAGGGCTTGTAGGTTCATCAAGAACCCTAGGTACCCAGAGCCAATAAATAAGCTGCACCCTGCAGTTGGTTTTCATTCTATACTGGGTATACAGCAATTCATTTGCTGAAATATGAAGAGTGAAAAAGAGGTATCAAGAAAACCTTTGCATTTCCAAAATGGGATCAAGATAAGGTTTTGAGGAGCAGTGGTTATTTGCACATCGCTGAATTCCGAGGTGCCCATACTAGCATGTTAATTGCAGGGCATTTCTCAAATAGACGTCTTTTTTACACACTCTCTTATATTTGGAAGGAAAAAATGTAGAGAAAGATAAGGGGCAATAACACTTGTTTTGCTATTCTGTGTTCCCCCAAGTCTCCCGATAAAAATGATACCTCACTTGTGTGGGTAGGCCTAGTGCCCGCGACAGGAAATGCCCCAAAACACAACATGGACACATCCTATTTTTTTTATAGAAAACACAGCTGTTTTTTCCAAAGTGCCTACCTGTAGATTTTGGCCTCTAGCTCAGCCGGCACATAGGGAAACCTACCAAACCTGTGCATTTCTGAAAACTAGAGACCTAGGGGAATCCAAGGAGGGGTGACTTGCGGGGCTCGGACCAGGTTCTGTTACCCAGAATCCTTTGCAAACCTCAAAAAGTGGCTAAAAAAAACAAGTTTTCCTCACATTTCGGTGACAGAAAGTTCTGGAATCTGAGAGGAGCCACAAATTTCCTTCCACCCGGTGTTCCCCCAAGTCTCCCGATAAAAATGATACCTCACTTGTGTGGGTAGGCCTAGCGCCCGCGACAGGAAACGCCCCAAAGCGCAACGTGGACACATCAAAATTTTTGGAAGAAAACAGAGGTGTTTTTTGAGAAGTGCCTACCTGTAGATTTTGGCCTCTAGCTCATCCGGCACCTAGGGAAACCTACCAAACCTGTGCATTTCTGAAAACTAGAGACCTAGCGCAATCCAAGGAGGGGTGACTCGCGGGGCTCGGACCAGGTTCTGTTACCCAGAATCCTTTGCAAACCTCAAAAAGTGGCTAAAAAAACAAGTTTTCCTCACATTTCGGTGACAGAAAGTTCTGGAATCTGAGAGGAGCCACAAATTTCCTTCCACCCGGCGTTCCCCCAAGTCTCCCGATAAAAATGATACCTCACTTGTGTGGGTAGGCCTAGCGCCCGCGACAGGAAACGCCCCAAAGCGCAACGTGGACACATCAAAATTTTTGGAAGAAAACAGAGGTGTTTTTTGAGAAGTGCCTACCTGTAGATTTTGGCCTCTAGCTCAGCCGGCACCTAGGGAAACCTACCAAACCTGTGCATTTCTGAAAACTAGAGACCTAGGGCAATCCAAGGAGGGGTGACTCGCGGGGCTCGGACCAGGTTCTGTTACCCAGAATCCTTTGCAAACCTCAAAAAGTGGCTAAAAAAACAAGTTTTCCTCAGATTTCGGTGACAGAAAGTTCTGGAATCTGAGAGGAGCCACAAATTTCCTTCCACCCGGCGTTCCCCCAAGTCTCCTGATAAAAATGATACCTCACTTGTGTGGGTAGGCCTAGCGCCCGCGACAGGAAACGCCCCAAAGCGCAACGTGGACACATCAAAATTTTTGGAAGAAAACAGAGGTGTTTTTTTAGAAGTGCCTACCTGTAGATTTTGGCCTGTAGCTCAGCCGGCACCTAGGGAAACCTACCAAACCTGTGCATTTCTGAAAACTAGAGACCTAGGGCAATCCAAGGAGGGGTGACTCGCGGGGCTCGGACCAGGTTCTGTTACCCAGAATCCTTTGCAAACCTCAAAAAGTGGCTAAAAAAACAAGTTTTCCTCACATTTCGGTGACAGAAAGTTCTGGAATCTGAGAGGAGCCACAAATTTCCTTCCACCCGGCGTTCCCCCAAGTCTCCCGATAAAAATGATACCTCACTTGTGTGGGTAGGCCTAGCGCCCGCGACAGGAAACGCCCCAAAGCGCAACGTGGACACATCAAAATTTTTGGAAGAAAACAGAGGTGTTTTTTGAGAAGTGCCTACCTGTAGATTTTGGCCTGTAGCTCAGCCGGCACCTAGGGAAACCTACCAAACCTGTGCATTTCTGAAAACTAGAGACCTAGGGCAATCCAAGGAGGGGTGACTCGCGGGGCTCGGACCAGGTTCTGTTACCCAGAATCCTTTGCAAACCTCAAAAAGTGGCTAAAAAAACAAGTTTTCCTCAGATTTCGGTGACAGAAAGTTCTGGAATCTGAGAGGAGCCACAAATTTCCTTCCACCCGGCGTTCCCCCAAGTCTCCTGATAAAAATGATACCTCACTTGTGTGGGTAGGCCTAGCGCCCGCGACAGGAAACGCCCCAAAGCGCAACGTGGACACATCAAAATTTTTGGAAGAAAACAGAGGTGTTTTTTGAGAAGTGCCTACCTGTAGATTTTGGCCTCTAGCTCAGCCGGCACCTAGGGAAACCTACCAAACCTGTGCATTTCTGAAAACTAGAGACCTAGGGCAATACAAGGAGGGGTGACTCGCGGGGCTCGGACCAGGTTCTGTTACCCACAATCCTTTGCAAACCTTAAAAAGTGGCTAAAAAAACAAGTTTTCCTCACATTTCGGTGACAGAAAGTTCTGGAATCTGAGAGGAGCCACAAATTTCCTTCCACCCGGCGTTCCCCTAAGTCTCCCGATAAAAATGATACCTCACTTGTGTGGGTAGGCCTAGCGCCCGCGACAGGAAATGCCCCAAAACAGAACGTGGACACATCACATTTTTTCATAGAAAACAGTGCCTACCTGTGGATTTTGGCCTCTAGCTCAGCCGGCACCTGGGGAAACCTAGCAAACCAGCACATTTTTGTAAACTAGAAACCCAGGGGAATCCAAGATGAGGTGACTTGTGGGGCTCGGACCAGGTTCTGTTACCCAGAATCCTTTGCAAACCTCAAAATGTGGCTAAAATACCACGTTTTCCACACATTTCGGTGACAGAAAGTTCTGGAATCTGAGGGGAGCCACAAATTTCCTTCCACCCAGCGTTCCCCCAAGTCTCCCGATAAATATGATACCTCACTTGTGTGGTTAGGCCTGGTGCCTGCGACAGGAATAGATCACACAACGGTCAATGTTGGTCCTTACGTGAGGCAGCTGTTGACCCTGGGGTGATCCATTCCTGACACAGGCACTAGGTGTAGGCACTCAAGTGGGGTAGTGTTTTTATCAGGACAGGTGAGGAGTCACTGGGTGGTAGGAATGTTGTGGATCCCAGCATATTCCTGTAGTTTGTGTGACAGAAATGCGAGAAAAATAGAGTTTTTTCTCAACATTTCAGCTTTGCAGGGTATTCTGGGTAAGAAAACTTTGGGGAATCCACACAAGTCACACCTCTGTGGACTCCCCCGAATGTCTAGTTTCCAGAAATGTTTGGGTTTAGTGTGTTTCTCTATATGGCCGCCGAATCCAGGACCAAAAACACAGGTGCCTGCCTTACAAAACCAGTTTGTTTTGCCATAGACAATTTTGATGTCTCCACAATATGATTTGGGTGGTGGAATTTGGGGCTGAACTAAATTGGTGAGCTCCCAAGAGAGCACTCTCTCTCTGCTTGCCGCCGCATTCACCTGCTCTCTGGGTTGGCCTAACCCACTATTACCCAGTTGCACGAACAGCTTGCGAAGGGACAGCAGGACTGTCCTCATCACCTCCCTCATAATGTACTGGAAGAGGAGTTTTCGAATGGGACTCCTCTGACTGAAAAATCACTCCCAGAGTCTGCGCCATTGTCCTATCCCTCAGATGCTGTCTCAGTATCTGATGTCTCAGTCTCTGATCCTATGTCAGAGCGGTCCTCTATAACCCGAGTGCAGGCAGCAGTCATCCATCAAGATGCCATCTCTGCTATTGGCTAAACTGTTGCTCTAAAACACTAGCCTACGTAGACAGTCACAAAATCGATGGTGTGTGTGAGATACGTGCAACAGTAGAGGCCACCTTACCTGCGCTTCTTCCCTCAATCAGCACGTACTTTCAAGACACTCAAAAAACACCTTGTCACATACCATTCGTCACAGTCTTTAGCACCTCCTGCGCCCAGTCCAACAATCATTATTGGTGCTCCCACTCCCTCCTCCTCGGATTCCCTCATTACCACCCAGCAAAAGTGCCCTTCATCTCTCCATAGACTTTACTAATGTACTCAGCTATTTACATAAAATACAGATGTGCTCTTTGCAGTAGGCATATAAACCTTCTGCGCTTCTTTATGGCACTAAAACTGCCACTAGACAAGTCGGACCCTTTTCCCCCCAGGGAAACCACACACATATTGACAAAAGTGATGTATATATGACAGCCAACCACCTGAAACTCAACTCAAGCAAAACCGAAATAATCCTCTTTGGCCCTCACCAAAAAAACCTGGGACCCCCCATGGTGGCCCACCACGCAAGGCCCTGCACCCACCCCCGCCAACTACGCACGCAACCTCAGCATCATCCTAGACTCCTCCCTCTCTATGACCCAACAAATCAACGCTCTTACCTCCTCATGCTTCAACAAACTCCGTATACTGAAAAACATTCAAATGGATCCCCACAGAGACCAGAAAAACTGTCACTCACGCACTCATCAGCAGCAGGCTTGATTACAGAAACGCCCTCTACGCCGGCACCACTCTAAAACTCAAGTGCAAACTACACGCATCCAGAACTCAGCAGCACGACTCATCCTCGACCTCCACCGACACGAACACATCTCTCCACACCTCAAATCCCTCCACTGGCTCCCCATTGACAAAAGGATCACCTTCAAGATCCTCATCCTCACACACAAATCACTCCACAACACAGGCCCTGCCTACCTCAACGAGAGTCACCTTCCACACCCCCACACGAAACGTCCGTTCAGCTGACCTCTCTCTCGCCTCTGACCCCCGCATCAAACACACCACCACCGGGGGCAGATCCTTCTCCTACATTGCACCCAAAACATGGAACGCACTCACAACCCACATTCGCAAGACCCAAAACCTACTTCTTTTCAGGAAGGGCCTCAAAACCTGGCTTTTTGAACAGTGAACCTCCTAGCCCCTTTCCCTCCCCCCCGTCCCCCCCCAGCGCCTTGAGACCCTCACAGGTGAGTAGCGCGCTTTATAAATCTCTTTGATACAGATCTACCAATATATATATATATATAAATATATATCTACATAGATATATCTATAGATATATCCATGTACCTAGATATATCTATCTACATAGATATATATATATAGATATATACATATATTTTTTTTTAGTTGTTGTATGGTTTCCTTGGGGGCCAAAATGGCCCCCAGGGAAACCCTACAACATCTAAAAAAAAAATTGCCACGGGCGACCCCCTGTCATTTCATTTTTTTTTTTATTTGATTTATTATTATTTTTTTTTTTAAAATCCCCTGGGGGGGGGGGGGGGCGCGATCGCGCCCCCCCCCCCTCCCCAGGGGGCACCTACCTTTTTATTTTTTTCGGAAAATTATCCGGGGGGGGGGGGCGGCCCGTTTTCCGGGGGGGGGGGGCTGCCCCCCAAAAGTGAAATCCCTGGTGTCTAGTGGGGTTTCCTGGCCCCCGATCGCAGCTGTGCTGCGATCGGGGGCCAGGAAACCGTTTCAGAAGGCCTCATAAGAAAGGGGAGACTCTCCCCTTTCTTACGAGGCCTTCTGAAACTGTTTCTGGCCCCCGATCGCAGCACAGCTGCGATCGGGGGCCAGAAACAGTTTCAGAAGGCCTCGTAAGAAAGGGGAGAGTCTCCCCTTTCTTACGAGGCCTTTTCAAAATGTTTCCTGACCCCCCCGATCGCAGCTGTGCTGCGATCGGGGGAGCCAGGAAACCTGAAAGTGTTTCCTAGCCCCCGATCGCAGCTGTGCTGCGATCGGGGGCCAGGAAACACTTTCAGGAAGGCCTCGTAAGAAAGGGGAGTGTCTCCCCTTTCTTACGAGGCCTTCCCGAACGTGAAAAAGGCCGTTTTCCCCATGAAAGCAGGAAGCGGCCGCAAGGCTGCTTCCTGCTTTCATGGGGAAAACACCTTTGCAACGTCAGCGCGCCTCGCGGCGCGCTGACGTCACAAAGGGGCGGGTGGGGGGCGGGGGGAGACACGGTAGCTTCCGTGTCTCCCGGGGGGGGAAAAAAAATAAAAAATAAATCCTCGGGTGCGACGCACCCGAGGATTTATTAATGCCCTTCCTGGTGTCGGCCACTGGTCGTGACCCGCACCAGGGAGGGTGTGTGGGCGTCGGCCAGTGGCCGACGCCCGCACCTAAGCGGTTAATAACAGACGTAGCCATTTGCTCTAGAATTTCTGCTGGTGAGGCTTGTCCTCTTGAGGCTCTCTGGGCAAAGACCAACTGGTCAGTTTTGGATACAGTTTCGGGGAGGGCACGTCCCTTTAATTCATATTGGTCAAATCTTACAAGTGGCTGAGTAAAGGGTTTCAATGCTTTAATAAGAGCCTGATCCACAGAGTCCTGGATGTGGTATCCCAGGGCCTCAACCAATCTCTCCTCCATATGATGTTCATCTGCCGATTCAGGAAGTTACTGAAAATATTCATCCTCCTTGGTATAGTACGCCATGCTTCTGAGCAAGATGAATGAAGGAGTTAAGAAAAAAACAGTGGGGGGGCATCAGGATAATGTTCACAGAGTGAGCCGGATTGAAAAATATTCAATTCAAGTAAAAAGGCAGAAAAATTGGATGTGGAGGGAGCTCCTGCAAACAAAGCCCTAAGGCAGAGCCCTGAAATGCTTATTCACCCCGTTGGGTGTTGAGGGGGTCAGATTAATAAGGCTCCACCCGTGTGCAGCATTCTCGCCGATCTCTTTGAAAAAAATGGAGGAGATTGGAAAAGAGTGCATGCGCTTTAGACGGAGTAGAAAGAAGACTGCCGTCCTCTGCAGAGCAGTTCTGACCTAGGCGTCTGAAATGACCCCCAAGCTCTGAATTTGAACAGGGCAGTGCCCTTAATTTATGTTCAATCGGTCGGGCGTTCACACAAGCTTGAGATACAGGCAGAAAGCGGACTCTAGGTCCCGGGCATATACGCGTGAGTCGATCGTGCTCCAAGAGATCGGAACACACAAAACCGCCCTTGTGAAGGAACACTGCAACACACTTTAAGACCCCGCTCCCGCTGCAAACGTATTAAAAAAGAACACTTTAAAGCATGTTTCAAAAAAGTTTAATACAAGGTCTGAAGGTCACTTATCTGTTGGCTGCAAGCAGCAAAGAAAGAGGAAGGACTTTGTTGGCAGAGGCAGATATAGAGGAGTTAGACATGTGATTGGTAGGCAGTATGGACTACCAGGGTTCATGGGAAAAGTAGTTTTTATTTTAAAGTATTTGATTGGCTGCTGTTAAATTTGCAGTAAAGCGAGAGAAGCATAATCTGAAGCCGCCGGTCCTGATATAGAATTCCTTCTCCTTCTTACTTCCCGTTCCTTCTTTGTGCTTTCACTCATTCAGGGCAGGCTTGGTGCACATGTTTCAGCAGTTCTGTGTCTTCCCAATTGCCTGATATTGCAGTTATGCCTGGGGCGGCATGATGGCGCTGGTGTTGGTGAGATGCTAGCAATTATAAATGCAGTGTTGTTTCTGAGGCCCGTATGGCATCTGCACACTGCAGAATTTTCCCTTTCTACTGTGATGTTTTTTCAACCAACTGCTGGTCTGCGGTGCATTCCTCCAGTCCCGGTGGGCATGGCCTGTTGCTAGAGCTGAGTTCAACCAGGCCAGAGGTTTGCTGTGCCTTTCTCCGGCCAGTATGTGTGTGGTTGTGTTGCCGAGGCACCCAGATCTTTGGCTTTTTTCCATTGAAGGTTTCTAGCTGCACATGGCTCAGCTTCCACATAGCAGAGAATGTGGGCCAGGTGCAGCTTTTTTGTGAGCCTGGGGTGCACTTGTTGCACTGCAGTGCCTCTCTGTTAATCCTTGTAGTGTGGTGGGAGAAGGAGGCATGGTTTCCGTGCGTCCCGGGCTGCGGTGTGTCTTCAGAGGACGTGAAGGGAGGATGCATATGTCAAACATAAATGTGTTAGTGTGGCCTACCCCTGTGTTGCTGCACTTCTGCATTGTCTGCCTGGTAAACCGGGTGATGTACACCTGTATATGTAAAGAAAAGGTCTGCATGGAGCCGTGAGCTATAGTTCAAGGGTGCAGGTGTTTGGTTATGGTTTCTTCACCCTGTTCATGACAGGGGTTCAATTCCTGCTAAGCGGCTTGGCAAACTTAATAATGATGTAGTTTATCAACAGTTTGATTTTTTATACTATGGGCATGGCCCATGGTGTTTTATGGCCCATTATTTCCAAAACAGATATTAGAGGTTGGTTCTGGTTTGGAGGCTTAACTGACATTTCATATTAGGTCATGTGTATTCCTTTCTGTAACTGCTTCTTTTTCTTGAGTTTTCAGTCGGAGATAGGTATGCAGTTCCGAAACACATGTTTTGGTACATTTCTTCTTTGTTTTGCTCCGGATTGTATGTCCTGATATGTAGGACCTTACAGCACAGTAGTCTTTTCTCCTGTTTGCGCCATCAGACACACTGAGGTACTGGTCATGCTTCTTGGACATTGGCCCAGTCGCACCCTCAGCCATGATTGTTGTGTTGGGTGTTCGAGTGTTAATTTGGGCCTAGTGGAATGGTCATACGATCTCATTCTGAATGTTCTGTTTGCTCTGCTCTCCTTTAGCTGGAGGTTTGCGATGCCTTCCTCCAGCCGGGGTGGGCATATCTGGGTTCCCAGGGTGGTGGTTTCTCCTCGCCAACCAGCTCATCTGCCGACTGGCCTGCAAGGCTTTCTGTGTTGAGATGGTGTAGATGGGCTAGTTACAGGAGCCTGTCTGGGGTATGTAGAATTTTGATGTTTGTTGCTGGCCGTGGTTAATTTGGATAAAGTTTTCTATCATGATGGTGCAAGTGCCAGTGTTATGTTTATGTTGGTATGCCTAGTGCTGATTCTTCTAGGGCCAGCTCAAGGAACTGCATCTGCATGCAGTGTGGCAGACTTTTCCTTGCTCCGCTGTTCTGTTCTCCAGCTGTGTGAGTCTGTTTGGCTACCTGCTGATTTTCTGGTATTGTAGCCTCCGATTTATGCGGTTCTCAAGGTGGATGGTGGCCTGATGATGTATTTCGCAGCCTCTATTTTGGTGCCCAGGGTTGCATCATATGGGGAATTGGCAGCTCAATACTTGGGGAAGGATT
This sequence comes from Pleurodeles waltl, assembly GCF_031143425.1. NCBI lineage: Eukaryota > Metazoa > Chordata > Amphibia > Caudata > Salamandridae > Pleurodeles > Pleurodeles waltl. Next base: position 10,219,444 of record NC_090443.1, on the reverse strand, counting down.
ATGAGGCTCTGGCAGAGGCCATGGAGGAAGGGGCGTGTGTTGGATGTACTGGTCGAGTTAGTACAACAGGCTGAATTCCTGGCTGTTATGTCAGCAGTTACTGTTAGGGGCGTCTGTGACATCTTCCTCTGCGATCATGGCCTGGTGATTCTTCGGGCTGGAAAGTCTTTGTTTCTTATGTTGCCCTGGAAGGTGGCCTGCTGCTCAGTGAACGGTTGGTTGGTCTGCTCCATCTGTCCTTTAAGGATAGGTAGCATGTCTGGTCCTACTGGTCCTCTTCCAGTGATCTTTTATGCCTTGGAATCGCTCAGATGCCATGGAGATCAGGGGGTTCCCTCGTAAGGACTCCCTTTCCTATTCCTTTCATAAACTTTCCTATGCTTGTTCCTATTCCTTCCATTCCTATTCCTTCTCTAGGAGGTTGCTGCCCAGTAGGGGTGGGCAGCTGGATGTCTCCCCCGAAGTGGGTCCCTCTATTCTGCTCCTGGCTTGGGCTGTCCAGTGGGCATGTGCTCTGTGGGTGGTCAGATGGCAGTGTTCATTACAGCATGGGTTCTTTCCTTTCTGTCTAGTGGATGTGGTGCTTCGTTTGGAGCTGCTATCTCATTGACTTTATCTACCTTCCTACAGTTACAGGGTGTATTAGACCTGACAGCCTTAAGGTGGTCACCCCCAACTTTTTGCCTGCCTCTCTCCACTTTTTGACACTGTTTTTATGGACTCTGCCCACTTTACCACTGTTAACCAGTGCTAAAGTGGATATGCTCTCTCCCTTTAAAAACTGTAACTTTGGTTCATACCCAATTGGCATATTTGATCTACTTGTAAGTCCCTAGTAAAATGCACTACATGTGCCCATGGCCTGGAGATTGAATGCTACTAGTGAGCCTGCAGCACTGGTTGTGCCACCCACATAAGTAGCCCCTTTAACCATGTCTCAGGCCACACATTGCAAGGCCTATGTGTGCAGTTTCACTGCAACTTCGACTTGGCATTTAAAAGTACTTGCCAAGCCTTAAACGCCCCTTTTTCTACATGTAATTCATCCCTAAGGTTGGCCCTAGGTAAACCAGAGGGCAGGGTGCTGTGTAGGTAAAAGGCAGGACATATATCTGTGTGCTTTATATGTCCTGGTAGTAGAAAACTCCTAAATTTGTTTTCCACTGCTGTGAGGCCTGCTCCTTTCATAGGCTAACATTAGGACTACCCTCGTAAGTTGTTTGAAGGATAGATTCTGATTAGAAAGGGGTAAACAGGTCACATTTAGTATGGCCAGAATGGTAATAAAAAATTCTGCTGACTGGTGAGGTTGGATTTTATATTACTATTTTAGAAATGCTACTTTTAGAAAGTGAGCATTTCTCTGCACTTAAATCCTTCTGTGCCTTACAGCCTGTCTCCAATCCACGTCTGGGCTGGGCTGGTTGACAGCTCCCTTGTGCATTTCACCTAGACAACCACAAACATAGGATGCTCAGTTACGCCTGCACACATCTGCATACTGAATGGGTTTTCCTGGGCTGGAAGGGTGGAGGGCCTGACACATTTCAAAGGACAATGGCCTGCCCTCACACAAAGGACTGCCAAACCCCCTACTGGGACCCTGGCAGACAGGGTTGTACTGAAAGGGGACCTTGTGCACTTCAAAACCACTCTTTGAATTCTCCCCCACTTCAAAGACACTTTGGTGTATATAAACAGGGTCCTTGACCCTACCAAACTAGACACATCTTGGGACTGATACACTGCACCGGAACCTGCAACCTGCTAAGAGAAGCTGCCTGGCTGCCCAAAGGACTCACCTGGACTGCTTTGCTGTAAATGACTGCTACCTTGCTGTTACCCTGCTGCCTTGCTAGCCTCTGGCTCTACTGAGAAGTGCTCTCTAAGGGCTTGGATTGAGCTTGCTTTCTGTTCCTGAAGTCTCAGGGCCAAAAATACTTCATCTCGGCAAGGAAACTCCTTGTGCAGCGAAAAACGATGCTCAGCCTGCTGCAATCAATGCACAGCATGTCCAGCGGTGAGAAAATCTCTCCATCACTGAACCAGAACAACGCAGCCCGGCTCCACGAATGGATATCGATGAAGCGCCAACATTGCAACTGGAACTTCGACCCACAGCCCACCGGATCAACACATCACCGAACCGGAATGACACATCCCAACTTCCTACTAGAGGAAGCAACACAGCTCCAGCCGTGAGTCAGAAGTTCCTCTGCATCACCCACCTGATCGACACAACAGCCCAGAATTTCCATGCATCGTCCCTGGGCTTCAAAAGACACCGCATCGCAAAGAGGATTCAAGCATGCGTGCCAGAATTCAACCCAAAAGCCCTTGCCGCATGGAAAAGGATTGATGCATCGTTTGTGTGCGCCCGGAAAACCGATGCAAGTCTACCTTTTTCCACGCTTCGCCTCCTCTGCGGTCTTCGTGCGTGTAATTTAGACGCAAACCAGGTACTTTGTGCTTTCCAGAGACTATGCTTGCTTTTAAGAACTAAAGACTCTTCTTATCATTAAAAAAGTGATATTTCAACTTGTGATTATCAAATCTGAATCGTTTTGACCTTAATTTAATCAGATAAATATCTTGTATTTCTCTAAACCTGTGTGGTGTCTTTTTGTAGTCTTCTCACTGTGTTATTGCATGATTTTTTGCACAGATACTTTACACCTTGCCTTCTAAGCTAAGCCTGACTGCTCAGTACGAAGCTACCAGAGGGTGGCCACAGAATAATTTGGATTGTGTGTGACTTACCTTGACTAGGATTGTGGTCCCTATTTGGACAAGGGTGTATACCTCTGCCAACTAGAGCCCCCATTTCTAACAGGGTGCATCCCTGCTCCTGTCCCCCAGATGCCAGTGTTGAAAGTGGCAATACTGGCGGGGGTCATGACTTTGTGTGGGTTGGGGTCCTCCCTGTGCTGCCAGACCTGGTCAATCATGGGGTATTCTGTGTTTTCCTGGTTCTGACAGTATCCGGGGACTTCAACCAATGTTGAGACGATAGTGCCTCATGTAATGGATGGCCTCCGTTCCATTCACCTACTGTCCTTGCAGAAGCTTCTCTCCCAATGTCTCCTGCTCGCTTCATGGCTACAATCAGTCTGCAGGTTGCGGGTCTACTTGTTCATGTTTATCCTAGTCTCCAGAGGTTTCTAAGTTTCACTGTGGGGTCGAGGCTTTTCCAGTTCCTGTTCCTGCAGTTCAGACTGTGACTCAATTAGCTAGTTTTTGCCATTGTGTTGGCTCCCCTGGTTGCTGTTCTTCATCTGCTGGGGACTTCTGTCTCCCTGTTTCTACAAGGCTGTTGGTCAAAGGGGCTTCTTCTTCCCCTGACTTTTTACATATGCAGACAGAGCTGGATCTTATGTCGCCTCATATCTTCTTAGTGCAGGCAAAGTATTTGTTTCTCTGGGCTTCTCCTCAGGCGTTTGTTGGGGTCTCCTAGGCCAGTCCTGTGTAGATCAACGGTGGGGGGAGAGACGAGGGCCCGGTCTTTGTGTGTGATTGCAGTTTAAATGTTTCTTTAGGATCAGTAGACTGTGGGCTCATTAAGGGCCTTCTATATTCAGGGTGTTCTAGCTTGTCAGGCCGATTGCCAAAGCAGGGATTTTTCATCCTCTCCAAACTTTACCTTTCTCCCCAGGTTTTTGCCAAGGTGTGTTGGTTGTGGGGTGTCACTCTAGGTGGTCCTGTTTGTGAGCCCTGGCAATGCGCTTCTTCCCTGTTTTTTTTTTCCAGGGGGAGGGAGAATATGGAATCATGGATGGATGCCCTGACATGTCCTAGGCCCATGGGCCTGGTGTTTGATTTCCTGTTGTTTCCTTTGTTCCAGTGGTTTCTGTTTCAGGTTCAAGGGGTGCAGGCTCAGGTGGTTAGGGTGCTTCCAGTATGGACTACTCTGTCTGGTTTCCTCTGTTGGTGGAGTTGTAGGGGGACCTGGAGTGGCAGTTTACATTGGTTTATTCTCCCCTGTGGTTTCCGGGTCTCCAGGTGCCCTCTCTGGCAAATCACAAAGTAATGAATTGGCCACGGTACAGGGAGGCTCACTATTGCAAGGTCTTTTAGCCGCTGTCTCCTTTTCTGTACGGGAGTCTAAGAGATAGTCTGACAGTTCTTCTTATGCTCTGCATTGATAGACGTTTCAGCCTTGGTGTGATCAGAGGCAGGTGGTTTCCCTTTCTCTTTCTCTGACTCAGGTACTAGTGTTTTTTCAGGTTGGCTTTCAGTTGGGTCTTAGTCCTGCCACTCTTATGGTGCAATGGGCAGCAATTAAGGCTTTCTGGTCCCCCTGGCGGGGTATGGTATACGATGAGGGACTGGTCTCCTGTATCTTTTGGGGTTTTCCTATCTACATCCGGTTCATCTTGTGGCTCTCCAGTATCCCCCATTCGGGCCTCCGATGTCTGTTAGGTTACACTTTCTGACTTTGAAGGTGTTTTTTCTGGTGGCTGTACTATCTGCTCTCTGGCCGAGGTGGCTTTGCTCCTTGTCTTGTCTGACTCCTTTCTTTCATGTGTTTGAGATCAGGATTGCTCTTCAGTTGGTCCCTGGCTTTGTGCCCAAGATAGTTTCCCTGATCCTCAATCTTCTGTGGAGGTGGAGCTTCATTCACTGAATGTGCGAAGGGTGGTTCTGTACACCTTGAATGGATGTAGGAGTTCCAGGTCTCCTTCACTTAACTTGTGTACTTTGGTCCTGCCCAGCAGGGAGATTCGTCTTCTACTCAGGCCTTGAGCAGGTGGATTTGGTTCATAACTCTTCTTGTGATCCCGGGGAGGTCTACTGGGGCGGTCTGCTTCTGTTGCAGAGATCTAGGGTGCTTTTTTGCAAGAGATCTGTTGACTTGCCACTTGCTTGATGATCTCTGCCTCTGTGTCCCATTATCGGGTGCTCCAGGGTCTGGATGTTGCGGTCATCCAGGGTTTCGGAGTTTGGCTTCTGTGTAGTTGACTGGTTTTTGTCTGTGTCTAAATCTTTGGTATGCATTTTTCTGTGAAGTTGTCCTGGCCTGCTTTTTGGCACAAGTACATCTCGCCAGTTGAGTCATCACGATGAGAGGGACAAAGGGGTAATGCTGTGACAACTTACAGGTAATGGCATTAATCTGAGTCCTTCTCTCGCCCTGACAACTCAGGCCCTTTCCCCCAGCCCTTTCGAGCCAGTCCGACTGTGTAGTGTTCAATCTTTGTACAGAACAAGAAGTAAGGAGGGGGAGGGATTTTTATATGTGGGAAAAGGTTGCGATTTGAGGCACAGGGGCGTCACTGAGTGCATCATCACGGCGAGAGAAGGGTTCAGAGTAATGCTATTACCGGTAAGTAATCGCACTAATAAATCATACGCTGCTGATGCACTTGCCTGCCTTGATTACATTATCTGAGGATGGGGAACCACACCTGGCAGACAAGGGCACCCTCAAACAGCAGCACAACTCTGGCTAAGACCACGAATAAATGTCACAGAGCAAAGGCATATCTTCCAGCAGTGCAGCAGATATAGTGGCGCCAGGGCCAAGAGGCCTAACTGCCCCATTAACCCCTAATTATTGTTATGTATTATACCAACTGTTGGAAAATGTCTCTCTCTGAAGGGTCACTCCAAACGTTTTGCCTTCCTCCTCCTCTTTTCTGACCTCGTTTTTGTTGACTTTAGGACTCTGGGCACTTTACCACTGCTAAACAGTGCTGAAGTGCAAGTGCTCTCTCCCTAAAACATGGTAACATTGGCTCATACCCAATTTGCTTATTATTGTACTTATATGTCCCTAGTAACGTGCACTACATGTGCCCAGGGCCTGTAAATCAAATTCTACTAGTGTGCCTGCAACACTGACTATGCCACTCACATAAGTAGCCACTTGAGCATGTCTCAAGCCTGCCATTGCAAGGCCTGGGTGTGCAATGTACTGCCACTTGGACTGAGCATTTAAAACTACTTGCCAAGCCTTAAATTCCCCTTTTCTTGCATATAAGTCACTAAAGTAGGCCCTAGTTAGCCCACAGAGCAGGATGCTATGTAAGTAAAAGGCATGGCATGTACTTATACGTTTTACATGTCCTGGGAGTGAAATACTCCCAAACTATTTTTTTCATAACTATGAAGCCTGCTCCTCTCATAGGCCCACATTGGAAATTCCCTTATATATTTCTAAGTGGTAATTTCTGATCTGAAAGGAGTGGCATTGTCATGTCTGGTATGCTTTGATTGTTAGTGAGATATCCTGCTTACTGGTGAAGTTGGATTTAACATTATTGTTTTAGAAATGCCACTTTTAGAGAGTAGGCATTTCTTTTCACTGATCTCTGTGCCTTGCAGCCTGTCTCCAATCCACGTCTTATCTATGGTGGTCGACAGCTCTCCGAGTGCATTTCACCCAGCTAGTCATGAACACAGGACACTCAGCTGTGTCTGCATTCATCTGCATTCTGATGGATCTTCCTGGGCAAGAAGGGTGGAGGGGCATTCACTTACACTTCAAAGGCTAGTGGTCCGACCTCACACACAGGACTGATAACCCCCACAGATCTCCTGGCAGACAGGACTGCCTTGAAAGGGGAACTGATGCATTTCAAAACCACTCTTTGATGTCTCCTCAACTTCTAAGGCACATTTGGGTGTGTATATACTGGGTCTGTGAATCCCTAAAATCAGACACTTCTAGACCTACAACTGGACTCTGTCAGAGGGACTCATCTGGACTGCTTTTCTGGAGGGACTGCTCTCCTGCTTGTTGCCCTGCTGCCTGCTGCCCCATGCCTCTGCTGGAAGGACTTTGCCTCCCCCCACAAGTGATCTACAAGGAATGAGCTTGCCTCAAAGCCCGTTGAGAATTCACCAGAGAGAGAAAATCCACTGCAGCAGGAAATCGATGCAACATCTGCAAAAATCGACGCGTTGCCTGAGGAATCGAAGCAACGCCTGTCTCACGGCTAGAAAATTGCGGCAGCACTTACCGGATCAACTCAGCGCCTATTTCAATCTTGCAGCACATTTTGGATTTTGAATGCATCATTCTTGGGCGTCAAAATATCCCCACACTGCAGTAAGGAGCCAAGGCTGCGCATCAGATTGCCTGAGAGGAAAAAATCAAGACATTACCTGCACCATGCCGCCAGAAAAATCAACGCACTGCTTTACTTTTCCAATTCATCACCTCCTCTGAATCGTTATTTTCTACACATCCCTGGTACTTTGTGCTAAAAAGATACATCAATTGATTCCTATGGACTTAGACTTGCTAAACCTCTAAAAAGTGATAGCTTGACTTGTGCATATTAGACTCTCGTTGTTTTGGTCTTATTTTATTCAGATAAATATTATCAATTTTTCTAAACTGATGTAGAGTACTTTTTGTGGTGTTTTCACTGTGTTAATGTATGAATTATTGCAGGAATACTTTACATACTGCCTTCTATGTTACGCCTGCCTGCTCTGTGCCAAGCTACCAATGGCTGAGCACTGGATAATTTAGGTTGTGTTGTGAGTTACCCTGACTAGGATTATGGTCCCTTCTTGGACAGGGCACGTACTTCTGCCAACTAGAGACCCAATTTCTAACACTAACTACCTAAAATTTATTGGGGCCATTTGCATTGCTTGCACTGGGACCCATGGCACCCTTGCATTGCCACTGGCACAGAGTGCAAAGGTTTTTGGTGAGGCTATATGCTGCCCATGATGATTGTGTGTGGCTACTGCTTTTGGGGCTTGTACTTAACTTTTGTAAGCTGGGGGCCTCTACTGTATGGTTCTATTTATCGAGCCATGCCAAAAGTCTTATTGCTTTCATCCATCCAGTTTCAAGGTATCTTGGAACAGTCCTTCCAGTAATTAACACTTGTTACCTTAAATTCTGCAACGTTTGTAGGCATTTAGAGGTAATTGGTTGATACTGTTTATTAAGCATAGATTCAGTGGTCCCACTCCATGGTAGTATCAGTGGTGCCTACAACAAGTGCCCTCCCTCCTTCAACAGCTGTTTATCCACCTGGAGAGCGGACACCTGACTCGACTCTGCCCACTGGACTTGTCGGAGCGAGGGGTCTCAGCAATACCTCCCATTACCAACCTTGGGGCTTGAGTATGGTGACAGGCCAGTCCTGATGAGTAGCTGATGCCTTACCTTTTCAGCCTGTCTGTCCCTTCTTCCTCTAATACCAATGGAGCCAGAGAACAACATGACTGCCCTCAACTGCACTGCACTCTATAGAGGGGCTTGGAGTGGTGTCATATTCAATGCTGTCTCTCTGAATGCTACAGCCTGCCCTTTTGCAACTTGCCCTCCTTATCCTCCTCTAACCCACACAGATTCTCTACACTCTGCAGCAGGAAAAACCATGTCACTCTCTGCCCTTGGTCTGGGTGAGGTGGTAGGCCAGTCCTGGTGAAGACCTGAAGACTTGCATTTGCAGATCCTTCCCCCACTAATTCAAGAGGCAGTATGTGCCCCCAGCTAGATTCTACTACCCAGGTGATAATTTGGTCACCAACAGCGTGGTCTGCCTGTTACATACTGCCCCTTCCTCTGCTTGGCCTTCTTAACCAACATTAGATTCCTCTACAAACTATAGTAAGAAAGCATCTTCCCTTTCTGACCCTGACTAGACTGGCTGCTTCCTATACTGTGAGTGCTGCTACAGCCTGATTTGTGCCTGTGTGCATGCAGGGAGAATGATGTGTGTGTGTGTGTGTTTTGAGTGGTTCATGAGTGATGTATTTGTGAGTGCAGGATAACCAGTGTGACTGTATAATTGCAGTGGGCATGTGTGAGTGCAAAGGGAACCATGTACCTGTAAGATTTCAGGTTGTCCTGTATACCTGTGAGTTTAAGGTGCGCATTGTGTCTGTGGGAGAGCAGAGTGAGCAATGAACCTTTGTGAGTGCAGGCAGAACAGTGTTGCTGAGTGAGAGCAGGGTACATGTTATTTGTGTGAGTGATATGCATTTGTAAGTGCAAGGTGAGCTGTGTACCTGTGTGAGGGCTGGATGATGTGTGTCTGTGAGTGCAGGGTAAGCTGTGTGGTGTAGAGTAAGCTGCGTAATTGCAGGGAGTGCACTGTGGGTATGCAACACCTGAATGAGCTGTGTGCCTGAGTGGAAGCAAAGAGAGCTCTGTGTCTGTGTGAGTGCAGGGTGAGTTTTGGGTCTTTGTGTGCACAATGGTGAGTGCAAGAAGATACCATTTGTACCTTTTTTCACAAATTGCTTCTAAGTTCATACATGCCAACATTTTACAAGTGGAAAATGTGGGATTTTGAAAATATATCAGGGCAATGTATTTAACTCATTGACATACTTTGACTAATGTGCAATTTCAATGGGGAGACAGAAAAAATAAAGCCCCTTTTGGCTTCAAAATCTGAAGTCTCCCATCTGAATCGGGTGAGTTGGCACGCATGTAAGTGTTCTAGAAATATACCCAGTAAAATACCAAAGTAGCACTCAGGTAAGAGAGCTCCCCTTGCACCTCATCTTTCATCTCAGGCTTGCTTCCTGCGTTAGCCAGCTCGTTATAATCGAGTCAAAACATTTCGACCCATGACTTTTAAAATACACCTGCAGCCACTGCTAAAGACTTGTTTATTCTAACATTACTTTCTTGTCAGTAGCGGCTGGTACTTTAAGCTGGAGGGGGAGGTGAGCAGGCCCACACACACACACATACACACACACACACAGACTCATCCATCTGCATACAAACTTACTTGCACCCCATCAGTTCACAACCGTGCACACATACACCCACGTGCACAAGCACACATGCACACACCCATTCACAGCATTTACTCAGAAATACACATACATTCAAACAAACACTCTTGCAGGAATGTATCTAACAGTAGAATACAAATTAATCTACAGGCTTCAGCAGAGTTATTGGACTCGAGGTTCCTGCAAGATTAGGACTGCTACCTGCTCTCTTTGGCCAACCTTAGATCATCCAGTGAGAGGAGGCGGCAGGCCCTACCTCATCACAGAGTGGGACTGGGTCAGTGAAAGCTACTGACCCCACCTCACTCTGTGACAAGACATCAGTAATAGACACTCTGCCCTGTGCACTTCAATGCTTAATACTGTAGCACCCAAGTCCGAGGCTATCAGTAACGCTCCCCCTCATTATGAGGGCGAGGTCATCCAAACACCTTACCAGGCTGAAGTGGTCACATCCACAGGAGCAGTGACATCTTCAGCCTGGCAAAGTTCAGCTGAGACAGCCAGGCACATTCACATTTAGCGCGTGCCTAGCACCTGACTGCCTAACCTGAACATGAAGAGTGTCTATCAGGCTGACCTTTGCTCAGCCTCACAGACACTCTTCATGTGGGCCAAAATGTGGGGGCATGGCCCCTCTGCCCTTAAGGACCAGCCTCTGCTTTTTCTTGCCGCTTATATAATGCTCAAATCTCTGTAAATAGAAGCTGGTTAGTAAGTTTATTCTACAGTTATTTAAAACGGTTACAAAGGAAGATTCAAAATAATGTATCAATAAAAAGTCTGCAAGTTTAAAACATATGATAAGTTAAAAATTTGTCCTTGTTGGTCTAGCTCATGAGTAGATATAACAGGCATTGGCAAAGCCAATAGGTATCGCATATGCGATAGCTATTGGCTTTTGCCAGTGTAAATTGTAAATGTATTTATTTATCTCTCATGACCCAAGACCAGGCATTGAAGTGCTTTTTTGATGAGTAGCACCCTACTCCAGAACCCAGGATTTGTAGTTAGTAGTTGAAGACCAATTATTATTATCTTTTTTTTAATCCCATAGCAAGTGCAATACTAGTATGTGTAAAATGAAGCATTTTTAAAGCAACCAAAAATATCCCACAAGAGGGAAGCAATCCAACCAAGAACGGGTAGAGAGTAGCTTTGCTGGTAATTTATATGATTTTATTACAAATACTCATGTGGTTATCATTCAAAATAAACCTCTTTGAAATGAATGTTCAACCCAACACTCTGGTCTTCAGGTCTAAAACATTATGGGGGTCATTACAACCCTGGCGGATGGCGGAGAACCGGCGGTAAGACCGCCAAATGGCTGGCGGTCTTACCTAGGTGAATTATGACCATGGCGGTTACCGCCATGGTCATCCGCCGGTTCTCCGTTCCGCCCGCCGGGCTGGTGACCTGGGTCTCCAGCCCTGCGGCCGTCAGTATACCGCCGGCGGTATTTCAACCTGGCTTACTGCCGTGGATTTCCTGCGGTTTGAACCGCCATGAAATCCATGGCAGTAAGCACTATCAGTGCCAGGGAATTCCTTCCCTGGCACTGATAGGAGTCTTCCCCACCCCCCACCCCCACCCTGACTCCCTCCCCTACACCCCCCACCACCCCTGCCACCCCCCCAACGGTGGCAGGGCCCCCCTCCCCACCCGACCCCCAACATAACATTACTGACACACACCCTACACGCATGCAGGCACCACCAACACACACACGCACACACCCCGACATACATGCCCACAGCCACACACACAGTCAGGCACGCACACCCACATTCAAACATACACGCACACATCCATACAGACATACCCACAGACATACACGCACTCATTCCCATACACACAACACTGCAAGCATACACTCACTCACACCCCCCCTAAACACACACACACGCACACCCCCATGCACGCACACAACACACAACACCCCCCCACCCCCCTCCCCTAATGGACGATCGACTTACCTGTTCCGTCGATCCTCCGGGAGGGCACGGGAGCCATGGGGGCAGCTCCGCCGACACCGCCACGCCAACAGAACACCACCACAGCGAATCACAGGACGTGATTCGCTGGGCGGTGTTCTGTTGGCATGACGGTGGAGGTGGAGCAACCTCCACTTCCCCGCCGCCCGCAAGTATGGCTGTTGGCGGCTCTCCTTCCGAATAACGACAGAGAGCAACCAACAGTCATAATACGCTGAGCGGCAAAGGCCCTCAGCGGTCTTGCAAAAAGACCGCCGAGGTCGTAATGACCCCCTATATTCCACATACGAATCCCGGATAGACATTGACAAGATTGGGGATGTGAATTGTTTAATGCCAATTTCTGTGTTGTTGTTGTTATACAAAGCAAAAGAAGGAAAAGAAAGGAAAGCAGGACATGGAATAGGTTCCATACATCAAACACGGTTTAGTAATGTGATTGGAACATTTGAACCTTGCCAACAAAGACAAGCCAAAAAAACATGCAAAGCGGTCATTTATAAATTTCCCTGCGGCCTGTGTTCTGACCCTGTCCGACCTTAAATCGCAAATGAATGGCAGATGCGATGTCGTGCTTGGGGACAGCTCGTAGCAAAGCAAAACAGAAACTAGGAACTAACACTTCCCCTTCATAGTTAGGGCCCCGTGTCGGGGCATGACATTGCTGCATCTTTTGAAACAAGTAAGCGCACAGATTCTTAGTGTGAGCTGTGTTATGTTGACACCATGTGAGTAAAGGTGACAGGGGTGTTTGGCGTCACCTAGCACATGAAAGGGAAGTACACCCCGTGCGCTGGGGATGAACTGGTTGGGTCCTGACGTCAGGACCGAGAAAATAAAAGTGCAGGAGCTTTGGCGCGAGGGCAGTATTCAACTGACCACAGTGTGTGCTGCGTATTTATTTACTGCTGCGCGCATGCTGTTCTCCAAAGAACATAACAAACTGGCGACGAGGCCGCGAAACGAACCACACACTTACCCGTGGTCGCACCCGGTGTGCAGTGCCGGCAGCCTGTGACGGTGCACCAAATTAAACGAAGGGCTCCAGCAGTCCGTGATTCCGGCATCGGCCGGGCCGGAGAGTTGCGCAATCACACGCTAACATTCTGCGTGCCTCCAATCACTGCTGTGTCGGAGGCAAAGCCAGCCGTCGGTGTATCTCTCTGCTGCAGGAAGTGGCACAACGGAGAAGGACGACGCACGCACGGAGCTGCAGGCAAAGTTTTCAGCGGTGAGTTGGTTTTCCAGAGAGGGAGACAGGCCACGCCTAGAATGGCAGATTTACGGCGTCCTGTTTGTTCGTTTGGCAATCAGCGGATGGGAGTCAGAGGAAAAGACTCCCCGTTTTCACAGAGCATTACAGCAGAGGAAGATTAGTTTTTATACTACAAAAAAAAATCAATCATAAGACTATTTCGTAAGCCACACTGACAAGTTAAGGAACTGAACACTAAAGCCTTTGGTGCCCACAAAATAGTCAAATACTACGACTACTACTACAAAAAAAGAAAAAATAATAAATAAAGAAGAGAAAAGTGAAACTCACAGAAATTTTGTTTTCTACGCCGCACTGACAAATTAATGAACAATAAAGCTATATGTATCAACACAAGCACCCAGCCATGTGGCAGACGCCATAACAAAGAATAATGGCCACTTTTCCGCCACTTGAGCCTTTTCTGGTAGAAGGACCCCCATCAGCTCAGGCAGCAAAATGGAAATCATGGGTAGAGTGTTTAGAAAATTACTTTGCAGCAATGGTGTTAGATCCTGACCGGCGACGACCCATGCTCTTACATGTGGGTGGGGCGGCAATACACAAGATTAGCAAGGTGGTGGTTGAAGAGGGACCTCCGTTCACATATCTGACTCTCAAACAAGCAATCACAGCTCATTTTGAACCCGTGGACAATCCAGACTATGAGCGTTTTCTACTCAGGCAAGCAAGACAACTACCAGAGGAGTCAGTGGATGTCTTTAATGCGCAATTGAGAGAAATGGCAAGTACGTGCACGCTGCCTGACCCTGCGGATAAAATAAGAGCCCAATTAATTCAAGGTTGCCACTCCACCAAATTAAGAGAACACATACTTCAAATTCCAGGTATGACAATGGCAGATATGTTGACAATGGGTCGATCAAAGGAGTTGTCCACTTATTATGGAATCGGCACTAGCACAGTCCATCAAGACAGAACCAGTAAATGCCATAATGTCTGCGGCGACAGCAAAGACAAACCGAAATCTGTCAACACTTTGCCAAGGTATGCAATTTCACAGCACGGCACAAGCGAGATAAATCCAAAACAATACACGCCACAAAAACAGTTCAACAACAAAAAGACACCACAGACATGGATGACGATGATGAGCCAGAAGGAACGGTATACATCATTCGTGCAACTGAACTGGACAGTCGGATCAAGAAGAAGATACCCAAGTGTAAAATACAGGTAGCAGGTCATCAGGTGACAGCACTCATAGAGACGGGGGCCTCAATAACCATACTAGCTCAATCAGCATTCAGCCAACTACCAAATCGCCCCCAGCTGCGTCGTACATTAGTACAAGTGTTTGCATTTGGATCTAGCACGCCCATTCCACTGGCTGGGGTATTCACAATGGACGTCACACACGAGGACATAACCACCCGGGCAAAAATATATGTGACTAAGATAGGCACCGGAATGCTACTCAGTTGCCGCACAGCAGAAGAGCTGAAATTGGTAGTGTTTGCATTTAGCATACATCTTGGGGCGTTGGAGTGTCTGGAGGAAGAGTATGCAGATCTGTTCAAAGGGATCGGATGTCTGAAAGATCGTCAGATAAAACTACACATTGACAAAACGGTTGAACCAGTGGCTCTCAAACACAGACGCATAGCTTTTCATCTTCGACCCCAGGTGGAAGCGGAACTAAGAAAGCTGGAAGAGGCAGGCATCATTGAGAAGGTGGAGGGACCAACACCGTGGGTGTCACCGATTGTGGTCACGTGCAAGCCAAAACAACCCACTGAAGTGCGAATCTGTGTTGATATGAGGTTACCAAACGTGGCCATCCGGAGGGAACGTCATCTCACCCCAACAGCGGATGATTTTGTGGCTGAAGTCAGCGGATCAAGGAGGTTCTCGAAAATGGACCTCTGTGCGGGCTACCATCAGCTGATGTTGGCACCGGAATCCAGAGCCATAACGACATTCTCTACTCATTTGGGGCTAAGAAGGTACCAGAGGTTGAGTTTCGGGATCGCCAGCATCGCAGAATTATTCCTAGACACCATACGAGGGGTGCTGGCTGTTCTGGAAGGTGTCATCAATGTGAGCGATGACATCCTCGTGCAAGCTCCCATGGTTGAAGTACATTTGAAAAGACTTTGTGCTGTATTCCACAGGCTACACAAAAACGGGCTAACGCTACACAGAGAAAAATGCAAATTTCTAAGACAAGACATTGCATTCTTTGGATATCATTTTTCGGAAAAAGGAGTTTGGCCAGATCCCGAGAAAGTGGCGGACATAAAATCAGCACCTTCACCCACATCTGTCACAGGAGTCTGTAGTTTTCTAGGTATGGTAATGTACTGTGGAAGATTTATTCCGAACCTGACCTCACTCACGGCTCCTTTGAGAGAACTCACCAAAACTCACACCCCGTGGGAATGGAGTTCGACACAAGAGACTGCATTTCAAGTAACCAAACAAGCGCTGTCCACAGACACCAAGTTAGTGTACTTTGACCCTGCCAAAGACACCGAACTCTCTGTAGATGCCAGTCCCCTCGGGCTGGGGGCTGTCCTGTCACAAAAAGGAAATGATGGTGAATGGGCACCAGTGGCGTATGCTAGCAGAGTGTTAACAATGACGGAGAGACACTATTACCACACCGAAAAAGAGGCGTTGGCTGTACACTGGGGATGTCGTCATTTTCATCTGTACATATATGGCCATCCCTTTGTGGTGTCCACTGACCAGAAGTCACTGATACCTTTATTCAGCAAAACGGGGTCTCAGCCTCCACCCCAAATAGAAAAATGGATACTTCAGCTGCAGGGCTATCAACTGTCAGTGGTATACAGACCGGGCACACAAAAACCAGCTGATTACCTATCAAGACATGCCAGACCAGCTGAAGCGTGGGAAGAAGATGAGGTGGAAACAGTTGAGGAATCCGTGAGGCTGGTGGTGGAATGATCCAGGCCACGGCATATGTCACTCAAAGAAATACAAGAGGCCACCAGGGCAGATGAGGCTTTACAACTGGCAATGTCGTATGTTCGTGATGGGAAATGGCATCTGTTGAAACAGAATCTGTCTCATAGAATGATTAGAGCCAGTGCAACACTACAATCCCTGTTTGGTGTACAACATGAACTGGCAGTTTCCTCCGAGGATTGCCTAATGCGGGGCAGTCGTCTGGTGATTCCTGAGATGTTGAGACAAAAGACAATAGACCTAGCGCATGCCGCTCATCAGGGGATGGTAAAAACAAAAGCGAGGTTGCGGAGTAAGGTATGGTTCTCCTATCTGGATGCCTGTGTGGAACAAACCATACAGCACTGTCAGGTGTGTCAAACTCTAAACCCAGCAGAACCTCCCCAACCCATCATCACAGAGCCGATTCCTTCCTCTCCGTGGTTAAGGGTCAGTGCAGACCCAGGCAGCTTGCCCGATGGACGACATATGCTAGTTTTCATCGATGACTTTTCAAAACACCCTGAGGTGGAAATACTGGAGTCCACCATCACATCTAGAGTGATACCCTGTCTGGAGAAGGTAATGGCCACCCACGGGATCCTGCAAGAATTGAGGACCGACAATGGTTCCCCTTTTTCAAGTCATGAGTTTTCCTCCTACCTAGCTTCGCATGCCATTCACCACCGCAAAATCACTCCTCAGTGGCCCCAAGCCAACGGGGAAGTAGAACGATTCATGCAGACATTAAACAAAATACTGAGAATCGCCGTAGCCCAGGGCGGGAACATGGAGTGTGCTATTTTTGAGTTTCTCCGGGAATACCGACTGACGCCACACTGCATGACAGGAGTGGCTCCTAGTGTGGTTTGTATGCGTAGAGAAGTGAGAGTCACAATTCCTCATGTAAGTGTTCCCACTCCGCTCCAAGATCAAGTGGCCACCCGGCTACAACATCGTAAAACACAGAATGACTGAATGTCTCAAAAGAGACGAGCTCGCCTCAGAGATCTACAAGTAGGAGAATTGGTGCTGATGAAGAATCGAAGTCCGGGAGGAAAATTCAGACTGCCGTTTGAGCCCATTCCGTGGACTGTAGTCCGGGTAAAGGGGACATTGGTGACGGTGAACAAAGGTAATGAAGAGGTAATGAGAAATGTTTCCTGGTTTAGGCGATACTATCCAACTAGGCTACATCAGGGGTCACCTGGTCTGTCGGATGGCGGTGTCAGCCATGAGGAGGAAGGGGAACTGCCTTTTTCTGTCAACAATGAATCCTCACTTAGTCCTGAGAAATCCCCTACAGAAGCACAGGACGGGCTTGGGGCAATTCCGAATCGGGATCATGATGCCGATCCTCAGGGAGCGAATCCAGATGTTCTCCCTGCAGGTTTGACAACAGATACAGCATGTCGACAAGGAATGGCCCGATATAATTTACGACCCTGGCCTTCTGCCACGACAAAGCTCAAAGACCACGTATGGTGGTGATTGTGAGTCTTTTTGATAAGGCTCCCACCAGTATTATGATAATAACTGTGTTTATTTCTCATGGGTGGGAAAAGTATGACAATGCATGTAGCTTGATAACTAGTTCTAGTTTTGTGTTGGTCATTATGGTTTAAGTTAAGGAGGAATGTTATGTTGACACCATGTGAGTAAAGGTGACAGGGGTGTTTGGCGTCACCTAGCACATGAAAGGGAAGTACATCCCCATGCGCTGGAGATGAGCTGGTTGGGTCCTGGCATCAGGACCGAGAAAATAAAAATGCTGGAGCTTTGGCACGAGGGCAGTATTCAACTGACCACAGTGTGTGCCACGTATTTATTTACTGCTGCGCACGCGCTATTCTCCAAAGAACATAACAAGCTGAATAATTCTTCCCTTATCAGCGTCAGTGTTAATATTCTCCTGAGCACGCTCTGGTCCTATGTAAGCATTCTGAGTGGAATTTACTTTGAAATTTCAGAGTTCAGGGGATTGCGGGCTCAGCCTTTGCTGAAGTTCACATAAATTGTGTGCGGACTGGGTCTTACAGGCATCTCACAAACACATCTCAGGAGTAATCCCCACAAAACAATACAGTTCAACTACTTGGTCTCGGAGATGGGACAATAACGATGAAACACGGACGGGTGGTAAGGGGAGAGAAGGACGGGGGAGAAGGGGTTGGGAGGAAAAAGGAGCAACAGGAAAGGGATATGGGAGTGCCTGAAAACACAATCACTCCTGTGGATTGCTTGAAGGTGGTGGAAATGGCCCTTTCTACGGGTTATCCCCAAACCTTGGGCCTTTCTGCGTCTATTTTTCTGACCCGCTTTTTGTTGGCTTTAGGTCTCTGGGCACTTTACCACTGCTAATCGGTGCAAAAGTGCATGTGCTGTCTCCCCTAAAACTTGGTATGATTGGCTTACACCTATTTGGCATATTTAATTTACCAGTAAGTCCCATGAAAAGTGGTATCCCATATACCCAGGGCGTGTAAATTAAATGCTACTAGTGGGCCTGTCGTGCTGATTGTGCCACCCACAGAAGTAGCCTTTCAAACCTGTCTCAGGCCTGCCACTGCAGTGCTGGTGTACACAGTTTACTGCCACATTGACTTGGCAATTCAAAACTAATTGCCAAGACCTAAACTACCCTTTTATTACACCTACGCCACCCCTAAGGTAAACCCTACATAACCCTCTGGGCAGGATACAGTATATGTGAAAGGTAGGACATGTACTTATATGTTGTACATGTCCTGGCATTGACATACAGCCTATTTCATATTTCACTACTGTGAGGGGTGCTCCTCTCATAAATTAGTATTGAGAATTCTCTTGTATATCTTTAGGAGGTCATTTCGGATCTGAAAGTGTAGTGTGGTCAGTTTTACGTATCCTTTGTGCATTAGCTTCAGGCTTTAGGCCTTTGTGCATTTTGCCCTGGATGTATTTTATTCCTTTGTTCGCAGCTTAAAGTCTCTGTACACTTTGCTCTAAATGCTTTTATTCGGCTTCGTACTGTTATTTTTCAAATAGCCAGTTCTACGGTCTTGTTTTATTTTTTATATCACACTGTTTAGCCTACTTTAGCACTGAAGTCCTCCATAACACATTCCTGTTCACTCTGTGCTTCAGTCAAGGATACAGTCTGGTACACTGCCAATAGACGTGGTAGGAGTTTAGTCTTTGGCATTCCTGCGTAGGGACATTTTGTGATCACGCTGACTTGTTGGTTATAAAAACACTTCCTTGTCCCAATACACGCAAGAGGGAGATTCCGACCAGGGAACCACAACTAGACGCTGACTGCCTCGTTGCAGATGCTGAACCAGATCACAGGCCTTTGCTCAGGTATGAGGGCTGATGTCTCCCAGGGGATTTAGAAAGGCAAGTTAGAAGCTTAACATGCTGTGCTCGAAATAGAACTAGCTGATGGAGAGTAGAAATTGTAAAACACCATGATAGCGTTGTTCTTATGTTTCACTCTCCTCGTGACTATTTCAATCCTACTGTGATGTATGCTTCTGGTTATTGCGGCTCACGCCTTAATATCTAAAGTGCAGTCGTTTTATTAAAACATTGTATAAAACTTACACTGCCTTTGTCATTTGTATATGAGATCATACTGTAAATGAGAGAGTTGGTTTGGATCTGAGTGACCACGACTTCCCTGAGAAGTTCCAAAGATGTCATGTGCTCGGCTGCCCAATCATCTCTTCCCTTTTGGAGAAATGAAGCACTGCTAGTTAGCCGGGGCAAAACCGGGTTTAGGGTGACAGAGGTCCTTCCAAGTGGGTCCGACTCAGTCCCCCACACCGTGAACAATCCTGCTGCCTAGAAATCCAGTAGTCTCATTTAGGATAGAGCCCACGCGACAAAAGGAGTAGCATGGACATGTTTGTGATGTTTGGAATGGTGGTGAGAATCCTGTTTACTGGTTTGGTTGGATTTTACATTATTATTTTAGAAATGCCACTTTTAGAAAGTGGGCATTTCTCTGTGCTTTGCAGCCTGACTCCAATCCATGTCTAGGGCAGAGTGACAGCTACACTTGGTGCATACTTTCCAGACAGCCACAACACAGGAGTGACTAGATGTGACAGGAGTGGCATCTGCATCCATCTGCATTGGCTTCTTGGGCTAGGAAAGAGGGAAATGGGGCACACTTACATTTGCCTAGGCTGTGCCCCTGTATCACACAATGGGCTGATTTACCCCCTACTGATATCTGGAGCAAGGGCTGGGTTGACAGGAAGTTGTGTTACACTTTCCTTTGAAGTCACCCCTTGAGCAAAATCATTTTTGAGTATTAGTACAGGGGCTCTGGCCTTTTGGGAACTGGAACTAAACCTCTGTCTGAAAACCAGCTGTGCTACGCCAACTGAGTAATCTGGATTGCTCTTCTGTTGTTGCCCTTCTACCTGCTGTTGATGGGTGCCATAAAGGACTCACTGGATTGCTTTTCTGCTTTTTGCCCTGCTGCCTCAGTACGCGGGGAGCGCTCCGCGAAGACCAGCAGGCGGAGCCCCTCCTACTGGTGCTGAGAGGAGAGTGGCGAGAGGAACATCTGACTGCTACCCCGACGAGGAAGACACCCTTGGAGCCGGAGCCGGAGCCAGCACTCGGGAAAAGACTCCCAGCAACGTGGGGTCCAGCTTCAGCCCCCGCACCGCAAAGGAATAGTTGCAAAGGTTTGCGCCAACACCCAGAAGGGGAGAAGTAAACATGGCAAAATAAAGGCAAGTGCTTCTGGAAGCCGTGCTCCCCACTAGACGCTTTTCTTGGGCATTGAGGGAGTCACCAGTGACCCCTGTGTCATCCTTCCTTATTGCTGGGATGGCTTTACCGCCACGGATGCACAGCAGTTACATGTTTCCCCATGGGCGACCCACGCTGTCATCAAACAATTGTGGACAGCGGTCCGAGGGGTCCCGGGCCGCTGTAATCTCAGGGCAGCTGTACCATTAAAAAACACACAAAAAAAGCAAGCTGCCTTAATCATTAGCTGCTGTGCTCATCTCTGGGAGGGGGGCCCTAATAAAGTCTTTCCATCTGCCTCATTTGTGGGTGCCCACACCCCTTTTTAGACTTACCTTGGGGGTGCTCTTTGGTTCCTGGCTTTGTGGGGTAGCCCATAGGAGGGCCACTGAGATGGATCATCATTTAAAAACGACTGCAAAATACCACATTTTTCCTGATAGGAGCACCGGTACATTTGCATTCTACTCAGCTGAAGATTTCTAAAGGAACGCACCCAAGAATGACCATATAATACTGAATAGGAGTGCAGGTGCACTACTCCTTTGGTTCATGTGAGAATATCTTGTGATCTATGGTGTTTCATGTATTTTGGCCTCCAAACCAGGTTACACTATTCGCACTAATTACAAAATGTATGTACCTGCTCTTTGTAGATAGCCTGGTGTGCCTGTAATTACTGATCTAATGATGTGTAATGTATGTCATTTTAATTCTTAAATTGCCAGGATAAAGAGTATGGGCAGAAGAATTATGATTCCTGTAGAATATGCAACATAATTATGATTGATGCCTAATACACAAAGTATTTATGGATCATGCATAACATGGTCTCACAATATGTATAAAAATATAGAAGCCTATTTTTACATAATCTTGTGTGGAGTCTCTTTTGTGGTGTATTTATGGTGTCACTTTGTTGAGTGTGTTTAACAAACGCTTTGCATATGACCTCAAGAGATAAGCCTGACTGCACTCTGACAAGCTAGCAGGGGGTAAGCATAGGTTATCTTTGGTGTGTAACATAATTGCCCTGATTAGAGTGCTGGGTTCTTCCTGGCTTAGGTGCATACCCTAGCAAACCAGAAACCTCATTTCTAACAGAAAGCAAAGAAAAAGGTAGCTCCAAAAACGGGAGCAGTGGAAGGACACAAGTACTTAGACCATGCTACATGGGAGGGACAATGATATGACATATGCATGCCATGCAGAATAGAAAAGAAAAAAGTTCAAGTCATGATGAAGCTAACCAATGATAAGCCTATGGGTGCCTGTAGCCCACTAACTGTAAACAACATGTTTCGGTGAGACAGCAGGTGCGCTGTTTATGCGAGAACTAAAAACTACCATAGGCAGTATAAATTGCATCACAGGAGTTTGCTTTCACAGCAATAGCTCAAAGGGGGAATAGTGGCAATGCGTAACAATTCAATAGTTGATACAAGAAAAGCTTATGTAATGATTGAGCTCTATAGTTTTCAGTCTGGCATTCTGTACAGAGAACCCCTCTATTTCCCAATCTCAGCATCATTCTCTGAGATAAAAGCTACCACTGGCAGTATAAATTACATCACAGGGGATTGGTTACATAGCAATTCCTGAAAAGGACAAAATGCCAGTGCATATCGATTCTACAGTTCGAAACAGGAAAGCTTATACATGCTGTAAATGCCTGTGAATCCAAGTGGTATATAAATGTATTGGATGCACTTAAAGTGCTCTATAAAAGTGATATTAGTCAAAATCAACCAGGCACACCGTAGTAGTCCAAGAAGTTACTCCAAATGTAGAAATAAGTATAAGATCCAAGAGACACTACGTAATAGTTGATTGAGGTTTATTTCTTGTTGAAACAGTGATACATCTGAGAACAGCCGACGTGTTTCGTCACATGGACTTTCTCAAGGCCTAAAGGTCAATGATGTTGCTTGTAAATTGCAAAAGGGTTTCGAAAGGGTTGGATGTTGGCTTAACAGATACGAGGAAATATTATCAAGTAGCACAGTTTTAATGGTCCTTGTATGAAACTGAACATCACTGGGTCCACATGGATGCTGGAGTGAAGAGGTGAACGCCATAAGCAATCCTCTGGCTCCACAAATCAGCACATCCTCCAGTATGCTACTACTCAAAGAGATTACAGCCCGCCCTAGAGACATGGGACTATTTCACCCATTCTCATCACCTCATGTCATTCCCATCGCCTTTCAACCCACTTTTGGGCAATCCAGGTTTTTCACTAGGGCTTTTTTGACTCAATTTAGTGGTGTGGAACACGGAAGGATGTAGAATACTGCAGTAATGGTTTTTGTTGATGGTGATGGCATCACATCATACCACAATGCAATTTAAATGGAACAGGATGCATGCAATGCTTCCAATTGTGTCACTGGGCTTTCTGCCCTGAGAAGAAGGTGGCAGCAACCAGACCACCCACATTATGGGAAAAGCTTTTCTTACCCTACACCTCTCCTAGGAGCTTTGTTTCCCAAACCTATGCTACTCTGGGAAAAGTGGGCCCAAACCCTGTTAGCTGTAGATGAAGCAATAGTAGCAGGTTTGGGGTGTCAATATATCTGGGGCACAATGGCAGGAGCTTTGGTCTGATATCCCTCTTTTATGTAAAAGTGTCCAGAATAGAGAATCATTGTACAAGCCTATGACAAATTGACATCTCTCTGCCGGTAAGATTGAAACATACATATGACAACACTGATGGTATATGCTGGAGAGACTGTGGGCAAGAGGGAAGAATTATACATATTTGATTGTCTTGTTCCAAATTACATATCTTCTGGAAGAAATACTTAGGGCCAGATTCAGTAAATTTTCTGTGTGAGACGAAGAGAGCAGGAGAGCACCATATCTACAGAAATATGGCTCTACCCCTCCTCCAGGAGCCGTCACAGAATTTGCTGCAGAGCACCACGCATACACTTTTGCACCATAGTGCAAGCATGTGAGTGTGAGTCTAGCAAAGGTTTTGTGCTGGACGTGTTCCCTTCCAGTACAAAATACTATGCTAATATTAAATAACTTTTAAAACTTTTCCTTCTTTTTATGTGTGCTGCACACTACAGCATACATGCAAAGTCAGAAAAGAGAAAGAAATGAAAACATTTCTCCTTTTAACTCCTTTCAAGTGGCAGTAATTTTTTATGCAAACGCTGCCTCAAAATTTTGGCAGACAGGGATTTCTGTCAAAAACCATGGGTGGTTGCATGGGAACGCCCATGTGCCACCCATGTAATGCCTCCTTGATGATAAATAATGCAAAGACGCACTTTGCACTGCTTTACGCTGTTTTGCGTTACTTTTAGACAACTTTGCAGCCCACACGTTTTGCGCTGGAAAGTAAATAGCACAAACACATTTGTGCTGGTTTGCATCACCTTACTTATAAAAACGCAGCTCAAAATGCTTATAAATCTGGCCCCAAGGGGATTGGTGGGCTACCCGATACAATCAAATTTAGCAAAGATTCTACTCCGTCTTCGCTCTAACAGAGATTATTAATCCTTTCTTATCCAAAAGGATGCTTATATCAAATGTGTTGCTAGCAGCCACTGATTGTGCAGAGGTGGCAAGATGATAGCAATCCCTAAGGCACGAAATAGAGCAGCGAAACATTGTCTCTTATGCAGTTCTTAATTTTAAAAACAAATAAGTGACAGGTCCCTCATCAGGAGGTCACTGCAGCTTGCACCACCCATTGCCCCTGACAACACTGCCAATGACAGTACTAACACAATGATTAACCATTGCACTCCTAAAAGTGTGACTATTCAGACTATTTCAGGCCCTGAAAACTATAAGAATGGCTTGGCAACAGATAATTGTCATTTTAATGTATATTAAATGAATACAAATATGCTGTTGTGCTCATCTCTAAATTAGACAGTCAGCAGCACAATGTTGTCATAAGTGCCAGTGTTCACAATTAAGTGCTGGTGCTAAACACCAGAAACCACCAGCTCAAATTAAGCACTGGTCTTACAGGCTATGGAAAAACTGACTTGGGATCTAAATGAAATGGGCCCTAAATGTGAGAAACTATGGTGCTCATTAATGGACTACCTATTGAATAAAGAAAGGGGTTAAACACCCTGGAGTTGCCACACTGATGTCATGGGGTAATATGAATGAGCCAGTTTGTCCTTCAGAATGGTAGACCCCGAATCCATTCACACGTGTAAGCTTAAAACCAGTCCAATCAAAACTGGTTTATGTAGTAAATAGATCCAGGGGTAATCACAATCCTAATTAGAAGTCTGACATGTTGGCTGTTCTTCACTGGGAGTTTGTGTGCTACTTATGAGGACCGATCTACACTGAAATAAACGCAAACTATTTTCATGCGTTCTGTTAAGAACGTGTCATACTTCTAATTAGGATCGGGCTTGCCCCTGGATTTATTTACTGCATAAACCAGTTCCGTCCTGAATAATTTCAATCTATTGAATAAAGGAGTATTACTTGCCGGCCCAAGGGCAATGAGATGACTACACTTAGGGCCATATGTACGAACACATTTTCCCATAGACACAGAATGGGCAAAACTGCTTGCTACATCTGGCCCTTAGTGACATCTGCACCCAACTAATCAGACTTTTTTGCATGAACTGAATACGTTACAGACAAAGATGGGGGGAGCGTGAAGTAGCAATAGACGAAAGGACAGTGTGCCTGTGCCTTGCTTATAATTCACTCAGAGGAAGAGAAAGAGGTGAAAGTTTTTTTGGGGTTATATAGAACATAAATATGGAAATTACCCAGATTAACACTATGGGGGTAATTTCGACCTCGGCGGTCTTTTGACAAGACCGCCGAGGGACCGCCATGCTGAAGACTGCCAGTGGTGGCGGTTTTCCGCTCGGCGTATTATGACTGCTGGCAGCCCTCCGTCCTTTTCCGGACGGAGAGCTGCCAGCAGCCATACTGGTGAGCGGCAGGGAAGTGGAGGTTGCTTCACTGCCACGTCAACAGAACACTGCCCACTGAATCACGTTCTGTGATTCGGCGTGGCGGTGTTCTGTTGACGGTGTGGTAGCGGCGGAGCAGCCTCCATGGATCCCGTCCCCTCCCGGAAGATCAACAGACAAGGTAAGTTGATCGTCTGTTAGGGGAGGGGGGCGGGGGTGTTGTGTGATGTGTGGGTGCATGTGGGTGTGCGTGTGAGTATGTAGAGGGGGTGTGTGAGTGAGAGTATGCATGCGGGGGTGTAGTGTGAATGGAAATGTGTGCGTGTCTGTATGTATGTCTGTATGGATGTGTGCGTGTATGTCTGAATGAGGGTGTGCGTGTATGACTGTGTGTGTGTCTGTTGGCATGTTTGTTCGTGTGTTTGCGGGAATGTGTGTTGGTGGTGTCTGCATGCGTGTCGGGTGTGTGTCTATGTTGTGATGTCGGGATAGGGGTGGGGAGGATGGTACTGCCACCTTTGGGGGTTTGCAGGGGGGTGGGGGTTGTTGAGGATGGACTCGGTGGAGGAGGTGGGGGTGGCGGAGACCCCTATCAGTGCCAGGGAACGAATTCCCTGGCACTGATAGTGCTTACCGCCATGGATTTCATAGTGGTTCAAAACCCCATGAAGTCCATGGCGGTAAGCTGGGTCATGATACCGCTGGCGGTCTTGTGACGGCTGCCGGGCTGGAGACCCAAGTCTCCAGCCCAGCGGTCGTCTCCGTCTGATTGGAGAAGTAGCGGATGACCATGGCGGTAACCGCCATGGTCATAATTCCACATTTTTTACCGCCAGCCTGTTGGCAGTAAAACCGCCACTTCTCCGCCAAGCGCCAGGGTCGTAATGACCTCCTGTGTACCAATACTGAAAACATTATACGGTGAATCCATTAAGAGCTGAAATAAAACAAATCTTGTTAGAGAAAACATGCGTAATTTGGTGTGTTAAATACAATTTTACATGTTATGCTCCATTGTCATTTTAAAAACTCAGAACAGAAGCTATTTACCACGAGTGGTAAATACTTCACTTGGGGGCAGTGGTGTTTACGACGTGTGGTAAATAACCGACCATATTTCGGCAAACTTGTAACGAGGGTTTAAGTATGCATAGTCGAGTTTGTTCTGGGCTTTCTGCAGTCTGTGATATTGGGAGAGCAGGGTGTTGTTCCTAGATTTTTTTTTGTTTTACCTAAGTGGCGCCTTTAGGACAGCACTTCTCTGACTGACCTAATTCACTTCATAAACATGAATGTGCTGTTGCATGTGCTTACTGTGCAGGTCATCAGGCGGAGGGCGGTGGAGTTATGGTTGTTGGTGGCGTTCTTAAGGCGACAAAGTGTGTTTATTTGGGTTTTTGCCAGCTGGATGGGTCTGACTTTGTGGCTTTTGCGAATATTTGGGAAGCCAGGTCTGCATACCTCTCCAATTTTGGAAATTGTTAGACATGAGAACTAATTAGTGTATTTGATGACGTCACAATCAGTGATGTCATATAATATTTAACACCAATGGCAACATGAAAAGTGACATAAATTAAATGATTAAAAAAATGAAAAAGAACATAAACCAAATAAAGTAACACTAAAACATCACTTAAGCACCATGGTACACCAGACACCTGGGCCCAAGACCCTACGTTGGAAAGCATGGCTGCCTTAGCACTGCATTCTTCCAATGCGTTGTCAATTCGGCTATGCACCTGACTGTCCCAGAGCTTTCTAAGTCTCACAGTTAACATTTAAGTTAGAGTGGTGCCTGTGTTCTCATAGGATGGTGTCACTTTGCCTTTCACCAATTCGTTTTTTGCTTTGGTTTCAGCTTTTCGACGTAAATGTGATATCGACATTTCTAATGGTGAAGCTGGTGGTTCCTCACATGAAAAAGCGCGGGTAAGGAATTATATTAGTTAGGGTGGTAAATGGAATGATATAGTCTAGGTGGACTGAATGTGTATTGCAATGATGTAAGGCATTCTAGGGTTAGAGAGGTGCTCTGGTTTTGGAGTCACAGTACTTGGAAGTTACTACGTATTACCATAGATTCTAAGGTCACGACAGCCTCCAAGGCCCACCTTCCCTACGTTGCTCTCTCCCTTTTATTGCCCCTCCTGGGCTTTGAAGAGCTAAAAACGCATTGCCTCCCCAATCCTTACCCTTCTTACACAGTGATAAACCTTTTGGGTTGGTGGTTCTGACTTAGGATCCCAGAGCTCCAGCCTCCCATGGCAAAGCCCATTCCCCACTTTATTCCCTACACATCTCCTGCTGATTGTCCCATCCTTTTATGGGTGGTACATCCTGTGGCTGCAAGACATCTCAGCTGTGCAAGCCTAGGGCATAGATGAAGCTGTACAATTTTGTCCTGGTTCAGATCACAATTCCCCTGAACGATTTTGCTTTGCCCACCTCTAATAACATATGCTTTACACAAGTCTGTATAACAACAGCTTGTATCCTTTGTGCTTTAGCCAAATTTAGCAAATAGCAGAAAATCATCTTGGCACCTGAATTGTAAAACAGAAAATACATAAGAGCTTAGCACAATTGGTCTGTTACGGTGGAACTGAGATCACAAGCGTATTCCATGTTAACTACCATTGAGACTGCATTAAAAGTATATAGGATATGTACATATTTAGTGCAATATAAAATTTGCTTTGCTCCTATTTGGATTTTTTTAAATAAAATGTTCTAAAATCAGAAATACTGTGTTTCTAAATGTTAATTTTTACTGGTATTCCCTCCATTTGACATTAGTGTGTTTCAATACCCGTAATTTGAGAGATACTAGTTAATGAAGTGTACGTGTTACCACCGGTTGTCGGCTGACAGATTGATGAAGCTGTTACAAGTTACACTTGGATGACTTAAGTACAAGGGGTTTCTTAGATAAATAACTACATCACCATCATAGGCACATAAGAGGGGCAACTGAAATAGTTAAAGAGATGCAAGGGGGTGCCATCTCATCTCACCACACAAAAAAACAGGCCCGTTTTTATGAAAACCATTCTGACTGCTGCCTTACTCTGTTTTTTTTAGATCTGGATCCATTGTCCTGATTTCATCCATTGGTGCTTATTTCGTATATGACGTAAGTCATGTTAAGTCATGTACATAGATTCTTTGCAGATTCGGGAATAGCATAAATTCTTGTGCAATGTCTTCCAGCATTAGCTTTGAAAAATCCCTATTGCACAATTCCGCACTAGAGGTACAAAAACAAACTCCAGTAGATGGACGAAAACAAAACTCACCATAGAAGCTTCAAATTCTACCTATTCACCATATGCCAACTGTGGATCACTGACAGAATATCAGAACCAAAAATAATGTGTGGACAAAATATAGTGTAAAAAATATCAAGGACTAAAACATCGAGAAGGTAAGTGCAAATAGTATAGCTCTACATCTACGTACTTTGAATATATATATCTTCAAGGTACATATATGTGTGTGGAGTTATATGTAGTAACACTTTGCTGACCTATAGAAAGTGAGGGGCATATTTAAGAGCCCCGAGCGCAGTTCCAACGCCACGTTAGCATCATTTATTTATGCTGATGTTGGCATTAGAAGGCCAAAAACACCACACCATATTTAAAATGTGGCGCAATGCACGCATTGAGCCACTTTGTAACCCTTTGCACTACATTATGCCTGTGCCATGCATGATGTATGCAAAGAAGGAGTTTCCCCGTTAGAGAGGAGCCAAAAAAAAATGGCGCAAGGAAATCTAACAAATTTCCTTGTGCCATGTTTTCAACACTTTTAACGCCTGCTCAGAGTTTTGCATGCAAAAGTTTATCATCGGCTAGCACCATTCCATGAGGCCGGCCGGGCTTCTTATTTGTGGAATGGTGCAATCCGGCGCAAAGGGTGGACTAACGTCGTGGAAAAAAATGACATTAGCTAGGTGGGGGTGGTGGTATGGAAGAAGGGGGTTTTGCATCAAAAAATGATGTTAGGCTGGTTAGAGTAAAAAATGATGACTGTAAACCAGCCCAGCAACTCTAGGCTGGTTAGAGGCATTTTTTTGTCTCTAGCCAGCCTAAAGCAATTTTTTTGTGCAAAATCCCCTTCTCCCATACTGCTACCCTCACCCGGCTAACGTCATTTTTTTTTTTAACGTTAGCCCACCCTTTGCGGCGGATTGTGCCATTCCATAAATTTGTTCGCTCGGCTGGAGTCCTGGAATGGGGCATACGCAGTTTTGTGTCAAAAGTATAAATATGGGCCTTACAGTGGTAAGAATTTGGCGCTCACTTTTTTCAGCAGGCTTGTATGAAGTGGTCATGATTAAGGGTAAATATGTTGTTCTGAAGATGTATATCAATAATCTCTAGTTCAATCTTATTTTGTCGGCCACAATAAAAATGTGCTCATCTAGACCTTAAAATTATTTAACAGCCTCAAATGCTCGTTTATTTCAGATTCATGGATATATACTTGTTGCATTTACAATGACAAGGAGATAATTATCTTGCCGAGGGATCAAAACTATTTTAGATTCCAAGTCCGTGAGGATCCACGTTGTGTGTTCCTATTTGCTCAGCTTCTCTAAAACTCATGGGGGGCTCTTCATTTTAATGGGAAATAAAGTCTCTGAGCAAGCCTATCATTGTTAATATTATCGTGTAAATGTTTAATGTGAATTGCCTTACGATAAAAAAGCATACAATCACAAACTGAAACTTTTGTTTACTTTTTACATTTTACAGTTTTATTCAAAACTGATTGATTATTGTATATCGAAAACTAAATATAAACCTATGTAGCTGGCAAGAAGCCCCATGTGATGTGAGAGACGTTCAGCCAGTTCTGTACATTTATCTGAGAGCACTTTGCATCATGGGATTTATAGGTTTTCTTTTCTAGAAGTATGGCAAGTGTTTTTGAATAAAAGGCTGCCACTATGTCACGGAGCCTTTTAAGAGTTACAAAACTCTCTTTACATATTTTGTAGTAATCCA
Organism: Pleurodeles waltl; assembly: GCF_031143425.1. Taxonomy (NCBI): domain Eukaryota; kingdom Metazoa; phylum Chordata; class Amphibia; order Caudata; family Salamandridae; genus Pleurodeles; species Pleurodeles waltl. The sequence goes on along the minus strand of NC_090443.1, from coordinate 10,188,852 downwards.
CTTTTTAACTCTAAGGGTGGGCAGTCACGAACTTCATAAGGTGTTCTGAGCCAGGACTCTGGCTTTTTACTAGGACCTCAGGCATAAGCAGAGTCATGGAAAGACCCATGAAGTAAATCACCCCCAATATGGCGTGCACAGATATGACAAGAATGCTTAACATCAAATTTTTAAAAAAACATGATTTGTTTGTCAGATGTGTTTTGATTAAAAAATTATGATTACTCCATTGGGGCGTGGCCAAGATGACGACCATGTAAGAAGCAAGGTAGAAAGCTCTGTGAGGATCGTCCCAAATTTGGTGTCCTCTAGAAACAGTGAATCCCCATCCAGGCACCATTTTGAGTGGGAAAGTCCCTAAGACACAGAGCAGTACACCAAAAAACACGACAGACACCTCGGTGAGCTGAAGATACAGCAACGCAGCCTGGATCTTAATCTGAGCTCCAGAGAGGCAGCACTCAGCAAATTGTAGCGGGGTGTCTGTGCGGGCAGAGCCCTGTGGTGGTGTGCCATGTAGAACAAAAGAAAGAAGCTTGGTATGCAGTGCCGCTTCCTGTACATTTTAATACCTGGGCCATATGGTTCTCTGAGTGAGGTATGCAGGGAGATTGTGGCCTCATGAGGCCCATCGGCCAGTAGGTCCTGGCCATAGTGACTCTGCCCCAGGAACACCAAAGGTATGGGGTAAGAGGAGCCTCACCTCAGCGACCAGTGAAGATGGAGATGAAACAGATCAGAGGTGAGACTTGGTGGACCTCTGCCTCACGCCATCATCACTCCCCCAACTAAACAACTGGGAAATGCTGATGTGTGCAGCGTGAGGGCTGCAGTATTGAAAGGAGCACTCATCTATGGAGCTTGCCTCAGGATGGGGCAGTCAAAAATTGTACCATACTGTGGTATTACTACAATTAACAGCATAGGAGCCTCACACTCACAGCATCCACACTGCAGAAGAAATGCTTGAAAGGGACACAGTTGATCTTCAGTACCACAACTGTGTCACACTGCTGTATGGGCCTCAGGATTGAGGGTTCCTACGAGACTGTGTGGCACCTCAATAAAGTGTAACCGTCGGGATTGGACCCCCAACAAGTGCAAAATTCTCCCCCTCCCTCTTCCTCAGTTACGTTGTACTTTCAGAAACTATGACCAGAGGAAGTGGAGGCTCTCTCCTAATTCACAAGACGCACACTAATTGGCCCTGAAGGTGTTGCATCTACGAATTTGGGCAAGGTTCCATTTAATCTGAATGTTTTATTCCTAATTTTTCACTTTGGTCATCTAATAGACTCTCACAGTCCCTCTCACCACACGAGGGTGCGCAAATCGTATGATCTATATAGGAAGAGAAGTAACCATGGTCAAAGCATGAGGCCTCAAATCTAGGAGACACGTAGAGATCCGTACACAAACACATGGGGCCAAGAACCACGTTGTTATATTACTGTGTAAGCAACACGGTGAAGACAAATACGTTTGATGCCCTCCTACAGGATATTCTGGAAGTTAAGTCCACGCTTGATTCTAAAATTGATGTTATGGCACTGGCGGTGAGTCTGCTTCACGTATAGCATATAAAACTTACTGAAAGAGTGGAAATAAATAAATTGGCAATGATGCATTTAAGGAACAACAGGAAGAAGGCAGATTTTTTAAACTAAAACTAATATTCTTTACTGCTTAATGTTTACGACTAAACTAGAGATCATGTGTGGTGGCAAGGCACATTTCTTTGAAACCCCAACAGAGGCCCACTGTTAGAAATGGGGTCTCTAGTTGGCAGAGGTATACACCCGTATCCAAGTCGGGACCATAATCCTAGTCAGGGTAAGTCACACACAATCCAAATTATCCTGTGCCCATCCTCTGGTAGCTTGGCACTGAGCAGTTAGGCTTAACTTAGAAGGCAATGTGTAAAGTATTTGTGCAATAAATCATGCAATAACACAGTGAAAACACCACAAAAATACACCACACAGGTTTAGAAAAATATAAGATATTTATCTGAAGGAATTAAGGTAAAAACGATCATGATTTGATAAGTACAAGTTGAAATATCACTTTTGCAATGATAAGAAGGGATTAAGGGGGTCATTCTAAGTTTGGCGGGCGGCGGTTGCTGCCTGCCAAACGGTAACCGCCAAATGGCCGCTCCGCGGTCAAAAGACCGCGGAGGCCATTCTGACTTTCCCGCTGGGCCGGCGGGCGCCCGCCAAGGGAGCGCCTGCCGGCCCAGCGGGAATGGGCCTGCAACACAGAAGCCGGCTCCGAATGGAGCCGGCGGTGTTGCAGGTGTGCGACGGGTGCAGTTGCACCCGTCGCGCTTTTCACTGTCTGCTAAGCAGACAGTGAAAAGCATACTGTGGCCCTGTTAGGGGGCCCCTGCACTGCCCATGCCAGTGGCATGGGCAGTGCAGGGGCCCCCAGGGGCCCCAGGACACCCGTTCCCACCATCCTGTTTCTGGCGGTGAAAACCGCCACAAAAAGGCTGGCGGGAAGGGGGTCGGAATCCCCATGGATTCTCCCAGCCGGGGCTAATCTGGCGGGAAACCGCCGGACCCGGTTTTAAGCCGCGGTCGGAATGGGCACTGAAGCACCGCCAGCCGGTTGGCGGTGCTTCCGTTGCCCGCGGACCTGGCGGTCAAAGACCGCCAGGGTCAGAATGAGGGCCTAAGTCTTTAAAAAGCAACAATTGTCTCTTGTGTGCACAAAGTACCTGGTATGCATCAAGATTTGATAAGTACAAGTTGATATATCACTTTTGCAATGATAAGAAGGGTCTTAAGTCTTTAAAAAGCAACAATTGTCTCTTGTTTGCACAAAGTACCTGGTATGCATTACAATTATACACATGGAGACCGCAGAGGAGAAGATGCGTGGAAAACGAAGGGAGTGCGTTGGATTTCGGGGCACACACAGACGATGTGTTGATTCTTTTCCACGTGCCAAGGACTTTGGCCCTCATTAGGACATTGGCAGTAAATCCCACTTACCGCCATGCTGACTGCCACCAACATAACGCCGCCACGGCGGATAACCACCAAGCATATTATGACACACACATACCAATCCGTCACTATACAGCCACACACACAAGTCCGCCAGCACAAAGGTCAGTGATAAACTTGCGGTATCCAAACCCACACCGTTACGCCAACAGAACAACCCCCACAACATCATGACCCACGACTCACCATGGCAGACATTCAGTGGCGGTAAATCATTGGCAGTACATACCGCTGTGCTCAAAATACAGACACTCAAACAAAACAGCACCACAAAACTACACACACCTGACACACATACACACACCACAACCACACACCCACACCACTATAAAACACCCACCAACATTACCCACAACCCTTTATGACTAGAAATAATTGCCACCAGAGAGACATACAACAAGAGCACCCACACAACCAGAGCCACATAACATCATCACCTATACACCATCCACGCACCTTACATCACATACCCCAACACATCATCCAACACACCCTCACCCACACCACTCACACTACACCCATGGCACCACAACGACACCCAAGGTTCTCAGAAGAGGAGCTAAGGGTCCTGATAGAGGAAATTATCTGGGTATAGCCGCAGCTATTTGGATCACAGGTGCAGCAGACATCCATTGCTAGGAAGATGGAGCTATGGCGGAGAATCGTGGACAGGGTCAACGCAGTGGAACAGCATGCCAGAAAAAGGGATGACATCAGGAGGAGGTGGAACGACCTACAGGGGAAGGTGCGTTCCGTGGCAGCAAGACACCAACTAGCTGTACAGAAGATTGGTAGTAGACCCCCACCTCCTCCCCCACAACTAACAACATGGTAGGAGCAAGTCTTGGCAATCATGCATCCTGAGGGCCTGGCAGGAGTAGGAGGAGGACTGGACTCTGGTAAGTCAAATCTACCCCCACCTGCATGCCATCACAAACCACCACCCTCACCCCCACTCCCATCACTTCACCACCTCCCACACACCCCACCATCACAACCCACTCATCCAAATACCAAACCCTGCTTGCAACACCAATGCATGGACAGCCCTCACAGACCTGCATGGACACCTATCACCACTGCATCCACAATTGAGAGAATCACCTAGCCCACCAAATAACAACTCACACAAAGGCAAATCTGCCAGGGCACAACAACCATAGAGGGCAACACACCCATACACAATATGTCTCATGCAGAAACAATAACACTGCATTCACATCCCCATCCCCACAGGTACCCCAGTCAATGTCACAGGGGAAGATGTGGCAGCAACATCCAGTCCCCCAACAGAAGAGGCCCACAGTGATGACAGCAGCTCTGCTTGCCTGGATCTAGATGACCAACCTGACCCATCAGGGATCTCCGGACAGTTGATTACCCAGGCACAGTCACACATCACCACAGAGCCTCCCCCTCAGGAAATACCACCACAGCACCCACCCAGTGGGCCCATACCTCTGTCCCTAGGACACATCAATCAGCAGTGTGTCCACCTCTACAGGGACCCCAGGCCACCCCACAAACACAGGACGATCAGAGACCTGGGTTCAGTGGCAGTGGGCACACGGTTAAAGGGACAGAGGCACAGGACAACAGGGAAGCTGGGAGGACTGCTGTGCAACAGGGGGAGGACAGGCCCAGGGACAAACTCTCCAAGAGGCAAATACAGCGATCCTGGGAGCATATGAACATTCCCAGGATACGCTGGACCAGATACTGAACACGTTGCAGGAGAACTTGCAGCTGCAGGAGGGACAGTACCTGGGGATCAGGGAGGACTTGAAGGACATCAGCACCACCCTGGTCTCGATTGCAGGGGTGCTAGCAGACATGGCCAACACTATGAGGGAGGCAATGGCGCACCACCGGGCCCCTGACACTAGCCAAACCGATAAACAGCCCTCCGCCTCCACTGCCGCTAGTGGACAGGAGGCCCCGCCACAGGACCAACAGGCCATAGCACCCCTGCCAGGAAATAAGACTCTCCTGATTGTCACCCTTGTATCCCACTCTGTCACCCTGTCCACCTTGAACTGCCATTGCTCTCCTTCCTATGTCCCCTTGGACAATGCACCTATGATACAAATAGACTGAACTCTACCCTGGACTTTCCTCCATCATCAACCCAGCCCATTCCACTACCCCCTCTACTTCTTAGCACTTAAATAAACACCTTTTGAAAAAATACAAGTATGGAGTATGTCAAATGATTTAAGTATGTATTTGTTTAATAAGGTTTAAACATTGCAATTCAACTGTACAGTAATGTATACATAGGAAAGACCTGTAGTTCGCTTCAGCAAAACACCAGGAGTGACAGTGGGCCATAAATATCTGAAACTAGAGATGCCAAAGAGTACAGTGAGTGGCCATAGAAGTGGGAAAAACAGCCTGCCCGTGACAATGTCAAACACAAAACTATCAATTAAATGTGAATTTACACTGTCTTACCAGTGTGTCATTGGAAGTATTGACAAATTATTGCACTTCTGTTGTCCTCATCCTCATCCTCTGCCTCCTCATCTTCACTGTTCACAGGGTCCACTGCTGCCACACGGCCAACTCCAGCCTCCTCCTCCTGCAGAAAAGGCACATGGCGACGCAAGGCAAGGTTGTGCAACATACAAAATGCCACGATGATCTGGTAGACCTTCTTGGGTGAGTAGCACAGGGATCCACCTGTTAGATGGAGGCAACGAAACCTGGCCTTCAGGAGGCCAAAGGTCCTCTCTATAATTCTTCTTGTTCGCCCATGTGCCTCATTGTAACGTTCCTCTGCCCTTGTCCTTGGATTCCTCACAGGGGTCAGGAGCCATGAGAGGTTGGGGTCACCAGAGTCACCTGCAAATATTGAGGGACAACTGTTAGCCACACACTAACCCTTAGGGCCCACACCATACACCAACATATACTGGGTGGGAACCAGGGCTCGCCTATTAGCCACACCCTGTGTCTCTGGAGTTGAGCCCTCACATTTGGGATGCTGCTATTCCTCAGGATAAGGACATCATGCACAGACCCAGAATATTTAGCATGGACGTGGGAGATGTACTGGTCCACCCAGGCACACCATCTGCACATTCATGAGTGAAAGCTCTTTCGATTTCTGAACACCTGCTTGTTTCGCCGGGGGGGGTACAAATGCAATATGTGTTGCACCAATTGCCCCAATAATGTTGGCTGTGTGTAGTCCTGCCTCCATGGGCTGTTGTGCGGCCTGGCCCCAGAAAAACATGTGGGTCTGACACCCAGGTGTGAGACTGTGACCTTGCACTCCCCAAGATCTGCATCACAGGGCACAATGCCCCCTGCAGAACCAGTGGAAGAAGCCATCCACTCACCCTATCCTCCACAGGAAGTAGCTCACTGGGAACAAAGCCCCCTCCAGAACCAGTGGAAGAAGCCATCCACCCACCCCATCCTCCACAGAAAGTAGCTCACTAGGCACAATGCTCCCTCCAGAACCAGTGGAAGAAGCCATCCACTCACCACATCCTCCACAGGAAGTAGCTCACTGGGCTCAATGCCCCCCCTCCAGAACCAGTTGAGAAGCCATCCACTCACCCCGTCCTCCACAGGATGAAGCTTACTGGGCACATTGCCACCTCCAGAACCAATGGAAGAAGTCACCCTCTTGAGAGACTGTGGCCTTGCACTCCCGAGTACCAGGCAGTGGTCAAATCACCCACTTGAGAAACTGTGGCCTTACACTCTCCAGGACCAGGCAGTGGGTAAATCACCCACTTAAGAGACTGTGGCCTTGCACTTCCCAGGACCAGGCTGTGGGCAAATCACCCACTGAAGAGACTGTGACCTTGCACTCCTCAGGACCAGGCAGTGGGCAAATCACCCACTTGAGAAACTGTGGCCTTGCACTCCCCAGGACCAGGCAATGGGCAAATCACCCACTTGAGAGACTGTAGCCTTAAACTCCCCAGGACCAAGCACAGGGCATGTTGGCCCCTCCAGGACCAGTGGTGTTGTACCATCTTCCGGCTGAGGTGCCCCCCATTCCCCGTCCCCCTGAGGTGCCTGTCTATTTTCAGCCTGATGGCCCTGCAGTGTTCTCTCCCTGTTGTTGCAGGAGTAAGGTGGGGCCTTTGACTGTGTGATGTGGCCCTGTGGCCCACAGACATTGAGGACTGGGCAGTGTAGCTACATTTGTAAATATGTATGTATTTTTTTATTTTGATGCACGTATTTATACTTTTTATCTTATTACACTCACTTTAATCAATTCCTTTTGTCCTTGCATTATTCCTTAGGGGTACAGGGTGTACATGTAATGTTACTGCATCTGGTTATGTGTATTGTGTTGGGGGTGGGGGTGTTGTGTGTGTGTGCCACGCTCTTTTTCCTATCCCCCTCGTCTGTGTGCTAGGCGGCAATACTCACCATGGTCGTCTTCACCAGCATTGGTGTTCGTAATGGGGCAGAAGATAGAAGATCATGGGGAAGACATGCAACTCAGGCTCCATGGCGACGTGGTTCTTCCCTTAGTCTTCACAGGTGAGTCATTTGACTTCTGAGATCTGTTTCCGCCAAGCTTTTGATGTCGTTGGTACAGCCCCGGAAAAGGTGGTGGATTGGTTTCTCATAATTCAATGGGCGGAACATTGTCTTCTGCCTGGCTGTAGGCGGTTACTGCCGTGGTGCCTGTTGATTTCACCCTGGCGGGCGGTGTTCTAAAGTGGCTGTCTGTCTGAGCGGTTTCTGCCGTGGTCATAATTTCATATTTATTACCGCTGGCCTGTTGGCGGCATTACTGCCACTTTATCACCAAACGCCAGGGTCGTAATGAGGGCCTTTGTGTCGAATTAAGGCACGCAGGCTTGGATCCTCATTGCAATGAGGGGTCTTTTGATGCCCAGGGACGATATGTGTAAATCCTGGGAGGCTGGACGAAGTCACAGCTGCTGCGTCAATCCGGTGGGCGATGCAGCAGTTTCTGTTGCATGGCAGGCGCTGCATCGATTCCTCATGCAGGAAGGCTGTGTAGTTCTGGCTCAGCGATGCGTCGATCCGTTGGGCTGTGCGTCGAAGTTCTAGCGCAGTGCTGGCGCTTCATCAATCTCTACTCGGGGAGCCAGGCTGTGTCTTTCCGGAGCGGCAATGCAGTGATTCTTTTACTGCTAGGCAAGCTGTGCGCCGATTCCGGCATGCTGTGCGTTGATTTTTGCCGCACAAGGAGTTCCTTTGAAGACAAGAAGTCTTTTTGGCTCTGAGACTTCAGGAAACAGGAGGCAAGCTCAATCCAAGCCCTTGGAGAGCACTTCTTGAAGCTTGGACCATATATCTATTGACACTCATATAGGGCCACTCTTTCCAGAAATGCCACCTGACCTATTAATTAGAATACTAATGAGGAGTATATAGAAAAATGTTTTGCTGAAAACACTAGCACAGCATTAGTTAGGTTTATAGAGTGGGACCCAGTTAATGTAGTATCAAAACAAAACCTGCTGAATTGATTGCTCTGAACTGCCTAATCAACACCAGCGGGTACGAGAGAGCCAAACTACAATCCTCAGCACACTGCAAGGCAGGGGGCAGCTCCGGTACTGTTTTTGTGCCTGGAAATGCATAATTGAGAGTGGCTGCTCCCGCTGCGCAGGATGTGCACATGACGCACCTGGGTTCATGCCCAGGCAAAGACTGGGACAGAGCGGGCCCATCTGCTCCCGTCTGCGCCTGGGCCAGGCTGGGCTGCTAAACACGAAGAAACAAATGACGAACTGCCAGGAAATGTTGTTGTATTTGCCCAACCTGGGATCAATCGGCCAAATAGAAGGAAATACTGGTGGAAGATATAAAAATCAACCGACCCTCTTGGCTTGGGTTCTTTGGCAAAGGAGTTCCGTGGTGATTATTGAAGCTGTAAACTAGATCAACGTTATGGGCAAAAGAAAGGAAAGAGCAATCGCTAATACTGTAAGGGCAAAAGAGGAAAAAGCTAGTCTCCATTGCATCCTTTCTTACTACTGCAATGACTGCTCTAAACACTGAAATTGAGTAAGATGAGGAGAAATAGAGGGCTGCTAAAAAATCACTTTCTTCCACTCCTCTAATGGGCGTGATGGACAATAGTCAAGAGGTCTCACTCGGGGCCCTAGGTGGTAAGGTTCAGGAGGGCATTGAGGAAAGGTGTGTTGGCAAATCTCAATGTGCCTTCAAACTGTTGTGTTCTACCGGAGGAATTGGGTATTTCAACTGGCTGTAAACCTTTGATCATCACTGATAATAATGTGCACCCAGATGGCATGCCTATCTGCCTATCAAACTAAAGAAACTGGCCTCACTGAAGTTGGGTACTCTCATGATGAATGGTAATAAGCCCACTAGGCCTGTTCAGCTTGTTTCCCAGGAGGCTCATTTACAGAATAAGGATCAGTCAAATCTATTTGGTTCATCAGGAACCACGCTCATGGATTATAAGCCTTTGGATAGGGAAGTAGTGGTGGCCATAATGAAGAGAGTACTTGGACCTTTGGTTGGTGTTTTAAACAGTATTGACCCTACCCTAAATGAACTACTTGTTTTTGTGAAATCTAAGCCCCCAGCCACCAAGGGTGTAGAGGGGGACAACAGAACACCCCTCTGGGTGCATTAAGGGAGATTGTTAGTGACAGAATAAACAGGAACAATAAACCCAGAGCGTCAAACCAGGCGACAATTATGGCCAAGGTCCAGCCACCTAGTGTCTTTGCGGTCCATGGAAAGACCACAGATGAACCCTCGGGGGTCCTGGGGAGGGCTAGGGGACCAACCACTGCAAGAAACCATGGGCCAAATGTACGAACATATTTTCCCATAGACACAGAATGGGTAAAAGCCTTTGATACATCTGGTCCCATAAACCTGACTCTAGTTCAACCTCTATTGACAGAACTTTCAAGGGTATTGCAGCTTCCACCTGAATTTACCACATATGTTGTTGTGCTGAAAAACATTCCTGTTGTGCCCCACACTTCTAAGGAGCAGGATCACCAATTAAAAACCAAGGCGGCGCAATGGTTTTCTAGACCAGTGGTGGGCACAACAACAGTGTCCCTCTGGAGAGGTATAATTGGTGTGTGGAGGATCCAGTGGTTAGGCTATTCTAAAATCAGGTACCTGGTGATTGTGGTGAATTTGGGAAATCCTATCCAGGTGGGATAGATTTTGAATCAGCTTACAAGTCATCAGGAGCTTGCCCATAATATGAAAGCTGGACCCCTGGAGTATTTCTATCAACCTAAACTTCTAAACTGTGGAGAGGTCCTGACTGTGTTTAGATCTTAGTTTTGCGTTGACAACACAGAATCAATATGTCTCCTTGGAGGAGGTAGATTGACTTGGGGTGAGAGTCGGGCCTCTCGCCTCAAGTAGCACCAGAATTCCTAGGTGTACCCATAATGATGAACTGGCTGTATGTAATAATGATAATTCACCTAGTGTCCAATTTAGTCATACAGGAGAGGGACAGGTGGTGGGAGAGGAATGGTTTGTCCTGCACCCACTGGAATAAGTAACCAGTAGGCCTGATCCTCACAGGAGAGTTTCATATGCTGGAGGGGTAGAGGGAGTTTTAATTGTGACTTGAATATACTTTTTTGGAATGTGGTGGGAGTTAGAGGCAAAGTTCCAAATAGTAATTGGATCTCCTTGATATCAATCCAGCAAGTAGATTGTGTCCAAGAATCTTTGGCTAACTCGGAAGTTCACATTAAAGACTTTCAATCTATTTCGACCATGGCAAAGCGGGCCCCAGCAGGTGTAAGCAGTGGGGGCCTGATAACCCTAAATAATATTTCTTTAGGTGCCAAAGTGATTAAAACCCTGACTGACTCCCCCTACTACCAACTAGTAGTGTTGGCTATGAAAGGGAGCCCCATATTGTTAATTGATCATTTTTATCATAATAATTTCTCTAAAACGGCAACAAAAATTACACTAGCAGGGTCAGGTGGTGATATGGGAATAAGAGATTGTGGTTCAAAAAATTATGTTAGGCTGGTTAGTGGCAAAAAATGCCGCTAAGCAGCCTTGCGTCATTTCCAGGTGCACAACCATTCTAAAACATGACTCCTGTCTTAGAAAAGACAGGAGTCATGCCCACCACCCCAATGGCCAGCACAGGGGACCAGTGTCCCCTGGGCCTGGCCACTGTAAATAAGCCTCAAAGAATATGTAGGTAGAAGAACGGAGAAGGAGATGAGGCATGCTGTATGCTCACATGACTCCTGAAGTCTTACAACTCAAGAACACTCTGCATCACACGGAGAAAGAGGAAATGCCTCTGAGTATTCTTTTTGTGTGCACACAAATTGTCCTGCCTACAGTGGAAGAACCCTTGCATCATGACGCAAGGGTACTTGTGTAGGGGCTAAGCAGCCAAACGAATGCCAGAACACGAAAAGGATAGGAATGTGCTGTATAATGTTAAATAAGCTGCATTCCTGCCCTTTCACACTATGCAGCAAGGTGGCTTGCCATGTTGCGATGCGTGAAAGTATGAGAAATCTGGGTCTTGGTATCTAAAAGAGTAGTGGGGTCAACATTTGGGATCAGAGCTAACTGAAGTACTATTGAGAAAATGTCTGAGTAATGCCAAATTAATTTGACTCAAACAAAATAAGTTCAACTTCCACACATATTTGACCCCAAAATCTATACACAGTAAGTACTGGGTATACCAACTACATGCCCCAGATATGTAGTAGAAGAGGCAGATTTTGTACATGAGGTATGGTATTGTCTGAAAATTTCACAATTCTCGGATGAAATACTTATATGCTTAACTGATTCGATAGGACTGAAACGGAAAGGCAGAACATCATGCCTACTCGGGTTGATGGTCTGCTCAAAGATGTGTGTAAATTCATAGATTTTGCTTTAATATTTGCTGCAGCTGATCAGCCTTGTGTCAGCTATGAGCATGTAAGCATGGGTGCATAATTTATTTTGCCCATCCATTTCCATTGCACTCCTGGGCATAATGGCCACTGTATGTATTGGTGTTCTCCTTTTTAACTTAATCCTTTAGAATCTGTCAGATCTGACACGGGTCAGGCTTCTTGCCCATTGTTGTTTCGGTCCCATAGACATAGGGCCTCATTCCGAGTCTGGCAGTCTCATGACCGCCATGTTGGCAGTGGTGGGCTGACGGCCAACAGGCTGGGGGATAAGACCGCCAAATTATGACCATGGCGGTATTCACAACAGCATACAGCCAAGTCACCTCCGGCACCGCCAGTGCGGTCAAGCCACGGACGGCGGTAGGCACCTTCAGGCCAGCGGATGCCATGTTTCGGCCGGACAGATTACAAAGCTGCACACCATCAAGGTTTCCTTTGTGGTCGCAACACCACAGAAACCCTGGTGGAAGCCAACTCTATCAAAGGAGACACAATCCTCCAGAAACACATACCCGTTTGGAACCACCATGGAACCTGAACTACACGTCTTACCACTGCTCCTGTTCGTACAATGACTCCGAAACCAATGACAACAGCAACCATGAGTACACGCACTTACCTGTCACTGTCACATAATGCAGAGGTATCAATGCACACACAACATGCACATCCTTAACTGGTGGCGATGGTGACACACATGTACTACTACACTGACACGCACATTCACACACATCCATATACACACACGCACAGACATAATACACACACCACGGCCAGCACACAATTCCAAAACACACACCACCCCAGAGACACACAGCACTGACACAGTCAAAAACAACAACACACAACACCATCAAATTACACAACTTCACCACAACAGCAACACTATGTAGCAACACCAGAGAACCAATACACATAATCACACAGCCATACAACGAGGCATACGTCATACCACACAAACACACTACACAATGGTTCTGACATACCACACACATGCATGCACACAGTACAATCACACAAGGGCACACAACACTGTAAATAACAAATGTCAACACAGTCAATGCACACAATATTAACATAAATGCATGTCCTAATCACTTACATGTCCAACACACAATATACAGCCATCAGTGCAGGACAAATGCAAAGCACACACCCACACATGCTGACCAGATACAACTAGTAGCACAATCACCACACACACAAAACACACTCATACACAAACTAAAGCAGGCAAGCCCATACAAGCCACGAGGAAAGAAAGGCAGGACAAATATGTAACCTTGGAACCAACAACTGGTTGGCCCAGATGTATAGTAATCAATAAATAAATATATAAATACAGAACTATGTAGAATATGAAAAACCAATAGGACAGTCTGTCGCAGGTCGAACAGTATGAAGACCACTGAGCCGTTAGTTAGTTAGTGGTAAGTGGTTTATTTTTAAGTATACGGAAAGAATAATATGTTTAACAAAGTCCCAAGTGTGATCGTCTTCCTTAGTCTCTGTGTTCTTCTTTCGTATCTTTTCCCCAGGATCGTGATTGTATGTTCTGTGTTTCTTATTTCACAGGTGACCCAGCTGTCTGGCTCGCTCGTCGAAGTCCAGGGGGGGTGCCGGAAATAGAAGGGAAAACGCTAAGGTAAGTATTGGGTTTTTAATTAGGGTTCTTCCCTTTCTTTTAGCTCTGGACTGGGAGGTGGTACACACAAAAGGAGGGGGTTGGTGCCAGTGAGGAGTGTGCAAGGGACTAGTGTGCACACATCTAATCTTAGTGTGGGAATACGTGACACTAGTGAGTTTATTTACAGTGCCCTTCCTTCTACCTCCCTTTCCAACCCTCCTCTATGACCCCTCCCCAGTCCCTTCCCTTCAATTTCCCTTTTTCTTGTCCAAAAGGACCGTACCTTGTTAAGCCACGACCCTCCAGGGCCGTGGCTGGCTTGGTAGTGTTCCTCCTGCTGGTCTCCTGGTTCCTGTTTCTGGAGCTCTTCTTCTCTCTCTCCTTCCTCCAGTCCCTCGTCTGCTTCTTTCCTGGTCCTTTTCTCCTCCTCGCTCTGTCCTTGCCTCGTTTCCTCCGTGTTCCGTCCTCTCTCCTTGTTTCCTCCACTCTCCGCGTTCCTCCCTCCCCTTCTTGTCAGCGCGACCTCCTTTTGTCCGTCTGTAGCCCGGGAAACACACGTCGTTTCCCGGGCAACGCCGTCCTGGCGTCCGCTCTCGAGCCGCGTCTCCCCGGCAACGGGAAGACGCGGAAATGACGTATCGGCCTCGGCCGATACGTCATCTGCCGTGTTCGTAGCCGGGATCGCCCGGCTACACAGTCCAAACAACAATGTGCACAAAGCACATGTGGCACATCTGAGTGCCCCTACGTGACTCCTGACTACTATATAATCTCCACAGGTAGGGGTATAAGTGGGAAGGTAGGTGCCTCAGGGATTGGGTGGGTGGATGAGGGGGTTTGGACTTTGGTTTGGGAGGGGGTTTGGGCTTGGGAGGTGGGGGCTTAGGGTGAGGCTTAGGGAAGGGCTGGAACACTTGGGAGGGGTTGACTTCTTGGCGGAGGAGGACTGATAGTGGCAAGGTGGGCAAGGGAGGCCTTGGAGGTGGTAGGGCTGGACTTGGGGGACACAGCCCTTTTTGGGGTCACACGAAGTGGGAGAGGAGTAGGGAAAAGGGACAACTCTGAGAGGAAAAACCTCTTCACCACACATGGACAGTCATGGACAAAGGGTTTGGAAGTAGAGGGAGTGGTTGTAGGAGGCGTCTTGGTGGATGTTTTGGGTGCATGTGCATGCGAAGAATGCTTGTATGTGCTGTGTGTCTGTTGGGTGGGTGAGTGTGACATTTATGTGTCCTGAAAGGAGGGGGAAAGGAGGTGCTGGGAGATGCTGTGGTGGATGGGTCTGTTGGGGTGGTGACTGCAGGTATGGTGGATGTGCTGCATGTGGGTGTGTCTGTGGTTGTGATGTCTGCGTATGTGGTGACTCGAGTGGATATTTGCGGGTCTGCTATTGTGCTGACTGTGGGTAGGATTGGAATAATGGTTTTATCAGAAAATGTCAATGTTGTGTCTGCAGGTATATCCGGTGTAGTGTCTGTGAAGGTTGGGGTGGAGGGGGAGTCTGTGCAGGTAGTGGGTGTTGGTGTGTCTGCATGTGGGTGTTTGTGTGCATTCCGGTGGTGGGTCTTGTGGTTCTTGTGTTTGTCAGCGGTACCCTTGGATGTTGAGGTATGGCGTGCTTGTCTGTCTGTGTGCTTTGGCTGGGATGGGGAAGAAGGGTGTGGGATTGGGAAGAGGAAGGTGGAGGGGGGACAGAAGATAAAGGGTGACTGGCTGCCATCAGTGCAGAGGCCAGAGCCTGAAAGGATCTCTGTAGGCCAGCCAGTGCAGGAATGCATTGCTCTGTTGGACTTGAGTCGCTAGTCTCTGGATGGCATTCACGATGGTCGACTGAACCACAGAGATCGGCCTGATGAGGTCAATAGCCTCCTCACTGAGGGCAGCAGGGCTGACAAGGGCAGTGGAAGAGGTGCATGCTCGAAGGAGATGCCCACCCTCCCGGGTGAGCGGGCACAGACAATTGAGTGGCGAGCTACAGAGGGGACGTTGGTAGTAAGGGTGTGGCGAACAAAGATGGTGCTGGAGTGGTCCTAGAAGGGCCCACCACCACCAGGGAGTGTCCACTGGAAGAGCATTCCAAAGTGTCACAACAAATAAATTTAGGCAGCCACAAAATACATCATAGGGCACTTGCCATTCCACCTGACATGCAGTTACAGTTGCACAACTTGATAACATGAGTAAACCAACATCACTCACACCATTCCTGACATGTGATTACCTGTACTTAAGTCCAGATAACACACATGTCACACCTAAATGACATGTACACCTGATGCACACATGGACCTACACGACTGCCGTTGCACTGACAACATATCGCACGACAACAAAAGGCTGCTTCAGAAATAGTGGTACAACAAAACCATTTTATCTTGATCTCATAAGTCATTCAAAACCTAATCCTGTCCAAAGTGCTCACATCAGCTAGGGCTAGGGTAGCAATGATTGTCCCACTTCATAAGATGTGCCCCCAGTAACCATTGAGACATGATGTAGGCAGCATCTAACCAATGTTGCACTGTAATTGGTAGGGCATTGGCACACATATTATTGACATTGCATATTCTCAAAGGCTAGCTCTGCCTAGGCACTTACCACCTCTTGAACAAAGCAATTGGATTAAAGGTGAAATGACTGTATGTCAACCTCATGGAAATGCTTGATGAGTCAAAATATACCAAATCAGACACACAAATTAGAATGTCCTTCCTTTGCTACCTTCACACACGCCATAGAATGAAGTTGAACAGACAATGAGGATACAACTACAAACCCATATGTACTGTCCTTTACAGGCCATATCTGTGGTGTAAATGAGATGGCTGCCTTACATGGAGTCTGTACCTGTACCAGTATTAGATACTAATGGTCCCTGTACCAAAAAAGTGAGTCACCCAGTTGCAAATACAGGTGATCAGCACAGACGGGAGGGTACAGACACCTTAGAGACACTAACGCTCATAGTCTGATGGATGGACCAGGTTATACTCAATGGGTAGGGTGATACATCAGCTCACATCCACAGAAATGGCATGATGGAGTCACACATGTGGCATTGTCATTTGAGCATCTCCACATTCAGTCATAGACATGTCTAGATACAGGTGATCTAAACGTACACATAAGAAACCATGATGCCACATCTACATCTAATACTTATACAAGGTGGGAACTACTGATTTCCACTAGTCTACATACATGTAGCACCTACTACATTGTCACAGAAGCTACAGTGAGACAGCAAAAACCATACACCCAGAGCCAAGTACCAGGATACAGTTAGAACTTACCCCCTTGTGGCTGCTGTGCTGCCCTCAAACGCCCATCCACCTCAGGGTAGGCCACCACCAAAATGCGGCCATTAGGCAGGTCAGGGTCTGACAGGCACCCCACCGTCTATGGTTTTCTGGGCCCAGCATTTCAGGTCCTCCCACCGCTTGCGACAATGGGTGCTCCGCCAGCTGTGGACCCCCCAGGGTCTGCACTTGTTTGGCGATAGCACGTCAGATCCCCTTCTTCTGATGGGTGTTCAGTTGCATTGATGATACAGAGAAAAGGAGAAAGTCATGTGCACATGCACCATACCAATAGGAGTGGTCACTACACATCTGTCACAGCAAGGGCCCACACATACCCATTCTCTGCTCACACGCCTTCACTATATGCCATCTGCATGCATCTACTCCCTCACCAGTACACATGCCCGATTCAACATCACACGCAACCCCTATCACACATGGCTGGGGCATCAGACTCACCTGCTCCTCTAGTGCCCCATATAGTTGTTCATACAGGGGTAGGGCCTCCTCCACCAGCTTCTTCAGCTCTCCCGGGTAAAGGCAGGGGCCCTATCAACTGCAGCACGTGGCATGATGGCTCCCAGAGGCAGTACACAGCTGCTCATGTCATGGAGGTCTTTCTAGCAACAGTGTCAGGAGTCAAGTGAGCAAGGCTTTAGAAAATGGTAATCACGGCCATCATGTACAGGACCAATGCAGCCGGCGGTCATCGCCATTGGCCCCAGTCCGCTAAAGGCATCAATGCTAACCAATGACAATTTGCACTGCGGTTGCAACCGCCTACCACCAGGACGACTTCCATCGGTGGTCTTAGGCCACTTCCAACTGTCCAGAATGGTAGGTCAGGCGCCTGTCATTTTGTGCACATGTAATCAATGGATGTGCTTTAATTAAGTGCATCAGACAGTTACTCGCCCAAATATCTGTGTAACCCTATGTTGTGCCATCATGGTTGTGCAGCATAATGTGGCATTCTTGACATAATGAAGTGTTGAGGCTGTATACATGTTGATAGCTCTGTTAAGATAATCTGACGTACATAGGCGATGGCTATATACAGGTAGATTCCAAAAAATATGTGTGATGAGTGCAGCTCAGTCACACAAACATGTTCATTTACATATGTTACATATGTCCTATCCGACTTACATGTTAGCCAATGTGTAGCAATGAGAGTGTAACCTGTGCATATCCATGGTCTGTATTGTATGTCTGCAGTGCTACACATCCCCTACAGATGTAGGTGTGAGCTAATATACCATGTGCTGCTGACTTGTGCCTACTGCATGACTCATTTTTTTCTCTCCTCCCAACATAGATATCCTGCCATGAAGAAAGTGAGGCAACCACCAGTGTACCATTCACTAGTAGACCTGGCAACTGTGGGGGATAGGCATGTCATCCAGACACAGGTGGTCATTCTGACCTCGGCGGTAAAAGGCGCTTACCGCCGGTCAGAAGACCGCCATAACACCGCCGCGGTAAACCGCCACGGTCATTCTGACCCGCAACTGGCAAACCGCCAAAAACCCGACATCCACAAAAGTCCGCCACACCAAAGGTCAGCGAAAAACTGGCGATGACCAAACCTCCACCGTCACGCCAACAGAAAAACGCCCATGCCATTACGACCCACGAATCCACGCGGCGGTCTTTCAACCGCGGTATTCCATTGGCGGTACACACCGCCGCAGTCAAAATACACACACCCTTACAAAACACAACCACATTGGACAATTTGAAACACACACACCTGATACACATACAAACAACACTCCCACACACCCAATACAATATAAATCACACACCCACATCACCCACAAACCCCTTCGAACAAAAAAAAAGACAGAAATCCAGAGATAGACAGCACTGCTTAGACAACACCATCACACAGAGGCAAACCACACCATCACCCACACAATATCCATGCACAAAACACCACCCATCACCACACTCACCACACTCATCAACACATACACCACCCCACACCTCATCCACATCACCCTATGGCACCTCAAAGACACCCCCGGTTCTCAGACGCCGAACTGCGGGTTATGGTGGAGGAAATAGTTTGGTTAGTGCCCCAGCTCTTTGGGACACAGGTGCAGCACACCACCATTGCCAGGAAGATGGAGCTATGGCAAAGGATAGTCGACAGGGTCAACGCTGTGGGACAGCATCCACGAAATCGGGATGACATTAGGAAGCGCTGGAACGACCTACGGGGGAAGGTGCGTTCCATGGTATCAAGGCACAACATCACGGTGCAGAAGACTGGCGGCGGACCCCCACCTACTCCCCCAGAATTTACAGCATGGGAGGAGGAAGTCTTGTACATCCTGCATCCTGAGGGCCTCGCAGGAGTATCTGGAGGAATGGACTCTGGTAAGTCAAATCTTAACTACTTCTTCCCACCCCCACCCCACCTGCATGCCAGCACATACCCCCACCCTCACCCCCACCCCCGTCACACCTACTCCCTGCAAATGGCTCACCATCACAACCCACCCATCCCAACACCAAGACCTGCATGCGTCCACAAAGCATGGACACCCATCACCAAAGCATGCCCACTGCACATACACATCTCCCCCACAAGCCACCCTCACAAACACCCACACACAGGAATGCCAGCCCTGGGGTACACGGGCACCCACCCATTGACCGATATGGCACACACTGAAGCAATAACCATACCTCTATACCCCTGCAGGACCCGAACGCCACCACACCGCCCAGGAGGGTCCAGAAATGTCCATCCCACCCCCAGAAGAGGCCACCAGTGATGACAGCAGCTCTGTCTCCCTGGACCCAGATGACCAGCCCGGACCATCGGGGACCTCTGGACAGTCGGTTCCCCTCACACAGCCACAGGCCACAGCAGACCCAACCCCCTCTGGGAACACCAGCACAGCTCCCACCCAGCTGGCCCATTCTTCTGTCTCTAGGACACGTCAATCAGCGGTGTGTCCACCACTACAGGGCACCCAGGTTAACCCACCACCCCAACAACAACAGGGACCTGGGGGCAGTGGTAGTGGGCACACGGTCCAGGGGACAGAGGTCCAGGGAAACAGGGGAACTGGGAGGGCTGCTGTGCGACAGGGGGGGGGACAGGCCAAGGGAACCCACTCTCCACGAGGCCCTCTCCTCCATCATGGGAGCATACCACCACTCCCAGGAGACGATGGCGACAGTACTGGCAAGGCTTCCGGAGATCCAGGTCATGCAGGAGCAACAGTACATGGGGTTCAGGGAAGAACTTAGAACCATCAGTTCCGCAATGGGCACCATCGTAGGGGCACTCAACCAGATTGTCACCACATTGCGGGACCATGTGGCCCCACAAAGGGCCCCTGTCACTAGCATGGACCAAGAACAGGCAACCACCTCCGCCGGCGCTAGTGGACAGGAGGCCCCCACACAACAACAGGCCACCAGAACCCCACCTCCTGCAGAAGAAGAACCACCCCGCAAGTGGGGCCTGAGATCTCGTAAGAAGACAGAGTAGTATGTCAAGACCCCCGCCAGAAAAGGATAACCCCTGATGTCATCCCACTGCCCCACATTGTCACCCTGTCCAACCTTTAACTGCCCCTTCTCCACCTTCCACAGGCATATGGACAATGCACCTGTGAGACTGAAAAGCTGGACTCTGCCATGGACATTCCTCCACCATCACCCATCACCGATTTCCCACCATGTCCCTAAATTCAGCATTTTAATAAAAACACTTATTGCCCAAAAACAATCTGGAGTCTGCCTGTATTGTGAACAAATGTATTGAACATAATGCTGCCAAAATGTCCAGTTACACAGTGATGAAAACATACAACTGTCATACAGCTGTAGTCCATGGGGAAACAAAGCAGAGGTCACGCAGGGGGGGGCCACATCCCTGAAATTGGAAGGGAAAGTCACAACTCAGTTAACATACACTGGGGGAATAGGTCAGACAGTAGAGAGGCAGGAGACTGTAAGTAACTGTAAAATGCCGGTGTTGATTCTTACCTGTGTGTTATTGAAAATACTGTAGTATCACTCTGTCCCTGTTGTCTGTGTCGTCCCCGTCGTCTTCCTCCTCTTCACTCTCCACAGGTTCCACCGCTGCTACAACACCTCCATCTGGACCATCCTCCTGCAGGAAAGGCACCTGGTGTCGCAAAGCCAGGTTGTGAAGCATACAGCAGGCTACGATGATATGACACACCTTCTTTGGTGAGTACATTAGGGATCCACCTGTCATATGCAGGCACCTAAACCTGGCCTTCAGGAGGCCAAAGGTCCGCTCAATCACCCTCCTAGTACACCCATGGGCCTCATTGTACCGTTCCTCTGCCCTGGTCCTGGGATTCCTCACTGAGGTCAGTAGCCACGACAGGTTGGGGTAACCAGAGTCACCTATTAGCCACACACGATGTCTCTGTAGCTGTTCCATCACATAAGGGATGCTGCTATTTTGCATGATGTACGTGTCATGCACTGACCCAGGGAACTTGGCATTTACATGGGAGATGTACTGGTCTGCCAAACAGACCACCTGGACATTCATCAAATGATAACTTTTTCTGTTCCTGTACACCTGTTCACTTCCTCTGGGGGGTACCAAAGCCACATGGGTCCCATCAATGGCACCAATGATGTTGGGAATATGTCCAAGGGTATAGAAATCACCCTTCACTGTAGCCAAATCCTCCACCTCAGGGAAAACAATGTAGCTCCGCATGTATTTCATCAGGGCAGACAACACTCTGGATAAAACCTTAGAAAACATAGGCTGAGACATCCCAGATGAAATGGCCACTGTTGTTTGGAATGATCCACTAGCCAAAAAATGGAGTACTGACAGAACCTGCACTAGAGGGGGAATCCCTGTGGGTTGGCGGATGGGTGACATCAGGTCTGGCTCCAGCTGAGCACACAGTTCCTGTATAGTGGCACGGTCAAGTCTGTAGGTGAGTATGACATGTTGTTCTTCCATTGTCGACAGGTCCACCAGCGGTCTGTACACGGGAACAGCCCTCCATCTCCTCACAAGTCCCTGTGGACGGTGCCTAAGAAGGACAACATGGAGCACAGAGTCAATCAACCCACAGGTACGTTCACACAGCTTGCACTGTACACGATTCTCTATGCATTGAATGGCATGTATGAGTGGCAATGCAAGGCCTAGGCCTGTGTGACGCAGTAGAAATTAAGCCATGTGGGCCTTTGAAATGGCGGCTGCCTGACCTGTGAAGTGTGACAATGTGATGTGAGCTCATTGCGCTGGCGTGGCACACCGTGGCGGTAGGCGGTCGAAGACCGCGGTGCAAAGCCGCATTGGTTAACATTGAACCCTATGGGTTTCAGGAGCCAAGGAGGATGTGCGCCGGTGGTCGCGGTACGCACTGCCGCGGTACGCACCGCCGCGGGCGTGACCGCCATTTTCTATCTGCTTAATCACTCGAGACCTGATCATCCACAGGAGAGGACCTATACTGCAAGTGCTGCTGTGACCTCGGTCTGGAAGTGACAATGGCTGCTGCGACTGGGGAAAGGGCCCCTGCCTTCACTTCAAAAGAGTTGGAGACACTCGTGGATGGGCTCCTCCCCCAGTATGCGCTACTCTACGGTCCTCCAGACCAACAGGTGAGTACACTGGGACCATGCTTAGTGGGCAATGCCTGGGTTGAGTGGGGTGAATGAACGATGGTGGTGAGGGGAGCGAATGAGGAATGCATCGCACGGCAGATGAGAGCATGTGCCACATGGCAAGGTTGGGGAGGGGGGGCCACTCACATCAACCATGCAGAAAAGTGATGATGTTTCTTTTCCCACCCTGTACATGTCACATAGGTCAGCGCCCATCAGAAGATCGACATTTGGCGTGCCATCGCCAAGGACGTCCGGGCCCTGGGGGTCCACAACAGACGGGGCACCCACTGCCGCAAGAGGTGGGAGGACATCCACCGCGGGAGCAGAAAGACCGCCGAGGCTCTGCTGGGGATGGCCTCCCAACCTAGGAGGGGTGCCAGTCGGACTTTGACCCCCCTGATGTCCCGGATCCTGGCGGTGGCCTACCCCGATTTGGATGGGTGCGTGAGGACATCACAGCAGACACAAGGGGGTGAGTACCAGCACATTTTGCTATCTTTGCGTGCAGTGGAGGTGCCTGGGTGGGGCAGGAGGGCTGTGGGTATCCCTAGGCCAGGGCGATTTCTGTAGGCTAGGCCCCTCCGTGAGGCATGGCCCTGTGCCCCCACCCCCACCTCCGTAGGGTGCCTAGTACAGCTATTCATAGCCCTGTGTCATCTATGTGTGCAATTGTCGTCCATAGGCTTGTAGGCCATGTCCCAGTGATTGAGTAGTGTACCCCAAGTGCGTGGCGTAGTGCAGTGGGCTTCTGTATCTGTCCTCTCCGCCAACGGTGTCGCCAATGCATGCACTCAACATGTCTTTATTTCTTCTCCCCCCCCCTTTTTTTTGGTCTTCCTGTTCATGTGTGCATTAGCATCATCAGGCGGAGGAGAAGTGGCATCGGCGCACGAGGGAGCTGCATCTCACATGGCCCCGGAGGGCCATGCAACCGACTCCGAGTTCACCAGTGAGACGGAGGGTGAGGGGAGCTCCACAACGGGGACCCGTGGAGACGTCAGCAACACCGACACGTCCTCGGAAGGGAGCTCCCTTGTGGTGGCGGCAACATCCGTGCCCACCGCTACAACAGGTACAGCTGCCACCCAGCGCACCAGCCCCGCCCTCCCAGCAGCCCCTCAGCGTTCGCCCCGTGCCCGCTCGGCCAGGAAGCCGGCCATCTCCTTCGCCCCCGGCACCTCAGTCCCTGCCCCAGTTACCCCTGCTGCCCTCAGTGCGGTGATCATTGACCTCCTCCAGACACTCATTGTTGGGCAGTCTACCCTTTTGAATGCCATCCAGGGGGTAGAAAGGGAGGTGCATTGGAGCAATGCATACCTGGAGGGCATTCATTCGGGTCAGGCTGCCCACCAGCGATCATTCAATGCTCTGGCCTCAGCACTGACGGCAGCCATTGTCCCTGTCTCCAGCCTCCCTCCTCCAACTCCCTCCACCCAGTCCCACTCCCCTGTTCCTCTGCCTATCCCAGCCACACCTACAGACCAGCCTGCACACACATCAACACCCAAGGGCAGCTCATCCAGACATAAGCACCACAGATCACACAAGCATTCACCCAAGCAACATCCACATGCAGACATGCCAACAGCCACTGCCTCCTCTGTGTCTCCCTCCTCCTCGTCTCCCTCCTCCCTCCCTGTGACGTCTCCACTCACACCTGCATGCACACCACCATCAGCCAGTACGTCCATCACCAGCACACCCTCCAGAACACTCCGCACACGTGCAGTCACCACCCCCACTGCCATTTACACGTCCCCTGTGTCCTCTCCCACTGTGTCTGTCACCCCCTCTTCCAAACCACACAAACGCAGGCAGCCACCCACCCAACAGCCATCCACCTCACGACAGCCTCCGTCACAAGCACCTGCACCCAAAGACAGCACACTTGACTCTCCTACAACCACATCCTCTTCCTCCACTCCCATACCCACTACAACTACCCGTCCCTGTCTTTCTAAATTGATTTTCCTTTCCAACCTTGACCTCTTTCCAACAACTGGCCCACCCCCTCCAGCTCATAAGACTCCAATCAGCACCTCAGCCACCACAAGCCCTGCATCTACTAGGACCATAGTTCAGGGCTATTGGAGTCCACCAGCTCCTAGGGCAGGAACATCGGCCAGCAGCAAGGGGACAGCCAGCCCACCCCCTGGGAAGAGAACCAAAAAAGTGAAGGGCCGGCGTGACAGGCCTGAGACGGCTGCCCCCAAGGACACTAGCCTTGCCCCGTCACGTGGCACATCCACAAAGGGAGGCAAGGGCCCCAGAGATTCTGCAAAGGAGGGCAAGGGCAGCAGGGCGGACAAGTCCGGCAGCAGGCCAGCTGCCCAGGAGGGGCCCACCAGCCCCATTTGGGGTGTGACGGAGGACACCCACGGGCCCAGGACTCCAGCACAGGAGGGCCCCGCAAGCGAAAGGTCGGATGGCGACTGAGCGGGAAATATTGGCCAGATCTGGTTCCCTAGGAACACAAGACAAGCACCGCTAAACAGGGCCCGCCGTGAGAAGCAGCGCTGAACAGGGCCCCGCCAAGACAAGCACCGCTGAACAGGGCCCCGCCAAGACAAGCACTGCTGAACAGGGCCCGCTGTGAGAAGCACCGCTGAACGGGGCCCACCGTGACAAGCACCGCTGAACAGGGCCCCGCCAAGACAAGCACCGCTGAACAGGGCCCCGCCAAGACAAGCACCGCTGAACAGGGCCCGCCGTGAGAAGCACCGCTGAACAGGGCCCGCCGTGACAAGCACCACTGAACAGGGCACCGCCAAGACAAGCACCGCTGAACAGGGCCCCGCCAAGACAAGCACCGCTGAACAGGGCCCCGCCAAGACAAGCACCGCTGAACAGGGCCCGCCGTGAGAAGCACCGCTGAACAGCGCCCGCCGTGACAAGCACCGCTGAACAGGGCCCCGCCAAGACAAGCACCGCTGAACAGGGCCCCGCCAAGACAAGCACCGCTGAACAGGGCCCGCCGTGACAAGCACCGCTGAACAGGGCCCACCGTGACAAGCACCGCTGAACAGGGCCCCGGCAAGACAAGCACCGCTGAACAGGGCCCCGCCAGGACAAGCACCGCTGAACAGGGCCCCGCCAAGACAAGCACCGCTGAACAGGGCCCGCCGTGAGAAGCACCGCTGAACAGGGCCCCGCCAAGACAAGCACCGCTGAACAGGGCCCACCGTGAGAAGCACCGCTGAACAGGGCCCGCCGTGACAAGCACCGCTGAACAGGGCCCCGGCAAGACAAGCACCGCTGAACAGGGCCCCGCCAAGACAAGCACCGCTGAACAGGGCCCCGCCAAGACAAGCACCGCTGAACAGGGCCCGCCGTGACAAGCACCGCTGAACAGGACCCCGCCGTGACAAGCACCGCTGAACAGGGCCCGCTAAGACAAGCACCGCTGAACAGGGCCCGCCGTGACAAGCACCGCTGAACAGGGCCCCGCCAAGACAAGCACCGCTGAACAGGGCCCGCCGTGAGAAGCACCGCTGAACAGGGCCCGCTGTGACAAGCACCGCTGAACAGGGCCCCGGCAAGACAAGCACCGCTGAACAGGGACCCGCCAAGACAAGCACCGCTGAACAGGGCCCGCCGTGACAAGCACCGCTGAACAGGGCCCCGGCAGGACAAGCACCGCTCCGCTGGGCCCTTCCTCTCAAGCACCGCTCCGCTGGGCCCTTCATCTCAAGCACCGCTCCGCTGGGCACCGCCGTCTCTGAACTGCTCTGCTGGGCCCTTCCTGTCAAGCACCGCTCCGCTGGGCCCTTCCTCTCAAGCACCGCTCCGCTGGGCCCTTCCTGTCAAGCACCGCTCCGCTGGGCCCTTCATCTCAAGCACCGCTCCGCTGGGCCCTTCCTGTCAAGCAGCGCTCTGCTGGGCCCTTCATCTCAAGCACCGCTCCGCTGGGCCCTTCCTGTCAAGCACCGCTCCACTGGGCCCTTCATCTCAAGCACCGCTCCACTGGGCCCTTCCTGTCAAGCACTGCTCCGCTGGGCCCTTCCTGTCAAGCACCGCTCTGCTGGGCCCTTCATCTCAAGCACCGCTCGGCTCGGCTCTTCAACTCAAGCACCGCTCCGCTGGGCCCTTCATCTCAAGCACCGCTCCGCTGGGCACCGCCGTCTCTGAACTGCTCTGCTGGGCCCTTCCTGTCAAGCACCGCTCCGCTGGGCCCTTCATCTCAAGCACCGCTCCGCTGGGCACCGCCGTCTCTGAACTGCTCTGCTGGGCCCTTCCTGTCAAGCACCGCTCCGCTGGGCCCTTCCTCTCAAGCACCACTCCGCTGGTCCCTTCCTCTCAAGCACCGCTGGGCCCATTGGCAGGGCCGGATCTGTGTCGGGCAGGGCTTCACGAAGCACTCTGGGCACCATGCCTCCTCCATAACCAGTGGAGTCTGTAATCCACCTGATGGACTGTGGCTTTGCACTTCCCAGGATGTAACAGTGGTCAAGCCACCCACTGTTTAGACTTGAGAGACTGTGGCTTTGCACTCACCAGGATGCAGCAGTGGGCAATCCACCCACTTTTTAGACTTGAGAGACTGTGGATTTGCACTCCCCAGGATGCAGCAGTGGGCAATCCACCCACTGTAGAGACTTGAGAGACTGTGGCTTTGCACTCCCCAGGATGCAGCAGTGGGCAATCCACCCACTGTAGAGACTTGAGAGACTGTGGCTTTGCACTCCCCAGGATGCAGCAGTGGGCAACCCACCCACTGTAGAGACTTGAGAGACTGTGGCTTTGCACTCCCCAGGATGCAGCAGTGGGCAACCCACCCACTGTAGAGACTTGAGAGACTGTGGCTTTGCACTCCCCAGGATGGTACAGTGGGCATGGAGGCCCCTCGTGGATCTGGCGTCGTGGACTCATGTGGCTGAGGTGCCCCCCCCTTCCCTTCCCCCTGAGGTGCCTGTAGTTTTATTATCTGATGCCCCAGCAGTGTTCTCTCCAATGGAATCGGGTCTCGTGTGTGGGCTTTGCCCATGTGTTTGTTCACATTGGCCCACGAACAATGGAAGGTTGCCAAAATGTGCCGGACTTTTGGCCTATGTATATATTGTTCATGATGTTATTTATTTTATTTATATATTTCATATTTCACATTACTTCAGATGTGCTATAATATACTTCAATTTTAATGATCATTTTATTTTGTCTTTGCATTATTCCGTGGGGTTTGTGGGATGTCACTCTGACTTGTTGCTCTGCATTGGTGTGTAGGTATTTGGGGGGGTGGGGGGGTTGTATCGCGTATGTGTGTGCCCGTAACCTTTCCTCCTCCCCCCTCCCCTGTGTCGTAGGTGCAGTACTCACCGTTGTCGTCTGCGCTGGCGTTCGTGCTCCTGGTAGAGGAGCAGGTAGACAATAGCTGGGAGGATGTGGAGTTCGGGTTCCATGCTGTCCAGATTCCTCGTGGAGTGTATAGAGGTGAGCGTTTTCCCGTTCGTAGTCTGTTTCCGCCGTGTTTTTATCGGCGGGGCTCCCGCCCCGGAAAAGGTGGCGGATTGGTGAGTTGTGATAGGGTGGGCGGTACATTGTCTGCCGCCTGCCTGTTGGCGGTGACCGCCGCGCTGTTTGTTTGTCCCGCCGTGGCGGTCGGAGTGTTAAAGTGGCGGGCTGTGTTGGCGGTTCCCGCCAGGGTCAGAATTCAATTTTTATACCACCTGCCTGTTGGCGGGTTGGCCGCCGCTTTATCACCGACCGCCAGGGTTGGAATGACCCCCATATTGTCTGAATCGTCGGACCATCATAGGTCTGTGTAGACCCTATTGCATACCTCCCATAGTACAAGTATTGTCAGTGCTACACTACCTAGCCACAGGCTCATTTCAGAATACTGTCGCCTTAACAGCAGGGATGTCTCATTCCATGTTCAGTCTGGTGTTGAAGGATGAACTTTGTGCTTTGTTGAAACACCTGGACAGCTACATCAGGTTTCCCCAAAGACCGGATTTGGCCTATGTGAAGGCAGACTTTTGTAAGATGGGACACATGCCTCATGTGGTAGGGGCCACTGATTGCAAATATGTAGCGCTGGTCCCTTCCAGTGCCAACATACAGGTGCATAGGAATAGGAAGAACTACCACTCTATCAACATGCAGGTGGTGTGTCTGGCAGACAGTACATCTCACAAGTGACAGCCAGGTTTCCTGGATCAGTGCATGACTCCTACATATTGCGGAACAGCAATATCCCACACATGATGGCCTGACTACACACACTGAGGGCCTGGCTGCTTGGTAAGTATGCATTGTTATGTGTTTCAATGTTATGTCACCTGTCATCACATTCTGGCCAGTCGCTGAACCGATTATTTTAATTGTCCTACCATTGTGTTCACAGGTGACTCTGCCTATCCAAACCTTCCTTGGTTGTTGACACAAGTGAAGTACCCAACCACGCCCAGGGGTACTCCATTTCACGGAGGCCTACGAGAGGACAATGCGTGTATTTGAGCAAACTTTCCGCCTCCTGAAGGCAAGATTCACGCTGGTTGGGCCCTGAGAGCTGGCCCTTAAGAGAAGACGACGGCGGGGCGAGGACCCCCCTGGGGTGCTCTGCTTGGCGGCGGTGGTGATGCTTGGGGCCCCGGATGCCAGCTAGAGTCGTGGACGGCCTGTGGTGACCCTGCCTGACGCGGAAGCGAGCTGCTTTTGGGAGTGGCCCGGTGGAGTGCGCAGCGGAGAAGAGGCTGGCGCCTGTGGGTGAGGGGCCCGTCTTGGGGGCACGGAGCCCGGTGTTGGTGCACAGGGGCCTGGCTGAATTCCTGGGCAGTAGCTGTCAGAGGTCATAGATATGACGGCCTCCAAGCCAAAGCGAGACCGGACAGTAAGAGAAAAGCTGACGGGGGGCGCCCGGCGCTGGGTGGGGGGCCCTGAAGATCCCCCGGCCGCGGGGTCCCCTGAAGCAAGGAAAGAGACGCCGGAGGAGGATGCGGCACCGGTCACGAAGGGCTTCCTAGCCTCCCTGTTTGAATCGCTCTGCGTGGACCTGCAGGAACTCCGTAAAGATATATCGCAGGAGATGAAGGAGCTGCGGGTGGAGCTCTCGTCCCTGGGTGAGCGGATAGCCCAGGTTGAGGATGGGGAGGCGGCCCAAGGCGAGGAGGTAGCAGTCCTGCAGCAGGAGGTTCTGCGCTTGCGGGAGCAGCAGGACCTTCATCAGATAACAGTGGAGGACTTGGAGAACCGCTCGCGCAGACATAATATCCGCATTAGAGGAGCACCGATTGGAGCAGAGAAAGATGACATTAGTGCTGGACCTGGAAGCATCCCAGGAGATTGTCCTGGACAGAGTACATCGTGTGGGCCGCGCTGGGGGAGTTGGGGACCACCCGCCGGATATCCTTGCATGCGTCCATAATTACAGACTGAAAGAAAACATTTTGCAGCGGACACGCAATACCCCACAGGTCCACTTCAGAGGTCATCAATTGCAGTTATACCAGGACCTGTCGGTTCGGACCCTACAGCGGCGGCGGGAGTTCAAGCCTATCACAGAGCACTTACAGGCACATGCTGTATCCTATACATGGGGACACCCGTTCCGCCTTGTTTTCCGTTGGGAAGACCAGCTTCGCCAGGTGAAGACTGTATCGGAGGCTTGCCGGATTCTGAGCTTGGAGGGAGACACTCGGGGCTCGGACACGAGTCTTGGGCCGATGGAAGGAGATCGCCAGCGCTGGAGGAGGAAGCAGAGAAGGAGGAACCAGCGGCGCCTCACGGAGTCAGAACGGATTTTGGAACGTCAGTCGGCAGTGAGCAGTGTAACGGCTGGGACGAGTGCCTAGGCGGAGAAGCCGGGGTGCCAATGTTTAACAAGGGGTCGCTTATTGCGGGCTTGTGCTCTTGTGGGAGGACCTGGGCGGCGGAGGCGGTGGACCTAACGGGCAATCTGGTGTGGTTTTACGGCCCTGTGGAGACTTTTCCTCTTGGGAATGGGTGTGAGAGGACCTTTTTGTTATGAGCACCTGTTGTGTGTTTTAGATATATGTTTGTATGCTTCCCTGTGGGTTTGGTCATCATGGGCTTTAATGTGTTGGTCATGTTACTTGGAGCGGTGGAGATGCTGTTCTGAGTTCTGGCCCCTCAGTGGTTTCTCTCCCCCCCTGAGCGATCTCCTCCCCTTGATGGTATGACAATTAAGTGCTTAAGTTTGAATGTCCGTGGGCTTAACAACCCAACCAAGCGGTTAGCGATATTGTCCGCTCTGGAGAAATCAGGAAGCCATATCTGTCTATTACAAGAGACTCATTTGTTAGTTAAGAATATGTTCCGCATGCGATCCAGATGGTTCCCTAGGCAGCTCTGGTCCTCAGGCACCACGTAACATGCGGGAGTGGCAATATTGCTCTCGAGGACATTTGCTGGGGAGATAGTTGGGAAGGTACCCGAAGTCCCAGGTAGGTTCCTGGCTATTAGAATTAGACTTGGGGCCTTCTCTTTTACCATTGCTTCTCTCTATGCTCCGAAATCCCAGCAGGAGACCTTCTTGAGATAGTCAGTTTCCCCTATACTTAGTTCGCCTGATAGTGCCATTTTGGTAGGGGGAGATTTTAATCTGGTGATGGATAACGAGCTTGACCGCTCGGGCCAGCGCTTTGGACAGACTGGAGCGTTGTCGGAGATAGGGCGTCAATGGCTGGCGGAGTGTGGGCTGGAGGACGTATGGAGGAAGTCGCATCCCACACTCCGGGATTACTCCGGGGACCCCTTCCAATTTGCGAGTCGGTTACCATCCACTTAAAGTGGATTGTAACTTCGACACCATTTGCGACCACATATGCGGTTGCAAATGGTATTGCATACCACTCAGAATCGCAAATAGGAAGGGAACACCCCTTCCTATTTGCGATTCTGAAATGCATATTGCGAGTCGGTACCGACTCGCAATATGCATTTCTGCATAGAGAAACGCGAATAGCGAGTCACAAGCGGCAATTTTTGCCGTTTGCGACTCGCTATTTGTTTCCTGCATCTGGGCTGTTATTCTTACACTAGGAAGGGAACACCCCTTCCTATTTGCGATTCTGAAATGCATATTGCGAGTCGGTACCGACTCGCAATATGCATTTCTGCATAGAGAAACGCGAATAGCGAGTCACAAGCGGCAATTTTTGCCGTTTGCGACTCGCTATTTGTTTCCTGCATCTGGGCTGTTATTCTTACACTTGCAGAGCCTGCGACCTCCTTGCCTGCGCTTATGGAAAAATTAGTTGAATTTAGCCAGGTCTCGGGATTTAAAGTGAATATGCAGAAATCTCAGGTCCTTGGTTTGTCTCTGAGCGCTGATCGCGAGGGGTAGCTGAAGGCTCCATACCCCTTTATTTGGACGTCCTCACGCCTTTCCTATCTCGAGGTTGAACTGGTGACGTCTGCTGTTAAAACAGCGAGTGTGAACTACGCAAAGTTGGTTCACGATGTACGGTGGGATCTGGAGTTGTGGGGGACCCATAAACTGTCTTGGCTGGGTATGGGGGCTGCGGCCAAGAGGACAGTATTGCCGCGAATACTGTATATGTTTCAAGCACTCCCGCTAGCACCACCTCCTCGGACGATTGCCACCCTGCAGTCGGCGGTCCTGAGATTTATATGGGAGGGTCGTCCGGCACGTCTACCGCAGCAGGTTCCATATCGTCCCAAGGGCAGTGGGGGCTTGGCGATACCATGTCTCCTGAGATATTTTCAGGCAACACAGCTGCGCTTTCTTGTGGAGTGGAGTCGCCCACTTAAGGAGAAACACTGGTGTTTTATGGACCAAGCGGTGGCGGGCTCTCATATATGGAAGGAACCGTGGCTCCGGCACAGGGCGGGGGGCCTTTATTCTTCCCCAATTACTGGAACAACGTTACGTGTATGGGATGCGGTTCCTTTCCGTCTCCTATTACCCCCATAGGCGCGAACCCTGACTTTGAGCCTGGACTTTGTCTTGAGGGCCTGAGACGTTGGTATGAAGGGGGCTGTAGGAGAGTAGGGAGTCTTTTTGATGAACAAGGGGTGTTGTCCTTCGATCAGATGTGTGAGGCCTACGGCCTAGAGGAGGCGGATAGATTGATGTATTATCAGGCTCGACACTGGGCTCTCTTGCCGGCGAACAGAGCTCTGATAGACAGGCCTCTTACGCCATTTGAGAAATGGCTGATCCTAAAGAAGGATGATAAGAGAATCATCTCGGAGCTTTATCGGCTATTGCAAGGGGAAGGCCGTCCGCCTAAGTCCAAAGGGCAGTTGCGATGGGAGAGGGAACTGGAGAGAGAACTCTCAGATGAGGAATGGGATAGCATATTCTATAGAGTACACCACACAGCATACAATGCAGCCGGAACGGAGACATCATATAAAGTCGCCTCATATTGGTATTACACTCCAGTGCGGGTGCATGCATGGAACCGTGATAAGTCGGATCTTTGCTGGAGGGGGTGTGGAGCTACGGGTACGCTTACACATTTGCTTTGGCACTGCCCCAAGCTACACCGCTATTGGGAAAGCATACTAGATGATATTGATGCAGCGTTCCAAGTTAAAATCCCAAGACTTCCATCGTACATCTTACTGGGGTTGCCTAATTCCCTTACTTTTCCTTTACGGTCCTTAAAAGGGAGAGAGATGGCTTTAGCACTTAAGGCAGCGCTGCAATTGATCCTAGCTCTCTGGGGTACAGACAGAGTCCCGACACGTATCTCATGGCTCCAGAAGCTGTGGTTTATCTTGGCCATGGAGAAAATCACGCTGGCCTCTCAGCAGCGGGCAGGAGACTTGGGCGAATTGTGGAAGCCGTTCCTTTGGATTCTCTCAGCATAATTTACTGAGCTGACATGCCCCGTTATACCTGAGAGTCTTGAGGCTGATTTGAATTCCTGGTTAGAAGGCTGGAGAGGAGGTCGGATGAGGTAGATGAGCCTGGATGATGCAATGGGTCGAGATGAGGAGTGATGGGAAGATGACATGGTTTCTCGGAGGGAGGCATAGTTGAAATGTTTATGTTTGTATGTTTATGTGTTCTCATCTGTGGGACTGGTACCTCGGAGGATTATTGGACAACGCTGATGGACACATGATTCTGCACTGAGAAGACTGGCTGGGTGGTCTTGCGGGGTGTGATCCTCTGACTACGAAAGAGATTTCTGTGTGAAGATTTGGGATTGCTATTGTGCTGATATCTTGCATATATGTCCCTCGATGAGCTATATTTGTACGTTTATTTTCGCCCTTTAAACACAATAAACAGATTTGATTCTAAAGACACATATACAGTAGCTGTGTCCAAAATTGATTTATTGTGCATTTGAGAATTTTACAGTAAAAAGAAATGTGAACAAAATAACGAAAAGGTGATGAGTGGTGACAAGGTAGATGGATTACTCAGAGTATCTGCTACGGCTGTTAGTTACATAGGTCCTGTGTCTTTGTAAAATGAAAAAAAGAGAGTTCTGTCTCAGAACAGTCAACAGGGTGTCTCAGTGGTACACAAGGGTGACAAATCAGGAGAGGTTCACTTCCTGCCAGTGGGTTTTGTCTTGGCATCTGCTCCAGCCGAATATCTGCGTGGATATCCATATATGCGGGGGTGTTGAGGTGCAGGTTGAGGGGTTTGTAGTGGTATGGGGAGACACTGCATAGGAAGGAGGTGAGTTGTGATGTGCATACTGCAAAGTAGCCTGAGCAATACCCATGCACTGCTGTGTCTGATAATGTCACACTTTTAGCAGCTGTGAATGGATGTCAGAGAAGAGCTCATGGGTGTCCTACATGAAATGTGGAGACAGGTGGAGATGTATTACGTGTGGGAGCTGGAGAAAGAAATGTCTGACAATGACACATATGTCAAAGCGTGAGGAAGTGAACCAGTGAATAGTGAAAAGACAAGATGAGATAGTTCCCCATGACAATGCACAATTTTTAAGGATGCTTGGAGGGTAAACTGTGTGGGTCTAGTTGTGTGGCCAACCCAGGGACGTATATATGTCACAAAATGTCATTACTACTAGGGTGTGGGGTACAGATTGACCCATAGTTCTCAAACACAGACAGACAAGTTTTTTCTTGCATATGGTAACTTTTATTGTTGATGTTGTGGTCACATGAGAGACAACGTATGACAGGAGTGGCATCATTGTGTGACAGTAACTTGAGTCCCTGCATCTAATGAGGAGTGCCAGAGGACTTATGTACAGGTTTAAGTTAGCAGGGCTGAATAAGTGTGATACTCACCAGATAACCAACTCTTGCAATGATAAAATGGGGTGAGCGTCAGTGTTTGAAATTTTGGTGATTGACTGGGCATATCCCCTCAGAGTTGTGAAACAGTGCTTACTCTTCTGAGGTATGAAGACATCTGTGAATGAATTTACATGTGTTCATACAAATAGGTCATTCTATTGTACATACATACACTCACACATTCCTGCACTGTAGCCAGGTTGCAAGCTGTGTAGAGCTGTGTAGATGTGTGTCAAATATGAGTTCTTCGCCACATGAATTCACAATGTGAATGCAAAACAGGATAACATGGCAGACTGCAGGGGTGTACAGTGTGTAAGGCAGACTGCAGGATCAAATCAAATACAAGAACAAACTTACAACACTTTCCCTGAGGATGTGGGCTGAGTACTGGCTAGAGGGGATGACTTTGTGCAGTTTGTACCATGGTGGTATCAATAAGTGAAACAAAAATGAGTATAGCCATCAATGAAAATAAAGATAATCAACAAGGCAGATGTGGACTGTGCCTCAACTCACCCTCAGAGGCAGGTCAGCAAGATGTGTAACTGTGTTGCTATGGGTGGTATGACATTAAAAGTAATCATTGTCACACATTGGTGCTGTTAACAATGGAAATGTATAGCCACCTGAATAGTTAGAAATGTGATCTCTATTTAGCAGTAGTTTGCACCCTGTCCATGTAGGGACCCTCACTCTAGTAAGGGTAAGGGAGTCACACAGCTAAGATAACCCCTGCTCCCCCCTTTGGTAGTTTGGCACGAGGAGTCAGGCTTATCTCAGAGGTGATGTCTAAAGTATTTGTATGCACACATACAGTAACACAGAGAAAGCACTACAAAAGTACTCCACATCAGTTTTAAAAAATAGCCAATATTTATTTGGATAAAGAGACCAAATTACCAAAATCCAACATACACAAGTAGGGATACTACTTTTTAAAAGTTGAAATGAGTCTTAATCCTTATGAATCAATGATTGTATCTTTTTAGCACAAAGTACCTGGGAAGCATCAAAAACAATGATGATGCAGATCACATGGGCGGTGAGGCATTAAAAAGCAAATCGATGCATTGGTTCTTTAGGGTCTTATTTACAAGCCTCGTGTGCCACCATTGCATCATTTTCTTTGAGCAGTACAGCTGACGCATGTCCACTGCGTGTTTCTCCAGTGGGCTCCCAGTCGGGTCCCGTAGGCCTTTCAGCTCAAATTTAATCTTCTGTGGAGCCTTTCAGTGCCAGACCTAGTGATTCCCAAGCTCGGGCACCATCTAGTGTGCTTATTCCCTTATGTGCCTCTCCTTGCAGAAGTGCCCCTTCACATTCTGCCCACTTCTCCAGCTCCTTTATCCAGTATTGAAAGGAAGGGCCTATAGGGTGTTTCCATTTCCTTGTGATTTCCCTCTTAGCTAACACCAAGCCCAGGTCCTGAAATCTACTAGTAATTTCGTTCTTGGTAGTGTGTGGATACCAGTGCAACAAGCAGTGAGCGGGTTCAAGTGAGATGGGTTTTTTGATAATATCGGCAAGGCGCTGTGTGACCTTTGTCCAATATTGATTAAGAGCAGGACATGACCACATCATGTGTATGAAGGACGCCCCCACCATTCCACAACAGTAGCAGGCTGCTGCCTGCGTATGTCAGAGCTGCCCCGT
The DNA here is from genome assembly GCF_031143425.1 of Pleurodeles waltl. Taxonomy (NCBI): domain Eukaryota; kingdom Metazoa; phylum Chordata; class Amphibia; order Caudata; family Salamandridae; genus Pleurodeles; species Pleurodeles waltl. The sequence goes on along the minus strand of NC_090443.1, from coordinate 10,152,497 downwards.
GGTTCAGGAATCGCCCACCCAGAAGATTAAATTCTGCTCTGAACGCCTCAAAGGGAGTTAGTATCCCATCTCGGAACAGGTCACCCAACTTAAGCACTCCCTCTGCAGTCCACGTCCCCAGACCATGCCAATTACACCCCCCTCAATAGTGGCAAGACTGAGAGTGGGAGCTCTGGGGAATAGGGCAATTGAGCACCCAATTCTTTCATGACTGCTCTCCAGCATGTTCGCATGGTCATAAATCACTGTAGGCTCGGCCCAGCGGGGGTCTCAACTCTCAGGATCAAACCAAGCAGCGCCCTGTATGTAGGGAAAAACCCATCAACATGCCCCTCCTGCTGTCTCCTATGTGTCAACCATCTAGCAAGCCACTGTAGCTGCGCCGCCAAGTAGTACTACTTGAAGTCTGGAGCCGCTAGCCGTCTCATCGAACCAGACCTCGGAGTGGAGCCCATGCCACTCGACGTCGCCCTCCACCCCATATAAATGCAGTACTAAGTGAGGTTAATTCTTTGAAATAGGATTGGGGCACTCACAGTGGGACCGTCACGAAGAAGTACAATAGCCACGGCAGTGCAACCATTTTCAGGAGGGCAATTCTGCCTGTCATCGATATGGGCAGTGTCTGCCAGAAGGAAAAAGATGCCTTCAAGTTGTGAATGCCCAGCCCGTAGTTTCCCTCAAATGTGTCCTGAACAGATCAATATACCCTAACCCCCAAATATAGTAAGCAGCACGGTTCCACCTCCAAATCCCTGGGCAAATCTACTGGGGTCTCACATTCCTCAAGAGAGAACAATTTTGTTTTAGACCAATTCACTATAAGTCCTGAGATCGCTGCAAAGCGGTTAAACAAGGATTGCGCTCCCTGCAGGTCACGTCTCATATCTCGCAAAAATAATAACTGGTCGTCAGCGCACAATGCAATGCACTGCACAGCTCTCCCCGCCAGGAGTCCCTCAAAGTGAGCTCTGGTCCGGGCTAAGGGTGCCAGGGGCTCCATGATGATGACAAACACTAAGGGGGATATGTACCCCACTCCTGTCTAGTACCCCACTCCACACCAAAACCCTCTGATATGTTCTGTCCTGGCTTCACTCTGGCTGTGGGGTTAGGATATAGGAGCTTCGTCCAAGCCATGAACCTCTGTCCAAGCCCCATAGGGGTCATGACTTCATATAGGTATGCCATTTCGAGGCTATCAAATGCTTTTTCAATATCTACAGATAGTATAGCAGCATTGGATCGATCATAGAAGGTATCTGTTACTATGGACATAAGACGTCTGATATTGGTTGCCGTGCTGCATTTGGGAATGAACCCAGATTGAATGGGGTGAATTAGATTGGGCATTAAGGGGAGAAGCCGGGAGGCTAAAATTCTACATTCAACATGGATAGCGGTCTGGATGCTCTGAAGTCTGACGCCTCTTTCTGATGTTTGAGCAACTGGATAATTATTGCCTCTCTACTAGTCGTGGGAGGTGGCCTAGTGAAAACACCTCGTTAAACATTGTCACAAGTTCTGTCGTGTAGGTACTGTAAAATTCGATCGGTAGAACATCTGACCCTGGAAAGTTACCTCGAGCCATTCTTTTAATGGTCTCTAGTACTTCGGTTACTGTGATGTCCCACCCCCAGAGCTACTGCCTGGTCCGTCTCAAGTGCAGAGTTGTGACGTTTTGTAGAAAGCTAAGTCGCTGGTTGGGGTCAGCCAAGAATCTACCACTCTATAAGATATGGTAAAAGGCAGAGAAGTAGGCATTTATTTCTTCTTGGGTTTCCAGCTGGGACCCAGTGCCCGAGTTAATTTGTACAATTGGAGCTCCCCTCCTCCCTGGGTTCGCAAGCTAAGCCAAAAGCCTCCCTTCTCGGTCCCCTTCGCTATGTTGTCTTGTCATGTGAACCTCCTGCAGTCAGGATTCAAAGTCTGGGTAGCCCGGTCTATCTAATTCTAAAGAGCGCAGTTGGGCTTCTGCATCTTTGATATCCTTGAGCAAGGTGGAGTGAACCCCAACTCTCTCAGCAATGATGATGATGGCCTTGCCATCATCCACAAAAAAACATTCTCAGGATCACAACCAGCACCGAAGACACCCTCAGCACTGCCATACACCTGCACTTCCAGATCTACACTGACCCAAACACCACCCTCCAAGGGACCCTCGTCTACAGGCCCCCCGGCCCCTGATAGCAGTTCAGTGACTCCATCACCGACGTCATCAACACGCACTCTCTCGCATCCACTGACTACATACTCCTTGGGGACTTAAACTTCCATTTTGAGAACACCAGCAACAACAACACCCTGCTCGATGACCTCTCCAACCTCGGCCTCAAACATTTCGTCATGACACTGAACAACTCTATTTTCTCCACCAGCAACCATGTCTCCTTCAGCCACACCACCGAACTCCACTGGACAGATCACCGCTGCATCCACTTCTCCTTCAAGAAACCCACCACACACCACCACCCACAACAGATCCCCCACGGCAGTTGTAACAAGGTCACCGAAGACCAACTTATCGTGGCTCTCTCCTGGAACCCGCCCATCGACCCATCAACACCACCGACACAGCTGCCCGCAACTTCAGGCAATGGATCGACACCAGTGCCAATACTCTTTCCCCGATTCAGAATCCCTCCAACAGATGCACAGACAGAAAGGCCTTCTGGTTTACCTCCGACCTCCATGGATCTAAGCAAACCTGCCGGAGACTTGAAAAGAAGTAGCACCAAGATCAGACACTGAACAACTACACAGCCTTCAAAAAGGGCATCCAAATCATCCAAACCGCCAAGAGAACCGCCTTCAAAGACTGAATCAACAACAATGCACACAGCCACACGGAGCTCTTCAACATCGTGAAGGAACTCTCCAACCCCAGCTCCAATGCCAACCACATCATGCCATCCCAAGACCTATGTGGCTCCCTAGCCTTCTACTTCCACCACAAGATTGCAGACATCCACAACAGCTTCAGCACTCAGATCCCCCTGGCAACCACCAACACCACAGACTCACCTCCAACCAACCAACCAACCTCCTGCTCTCCTGGACCTCCCGTCAACTACAACGAAACCATTGAAATCATGAACACCATCCACTCTGATTCTCCATCTGACCCCTGCCCTCACCACATCCTCAACAAAGCAAGCTCTGTCATTGCACCCCCAACTACGGCAGATCATCAACAGCTCCTTTGAGTCTACCACCTTCCCAGAAAGCTGGAAACACGTTGAGATCAATGCCCTCCTCAAAAAACCAAAGGTGGACCCAACGGACCTCAAGAACTTCTGACCTATCTCCCTGCCTCCCTTTCTTGGCAAAAGTAATCGAGAAGGCTGTCAACAGACAACTAACCCACTTCCTCGAGGAGAACAGCACCCTGGACCCTTCCCAATCTGGATTCTGCAGCAACCACAGTACCGAATCTGCCCTCATCGCCGCCACCGATGACATCAGAACCATACTGGACAACGGCGAAACCGCTGCCCTCATCCTCTTGGACCTCTCGGCCACGTTCAACGCCATCTGCCACCACAGCCTACGCACACGTCTCAGCAATGCAGTAATCTGTGACAGAGCCCTGTACTGTGTCACCTCCTTTCTCACCAGCAGAACCCAGAAAGTCCGCCTCCCCCATTCTGCTCCGAAACCACCAAAATCATCTGTGGCGTACCCCAGTGTTCGTCCGTCAGCCCTAACCTCTTCAATATCTACATGGCCCCACACGCTAACATCGCCCGATCCCATCACCTCAACATCATCTCATTCGCCAACGACACCCAGCTGATCCTATCACTCACCAAGACTCCGCCAAGACCAACCTCTACGAAGGAATGAAGGCCATCTCCAAATGGATGAAGAACAGCCGCCTCAAACTTAATTCTGACAAGACAGAAGTCCTCATCTTCGGCTCCTCCCCCTCTGCATTGGATGACTCCTGCCGGCCTGCCACTCTCAGATCCGCTCCAACTCCCACCGACCACGCACACTACCTAGGATTCATCTTGGACTCCTCATTATCCATGACACCGCAAGTCGACACCATCTCCTCCTCCTGCTTCACACCCTCTGCATGCTCCGTAAGATCTACAAATGGATCCCCAACAAAGCCAGAAGAACAGTCACCCAAGCCCTCGCAAGCAGCAAACTGGACTATGGCAATGCCCTCTATGCAGGAAGCACGACCAAACTCCAGAAGAGGCTGCAATGCATCCAAAACTCCTCTGCACACCTCACCATGGACATCCCCCGTCACTGCCACATCACAGGCCATCTGAGAGACCTGCACTGGCTCCCCGTCAACAAGAGAATCACCTTTAAACTCCTCACCCACGCTCACAAATCAATGCACAACACCGGACCAGAATACCTCAACAGACAGCTCTCCTTCTACACCCCGACCCAGCAACTCAGCTCCACCGACCTCGTCCTCGCAACCGTAACAACTACAACAGGCAGCAGATCATTCTCGCACCTGGCAGCCAGGACGTGGAACACTGTGCCCACCCATCTGCGTCAGACCTAAGACCTCCTTACCTTCAGGAGACTTCTCAAGACCTGGCTGTTCAAGCAGCAACAGCACCTCCTCCCCTCCCCCCCACCTCAGCGCCTTGAGATCCTCATGGGTAGGTAGTGTGCTTACAAATTCCTTGATTGATTGAAATACACTGCCCTCTAGTCACCACCTTGAACGTTTCCCATTCTATTTGAGAATTTGAGGCTGTGCCCTCCTTCTTGGCAAAATAACAACTAATTGCTGCTGTGTCTTTTCCCAAAAGGGGGAATCAGTGTGCGAGCGAGGTACTCGGCCCCTGTTACTTTTATGTGGATTTCTGGGGAGCAAAGAAAGAAATCTAGGTGGGCGTGCAGCTCGTGGATGCTCAAGAAAAATGAGTAGTCCCTTTCCATGGGGTGAAGTAGACTCCAACTGTCCTGGAGCCCCCAGTGTTCCTGCCACTCTAGTAACGCCTTTGTGACCCTACGTTCAGGCGAGTCCAGCAAGGGAGGGTGAGAGCCATCCATCTCTGGGTCAATGACGCAATTAAAATCGCCCCCCCCAAAATACCCTACTCATTAATACGTGCGGCAAGCGCGCTGTCAATTGTTTAAAAAAAGAGTGTTTGGTGAATATTGGGGCTATAAATGTTAATCAGGGAGACGTCCTGCCCATCTAACCTGCCCATCGCTGTGACCTACCTTCCCTCGGGATCCACCTCTGCACGCACTAGGGCACAGGGTAGACTTGCCCTGATCCAAATGAGAATGGCCCCCGCATAAGCTGAGAACATAGTATAATATAGCTGTCCCCTCCATCTTTTATGTAAGGCCTCACCCTCTTTGGCAGTCATGTGTGTTTCCTGCAGGAAGGCAATGTCCACTCCCCGTCTCTGTAGGTATGTGAAGACCTTGTATCTCGTGGCTAGTGTATGAAAACCCCTGACATTCCAGGAGATTATCATGTAGTTGTGTTTATACACCATGGGGAATGAGCCAATCGGATTGGGAAGAAGACACCGACTGCCGCAGGCCACAAAAGCTTACTCATAGCCATACCCCTCAGCCCAACAAATGTAGTAGAATGATGCCACTACAGCGATAAGTCCCATCGAACCCTAACAGAATCTAAACAGGTAACAACTCAACTCCCACTCCCCAGGACAGGAAAAAACAGCCCCCCCATCCAAACAGCAGATGAAACAACAGTTCAATCACAGTGTATGCCTTTACAGGGGGTATCCAGGCAGCAGTCGACCTCCAGGGAATCCAGCCCCCACCCGGCTTCGAACAGTTCTTACTCAAATCATCGTGTAGCCCTCTATCACAGGGACACATATAAGGCAGTAGAAAGTAAAAAGGACATGCTTGGTTCCGCAAGGGGGAACCCATTGCATGTATGGCTCCCCCAGCCGGCCACATAGGGCTGTTCTCAAAAACAACATGTGCTAGGTCAGATAAGATCCTCAGTCAAGAAGGGAGTCACTACCAGTAAGCCCCAATCAGAGAGTAGCGAAATGTTTGAGTCCGTGTCCGAGCTGATGTTGGCGGCAGGCGGAAGCCACGCACAACCCCCAGGTGCCTTTCCACTCATGGAAATCACCTCTTCAACCGCCCTCAGTTTTCCTTGTTGGACCTCTTGCGCTGTAGGGGAGCAATAGCCACCTCCGGTCCCCTGCCCCTCCGGGACCGTGCATGGCACCTCCTATTTCCAGCCCGCCGGTCTCCTCAAGGGCCCGGTCTATGCTGGTATTCCGCCCGAGCCTCCTGGGGAGCGTGGAAGAACTGAATCCCCACTGGGGTGATCACCCAGAGCCGAGCAGGGTACTGCATTGAATACTCCACTGCCAAGTCACACAGCTTTTTTTTCACTGTGCTGAAGGCTGCCCATTGTCCTTTGCACTGCCTTTGAAAAGTAAGGGAATATTAGCACTTTTCAATCAACAAGTTGTCGTTTTGGCGAGCTCTTCGCAGTATAAGATCACGATCTATTAAGTGTAGCAGTTTTGCCACGGCTGTGTGTGGTGGCGCCCCTGGACAGGGAGCTCGGTGCACTCCTTTGAAGGTGCAGAATGAGGAGAGCCCCTCTGGATCAGTTCCAGGGTAATCCACTTCTCCAGATACCACACAAGGTCAGTTTTCTCAATTTTCTCTGGCAGGACCTCTGTTCGAATGATGTTGCACAGGCACTATTTTCAGCATCTTCTGCCCTGGTTTCTAGGGCCTTCAACCGCCCACCTCAGCCAGCCTGCTGCTGGCCTCCATTACTGCTGGAGTTGTCTCTGACAGTTCCCTCTCTGTCGTGGTCACCCGCTCCACCAGGTGTCTATGATCATCCCGGAGTAGACCCAAGTCTGTGCTCAGGACGTCTATCTTCTGCTCTAGAGCTTCTCAGGATGCCGCGATTGCTTGCATCACATCTTGAAGTGTGGGAGTAGGGAGTATGTTTTGCAGGTGCAGGTGGGCACCTCCATATCAGACTTCTGGTAGCCACTCATTCGATCCTCCGCCTTTCCCGTTTTTTATTAGCTTTCCTCATAGTTATAAAGTTCAGCAGTGGCTGACTAGGGTACAACAGGGTATACAACTATGCTCGCCAGTCGGCCTCTACAAAGGGCCGCCTGCAAGCACTGCACAGTCACTACTCATTGCTTTATGGATGCGTTTTCCTCTCTGTCGGGATTAGCCTCATAGGCGTTCCTGCTTCTGCCTTGTCCATCAAGCTGTGTATGTAGGGCGGCTCTCCAGATGGTGTCTAGGCTCGGCGCCAAAGACAGTATCTGAGTTCAAGTAGATTGAGGGCTCATTGGTTGTCCGGTCCTTCTTGACCATCTTATTTGCTCTCCATCCTCTCAGTGGGGCCCCAGGACCAGCCTCCATCTGGGTCACGCAGCAAAGGGGGGGTAGAGGCTCTACGGGCTCCCCTGTCAGACTGCAGGGCACCCCGCTATGTCTCTTCCCTGAGCGGGGCCCCAGGCTCACTTCATCTCTAGGTCACTTCTCCAGGCCCTGCTGTCCCCTTGCACAATGGGTGAACGGCACTGCAGCCGCAGCAGTGCTGGCCCACCCAGCAACCCCTCTGTCGTGGCCCCCTCTTCCCAAAGGCCGCATACGCTCTTCACCTTCTTCACTGGGGGGACAGGACTCCCAGCACAGACCCTAGGCCCTGGCTCTGGGCCCCAGCGCTCAAAGCAGGCACCACCGGCGCACTCCGTCATCCACTATAGGCAGCGACAGCTGCCATTTTAGGATTCTTCGCGGCCGGCCACTGGTCACCGTCTCGCTGGCCCCCCTCCTCACAGGGGGCCAGGACTCCCAGCGCAGTTCACAGGCCCTGGTCTCAGGCCTCCACGTTCAGGATGAGGCCCTCTGGAACTCTCTGTCAGCCCTTTAGCGGCCGCCATTTTGGATTTCTTCTTGTCAGTCCGCCGCCGCTGTTTACTGTCCTTCTGAGCCCCGCGATGCTCTGCCTCCTCGCTGTTTTGCTCTCCCGGGCACCTCACCACCCTTCTGTGCTGGGCAGTGACCTTGTGGAGGGCCACACTATGGCTGGATGGTTCAGGCGAAGGTCGGTTCCCCAGAACTCCAAGTTTCTGCGTACTACATTGGCAGCCGCCCGGCCACGCACCCCATCCATTTGTGGACTATTGATGTTGTCTAACTTCCCTTAAGGGCAATTTGGACCTCCTCACTGGAATACTCCTCACCTTGACATGCTACATGGCATGTATCCCCTATGGACCTTGTTTGGACATTATTTGGACTTCAACAGTGTTGGGGTTGTTGCTGCAATAACTGCTTCTTTGGAATTTACTTTGTACACACCTGTAAATAAATCCTCTCACATGAACCAGCGTGTTGTCTGTCTGCGGCAGATAGGACTAACTAGACCATAGTGGATGTATTCCTACAAAGGCTACTTCTAACCATCTTAAGGAAATAGTGCTACAGTCACTATTACCTGCTCTGGTTGCACATGCCCAAGCATCCTGTACATCCACAGCCCTGGTATTATGTCTGAAGTCTCATTTAAGTGCTGAATGTTATGGTGTGACAATAGGTATCATTTTTTTGACAGGCACAGTGACAATTCATTTATAGTCACACAAGTGCCTACCTGCACAAAATGGGTCCTATAAGCAATGTGATCCACCAACATAGTTTCACATATCCACATATGTCTTTCTCTGTGATCCTGACAACGTGATCAATCACATATGGAAGCCTCAATGCTTACACTTAAGAGTTACCAAGTTACCCAAATTACGCATGCACTGACAAAATACAGATTGCCCAGGCCCCTTCTGATTTAGCATCTTACCTATACCACTCAAGGATGTTGAACCTCAGTGCAACACCTTGAATGTCAGTATGCATGAAACGCTAGTACTAACTTTTTGTGGTCCTGTGTCAAAAGTTAAATGTTAAATGTACACTGGGATATGTAGCCTCAATTATTATCCCTGCCCCTGAAAGCCATCACATGCATTGAGTGTGACTGTAATCACCCATTACATCAATTAGACAATATACACACATACCACCAAATGGGAGCCAAATCACAGACTCAAGAACAAAGCTACACATCCCCAGTGTAATAGAAAATGTGACTCTTATAACATTTGAACATAGCAAGTAGCCTGCCAGAGTCACATTCATACTTAGTACTCAATGCCAAGGATGATTGAGGTTATCCAGGCAGGTGGGGACCACATCAATAATTCACAAACAGGTAACAATAATGACCTCCTACTACAATGGTACAAGGGTGAGAGGCAAGTGGAAGGCGCCAGTGGGTGTCCCAGCACATCCAGGAATGGGTAATTTTGTGATACAGAACCATATATACTATGCATGCAACATCTCGTAGAGAGGAGGGCAGGAAAGAGGCAGTTCCACCACCAGCACCTCCAGCTCGACACAATTTCACCCACCAGATTACGAGCCACAAATCACCATAGTGGTTCTTTCATGGTGGAAAACTATTGGCAGTGCGAACTGCCACACTCAGAACCTACCTCTGTCAGAACACAACACCACACTGGACAGTATGAATAACCCACACCTGATACACATACACACACCAGACACACCTACTCACTGCACTATATAACACAACCCCACACAACCCACAATCCTTTGCTACAAATTCAATGCTCACATACACAGAGAGCAGACAAATACACTTACATAGTACCATTACACCATATACATATCTTACTTAGCACACATCACACAACTGCATTACGAACACAACACACACGTAATGAACACACACCACAAGCATCCATCGCTCACCATGCACCACCCACACCCCATCAATCACCCTACACTGCACCCAAAAACACACAACACCCCCCACCCCTCAACACACAAACTACCATGTCCCCACAAAAGCACCCATGGTTCAGAGACGATGAGTTGAGGGTCATGGTAGATTAAATTGTTGTGTCCTGCATGCTTCCTCACTGCCCAAATACTCCCCAATTCACTGAATGTCTCACTACACCTCCCACCTAAACACCCAATGCCCCTTTCCTGCATGCCACACCTCCAACCAGCCAAATTCCCACACAGCCCTTGGCAAAGGCACAGATGGCATTTGCTAATACTATCACTACGACTCCCACAATGCCCATCTCTGTGAATATCTGATATGTGCACATCATATCACATCCCTTGCATGTATTGTAATAGCTATACCAACTAGTTGGTGCGACTGAGGACCACTACATGGCAATGACAGTAATGCCATGGCACAACACTATGCCAAACAAGGCTAAACACAGCTACAGCACTAGCCACTAATCAGGATCCACAACCCAGAATTTGACCCACCATGGTATGGAATGCAAGATGGCAGACTCCATGCACAACATGCACAGACAGGACAATTAACCTTGCCTACACACATATCCTCCTCCCACTGGGACACCATGCTGCAATGTACAGCCAGTACATCTCACAACTAACGAGCCTGAATAGTTACTATTTAACTGTGCAGGACAGTCATGTGAACTATCACACAGTACAAGAAACCACCCACAGAGCTAAAGTTACTAAACCTGAATGACACCAAACAACATGGAGTATGGTACACATGTCACAGACCATTACCTACCACCAATGTAACGCTGTGCAGCATCTGTCATTGTCATTGTTGGGAATCATGTTAACCCACTGTATGCACATGATAAAAAGAGAACCAAGAACACGTTCAACATTCAACTCCCTCTCTCACTCCACCCAAAGGTACCCCTGCCAGTGCCACCATGGAGAGGATACCAGAGACTGCCAGCCTTCCTCAGGATGATGGCCCCACTGAGGGCAACACACCTGGATGTCAGGACACTGACAACCTCCCAGGCCCATCTGAGATAGCTGGTCAGTCTACGACTCTCTGCCTTGCCCTGCCCACATCCGCCCACATCCATCCCCCAACCCTGTGTCTTCAACATCACAGCCAACCCTTCGTCCTCAAACTTGTGTGCCAAGGACATTTCAAACTATTGTGTGCCCAACAGCACAGGTACCTGAGTAAACCCCTCACATCACAGACAATGAAGGTCCTGCAAACACTGGGATGGGCACTCTGTGCCAGGGGCAAAGGCACATGGGGGCAAGCGGTGTGGGACGGAAGCTGTAGGCCAGAGGATGGGGCCCCCGAAGGACTCTACTGACCAGGAAACTATCTCTCAAGTCCTGGAAGCCTGCCAACAAACCCAGGATACGATGGGCGAGATCATCATCATGTTGGGGGAAAACCAAAGGCTGCAGAGGAAATACCACCAGGAGGTCATGCAGCAGTGGCAGACATACAATGCCACCATGACCTCCATTGCAGGAGTGCTGAGAGATATCACCACCACCCACCAACAGGCCCTTTCCGCTAGCAACACAACATCAGAGCCATCCACATCAGGGGCAGTTAATGTAATGGAGGCCCTGCCAGGGGAACCTCAGCCCTCAGACCCCCCTCCCTCAGTAGCAGAAGAACCCCCACGCAAACGTGGTCGTCCAACCAGACATCTAGCTGGAGCAGATGCCAAGACGAAACCCAATGCCAGGAAGTGAACCTCACCTGAATTGTCTCCCTTGTGTCCCACAAAGACACCCTGTTGACTGATCAGTGACATAACTCCATCTTCCCATTGGCACATGGACAGTGGACCTGGGCAACTAACTGCTGTACCACCTACTCTGATGATTCCATCCACAATGTCCTCACTCATCACCTGCTGGATAATGTATGCACCATAAGTTTTTTTGTCACAATTTCATTATATGTACAATAAACACCACTGGATCACATCAACTGTATATGTTCTTTATTGAAACATCAGCAAATGTAATGATTGCAAATTGTGATCTGGTCATGCCCCTCTATGTCCAAAAGGCAGTGTAAAGGACAGCAGAGGGAGGCACCCTCAGCACGAGACACAGTACAACAGATATGTTCCAGGACAGATGTCAGAGAGTCAAAACTCCAGGGCCATACAAGAGTAAAGTCAGTATTCCAACCTGCAAAAAGACAATGACAATTAGTACCATCAGGGTGGAGGGCATGGAGCCACACAACACACATATGCAGCTCATAGATGTTTTGTCCAGTGTATAATGCCTCCTAAGCAGGGCCCCCCAGAGATTACCTATACATCCCTAATCACATGTTATTCATCAAACATTACTTTATCTGCCATCTGTCATGTACAACCTCCAATCCTAAAATCATTTCGCTATGGCAAATGACTATGAATGCCTCAAGCCATGGATAGCAGAGGCACATATTTCAATACCACAGTCAGTGGGTGGAATGAAATAAGAACAGGAGATTGCAGCAAACATAACTCAATAGTGGTCTGTACAATAGAGATATCAATATAGGAAACTGCAGTGAGTTCACTTGTAGGAGATGAGACACTATTACTGTGCACCTTACATTCAATCAGTCAGCTACCCCAACCCACACATAGGGAAAGGACCAGATTGCACACCACTGATGAGTCAACTCAGGAAAATTAATGTCTGCAATTCATTTGGATATGCAAGACTTGAAAACCTACACTCACAATACCTGTATGTCACTAGAAGTACTGATTGGTGAGCTCAGTCCTAGAGTCAGCTGCACCTTCCTCCTCTGCCTCCTCATCACTTGCCATGTCAGAATTACCAGCCACTGGTCCAGCTGCCTCACCCTTATCAGCTAGAAATGGTATCTGACGTCTCAGGGCTAGATTGTGGAGCATGCAGCAGGCTACTATTATCTGCCAATCCTTTTGGGGTGAAAAGAGGAGGGCACCTCCAGATAGGTCTAGGCACCTGAATCTGGCCTTCAGGACACTAAGGGGGTAATTCCAAGCTTGGCGGGCGGCAGGAGCCGCCCGCCAAGCGGGAACCGCCAGAAGACCGTACCGCGGTCAAAAGACCGCGGCGGTCCTTCTGGGTTTCCCACTGGGCTGGCGGGCGACCGCCAAAATGCCGCCCGCCAGCCCAGTGGGAAACACCCTTCTACGAGGAAGCCGGCTCCGAATGGAGCCGGCGGAGTGGAAGGTGTGCAACGGGTGCAGTAGCACCCGTCGCGAATTTCAGTGTCTGCTAAGCAGACACTGAAATTCAAAGTGGGGCCCTCTTACGGGGGCCCCTGCAGTGCCCATGCCATTGGCATTGCCCCCAGGGGCCCCACTACACCCCTCACCGCCATCCTGTTCCTGGCGGTCGAAACCGCCAGGAACAGGATGGCGGTGAGGGGGTCGGAATCCCCCATGGCGGCGCATCAAGCTGCGCCGCCATGGGGGATTCCTCAGGGCAGCGGAAAACCGGCGGGACACCGCCGGTTTTCCGTTTCTGACCGCGGCCATACCGCCACGGTCAGAATGCCCTTAGGAGCACCGCCAGCCTGTTGGCGGTGCTCCCGCCGAACCCAGCCCTGGCGGTCAAGGACCGCCGGGGTCGGAATCACCCCCTAATTGTTCTTTCAATTACATGCCTCGTCCTCCCGTGGGCCTCACTGAAATGGAATTCCCCATCTGTGGCATGGTACCTCACTGGTGTCAACAGCCAGGGAAGGTTAGGATAGCCAATCACCTGTGTTATAAAATGTAGGACCAGTGAAAAAACAGGTACAGCAACAGGGAAGAATGTAAAGACAGGTGCCATAACAGTGAAACACCTTCATAGGCATACATACCAAGGAGCCAGGCCCTCTCTGTGTATAGTTGTGTCATCATGTGTGGAACATTGCAGTTCCTCAAAATGTGGGAGTCATGCACAGACCCAGGAAACATGGATGTGACCTGTGAGATGAACTAGTCTGCCAGACACACCCCTGCTCCTATACACCTCTTCATTGGCACTGGGAGGGACCAGGGCTATATGGGTGCCATCAACGGCCCCTATCACATAAGGGATGTGTCCCATATCATAAAAGTCTGCTTTCACATAGGCCAAATCTGCACATTGGGGGAACCTGATGTAGCTGTCCAGGCATTGCAACAATGCACACAGTACATCCTTCAACACAAGACTGAACATGGGCTGTGACATCCCTGCTGCTAAGCCCACTGTATTCTGAAAGGAGCCTGTGGCAAGAAAGTGTAGCACTGACAGGACTTGTACTGTGGGAGGGATGCAATAGGGATTGTGAATGGCTGGTAAGAGATCAGGCTCCAACTGTGTACGTAGATCCATGATGATTCAGACGATAGGTCTGGACGATATGTCTGTCCTCCAGGGTTGCAAGGTCATCTACCGAACGATACACTGGCGCTTGGTACAATCTCCTCATGGCAGGATATCTGGATAGAGAAGAGAGAATGTACATTGAGATACACTTGTAAGCAGAATATGTAATAATCGCACACATCTAACACTGTAGGGCATGCAAATCACTGCTAACACATACTATTATGGGCATGCTAAGCAGAATATGTAATAATCGCACACATCTAACACTGTAGGGCATGCAAATCACTGCTAACACATACTATTATGGGCATGCTGAAGCGGCGTGGACACCATCCTTGCAGCACATTGCTTAACCTGTAAGTCATATGGGACACATATCACATATGTAATGTACCATATGTGGCACACTGAGCTATCCTGCACTAATCAATAGATTAGTAATGGAATATACCAATATAGTGTCCCGCCTATGAATCTCCAAGTATCCAAATAAGCCCATCATCAGATATACTGCTACACCATGTCACTGTGTCATGCATGTCACGTCTTTGCACTACCTTGATGGCACTACATCGGCTTACTCCACCATTTGGGTGAACATGTGTATGGCGTACTTATTTAGGCACATCAAAGCATGATATGTGCACAAAATGGCAGCCGACTGTCCTGCTGCACTGGACGGTTAGAAGTGACCTAAGTCCACCGCCGTTTGTCATCATGGCGGTAGGTAGTCACAACCGCTGTGCAACTTGTCATTTGTTAACATTGCTGCCTAGGATGGACTGGGGCCAATGGCGATGACCACTGGCAGTGACGTCCTGTACGTGACTGCTGTGACTGCCATTTTCTGCAGCCTTACTCACTTGACTCTTGACAGTGTTGCTAGGAAGAACTCCACTACCTGAGCTGAGTGTACTGTCTCTAGAAGCCATCGTGCCATGTCCTGCAGGTGATAGGGCCCCAGCTTTCACCTCAGAAGAGCTGGAGAAGCTTGTGGAAGGCGATCTACCACGATATGAACAGCTGAATATGGCACAAAAGGAGCCCAATGCCATAGTCATGTGTGATAGGGGTGCGTGTGACAGTGAATGGAGTAATTGCACCAGTGAGGGAGTACATGCATGCAGAGGGCATGAAGTGAAGCAAAAAGGATGGGTATGTGTGGGCACTTGGTGAGTCAGATGTCTTCAGGGCACTGCTGTTGGTATGGTGCCACTGACATTACTTTCTTCTTTTGTCTGTGTCATCCATGCAGGTAAACGTCCATCAGAAGAAAGGGATCTTGTGTACCATCCACAAACAAGTGCGGACCCTGGGGTTCCACAGCATGCAGAGCACCCATTGTCGCAAGCGGTGGGAGGACATGAGACTCTGCTCCCGGAGGACTGTGGAGGCCAGCTAGGGATGTCCTCCCAATGAGGGACAGGTGCCATCAGACGTAATGGCCCATATTTCTGTGGTGGCCTACCCTGAGGTGGATGGGCATTTGAGGGCAGCACAGCAGCCACAAGAGGGTGAGTACTGATTTGTGTCCTGGAACTTGGCTTCGGTTGTATGGGGTTAGTTGCCTCACTGTAGCTAATGTGTCAAGGTAGTCAATTCAACAAGCGTGTAGACTATGGTAGAGACCACCCAAGCTGCGTATAAGTTGCAGATGTGTTTTCATAGTTTACTGCTAGTGGATGTACATCTCCCATATCAAGACATCTACAGGTCTGGATTGTTGAGATGGTCTAATGATATTGACATATGTGTGACTCCATCCTGCTTATACATGTGGATCACCATAACCATTGAGTATGAGCTGTTCCATCCATCCACATTTGTAGCACTAAGGTGTCAGTCCACTTCCATCTGTTTAGCATACCTGTGTAAGCAACTGTGTGACTCTTGTATTATCACAGAGACTATATACATGAAGTACTGATAATGGTATTGACTGAATGTGAGGCAGCCATTACACTTCTATACAGATATGGCCTGTATAGGGTGGGACTAATGACTTGATAGTTGTATATTCATATATTGGTCACCTGCTGACTATGGGGTATGAAAGGTTGCTAAAGTAGGATACTGATACATATACATTTGATTATGTCTGATTGCAAGCATCATGCATTTGTAAGTGCTAGACTTGTTGGGTTGAAACCTTGAACCTAGTGGGATGGTACTACAGTTGGTGAGTGCCTAGGCATAACTCCTAGGCATAACTCGTCATTGTCCATATGTTATGTATATGCCATGCATGCCAATGCCCTAGCAATTACAGTGCAACATAGCTTAGTTACTGCCTACATCATGTCTCAATGGTTACTCGGGGGCACAGCTGATGGAGTGGAACAATGTCTGCTACCCTTGGCCTAGCTGAAGTGGCAGGTTAGGATAGCATCAAGTCTTGCATGAATTATGTGATGCTGATGTGAATCAAATATTGTATTTACTCTCCTGAGGCTTCCCTATGTAGTAGTGGGGTGTGTTGTCAGTGCAAAGGCTGTGGTGTTGCTCCATGTGTGCATAATGCTTACATGTATTTACCATCTGAGATGTGTGTTGAATAGACCCAGGTACAGGTCTTCACAAATCTAGAAAGGCGTATATGTGTGTGTGTGTGTGTGAGGGTGATGTTATCATGTTGTGAAGTCCTACTGGTGAAACTGCATGTATGGTGATATTATGGCCCTCATTCCGACCCTGGCGGTTTCAAACCGCCAGGGTGGAGGACCGCGGGAGCACCGCCGACAGGCCGGCGGTGCTCCAATGGGCATTCCGACCGCGGCGGTAAAGCCGCGGTCGGACCGGCAACACTGGCGGTCTCCCGCCAGTGTACCGCCGCCCATAGGAATCCTCCAAGGCGGCGCAGCTAGCTGCGCCGCCGAGGGGATTCCGACCCCCCCTACCGCCATCCAGTTCCCGGCGGTTCTCCCGCCGGGAACCGGATGGCGGTAGGGGGGGGTCGCGGGGCCCCTGGGGGCCCCTGCAGTGCCCATGCCACTGGCATGGGCACTGCAGGGGCCCCCGTAAGAGGGCCCCTAAATGTATTTCACTGTCTGCTTTGCAGACAGTGAAATACGCGACGGGTGCAACTGCACCCGTCGCACAGCTTCCACTCCGCCGGCTCGATTCCGAGCCGGCTTCATCGTGGAAGCCTCTTTCCCGCTGGGCTGGCGGGCGGCCTGAAGGCGGCCGCCCGCCAGCCCAGCGGGAAAGTCAGAATCACCGCCGCGGTCTTTCGACCGCGGAACGGTATTCTGGCGGCCCCCGACAGGCCGGCGGCGACCGCCGCCGGCCAATGTCGGAATGAGGGCCTATATGTGGACCATGATGTAATATGTGTGTTCCTGAAGTACATCAGTTGTGACACTACACTCACTGAGTGAGTATGGATGTGCAATATGTGCAATATGGCCCATTGTATATGCACTTAGCTGTATGATTAGTTTTGATATGTGTTTGGTGTCTGCAGATCTTCCTCTGTGATTGGGTCACACTGATTTCATGGCTATACCCCAGGATTGTATTGAACACATCAGATGTGACCTCTATGGATATCTAACTTGTAGTGGCTATGTCAGTTAGGATATCTATATTGGCATTACTGTACAGAGTATGAGGTCAGCCATGTAATATGACAGGCAGATGCTGTGTGGTGTGTGAGTGGAGTAGTCTTCACTGTCATGGATATTTTACAAAGGACATGGACTGATCAGCTTTTGTAACTGTAGAGGCCTGATGTGTTTTTTTTTTCAGCCAGCTGCACTTCCAATGAGTGATGGGGGTATGGAGAGGTATAGTGTGATAGCAGGAAGTCATTTGTATTTCATCCTGAGCATGATATGCATGCACACATGGCTTTGGTGATAATAATGTGGATGACTCCAGTTGTGATGACCTACTTGGATATAGATGTAGGTATGAGGGCCGGCATACAGGGGTGGGTTGTAGTGACATGTGACATGATGTAGAAAATGTGTACTGGCACCTGAGATAGCCTAGCCAGGGTGTGTATTCTAACAGATGTACATGTTTGCATATGTGTATGTGAGGTATATGTTAATCCTTTCTCGCACTATCTCTCTCGCCCTCCCTCTCTCTCTCTATATGTGTGCATCAGAATTGGCAGGCGAAGGAGAAGGGGCATAGGCGAGTGGGGATGCTGCAGGCCAAGGGACCCAGGGTGCTGCTACCAGCAACAGCAAGGGACCCAGTGACACGGAGGACGATGGGAGTGTCACGGGGAGACCGGATCTTCCACATCATCTTTGGAATTCTCTTCCAGGGGAAACTCCTTGACTGTGGCGGACCCATCTGGGACCACCCAGTGTGAGCAGCTGGCCTGGTTTGTAGTAGGTACCAGAGGTATTTACACCTCATACCAGGTCCAGTGATCCACCTTAGTGAAATATAGGCAGTGTCTAGCAGAATAGGCTGTCTAGAGGTAGCTGTAGCAGGGCAGCTAAGGCTGAACTAGGAGACATGCAAAGCTCGTGCAATACCAATATAGTCACACAGTACTTATATACAAGAAAGACAATACTCAGTATTCCCAAAAATAAAGGTACTTTATTTTAGTTACACAATTCCAAACATATCTTAGAGGCTATACTCCTTTTGTAGGTAAGTATTATACACAATATATACACTAGTAACCAAAATCAGGTACCTAAACAGTCATAAAATAGTGCAAACAGTGAAAAACACAATAGGTTGCAATGGGCCTAGGGGAAGCACAAACCATATACTAAAATAGTGAAATGTGAATGTCAGTTCCTCCCTAGGCAAGTGTAATGTGAAGTGGGGCACTGGGAGTGTAATAAAACACCAAAGGTAAGTAAAATACCCCACACCAGAGCCCAGGAAAACAGGAGTAAAGTACAGCATGTTTCCTCAGAACACACTCGGAGTCGTGTTAAAGGATTATGCAAAAACCAAGCAAGACTGCAAGACACCAATGATGGATTCCTTGACCTGAAGACCTGTGAAGAGAGGAGACCAAGTCACAGAACAGATGAAGAGTCCAGGAAGAACAGGAGCCCCTGCTAAACCGGATGAAGGTGCAAAAGTGGATTCTCCGGTTGGAAGAAGAAGTCAGATATTCACCAAAGGAGACAGCTGCGGGTTGCTGCTTGGTGCAAGAGATGTCCCAGTTTGAGTCGTTGGATGCAGGCTGGTTTTCGTCATTGGATTCCGCCAACAAGCCTTAGCTCACGCAAATGTCGTGGTTGGTGGGGCCCAGGAGGGACCTGGGGGTCTCAACTCAAACTGAGGAGACAGAGGGGGCTCTCAGCACTTCAGAGAGCCCTCAGAAGACCAGGCAGCACACAGGAGTCCCAGGACATGAGGACAAAGGAGATGCAGAATGTGGTCATTGCAGCACTACACAAAGGGATCCCACGCTGCCGGAGAACAACTCAGGTACCTGGACATCACAGGCTAGAGTGCTGGAGACCTGGGCTTCATTGTGCATGAAGGAGTTCTGGAAGAAGTGCATAGAAGCCCTAGGAGCTGTAAAGCACGTGGTGCACAGGGGTACTGTCTGGCTTGCAGAGGCAAGCCCTTATCTCCACCAAATTGTGACAGCTGGACCTTTGGACAGTCAGGATCACTTTGGTCCACCACCTGTGTTCCAAGGATCATGCTTGTCGACACAAGAGGAGTCCCAGTGTACCGGGTGTCATTGCACAAAGGTGCCTGCAGAAGCAGGGAAGTGACTCTGTCACTCCACAGGAGATTCCTTTGGTCCTTCTGGTGCAGAATGAAGACAGGCGAAGTCCTCAGAGCATGCACAACCTGGAAACCGTTGCAGTTGCTGGCAGGAGCTGAATTTACAGAGTTACAGTAGCCTTCTTGAATACTTTGCTGCAGTTACAGTGTTCCTGCAGCAGTCTGTGGTTGATCCAACAGTCGGAGCGGAAGCAGAGGATGCAGAAGAATCCTGGCGGAGTCTTGCAAACTGAATCTGAGGAAAAACCCAGAGGAGAGACCCTGAGAGGAGGATTGGTCACCTAATCAGGTAAGCACCTATCAGGAGGGGTCTCTGACGTTACCTGCTGGCACTGGCCACTCAGATGCTCCCAGAGTTCCCTGACCATCCTGAAAACATGATGGCAGAACCCAGGTACACTCTAGAGGAGCTCTGGGCACCCCCCCTGGGGTGGTGATAGACAGGGGAGTGGTCACTACCCTTTCCTTTGTCCAGTTTCATGCCAAAGCAGGGACTGGGGGTCACTGAACTGGTGTAGAGCGGATTATGCTAGGAGGGCACAGTTTGTGTCCTTCAAAGCATTTGCAGAGGCTCTGGGAGGATACTCCTCCCATGCCTGTAACACCTATTTCCAATGGGAGAGGGTGTAACACCCCTGATATCCATTCCTGTCCCTTCTTCTCACTGCTTTTTCCTTCTTCTCAGCCACGTGGTCTGCATGCCTTCTGCCTACCTGTCCCTTCTTCTCACCTCTTTCTCTGAGTTCTCAGCCCAGTGGACTGCATGTCTGCTGCCTGTCTGTCCCTCCTCCTCACTGCTTTCTCGTGGCTTTCAGACCCTATGGTCTGTGTGCCTTCAGCCGACCTTTCCCTCCTTCTCACCACTTTCTCCTTGCTATAAGCCCTTGGTCTGCGTGTCTGCTGCCTGCCTGTCCCTCCTTCTCACTGCTATCTCCTGGCTTTCAGCCCATGGGCTGTATGCCTGCTGCCTTCCTGTACCTTCTTGCCAGTGTTTTCCCTTGGGTTTCAGCCCTATGGTCTGCATGCCTTCCTATCCCTCTTTCCCAAAGCTTTCTCCAGCCTCTCAACCGTGTTGTCTGCATACCTGCTGCCTGCATGTCCCTCATACTCACAGCTTTCTCCTTCTTCTCATCTGTGGTCTGCATTGCTCCTGTCAGCCTGTACCTCTTTCACACCAATTTCTCCCCACTCTCAGACGCATTGTCTGCGTGCCTGCTTGTCCCTCCACACCGCTTTCTCCTTCCTTTCAGCCTCATGGTCTGAGTGCCTCCTGCCTGCCTGAAACTCCTTATCATAGTTTTCTCCTGGTTCTCAGTCAAGTGGACTGAATGCCTGCCACGTGCCTCTCCTTCCATCTCATCGCTTTCTTCTGGCTTTCAGCCCAGTGGCCTGCATGCCTGCTTCCTGCCTGTTCCTCCTTCTCACCATTTTCTCCTTTCTCTCAGGCCTGTGGTTTGTGCGTCTCCTGCCTGCTTACCTCGTTCTCCTGGCTCTCAGACCCATGGTCTGCGTGCCTGCTGCCTGCTGATCCCTCCTTCTCACCGCTTTCTCCTTCCTCTCAGCCACGTTTTGTGTGTGCCTTAAGCCTTCTTGTCTCTCCTTCTCATTACTTTCTCTGTGCTTCCATCCTTGGTCAGCGTACCTGCTGCCTGTCTGTCCATCTTTCACACTGCTTTCTCAAGGCTCCCACACCATTTCTCTGGTGCCTGTTCCTGCCTGTTCCACCTTCTCACCACTTTCTCCATCCTCTCTACGCCACGGTCTGCGTACTTGCTGCCTGTCTGTTTCTCTTTCTCACTCCTTTCTCCGTCCTCTGAACCCCATGGTCTGCATGCCTGCTGCCTGCCTGTTCCTCCTTCTCACCGCTTTCTCCAGGCTCTCAACCCTCGTGGTCTGAGTGCCTGCTGACTGCCTGTTCCCCCTTCTCACCACTTTCAACGTCCTCTCAACCCATGGTTTGCATGCCTGCTGCCTGCCTGTCCCACCTTCTCACCACTTTCTCCTGGTTTTTAGCCCAGTGGTCTACATTGCCTGCTGCCTTCCTGTCCCTTCTTCTCAGTGCTTTCACTTGGGTTTCAGCCCAGTGGTCTGCATCCCTGTCTGTCTCTCCTTCTCAAAGCTTTCTTCATCTTCTCAACCCTGTTATCTGCATGCCAACTGCCTACCTGTTCCTCCTACTCAGCCCCTTCTCCTTGCTCTCAGCCCTGTCATCTATGTGACTGCTGCCTGCCTGTATCTCCATCTCACCACTTTCTCTGTGCTCTCAGCTCTGTGGTCTGCCTGTCCCGCCTTCTCACTGTTTGCTACTTCCTCTCAGCCCAGTGGCCTGGTGCCTGCCTGTACCTCCTTCTCATCAATTTCTCCATGCTCCGAGTCCCGTAGTCTGAGTGCCTGCTGTCTGACTCTTCCCTCCTTCTCACCACTTTCTCCTGGCTTTCAGCCCTGTGAGTTGTGTGCCTGCTGCCTTCCTGTCCCTCCTTCTCACCTCTCTCTCTATCCCAGCCCCGAGGTCTGCAGGTCTCTCCTTCTCACTGCTTTCTCTATCTTCTCAGCCCTACGGTCTGTGTGTTTGGTGCCTTCTTGTGCCTCCTTCTTACCACTTTCTCCTGTATTGCGGTCCTGTGGTCTGCATGACTGCTCCCTGCCTGTCCCTCCTTCTCACCACTGTCTCCTTGCTTTCAGCCCAGTGGTCTGCATGCCTGCTGCCTGCCTGTCCCTCTTTCGTACTGCTTTATCTGTGCTCTCTGCCCGTGGTCTACATGCCTGCTGCCTGCCTATCACTCCTTTTCACTGCTTTCACTTTGCTCTTCTGGGACCGCAGCAAGAGCCTCAAGGCCCATGCAGTCCTAGCCAGCTCCTGTCTCCTGCCGGAACTGGCACTACACCCACCAGCAGGGAGCTGCTGTACATAACTACTCCCTGCTTGAGGGGAAAAATACTTTCATCTATTTCCCAGCAAGCATATTTGCATGCAGGGAAAGAGGTCAAAACTCTGCTTCAGCAAGTGGGAGCTGTTTGCCAGCTTCAGCCTGCTGAAAGCAGAGTTATGTTTGCTTTTGCTTGGTGGTAGATGTCAGGTTCTGGCAAGCAAAAGCAAACAGCTACCTCCCAAGCAAAGGCATCTCAGGAGGTAGCAGGAGCCGGCCCTGGGAGGCAGCGGTCCCCAGGGCCATCTATGGCTCCAAGAGGGGAGCCATGCAGTCCCCCTACATTGTTTGCATTTAGCCCCAGGGAGGTGGTGGTCTCCGGAAATGGGGTCCATGATGGACCCCCAACAGTAAGCTATTTGAGCCCTGGGGAGGTGCTGGTCCTGCAGGTATGGAGGAGTGCCTGGTGCCCCATAAATTATTTTGATTGCCCCAAGGAGGTGGCAGGGCCTGGGGCTGGTGGGGGGCCACATGCCCTCCATACATTATGTTTATTACCCTTGGGAGGTGGTGGTACCCGGTGCTGGGGGGCATATGGTCCTCCCATACATTATGTTTATTTCCCCAGTGAGGTGGTGATCCCAGGGCCTGGGTTGATCTGCAGGACCCCTCATTTTATTAATGATAAATAAGCCCTGGAGAGTTGTGGTCCCCTGGGCCTTGGTGGCCATGTGGCTCTCCCACATATTTTTACCGTGTAGCACCGGGAAGGTGGTGGTTCCCAGAGCTTCTATACGCCCTTGTGCACCCCCCTCCGATTTTGCTCACAGTACCCTGGAAACCCAGGTGCACAGTTGAACTCAAGAGCGGGAGACCGTGCTTGCTTTTTAAAAAAATCACTGTAAAATTTACAAATATTTATGATTTTTGCTGTGATTTAAAAATAATTCTTCTTAGCCCTCGGGGATCCTTAGGGTACCTCTTTACTAAAGCTAGGGTGGAAAGTTAACAGTACCCTGCCCCCTTTTTTTCATTATTTTTAGACTCCTGTCCTCCCCTGACTGCTTTTGGGCCCCTTGACTCCATCCCCCAGGTCCCACTAAAATTATATAGAGGGTGCGCGGCCTGCATCCCTGGGCTGATCTTGGCTCTGGGGACCATATCCTCTGTGGCCGGGTCTTCACTAAATGGGTGAGGGGGTGATGTGGCTCCCCTCCTCCAGCCTATTACAGCTCAGGGCACCCCATCCATCAGAGTCCAGCCTCAATAATTTTGTTTGTTTGTTCTTAAATGGAGGTGGGCCAATTTAAGTCACAGCCTAAATATACTTTTATTTTATTTGGGAGGGGAGGCTGTGCAGCACCCTTCCCTCAGCCCTGCCATCTGTCCTGGGTGCCCTGCATGGCACCCAGTGTGCAGTGGGACTGCAGGAGGAGCCTGAAGACCCCCTCGGTTCCTTGCCTCCTGTGGGAGATGGCATTCTTGTTACAGACAGGGAGCTGCTAAACATGCAGCTCCCTGTCTGTGAGAGCAATTGTTTCATCTGTTTCCCTGCCCGGATGTCTGTGAGCAGGGAAACAGAGGAAACTTCCAGCGAGAGAGATGTTTGACAGCTCTTGCTTGCTTGCTGGAAGCGGAGTTGTGTTTGCTCTGGCTTGGTGGGAGCTGTCAGACACCCCAGGACATATCAAGAGCTGGCCCTGGGGGGTGGGGGCCCCCAGGGCTAATATTGGCTCCACGAGGGGGGCCATGTGGCCCCCCTCCAACCTTAATCAATTGCTCAGGGGAGGTGGTGGTAACCCAAGGATGCAAATTTGTGACGTCACAAATTCGCTGCAATTT
Source organism: Pleurodeles waltl (assembly GCF_031143425.1). NCBI lineage: Eukaryota > Metazoa > Chordata > Amphibia > Caudata > Salamandridae > Pleurodeles > Pleurodeles waltl. Next base: position 10,127,877 of record NC_090443.1, on the reverse strand, counting down.
TTCTTTAAGAAAAGTGCTTTTTTGCCCTGGCAGGGTCCCTCTAGAACCCAGGCACCAGAGGTAAGGGGTCAGGATGTCCACATCCTGGCACCTTTTCTTTTTTTCACATTTTTTAGGGACTCAGCTGAAGCTGAGTCCCAGGATAACTGTTAACTCTTTCTGGTTGAAGTGTTAGTAGCCAATCAGAGCTCAGCAGATCTCTGCATGAGCTCTTATCATCCGCAAAGTCATCAGGGAGGATCTGCGGCCCTGGATATACAAATCTGGATCGCCTTTAATTTCTCTTAAACATCTGAGGAAGTTACACAAATTAACAAAAAGCGTAATCTGCGTACCGAAAAGCTTACTTTTTGCCAAATTTGGTGTAATTCTGTCCAATGGTTCAATCTGTAGTCGTGTTCAAAACTCCTATGGGAATTAACAAGGAGCATGCAAATTTTTTAACTCCCCCTTTTTCTCAGCCCCTGCTTAATGGATCACCCCAAAACTTTCCATGTGCAGCAAGAATCACAGGTACAATTGGGGAAAATTCATGAAGATTTGTGAAACAGTGGGTGCCAAAGATATAGGCAAGTCAAAAACACTTTTCTTATGGAAACATACCTACTTATGACTGCCAGTAGGTAGGTTTAATATATATATATATATATATAATTATAGGACAGGGTCCCAATTCTATGGGGCTGTATTCAAAAATAAAGGGGAGAGGGGCCACTAGGACCCCTTCCCTGAGCCTTAAAATATTCTCTCCTAGATTTGTTACTTTAATTAACGCAAATGTCGTGGTTGGTGGGGCCCAGGAGGGACCTGGGGGTCTCAACTCAAACTGAGGAGACAGAGGGGGCTCTCAGCACTTCAGAGAGCCCTCAGAAGACCAGGCAGCACACAGGAGTCCCAGGACATGAGGACAAAGGAGATGCAGAATGTGGTCATTGCAGCACTACACAAAGGGATCCCACGCTGCCGGAGAACAACTCAGGTACCTGGACATCACAGGCTAGAGTGCTGGAGACCTGGGCTTCATTGTGCATGAAGGAGTTCTGGAAGAAGTGCATAGAAGCCCTAGGAGCTGTAAAGCACGTGGTGCACAGGGGTACTGTCTGGCTTGCAGAGGCAAGCCCTTATCTCCACCAAATTGTGACAGCTGGACCTTTGGACAGTCAGGATCACTTTGGTCCACCACCTGTGTTCCAAGGATCATGCTTGTCGACACAAGAGGAGTCCCAGTGTACCGGGTGTCATTGCACAAAGGTGCCTGCAGAAGCAGGGAAGTGACTCTGTCACTCCACAGGAGATTCCTTTGGTCCTTCTGGTGCAGAATGAAGACAGGCGAAGTCCTCAGAGCATGCACAACCTGGAAACCGTTGCAGTTGCTGGCAGGAGCTGAATTTACAGAGTTACAGTAGCCTTCTTGAATACTTTGCTGCAGTTACAGTGTTCCTGCAGCAGTCTGTGGTTGATCCAACAGTCGGAGCGGAAGCAGAGGATGCAGAAGAATCCTGGCGGAGTCTTGCAAACTGAATCTGAGGAAAAACCCAGAGGAGAGACCCTGAGAGGAGGATTGGTCACCTAATCAGGTAAGCACCTATCAGGAGGGGTCTCTGACGTTACCTGCTGGCACTGGCCACTCAGATGCTCCCAGAGTTCCCTGACCATCCTGAAAACATGATGGCAGAACCCAGGTACACTCTAGAGGAGCTCTGGGCACCCCCCCTGGGGTGGTGATAGACAGGGGAGTGGTCACTACCCTTTCCTTTGTCCAGTTTCATGCCAAAGCAGGGACTGGGGGTCACTGAACTGGTGTAGAGCGGATTATGCTAGGAGGGCACAGTTTGTGTCCTTCAAAGCATTTGCAGAGGCTCTGGGAGGATACTCCTCCCATGCCTGTAACACCTATTTCCAATGGGAGAGGGTGTAACACCCCTGATATCCATTCCTGTCCCTTCTTCTCACTGCTTTTTCCTTCTTCTCAGCCACGTGGTCTGCATGCCTTCTGCCTACCTGTCCCTTCTTCTCACCTCTTTCTCTGAGTTCTCAGCCCAGTGGACTGCATGTCTGCTGCCTGTCTGTCCCTCCTCCTCACTGCTTTCTCGTGGCTTTCAGACCCTATGGTCTGTGTGCCTTCAGCCGACCTTTCCCTCCTTCTCACCACTTTCTCCTTGCTATAAGCCCTTGGTCTGCGTGTCTGCTGCCTGCCTGTCCCTCCTTCTCACTGCTATCTCCTGGCTTTCAGCCCATGGGCTGTATGCCTGCTGCCTTCCTGTACCTTCTTGCCAGTGTTTTCCCTTGGGTTTCAGCCCTATGGTCTGCATGCCTTCCTATCCCTCTTTCCCAAAGCTTTCTCCAGCCTCTCAACCGTGTTGTCTGCATACCTGCTGCCTGCATGTCCCTCATACTCACAGCTTTCTCCTTCTTCTCATCTGTGGTCTGCATTGCTCCTGTCAGCCTGTACCTCTTTCACACCAATTTCTCCCCACTCTCAGACGCATTGTCTGCGTGCCTGCTTGTCCCTCCACACCGCTTTCTCCTTCCTTTCAGCCTCATGGTCTGAGTGCCTCCTGCCTGCCTGAAACTCCTTATCATAGTTTTCTCCTGGTTCTCAGTCAAGTGGACTGAATGCCTGCCACGTGCCTCTCCTTCCATCTCATCGCTTTCTTCTGGCTTTCAGCCCAGTGGCCTGCATGCCTGCTTCCTGCCTGTTCCTCCTTCTCACCATTTTCTCCTTTCTCTCAGGCCTGTGGTTTGTGCGTCTCCTGCCTGCTTACCTCGTTCTCCTGGCTCTCAGACCCATGGTCTGCGTGCCTGCTGCCTGCTGATCCCTCCTTCTCACCGCTTTCTCCTTCCTCTCAGCCACGTTTTGTGTGTGCCTTAAGCCTTCTTGTCTCTCCTTCTCATTACTTTCTCTGTGCTTCCATCCTTGGTCAGCGTACCTGCTGCCTGTCTGTCCATCTTTCACACTGCTTTCTCAAGGCTCCCACACCATTTCTCTGGTGCCTGTTCCTGCCTGTTCCACCTTCTCACCACTTTCTCCATCCTCTCTACGCCACGGTCTGCGTACTTGCTGCCTGTCTGTTTCTCTTTCTCACTCCTTTCTCCGTCCTCTGAACCCCATGGTCTGCATGCCTGCTGCCTGCCTGTTCCTCCTTCTCACCGCTTTCTCCAGGCTCTCAACCCTCGTGGTCTGAGTGCCTGCTGACTGCCTGTTCCCCCTTCTCACCACTTTCAACGTCCTCTCAACCCATGGTTTGCATGCCTGCTGCCTGCCTGTCCCACCTTCTCACCACTTTCTCCTGGTTTTTAGCCCAGTGGTCTACATTGCCTGCTGCCTTCCTGTCCCTTCTTCTCAGTGCTTTCACTTGGGTTTCAGCCCAGTGGTCTGCATCCCTGTCTGTCTCTCCTTCTCAAAGCTTTCTTCATCTTCTCAACCCTGTTATCTGCATGCCAACTGCCTACCTGTTCCTCCTACTCAGCCCCTTCTCCTTGCTCTCAGCCCTGTCATCTATGTGACTGCTGCCTGCCTGTATCTCCATCTCACCACTTTCTCTGTGCTCTCAGCTCTGTGGTCTGCCTGTCCCGCCTTCTCACTGTTTGCTACTTCCTCTCAGCCCAGTGGCCTGGTGCCTGCCTGTACCTCCTTCTCATCAATTTCTCCATGCTCCGAGTCCCGTAGTCTGAGTGCCTGCTGTCTGACTCTTCCCTCCTTCTCACCACTTTCTCCTGGCTTTCAGCCCTGTGAGTTGTGTGCCTGCTGCCTTCCTGTCCCTCCTTCTCACCTCTCTCTCTATCCCAGCCCCGAGGTCTGCAGGTCTCTCCTTCTCACTGCTTTCTCTATCTTCTCAGCCCTACGGTCTGTGTGTTTGGTGCCTTCTTGTGCCTCCTTCTTACCACTTTCTCCTGTATTGCGGTCCTGTGGTCTGCATGACTGCTCCCTGCCTGTCCCTCCTTCTCACCACTGTCTCCTTGCTTTCAGCCCAGTGGTCTGCATGCCTGCTGCCTGCCTGTCCCTCTTTCGTACTGCTTTATCTGTGCTCTCTGCCCGTGGTCTACATGCCTGCTGCCTGCCTATCACTCCTTTTCACTGCTTTCACTTTGCTCTTCTGGGACCGCAGCAAGAGCCTCAAGGCCCATGCAGTCCTAGCCAGCTCCTGTCTCCTGCCGGAACTGGCACTACACCCACCAGCAGGGAGCTGCTGTACATAACTACTCCCTGCTTGAGGGGAAAAATACTTTCATCTATTTCCCAGCAAGCATATTTGCATGCAGGGAAAGAGGTCAAAACTCTGCTTCAGCAAGTGGGAGCTGTTTGCCAGCTTCAGCCTGCTGAAAGCAGAGTTATGTTTGCTTTTGCTTGGTGGTAGATGTCAGGTTCTGGCAAGCAAAAGCAAACAGCTACCTCCCAAGCAAAGGCATCTCAGGAGGTAGCAGGAGCCGGCCCTGGGAGGCAGCGGTCCCCAGGGCCATCTATGGCTCCAAGAGGGGAGCCATGCAGTCCCCCTACATTGTTTGCATTTAGCCCCAGGGAGGTGGTGGTCTCCGGAAATGGGGTCCATGATGGACCCCCAACAGTAAGCTATTTGAGCCCTGGGGAGGTGCTGGTCCTGCAGGTATGGAGGAGTGCCTGGTGCCCCATAAATTATTTTGATTGCCCCAAGGAGGTGGCAGGGCCTGGGGCTGGTGGGGGGCCACATGCCCTCCATACATTATGTTTATTACCCTTGGGAGGTGGTGGTACCCGGTGCTGGGGGGCATATGGTCCTCCCATACATTATGTTTATTTCCCCAGTGAGGTGGTGATCCCAGGGCCTGGGTTGATCTGCAGGACCCCTCATTTTATTAATGATAAATAAGCCCTGGAGAGTTGTGGTCCCCTGGGCCTTGGTGGCCATGTGGCTCTCCCACATATTTTTACCGTGTAGCACCGGGAAGGTGGTGGTTCCCAGAGCTTCTATACGCCCTTGTGCACCCCCCTCCGATTTTGCTCACAGTACCCTGGAAACCCAGGTGCACAGTTGAACTCAAGAGCGGGAGACCGTGCTTGCTTTTTAAAAAAATCACTGTAAAATTTACAAATATTTATGATTTTTGCTGTGATTTAAAAATAATTCTTCTTAGCCCTCGGGGATCCTTAGGGTACCTCTTTACTAAAGCTAGGGTGGAAAGTTAACAGTACCCTGCCCCCTTTTTTTCATTATTTTTAGACTCCTGTCCTCCCCTGACTGCTTTTGGGCCCCTTGACTCCATCCCCCAGGTCCCACTAAAATTATATAGAGGGTGCGCGGCCTGCATCCCTGGGCTGATCTTGGCTCTGGGGACCATATCCTCTGTGGCCGGGTCTTCACTAAATGGGTGAGGGGGTGATGTGGCTCCCCTCCTCCAGCCTATTACAGCTCAGGGCACCCCATCCATCAGAGTCCAGCCTCAATAATTTTGTTTGTTTGTTCTTAAATGGAGGTGGGCCAATTTAAGTCACAGCCTAAATATACTTTTATTTTATTTGGGAGGGGAGGCTGTGCAGCACCCTTCCCTCAGCCCTGCCATCTGTCCTGGGTGCCCTGCATGGCACCCAGTGTGCAGTGGGACTGCAGGAGGAGCCTGAAGACCCCCTCGGTTCCTTGCCTCCTGTGGGAGATGGCATTCTTGTTACAGACAGGGAGCTGCTAAACATGCAGCTCCCTGTCTGTGAGAGCAATTGTTTCATCTGTTTCCCTGCCCGGATGTCTGTGAGCAGGGAAACAGAGGAAACTTCCAGCGAGAGAGATGTTTGACAGCTCTTGCTTGCTTGCTGGAAGCGGAGTTGTGTTTGCTCTGGCTTGGTGGGAGCTGTCAGACACCCCAGGACATATCAAGAGCTGGCCCTGGGGGGTGGGGGCCCCCAGGGCTAATATTGGCTCCACGAGGGGGGCCATGTGGCCCCCCTCCAACCTTAATCAATTGCTCAGGGGAGGTGGTGGTAACCCAAGGATGCAAATTTGTGACGTCACAAATTCGCTGCAATTTTTCTTTAAGAAAAGTGCTTTTTTGCCCTGGCAGGGTCCCTCTAGAACCCAGGCACCAGAGGTAAGGGGTCAGGATGTCCACATCCTGGCACCTTTTCTTTTTTTCACATTTTTTAGGGACTCAGCTGAAGCTGAGTCCCAGGATAACTGTTAACTCTTTCTGGTTGAAGTGTTAGTAGCCAATCAGAGCTCAGCAGATCTCTGCATGAGCTCTTATCATCCGCAAAGTCATCAGGGAGGATCTGCGGCCCTGGATATACAAATCTGGATCGCCTTTAATTTCTCTTAAACATCTGAGGAAGTTACACAAATTAACAAAAAGCGTAATCTGCGTACCGAAAAGCTTACTTTTTGCCAAATTTGGTGTAATTCTGTCCAATGGTTCAATCTGTAGTCGTGTTCAAAACTCCTATGGGAATTAACAAGGAGCATGCAAATTTTTTAACTCCCCCTTTTTCTCAGCCCCTGCTTAATGGATCACCCCAAAACTTTCCATGTGCAGCAAGAATCACAGGTACAATTGGGGAAAATTCATGAAGATTTGTGAAACAGTGGGTGCCAAAGATATAGGCAAGTCAAAAACACTTTTCTTATGGAAACATACCTACTTATGACTGCCAGTAGGTAGGTTTAATATATATATATATATATATAATTATAGGACAGGGTCCCAATTCTATGGGGCTGTATTCAAAAATAAAGGGGAGAGGGGCCACTAGGACCCCTTCCCTGAGCCTTAAAATATTCTCTCCTAGATTTGTTACTTTAATTAACCTCTCGAGTGCCTTGGACGAGGTGACCTCGTCCTACACCAGCGCTCCCCACCCACCCCCCCAAGGCAGGGATGGAAGGGGAAGCCCTTCCCCTTCCACACCCGACCCCCCCAACCCCCCTGTGATGTCAGCGCGCGAGTGCGCGTTGATTTGTCACAGGGCCTCCCCCAGCTTCCAGCGCGATCGAAAGCGAAATGCTTTGCATTTCTCTTTCGATCACGTGGGGGAGGCCCAGAGAGGCTTCAAAGGGAAGGAAATGGATGCCCTTCCCTTTTAATTTATTTGGGGGCAGATCGGCCTATTGTTATTAGCCCAATCTGCTCCCGGGGGGGGGGGACAGAAACCTATAGGCGCCAGGGCAAATGTTAGTTTTTTTTGTAGAGATGGGTAGCGGCCCATTAGGCAAGGGTCGCTCGGCTGGGGGGCAAATTGTATTTAGAACATTTCTGCCCTCCTTGGGGGCAGATTGGCCGATTTTCGGTCAAGTAGGCACATGGGATTTTTTTTTTGCAACAAATGTCACGCAGGGGGAGCGACCCCGTAGGCAAGGGTCGCGCCGGCGAAGGGTTGGGGGGGTGGGAGCGCAAATTTCTTTTAGGCCATTTCTGTCCCCCCGGGGCCAGCTGAGCTAGAGGCCAAAATCCACAGGTGGGCACTTTGCAAAAAACACCTCTGTTTACTGTGAAAAAATTTGAAGTCCACGTTGTGTTTTGGGCCATTTCCTTTTGTGTGCAATAGGCCTACCCACACAAGTGAGGTACCATTTTTATCGGGAGACTTGGGGGAACGCCCGCCAGGAACAGGATGGCGGTATGGGGTGTCGTGGGGCCCCTGGGGGCCCCTGCAGTGCCCATGCCAATGGCATGGGCACTGCAGGGGCCCCCATAAGAGGGCCCCACATAGAATTTCAGTGTCTACCTAGCAGACACTGAAATTCGCGACGGGTGCAACTGCACCCGTCGCACCTTCCCACTCCGCCGGCTCCATTCGGAGCCGGCTTCCTCGTGGGAAGGGGTTTCCCGCTGGGCTGGCTAGCGGCCTTCTGGCGGTCGCCCGCCAGCCCAGCGGGAAACACAGAATCTCCGCAGCGGTCTTAGGACCGCGGAGCGGTGTTCTGTCGGGGGAACTCTGGCGGGCGGCCTCCGCCGCCCGCCAGAGTTGGAATGACCCCCAAAGTGTTTTTTGGGCCAACTTTTGATTTTTGCAAAGGACTCTGGGTAACAGAACCTGGTCAGAGCCCCACAAGTCACCCCATCTTGGATTCCCCTGGGTTTCTAGTTTAAAAAAATGTGCTGGTTTGCTAGGTTTCCCCAGATGCCGGCTGATCTAGAGGCCAAAATCCACAGGTTGGCACTGTTTTCTATGAAAAAATGTGATGTGTCCACGTTGTGTTTTGGGGCATTTCCTGTCGCGGGCGGTAGGCCTACCCACACAAGTGAGGTATCATTTTTATTGGGAGACTTGTGGGAGCGCTGGGTGGAAGGAAATTTGTGGCTCCTCTCAGATTCCAGAACTTTCTGTCACCGAAATGTGTGGAAAATGTGTTTTTTTAGCCAAATGTTGAGGTTTGCAAAGGATTCTGGGTAACAGAACCTGGTCAGAGCCCCACAAGTCACCCCATCTTTGATTCCCCTAGGTCTCTAGTTTAAAAAAATGCACAGGTTTGATAGGTTTCCCTAGGTGCCGGCTGAGCTAGAGGCCAAAATCTACAGGTAGGCACTTTGCAAAAAACACCTCTGTTTTCTTTAAAAAAATGTGAAGTGTCCACGTTGTGTTTTGGGGCATTTCCTGTCGCGGGCACTACGCCTACCCACACAAGTGAGGTATCATTTTTATCGGGAGACTTGGGGGAACATAGAATAGCAAAGCAAGTTTTATTGCCCCTTGGCTTTCCCTATATTTTTTCCTCCCAAATATAAGAGAGTGTGTAAAAAAGACGTCTATTTGAGAAATGCCATGTAATTCACATGCTAGTATGGTCACCCCGGAATTCAGAGATGTGCAAATAACCACTGCTCCTCAACACCTTATCTTGTGCCCATTTTGGAAATACAAAGGTTTTCTTGATAGCTATTTTTCACTCTTTATATTTCAGAAAATTAATTGCTGTATACCCGGTATAGAATGAAAACGCACTGCAGGGTGCAGCTCATTTATTGGCTCTGGGTACCTAGGGTTCTTGATGAACCTACAATCCCTATATATTCCCGCAACCAGAGGAGTCCATCAGACGTAACAGTATATTGCTTTCGAAAATCTGACATTGCAGGAAAAAGTTACAGAGTAAAACATAGAGAAAAATTGCTGTTTTTTTCACCTCAATTATAATATTTTTCTTTTTCAGTTGTTATTTTCTGTAGGAAACCCTTGTAGGATCTACACAAATGACCCCTTGCTGAACTCAGAATTTTGTCTACTTTTCAGAAATGTTAAGGTTTCTGCGATCCAGCATTGGTTTCACACCCATTTCTGTCACTGACTGGAAGGAGGCTGAAAGGCCAAAAAATTGTATAAATGGGATATGTCTAGTAAAATGCCAAATTTGTGTTGAAAACTTGGGTTTTCTGATTCAAGTCTGCCTGTTCCTGAAAGCTGGGAAGCTGGTGATTTTAGCACCGCAAACCCTTTGTTGGTGTCATTTTCAGGGAAAAAACCACAAGCCTTCTTCTGCAGCCACTTTTTCCATAGTTTTTTTTTTTTTAAATGACATTTTCACTGTATTTTGGCTAATTTCTTGGCCTCCTTCAGGGGAACCCACAAAGTCTGGGTACCTCTAGAATTCCTAGGATATTGGAAAAAAAGAACACAAATTTGGCTTGGCTAGCTTATGTGGACAAAAAGTTATGAGGGCCTAAGCGCGAACTGCCCCAAATAGCCAAAAAAAGGCCTGGCACAGGAGGGGGAAAAGGCCTGGCAGCGAAGGCGTTAAAAGGGAGTGAGGCCATGCAGCCCCATCCTTGAGGGATCACTTACAGCGTCCCAGGGAGACCACCCTTGAGACACAGTAGTTTTCCTGCCTGCACTACGGCAGGTAGGGAAACGTGTTTGCTCCCATCTGGTGAGAGCATTTTTAAATCTCCTGTCAAACAGAAGCAAACATTAATGCACTTATTACAACCCTGGCGGACCGGGTAATGTTGGCGGTAGGACCGCAAACAGGCTGGCGGTAGTTACCGCCACATTATGACATTGGCGGTTTGGCACATGCCAAACCGCCAATGTACCACACCGTCCACCATGGCGGTAACTACCACCAAGCTGGAGACAACGGTCTCCAGCCCGGCATCCATTACTGGTCCGCCTGCGGGATCATGACCCCGCATACCGCCATGGATTTTGTGGTTTTTGAACCGCCACGAAAACCATGGCACTATCAGTGCCAGGTAATTTCTTCCCTGGCACTGATAGGGGTCTCCACCGCCCCCTCCCCAGAGTCCACCCCCAACACCCATGACCTACCTACCACCCCCCAAAGGAGGTAGGGCCCCCTCCCCTCCCTCGCCCCGACCTCCATGGACCGCCCCAGACATACCCCCAACCCCCACTCACGCACGCACACACCACTTACACACATACACACGCCCATACATGAACACACACATACACGTTACATCCCCACTACACACATCAAACCCCTGCAAACATACATGCACTCACACGCCCCCTCTAAACACTCACACCCCCATTCACGCACACACAACACAACACCCCCCGCCCCTTCCCCTGTCGGACGATCACCTTACCTGCCTCGATGGTCATCTGGGAGGGAATGGGATCCATGGGGGCTGCTCCGCTACCAGCACCCTGTCACCAGAACACCGCCACTCCGAATACTGAAACATAATTCGGTGGACGGTGATCTGATGACGTGGTGGTGTCGGAGGAGCAACCTCCATTACACCGCCGACTGCCAGTATGGCTGCTGGCAGCTCTCCGACCAAACAATGGCAGAGTGTTGCCACCAGTCACAATATGGTTGGCGGAAGACCATCAAAACTGTCGGTCTTCAGTCTGGCGGCACCTCAGCAGTCTTTCGAAAAGACCGCTGAGGTCGGAATGAGGGCCTAAGTCTGTCCCAGTTAGCAGGAGATTTAAAAATGCTTCCGCCAGCTCAAAGGAGACTTGTGTTCTGTTTCCTTGTCTGGACTGATACGGACAGGGGAACAGAACACATATTGCTCCCGCCCAGAGGGAGTAGCATAAATAGCTGCTCCCTCCAGACAGGAGCAATGCTGGCTCCCACACCATGTGAGGAGTCGGCTGGGGCCACGAGGGCCTCCAGCATGTGCTTGGTGGGTTTACTGGGTGGGCACTGGGCACCCACATATTTATAAAGCAGGCTTAGGAGATGAGGTCTCCTAGGAACAAAATTGGCTGAAGGAGATGGGGTTCCTGGATCCTGAGAGGGCTCGGTAATGGGGGCAGCCCCCCTACCCTTTAAAAAAATATTTGGGCCATGGGTGATACGATCCTTGGAGCCTTATAAGGCTTAATGAGGGGGGCTGCACTCCTCCTCCCCTTAGAATTTGGCACTGAGGGATGGGGTCCCTGGGGCAGAGGAAGGCTCAGAGGAGGGCCATGCAGCCCCTCTCTCCTGTTTTATTGTATTTGGCCCTGGAGAGGGGGCCCTCCTGGCCTATTATGGCTCAGGAAGAGAGGCTGTATGCCCCCTCCCATTAGATTTTGACCCCAGCGGAAGAGGGGTCCCCGGGAACCAAGAAAGCTTGTGGAAGAGTGCTGCATGGCCCCACTTTCCTTTTTTAATTGTTTATAGTTCCCGGGGATAGGGTCCCCCCTGGGAACTATTAAGGCTCAGGGAGGAGGCTGCATTCCCCCTCCTCTTATTTTTTGGTTCTCTGTGCATCGTGGGGTTGGCAGACTGCTGGGACTTTTGCCACCGGGCCTGCCCAGTGGCCAAACCCACTTAAGGTGGTATTGTCTGCCTGCGGGGAGTTGGGAATTGGCTAGGCTGCACACCCTGCGACCAACTTCACACCATGCACAACCAAAGATTGTGTGCTGCATGGGTTTGGGTGCCTATGTGGGGGGGTTGGCTACATCTGGATAGGTTGGTAACAGGGCCTGGCCACAGACCAATCCTCATTGCCCATAACCTACTACAGATGACTGAAGGCGGTATACTGCATGAGATTGGCTGCCTGCAGTGTGTTAGTCACAGAGGCCATAAACAGCGGGGGTTGGCTTTACGAATAGTAATAAAATACTTCTTTATGTTAAAAAAACCCATAGGAATTCACTGTAAAAAACAAACATTAAAGTGACTTTATAGTTAGGTGAATGTCTCTGTGACAACCAAGTAAGTTAATTAAGAATGTATGAGTATAGGAAGTAGCCCTAATGGAATACTCTTGCACATACTCTTACATGCCTTTGTGAATTAGCCCTGAAAAGTTCAACTTCCTATTAATATGCATGCAAAGACAGCACAGTCCTTACCACTGGTGGCCTTCAACATTTTGAACAGCTTGAGCCGTGTGCATGTGCATTCAAAACCTTTGTGAAGATGTTGCCACCTGTGTGCTTGCATTGAGCATTAGACTGTGGCTGGGCTGCTGCAAATTAGAATACCGTATTAGGTAATAGCGACTTCTCAATACTCTGAAAGCCAAACAATCAACACAAACTCCGCTAGTGTGTAAATGGCCCTAAACATTTCATTTTCTCAAGTTTCCCAACTGAGGGCCATATTTATAGCCTGGTTTGCGTTGATCTTGCACCACGAAATGTGATGCATGAGCGACACAAACCTTAAGTGAGATTTCTGAAACCACGCAAGGCCACCTTGCATGGCCCTGTTTGGCTTCATAAACCTTGAGTAATGTAATGCAGTGCAAATCACTGGTTTACACCAATCTGCACCAGGGAGGCATTTCCAGGGGTGTTGCGTGGTTGTTGCCACGCAACATCCATGGATTTTTACGCATTCCCAGATTTACAAGAACTTGTAAACCTGCAAATGTCCCAAAAAGATCTGCCTCACCAGGAGAGGTCTAACAAGGAAAAATATCTTCATTCTACTTGTTTTTCCCCTTTCTACATGTGCTGCATTCTGTAGCACACAAAGAAAGAGGAAAATGCCGCTCAGGATTATTTTTGTGCAAGAAGCCGTACCTTCCTGCACAAAAACAAACCTGTGTGCAATTTAGGCACCTTTGCACCATGGTGCAATGGCGCCTTTGTTGGCGCTAAGCTGCCAAAAGGGGCAGGGGAAAGATCAGGAATGTGCCTTATTGGATAAATACAGCACAGTTTCTTTGTCTTGAAATCATCAGTGTGTAGATTTAAGTCTACAAATCCTGCATTGGATTTTCTCTTCAGACCTTATCAGCAGGGCCTCCAAGTCAGTATTGCCAAACAGTGGCACACAGCTTTCTTTTCATCAGCATAATTAAAAAAAAAAAGATCATTCAACATTGGATCTAGTGATAGGATATCATAAAATCTGCAGTGTGTGTACATTCGTGTAAGCCAGAGTGTGGAAAGTGAAAATACTTGTGAGAAACAAGAGCTGAGTGTAGGAGGATGGCCTGGCTTATAGTGGGTACCTTGTAGTACTTACACCTTGTGCCAGGTCCAGTTATCCCTTATTAGTAGAATAGAGGTGTTCTAGCAGCTTAGGCTGACAGAGGTAGCTATAGCAGAGCAGCTTAGGCTGAACTAGGAGATATGCAAAGCTCCTACCATACCACTTATATCATATAGCACTATATCATAAGAAATCACAATACTCAGAGTTACTAAAAATAAAGGTACTTTATTTTAGTGACAATATGCCAAAAGTTTCTCAGAGGATATACTCCCTTAGGAGGTAAGTAATATACACAAATTATATGCACACAAACCAAAATCAGGTAAGTAATAGTTAGAAAAGTAGTGCAAACAATGTAGAACACAAAAGAATGCAATAGGGAGAAATAGGCCTAGGGGCAACACAAACCATATACTCCAAAAGTGGAATGCGAACCACGAAGGGACCCCAGGCCTAATGTAGTGTGTAGAGGGTTGCTAGGAGTGTAAGAAAACACTAAGGGAGTCCAAGATTCCCCACCCCAAGACCCTGAAAAGTAGGAGTAAAGTTACCCTGCTACCCCAGAAGACAGTAAAGTCGAGATAGGGGTTCTGCAAGGACAACAACTGACTGCAAAACACTGAAGATGGATTCCTGGACCTGAGGCCCTGTAAAGGAAGGGGACCAAGTCCAAGAGTCACGCAAGTGTCCAGGGGGGGCAGGAGCCCACTAAACCCCAGATGAAGGTGCAAAAGGGCTACCTCTGGGTGGAAAAAGCCAAAGATTTTTCAACAACAGAAGGTGCCAGGAACTTCTCCTTTGGAGGATGCAGAGTTGTTTCCTTGCAGAAAGACCACAAACGAGCCTTGCTAGCTGCAATAGTTGCGGTTGAAGATTTTGGGTGCTGCTAGGGCCCAGAAAGGACCAGGAGGTCGCCCCTTGGAGGAGGAGACAGAGGGGGCACTCAGCAATACAGAGAGCCCACACAGAAGCAGACAGCACCCGCAGAACTACCTGAAAAGGCACTTAGAAGATCTGAGGAGAGCAGTCGACTCAGAGTCACAAAAGAGGGTCCCACGATGTCGGAGTCCAACTCAGCAAGTTGGGCAATGCAGGATGGAGTGCAGGAGACCTAGGCTAGGCTGCACACAAAGGAAGTCTTGCAAAAGTGCACAGAGCCCGAGCAGCTGCAGTTCATGCAGTACAGAGGATTACTGTCTGGCGTGGGGAGGCAAGGACTTACCTCCACCAAATTTGGACAGAAGGGCCACCGGACTGTCGAACACACTTGGACCCAGTTCCTGTGTTCCAGGGACCACACTTGTCAGAGTGAGAGGGGACCCAGAGGACCGGTGATGCAGAAGTTTAGTGCCTGCATTGGCAGGGAGAAGATTCCGTCGACCCATGGGAGATTTCTTCTTGGCTTCCAGTGCAGGGTGAAGGCAGACAGCCCTCAGAGCATGCACCAACAGGACACAGTCGAGAAAGCCGGCAGGATGAGGCACTACAATGTTGCTGGTAGTCTTATTGCTACTTTGTTGCGGTTATGCAGGCGTCCTGGAGCAGTCAGCGGTTGATCCTTCGCAGAAGTCAAAGAGGGAAGTGCAGAGGAACTCTGGTGAGCTCTTGCATTCGTTATCTGAAGAATTCCCCAAAGCAGAGACCTTAAATCACCAGAAAAGGTGGTTTGGCTACCTAGAAAGGAGGATTGGCTACCAAGAAAGGTAAGAGCCTATCAGAGGGGGTCTCTGACGTCACCTGCTGGCACTGGCCACTCAGAGCAGTCCAGTGTGCCCCCAACACTTCTGTTTCCAAGATGGCAGAGGTCTGGGACACACTGGAAGAGCTATGAGCACCTCCCCTGGGAGGTACTGGTCAAGGGAGTGGTCATTCCCCTTTCCTTTGTCCAGTTTTGCGCCAGAGCAGGGCTGGGGGATCCCTGAACCTGTGTAGACTGGCTTATGCAGAGATGGGCACCATCTGTGCCCATCAAAGCATTTCCAGAGGCTGGGGGAGGCTACTCCTCCCCAGCCCTTCAAACCTATTTCCAAAGGGAGAGAGAGAAAATAAGGCTAACCTTGCCCAGATGAGTCTTCATTGTCTAAGTGGAAATATCTGGAGAGTCCATCTGCATTGGAGTGGGTACTCCCAGGTCTATGTTCCACTATATAGTCCATTCCCTGTAGGGATATGGAACACCTCAACAATTTAGGGTTTTCACCTTTCATTTGTTTTAGCCAAAGTAGAGGATTGTGGTCTGTCTGAACAATAAAGTGAGTACCAAACAGTTATGGTCTCAACTTTTTCAGTGCCCAGACCACAGCAAAGGCCTCCCTCTCTATGGCAGACCAACACTTTTCTCTAGGGGTCAACCTCCTGCTGATAAAAGCAACCGGTTGATCCTGGCCCTCAGTATTCAGCTGTGATAGCACTGCCCCAACCCCTAATTCAGAAGCATCAGTCTGGACTATAAATTTCTTGGAGTAGCAAGGGCTTTTTAGGACAGGTGCAGAGCACATGGCCTGTTTGAGCTCATCAAAAGCTTTTTGACAGCTAGCTGTCCACAATACCTTTTTAGGCATCTTTTTGCTAGTGAGATCATTAAGAGGGGCTGCTATGGAGCCATAATTCTTGATGAATCTCCTATAGTACCCTGTGAGGCCTAAAAAGGCTCTCACCTGGGTTTGAGTTGTAGGGGGAGTCCATTCCATAATGGTCTGGATCTTCCCCTGCAGTGGTGCAATCTGTTCCCCACCTTCCAGGTGGCCCAGATAAACCACTTTCCCCTGCCCTATCTGGCACTTTGAGGCCTTGATAGTGAGGCCTGCCTTTTGCAGGGCCTCCAAAAGATTCCATAGGTGGGCCAGGTGATCATTCCAGGTTGAGCTAAAGATAGCTATGTCATCTAGATATGCTGCACTAAAAGCTTCCAACCCTTCCAGGACTGTGTTCACCAACCTTTGAAAAGTGGCAGGTGCATTTTTCAGACCAAAGGGCATAACTGTGAATTGATAGTGCCCTCCAACGGTTGAAAATGCAGTCTTTGGTTTAGCATCTTCTGATAACCTAATCTGCCAATACCCTGCAGTTAGATCAAAAGTGCTTAGATACTTGGCAGAAGCCAGTGTCTCTATGAGCTCATCTGCCCTGGGTATAGGATGAGCATATGTCTTGATTACTTGGTTGAGCCATCTATAGTCAACACAAAACCTAATCTCTCTTTTTCCATCTTTACTGTGAGGTTTAGGGACAAGCAACACTGGGCTAGCTCATGGGCTTTCTGAAGGCTCAATCACTCCTATGTCTAGCATTTTCTGAACCTCTTGTTAAATGCAGTCCCTGACATGGTCAGGCTGCCTATACATTTTACTTTTGACAGGTAAACTGTCTCCAGTGTAAATTGTATGCTCACACCAAGTAGTGGTACCTGGTATCAGTGAGAAGAGTTCAGAAAACTGACTTAAAAGATTTACACAGTTATCTTTCTGCTCAGCAGTAAGAAAATCTGCAAGTACTGCTCCCTCCACTAAGCCATCCGTTTCAGTGGTGGACAAGAGATCAGGGAAAGGGTCACTTTGTGCTTCCTGTCCCTCGTCAGTTGCCATGAGCAGGGTGAGATCAGCCCTGTCATAGTAGGGTTTCAGGCGGTTGACATGGAGCACCCTAAGGGGACTCCTAGCAGTGCTAAGGTCTACCAAATAGGTAACCTCACCCTTTTTCTCAACAATTAGATGGGGTCCACTCCATTTGTCCTGGAGTGCTCTTGGGGCCACAGGCTCCAATACCCACACCTTCTGTCCTGGGTGGTACTGAGTCAGGACAGCCTTCTGGTCATGCCATTGCTTTTGCAGCTCCTGGCTGGCCTGAAGGTTTTTACTGGTCTTTTTCATATACTCAACCATTCTTGATCTTTGGCCGAGTACATAGTCCACAATGTCCTGTTTAGGAGCTTTTAAAGGTTGTTCCCAACCCTCCTTAACAAGAGCAAGGGGACCTCTCACAGGGTTCCCAAAGAGGAGTTCAAAGGGGCTAAAGCCCACTCCTTTTTGGGGTACCTCCCTGTAAGCGAAAAGGAGCCGAGGTAACAGGACAGCCCAACAGGACATCCCATTTCCTTCTGAGTTTTTTCAGGGAGTTCCTTTATCATAACTTTGAAAGTTTTATTAAACCTCTCAACCAGACCATTTGTTTGTGAATGGTAAGGGGTGGTAAACTTGTAAGTTACACCACATTCCTTCCACATTGCTTTGAGGTATGCAGACATGAAGTTACAACCACTGTCTGACACCACTTCCTTGGGAAACCCACTCTGGAAAAGATTCCCAGGGTGGCTAAGTGTGTTATTATAAGCATCAGTCACTTGGTACTGCTGACCAAGTAGGTATTGATCAAGGTGAACCAGTTTTTCTATCACCATAGTTACACTGGCCCCTGTGTCCCTGTAGGCCTCAACCTCAACATCGTTGATTAGGGGTAGTTGCTTGTACTTACCCATATTAAGGAGACAAGCAACAAGGTTGCAGTTAGATCTTAAGGAAGTGGCACCAATAAAACTTGGGGATCTGACACCAGGAATTACAACAGTACAGTGTGTCTCTGAGCGACAGCAGCAGAGCTTTCAGGATGCAGAGGTGGAATATTACCTAATTGAGAATGGTGTCAAAATGTGTATCAAAGAGAGAACATAAATGTTAACTTGAGATACATAATCTCACCCAAAATAGGGAACCCATGATTAGAAATCTCTGCAACCAGTGAACAGTATTAAGTCACAGAAGCTTCTAAGTGCCAGATGTGAAACCTGTTGATGAAGCTTACCACACTAAGGTCCTCATTTACAAGAATCTGATGCATCGGCTCTGATGCGTCAGATTTCTAGGGCTACCCTGAGACTTCCTAACAATGCCATTGATGTGCTGTATTTACAATACAGAGCTCCATGGCGCACATTTCCACAGATACATCAGAAATTCTGACACATCTCTGGCACTAAACTGATGCACTGCTGGTCTAGTGTAGAAAAATTACGCTATTCCAGCAAGGAAGGCTCCCATAGGAAAAGCCATGCATCAGTTTAAAGCCTGCTCTGAGCAGGTGTTATATTTTTGATGCAGAGAGGTTGCAGAATGACGAAGTTAAATGTAAATTTCTCTGAGTCAGTTCTGTGTGGCTTTTTGCCTGGGAACGCCTACCTTGCATACATTATACCTGGCGCAGGTGTAATGTGACACAGAACTTTACAAACTGACGCACTGGGCCCAATGCATCAGTTTGTAAATATGGAGCAGTGTAAAGCACTGTTTAGCGCCACCGCTGATTAGAAAAAAATGACGCAACGACCTTGTAAATGAGGCCTTAGGTATTTGAGGGTTCTCCATTATCTGTGAGTACATGGATTTATATTGATTCCATAGAAAGTTTAACTGTTTCATCAGGACTGTTGTACTTCTTGTAGGTTTATGTCTGTTCACAGGAAAGCATTCAAAAGTCCTTTAACTCCCCTCACTCTCTCTTTAGCGTGCTAACTTCCTGCATTGTACCTGTTCGGCTGTGTGAGAGAATCATGTAATATATGTCCTGATTTTGTGACCTGTCTTTTACTTATAATGTGTGGCCGGCAAAGTAGCTTCGCTGCTGCCCATGTTGCGCCTTTGTTGTGATGTGCGGCTCAGTATGAAACTTTCCACTACACAAAAGGCAACGTAATTCACATTAACAATGCTTGTTTTAATGCATGATGTGAATACAATGTGAACCCTCACAAAAATATATAAGCAGAGTTTACTTTTGGTTCATGTGTAAAACAGTGTTTTTAATGGACTGGGTGACTTAGTAAAAATGTAAAACAAAGATGTCAAGTGACTTGGGGGTCATTATGACCCGGGCAGTAGGTGATAATGTGGCAGTAGTACCGCCAACATACTGGCGGTACATACCACCAGATTATGACATTCCTACTGCCATGGCGGTAGAAGCCACCGGGCTGGAGATAACAATCTCCAGCCCGGAAGCTGCTATTGTACCGCCGCCGGCATTTCGAGCCTGCCTACCGCCATGGTTTTCGTGGCATTCACAACACCACAAAAACCATGGTGGTAGGCCCTACCAGTGTCAGGGAATTCCTTCTGTGTCAGTGGTAGGAGTCTCACCCACCCCCAAACACTCTCCAGACATCCCCCACCCCTCCTCCATCCACGCTCCCCCTTCCGATCCTCCACTACCCTATACACACACACGCTCGCAGACACTCACCACGCATACACACACTCACTCACACTGGCATGCACGCATTCATTCACTCATGCATCCATTCATTCTCACACACATCCGTACACACATTCACACTGACATGCAGACACGTATTCACATTTCCATTTGTACATGCGTTCCCACACATGCATAAACCCATGCAAACAATGCTACACACACAGTCGCATTCATGCACACACTCACACATTCATGCACACACACTCACAACGCCCCCTCCCC
The DNA here is from genome assembly GCF_031143425.1 of Pleurodeles waltl. NCBI lineage: Eukaryota > Metazoa > Chordata > Amphibia > Caudata > Salamandridae > Pleurodeles > Pleurodeles waltl. Next base: position 10,108,090 of record NC_090443.1, on the reverse strand, counting down.
TGTTGGAAGCCCAACTTACCTGCATCCAGCGGGTCTTCTGGCAGGGAACGGGACACCGCCAGGCCATATCATGTGTCATGACACAGCTGGTGGCGGTATACTGGCAAGGCGGTGTTGGTGTAGCAGCACTACCTTACCACCATCCGCCAGTATGGCCACAGCCGGATTTCTATCCTTCTTGTGGCGGAAGTCCGGCTGTGGTCATAATCTGGCGAACGGATGGTAGCCGCGGTGACAGTCTTTTGGCGGCTGTCACCGCGGCAGTAGGCACCTTATACCGCCATTGTCATAATGTGCGCCTTAATGTCATGTATCATACCGTAGGCCAGTTGTGGCATTGTAGCTACCAGTGCTTTGCATGCTGGGGAATTTAATTTATAATGGCAGCATTCAAAGCAAAACTTTAAGCACTGCAATACAACATGCCGTTGTCTGAAAAGCCTGTAATGATGGATGGTAATTTATGCAATGGCACTAGAATTATGTGGCAGTGGATGACCAAATTATGAAAAAGTGTCCTCGGATTGTATAGCTCGACAACGCTTTGCATATATATAATAAGATATATATAATGAGGAGGTAAAAAAAGTCTCGTGAGTTAACGGTTTAGAATTAGTACACCCTTCACTACTAACCACTGCTCATGGCCTACAAATGGAACGGATGTGGAAATTGGGCATCTACATGACTGTTAATTTCTTGGTGCATGTAATTTAACACAATCTCCTGGTTAGAGGAGAGATTTGATGCACATTGAAGCGATTTGGTGCCCATTTCGTCCTTAATCACTGTTCAATAAGTTACAAGATGCCTTTACGAGTTGAGGAGCCAACTATGTACAGTTAATACCCATCTATCTTATTACTGAATAATATTTGCAGACATTATGATATACTAGTATGGAAAATTGAACTTACATGGTTCCTATTTACTACCGAAACTCAGTTCGAATTAAAAGGATCCTTTCAATGGCTCCTTAATATAAATAGCACAATTGGGAATTTTGCCGCTCATAAGAAGGTGTGTTCACAAAGAGATAAGGAAGTTAAATGTGCATGTTTATGTGTAGATAACTTTATTTAAGGGTTTGCCATTGTTTTAGGTATTTTCTCTGAAGAAGTACAACAACGCGAAATGCATTGGGGATAGATTCATTTCATTGGTGAAAATGATGTGTTTAGAATAATTACCAAGATGAAGAACCACATTGATTCGTGAATACATTAATGAGAAACTTGAAATAGACATCTCATATGTCATTAAAGACCCTAGTACTTTTTAACCGTCAGCCATACGTGATGATAAGCCAAACGAAGAGAAAGTAAAAATGAAAGAAAAATATTGCTAAGCAATTCTGCATGGATGTGTAATAGGCTTTCTGTGTCAGTATCAACAGACATTGCAATTTGATGAGTGCCAAGTGCCAGGTCACTGAAACTATGCATCAATTGGTGTTACGAAAATGTGCAATAAAATATTGAAAAATTTAGAGTTTCAACGTTCATTGCTCTAAAGCGGAAAGTTCTGCTGGCATTCTTATACAGGATAGTCCCTGAAGAATACAATTTTATATGTTTTGAGGCCAATTCACAAAGGCGTGCATGATAACATAAAAGAGTTATACAAGGGTACTGCTGTAAATACTCCAAAATTCCTTCAGTAGGCCCCAGTGAGACTAAATGGAACTCATGCACATTGTCATTAGTTCTTGTGGAGATTCGCACAGATCAGGACCACTGTGGTGAAATGACCCAGTTTCTATTGCTGATCATTTTTTTAATTGCCCTTGGTCCTTTTTTGAAAAATAAAGGCCTAGTGGTGTATTTGATACTGGGCGAAGCAGGAAATCCGTCATAAACTGATGCATATGCAGCTCCACCAACCTCATCTTTCCCATGCCTCTTTAAAGGTAGGGAACCAATGGACTTCGCAAGGCAGAGCATCCACAGACTTAACTGGGGAAAACAATCATTGGCAGCCTTGTGAGCCATGGTGGATCCCAGCAAGAAAATAAGAAAAATGTCACTGATGCGCATGGAAAAAATGCTTTGCAAGTTGTTAGAAATGGGATTTTAGATTTCCAGAGGTATGCACCCTGGGCAGGGAGGTACCAAAATCCTAGTCAGGGTAACACAAACACACCCTAAATTAACACATGCTCACCCTGTGATAGCTTGGCACAGAGCAGGCAGGCTTGACTTAAGAGGCAATGTGTAGACTATTAGTGCCACACTTCAAACAGTAAAACAGTGATAAAACCACACAAAAAGATACCACACCTGATTAGAAAAATAGAACTCAATTTAATAAATAAAACAATACCACAATGACAAATATCAAAGAAGTAGAACTTGAGTTATGAATTTTTAAAGAATAAACTGCAGAAAAGAGCTTAGAAGCAAAAAGCTCCAACGTGGGTTATCTGGTCCCGCCGGACTGGGGCAAAGTCAAAAGTGCAGGGCGACCGCCATGGAGCACGGGCCAGCTGCAGGTATTCACTTGGACCTACTGAACCAAATTACCCTAAATCCTAGTGTGGGAGTGTTATGCTAGTTCTGAATCACACTGTCGAGATGGTGTGTCGATTTTCCCCACGCAGTCGAGGAGATGTGTTGACGTTCCTCACGCAGTGGTGGCAATGCGTCGGAGCTCGGATTCGATGGAGTACAGGTAAAGGCTGTGTCGACGTTGAGGCGATGTACTGATTCCGACAAGTGCAGTGACTGAGATGCAGAGTTTGGTGTCATCGTCAATGGTGTCATCGATGGAGATGCAGGGACCTTGCACTATGGTAAACACTACAGTGCTGGTTCTGAATGTGATGCACTGGTTATATCCATGCAATGACAGAGGTGAGCCGGCTCCCTTCATGCAGTGGTGGAGAAGCGGTGATTCTGCTGTAGCAGTACCTGAAGATCTACCTCCAAGGGCCCAGGACTTGGGTGGCACTATTTGTCAGGTCGGCCTCACAGGTGGCAGAGTCCAGTTGTAGTGTTGGGTTGCTTGGAAGTATTTTATGTGACTGAAACTTCAGATCAGGAGACCAGTCAGCTGGCCCTTGGAGTCACTTTGGGTTTTTGTTTGGAGAGTTGTAGGTCAAGTCCTTCTCACCCAGGTATGGAGGGTAGCAGTCAGCAGGCTGCAGGTCTGCACAGCCAGGCATCAGTTCTTCCAAAGCAGCAGTCCAGCAGAGTGGCAGTCCTTGTTGCAGCACAGCTGTCCTTTTTCCTTTTGTGGTATCCACAGGTCTAGAAATGTACTGAAGAGGTAGAGTTAGAGGTTGAGTTCTTATACTCTGTGGTGCCTTTGAAGTGGCGGAGACTTCAAAGAAGTCTTTGAAGTGCACAGAAGTTCTCACTTCCTACCCTGGCTCCAGATTCATGATGGGGGGTATACAGCCCTTTGTGTGGGGGACAGGATACAGACAGTGTGAGTGTGAGGCTGTGGTCAGGTCCTCCCTCCCGTCCTATCAGAATGGTCCATCACAGCCTATCAAGTCACACCTAAGCTTCTATTGTGTGTGGCAGTTTAGAGGGAATACACAAAGCCCAGCCATTAACCACCCAGACAAGTGATCAGAGGCAGGCAGCAGGCACACAGAGCTAAGAGCAGGAAAATGCCAAATTTCTAAAAGTGGCATTTTAAAAATTGTAACAATAAATCCGCCGTTGTCATTAAAGAGGATTTATTATTACAATTCCATAGGTGCTAAAAATTACTGGCCTTATTTACAAGCCAGGTGGTGCAGGGCGGCATAGCAAGTGACCTTGCTGTGCTGCCCTACGCCACAGGAAAAGGGAAGGAATGCACTGTATCTACAAGATATGGTGCATTTCTGTCCTTTCCCCCCGTGCTGGCACACAATGGGCTGCCTAGCACAGAGGCAGGCTTCCATGCACCATGGTGCAAAGATGCCTACGTCTCAGACAGGATTGTTTCTGTGCAGGATGGGACACCTTCATGCACAAAAAGAGTCCATGTAGGCTTTTTTCCCCTTTCAATGTGTGCAGCAGAATGCAGAACACACATAAAGAGGAAACAATTGAGAGGAATATACATATTGCTCCGTGTTGTGCCTCCCTTAGGGAGGCGTAAGATTTTGATGCACTCCCATGTTTACAGATTCTTGTAAATCTGGAAATGCGTCAAAACCCATGGGTGTTGCATGGGAAAACCTACCTCAACACTTATGGAATGCCCTTCTGCTTCAATGTACGACAATGCAGCAACTTGCACTGTGTTGCCTTACACCATATCTACAAGGCCATGAAAAGCTCCGCAAATTGACTTTGCGTGGCCTTGTAGATATGGGCCTGCACAATGCGTCGCCAGTGCAACACAAAACGTAATGCGCCAGCAGTACACGGGGCTTGTGAATAAGCCCCAACAGATTTACCTCCTGTCAGTCAGGAATTACAGCATATTAAATTCTATAAGAAATCCCCACTCTTATCCTATGAGGGGGTGGGCCTCACAGTAGTGAAAAATGAAGTGTTTCACTAACAGGACGCGTGGAACAGAAAAGGCACATGTCCTACATTTTAATTACATAGCACCCTGCCATATGGGCTACCTAGGTCCTAACTTAGGGGTGTTATAAAAGGGGAGTTTAAGACTTGGCAAGGGGTAATAAATGCCGAGTTTACATGGCAGTGTTACACTGCATGCAGGCTGCAATGGCAGGTTTCAGGCAAGTTTTGGAGGGGTACTTATGTGGGTGGCACAATGGGCCTGATGTTCATAGGTATTTAGCTGTCACAAACAACAAAATCTGCCTTTTGCAACTGCTAACTGGCCGTGGACCATGTGCCAACCCTATTTTGCAAGTCAATAACCTATTATGGACTTGCAAAATACGGGTTGTGACTCCCTATTAGGAAGGGGTGTGCCAAGGGCATCCTTTCCTAATAGCGAGTCGCAGGGGGATGTATGATTGTTTTCAGATCAAGAATGTGGTGACAAAACAATTTCAAATTGGTGGTAACCCATTTGCAAACATGAATGAGTCCCCAAAGATGAATATTAATAAATCAGTTCCCTAGTGACCTATTTGCGAATCGCAGTCTGAGATACTGTTGTACATCAGCTTTTGCGATGCTCAAATTGGGAGTCACTAAAAATCGCAATTTGCGAGTTGCAAAAATTGACTGCCATACATCTGGCCCAATAAGTGCTGCAGACCCACTGGTGGCATTTAATTTACAGGCCCTGGGTATGTTGTATACCACTCTACAAGGGGCTTACAAGTAAATTAAATATGTCAATTAGCTATATACCAATCAATCAAACCTTGTTTAGGGCAGTGAGTACAAGCACTTTAGCACTGGCTAGCAGTGTTAAAGCATACCATTTTTCAGAAACAAATCCCTTTTTAGGGGATTGTTTCTGAAAAGCAAACAAATGCAGGATGGTTGACTGGCATTGTTTCCTCGGACTGTCATTCTGCTGCCATTGTGGAAGTAGCATTTTAAGCTAAATGATACTCACCACGCCAGCAGGAATATCTAGCTATGGCTGATGGTTTTTCAAAGAGCAAGCACAGGTCAGTCATAGGCCTCCTAAACTGATTGTCATGCTCTAAATATGCCACCTATTATAAGATAAACATTTCTAACTGGACACTGGTTCTAATGCATTGAGTTCTACATAAGGTGCTCACCTTTCCATGTTAACTCTTTTTACACATAAACAGCTACGGAAAAAATGTGATGTCGTTCAGAATTGAGGGGCATATTTATAATTTTTGGTGCAAAACTGCACTAAAGCAGTTTTGCATCAAAAGGTTTGGCACCGGCTTGCACCATTCTTGAGAGCCAGCCGGGCACCATATTTATGGAATGGGGCAAGCCGGCGCAAAGGGCAGACTAGCGTAAAAAAAAAAAAGTGAAGTTAGCCGGGTGGGGGTGGCAGTATGGGAGAAGGGAGTTTTGCACCATTAAATGACGTTAGGCAGGTTAGAGTAAAACAAAATGACCCTAACCAACCTAGTGTTATTTTCAGATGCAAAACCATCTATACCACACGACTCCTGTCTTAGAAAAGACAGGAGTCATGCCCACCACTCCAATGGCCAGCACAGGGGACCAGGGTCCCCTGGGCATGGCCATTGCACCCAGTGCCATGTAGGGGGGCCCAATGGCACTTTAAAAAGAAATACTTACCTGTACTTACCTATACTTACCTGGGATGGGATCCCCCATCCTCCGCTGTCCCTCTGGTGTGGGTGGGTGGGGGTGTCCCTGGGGCCTGGACAGTGCACCTGTGGGCTTATTCCATGGTGTTCCACCATGGAAATAGGCCCACAGGTGCCCAAACGCCTGCCCTGACTTTGCCCTAACGCCTGCCCTGACCTAAGCTTTGCACCATTATTTGACCCCTCCTCCTCCCCCAGTGTGTGATTTTAGCACAGGGGATAAATATAGCGTTAAGGCAATAGAGTCATTTTTTTTCACAGGAATGCCTACCTTGCATCTCATTGACGCAAGGTAGGTTTCCACGTTCAAAAAATGACTTTAATTCCACAACTTTGGAGCTAGACTGGTCTAGCGCCAAAGTATCAATATGGAGTTCGTTTTGCACCGAATTTGCGTAAAAAAATTATGCACATTCAGTGCAAAACAAGTATAAATGTGCCCATTAGTTTTAAAAATGTATAAATAGAGAAGACTTTTATTTTCTTCTTTCCAGCCAATATACTTGCTGTCAGTCATGGTTGTGAAATCCAGATTAGTGCAGATTGGCAACATGGGAAGTTAAAAGAAGGGATAAAATGTACTTAAACAGCTGGATCACCTATGTCGAACTACAGTGATAACATTTACAGATGACTGCTTTGTTGTATTATGTACGTGTGCTTATAGTGCGTACCAATTGTGAGTTTACATCTAGGTTAACTAAAAGTGCAAAGCTACTATTTAAGCCAATATTTCATCACACAGAACAGAACACAGGTGGAGAGATACCGAAAAGATTATTGAAAAATAAATATCGATAATTACAGGTGCAAATGTTTAAAAAAAGAAAATTAGTCATTCTGTAATTTAGTTCTTCAGTTTGAGTGAATTAATATCTGGGGGCTATGGAACACCAATGTTCAAAACCAGCAGCCACCACATGTAGGCCCTCATTTTGACATTTGGCAGAGGGCACCCGCCAATTCCATTTCCCCATCAGGCCGCCTGTGTGGCCTGAACCCCGCCGGCCCTATTATGGCTTCCCCGCTTGGCCAGTGGGCGGAAACAGAGTTACTGCCCACCAGCCCAGCATGGAAGAGGGCCTTAACATTTCAGCTGGCTCCGAATGGAGCTGGCGGCAATGTGGCAGTGAAGCGGGTGCAGCGGCACCCTTCCCGCATTCCACTGCCCATAATTCAGACAGTAGAATGCGCGATGGGGCTGTGCATGGGGGCCCCTGCACTGCCCATGCCTAGTGCATGGACAGTGTAGGGGCCTCCAGGGGCCCCCGAGTCCCCAATTCTGCCAGCCTTTCCATGGCTGTGTTTACTGCCATGGACAGGCTGGCGGATGGGGACTTGTAATCCTGCCCTGGTGGATTACAACTGCCGGTACTGCCAGGCTGCAGGCTGGCGGCAGCCTGGCAGTGTCAGTGGTTTGACCGTGGCGGCTCTGCCATAGTCATAATGTCGTGCCCGGAGCGCCACTTTGGCAGTGGTCCGATCGTGACCGTGACCCTGGCTGTCGAGTGACCGCCAGGGTCATAATGACCCCCATAGTGTCTTGTAACAAACTGGCTGTCACAGGGCCACAAAAATCCCTAATTTTGACAGTCAAGCATTCATTTGCATTTACATGTAGATTTTATTTTTCTTCTCATTTGCAAACTGTTAAGCTGTATTTATTTCAGCATTCTGCCTTCACCACTGATTTTGTTAATGGTTCTTCATTTATATATGTAGAATTTGTTTGAGATGTTGAGAATGTGCTGCATTCGACTAGGGCCACTTTTCCAGATCATTGGAAGTGTCCTGTCACTATGTTGCTCTCTTCCAATCTGAATCAGTCTTACTGTTCCTGTCTCTGTTCTCTATACACTAGACGATTGGTCCCTATTGTGTGAGCAAGACGGCCCTCCTCGCCCTCACCAAAGCACTGACACCTGACCTGCTAGCAATGAATATTCGTGTGAACTGTGTTGTTCCAGGACTCTTCAAGACAGAATTCAGCGGCGTTGTGAGTATCTGACTCAGGTTTGGCAGATATAATGGGAGGCTGAATAAACCAACCTTGCAATATCTGGTTCATCTGCTTTCCAGATGGATGATGCCCAAAACCTCAAATGTGCATTTTACCTTTGTAACCAAAGATTTCACCAATGAAGTCAGTTTTTTGTAAACATACTTTCTGGTTTTCAGTCACAGAGGTTATCGTTGGCTATTTGCATTGTTTGCTTACAGCACCAGTGTTAATTTTATGACGTATAAGATTTTCAGACTAAGACCAAAGCCAGTTGGATTGTATGTTAGAGTATCAGAGACAGGTCCCTTAGGCAGCTGGTGTGTAATTTTTTTTATGACACCCCAATACCGCAGACTCATATCTACAAGGCCATGCAAAGCCACTTTGCATGGCTTTTCATAGCATTGTGCATATGGCATAAGGCAACTCAGCACAACTGGCTGCTTTGCCGTACACTGTGTCAGGGGGTATTTTCATGGATGTTCCAATGGGCTTTCCCACACATCATCCATGGGATTTGATGCATTCCCAGAATTACAACGATCTGTATACCTGGGAATGCGTCAAAACTGTACACCTACCCAGGGGAGGCATAATGAGGAGAACTATGTTTATTTCTCCACATTTTTCCCTCTTTCTCTTTGTGCTGCATTATGCAGCACACATAGAAAGAGAAAAAAAAAGCCTCCCTGGATTGTTTCTGTACCTTCCAGCACAAAACCGATCCTGCCAACAATGCAGACACCCTTGCACCATAGTGCAAGGGAGCCTGCATTGGCGCCAGGCAGCAAATTGTGCACCAGCGTTGGCTGAAAGGACAGGAATTCATCGTATCTCATAAATTTGGTGCATTCCTGCCCTTTTGAAATTGGCATAGAGCAGTGCAGCAAAAAGAAATGTGGAGCTGCCGTATGCCAATTCATTGTAAATATGCCTCTTGATTTATACAACATATTGAGAAGGTATATATATCTAGGTAAGTAAGTGAAGATTTACCATTTCTAACTCCACATCTATGTAGCTTGATGATTGATACATATATATGTATAGATAGATAGATAGATAGATAGATAGATAGATAGATAGATAGATAGATAGATAGATAGATAGATAGATAGATAGATAGATAGATCATTAAAGGTTACTGGGACGTTATAGTTAGGTTCACATTTTTAATGTACAAAACCATAGAAATGAATCTGCGATAGCTAGAGTTATTTCAAGTAACAATAACTTGTGCCCTAAAGTAACTATAACTCGTGCCCCTGCCATGCATGGTTTTCTCATCAATAATGTTACTGCAAATGTTACAGTGATAACGTCAATGATGTTTTAAAAGATGTCATGAGTGTTGTAATATCTGGGATAATTATCAGTGCATGGTGAGGGCGTGAGTTATAGTTACTCTAGGGTACGAGTTATAGTTACTTGAAATAACTATAACTATAACAGGTGAATTTCTATGGTGGTCCCCAGGGCTTCTCTAAGCCCTAGGAGTGGGGGCCCCATGCACCCCTATCCTATTTTGCCTGCAAAGACCCTGGGACCTGTCCCACCCCAGGGCAAAAGAAAGCAAGAGTGGGAGATGGCGGTTGCCTTTTTTTTTTTAAATCACAGCAAAATTTGTGAAAATTCACAATTTTCGCTGTGATTTAGCGACCGTCAGTACGTAATATATATATATATATATATATATGTATACGAGCACTTCGAAACGGCGTACCCTTCCTGCACCAAAGCCCCAGCGGTGCCAATGTACGTGACGTGTGCCACCGCGTCTATTAATTCACACTCTCTTCAAAAAATCCAGAAGTACGGCACTCCACGAGCGTTAAGAGTATAGTGGTTTATCTACACACAGGAACGCGTTTCGGCGTCACCGCCTTTCTCAACCTACATATAGACACACACACAAACATACATATAGAAACATATATATATATATATATATATATATATATGTATATTTACCAAAAATAACTGTGCACTCCTGGGGGCTTAAGTTAGTAATCGCCATTTTATTGTCAGATTACGTTTTTACTCTTGGCAGGTTTCATGTGAAACATTCCTCCAAACACCACAGTGTTTCAACTTTTCATCTTCTCCAGGTGGTTTCAATCTGTTTACACCCATTATTCCAATTATATACCTTTTATAAATGCAGAGGCATTTTGGGACTTGTGTTTTAGTGTCAAACGTACGTGGGGAATCATTGTTGCACGGCATTAAAATTCATCCAATATTACTTGTTATTAACACTTAAATAGATCTATTCATATCTTTCATTGCCATATCGCAAAATGCCAATCTAAACAAAGTTGTTATCCTCATTTTAGCAGTTTAGCAGCAATTTACTTGTTCGTGCATTTGATTAATCACCAACAATGCTCCTACAGTAGCCGAGTAATTGACTCACCACATTTCCAGTCATAATATGCTATTCGTAGCAATTGTGATATGTTCTACCAAACCTTCTGACCCTTGACTGAGGGCCGAATCAGTAATGTAGATTCTTATTTGAAAATCCTAAGGTGGCGCAAGGCACATTGAAAATTTTGAGTTCAAGACTCTCATCTTCCATTGTTTAGAACCAGCGCAGGGGATTGGTATCTACTCACCAACTCTTGACTTTCCCAATATTTCCACTGATGCCGGGTGCTACCGCTTATATCAAATCTCTGTAAAACGGACACTCTAGCTGATAGTGCCAGCGTGAGGTTGAGACAAACCCCAATTAATATGTTTACCAAAAATAACGCTGCAATTCCGTGCAATTCTGAGGTCAAATTAAAAATATTTTTTCTTTTGCTGCGCCACAGTTCAGAACTACTACTGCGAAACTAAATGGTGGCCATGTAATTTTACAATAGTACTGTGATGCTGCAAAAGAAAAAAGAGGGGCTGTGCCTTGGGGCTCTGCAAGACCGTCGGGGATGGCCAGCTAGGATTGGAGAGAGGGATGGGGCAAGGATGTGTGTTCACCTCAACTCTCTTTTCCATGTAACTAAATGATGTGGTGGCCCAATTAGAGGACTGCAAAGATTCCTTTACTTTTATTTGTGGATGCCACCTTGTTGGTGTCTAAACCCCCGGACAGCCTACAGACCGTGGTGGACCACTCCACAGCTTTCTGCGCAGATCAGGGCCTGGAAATAACCAGGGAAAACAGATTCATGTCTGTTAGCCCGCATGAGACATTTAAAGGGCCTATTAAACTGTCCATCAACCTACGTAAGCCATTTAAAGGGTCTATTAAACTGGGTGGCCGCAGTAGTTTCAACGTGTGCCAACAAGCATCTGGGATATTGAGGCTTTATAACTCCATAAAAACAAGGGAGACATTGCCAACCCTTAACCTCTATCAGATTAAGGCAGTATGGAGTGCCCTTTATGGAGCTGAGGTGTGTGGACACACAGGGTTGACAACCCTGGCTACTGCAGAAAACAATTTCACAAGATCCTTGTTGAATCTACCTAAGAGCACACTAACGCTCCCCTTGTTGTGGGACACAGGTATAAAATCTCTCCCTGTAATGTTATTCTGGTGGAGACTGAAGTCTAGATTGGCCCTTGAAAAGTATTTTAGTGTTTTTAAGCAAATAGTAGACTTGGACTAGGGCAAGAAAATAACATGGTTAACCAACTTAAAGGCATCCCTGTCGCAATTGGACTTAGATGAAGACTGGGGTAGTGAGATCCAACAGAAAGCCCTAACCAGAGATTGCAAAAAGGAAGCATACTGGGCCCAAAACTGGGGACTGGAAGTAAGCAGCAAGTACCTAGGAACCATCACTTCAGGTTTACTGTCCTTAAAAATTACTGCAGTTTTGAAGATTTTCTTGATTTAATTATGGCTCCAACAGCTAGACAATTGTACATCAAGTTTTGGTATGGCACCCTGTATTGCTCTCACTTAAAATAAGAGAACACAATGCCAAAAGAATTCAGCACTCCTAGTCTAAATAATGAATTTATTAAGGCACTTCCCAAATATCAAATACAGTCATACAAACATATGAGAACAAGCATATAACCCAAATGCAGCAGAACATGTTTTTATACAAAGATAAATGCATATATCAGGTGGTCAAGACTTAAGAAGAAATATGCAATGCATTAACAGAGCATGTATAGAATAGCTAAACAATCAAGATTTAAAATACTTCACCAATTAAGTTGAATTCCTCAATCTAACCTGCGTGACTGAGTGAGCACTTAAATTAGTCAGGAAGGAGACTCGGTCGGGATCACAAATCAGATCCTGGGCAGTGCGTCCGCTCCACAGGCAAGCTCTTACCTGAGTGCCAAGTATTCCCATCTTTTATACCTTAAAAGATCTCAAGAAGACCGTTGTAGAAACCCCCTCCCATCTGTAATGAAATTAAACGCTGGCTGTACTTCATCTACGTCGAAAACACCCATAGAAGCTGGCAAGGCTCCCAATGTTTGTTCTGAGACAGATTCGTACATTCCTCTGGTAAAAACAGCCTCAGCCTTTTGAACTCTTATCAAGCCCACATCCCACATGAATGCTTATCAAACCCACATCCCACATAATACGTTCCATCACTGTCTGACTCTTCGCTGATGAAGAGAAAAACACGTTTTGTAAGGAAAAACACATGCGCTGCCCTGCAACTGCAGCAGGGCACAATATGGAGACACTCGCTTTAAATGGAGTTGATGGTCAAATGATGGTCAAATCTAAGTAGCATCACACTCCACCCTTTGACCATTGACTCTCATAACATACTGGTTTGAGATCAATCTTCCTAGGTCAAAACATGGATATCAGATTAGGTACACATTCTACACCGTATTGTACATTGTACATTATTATAATATAGATTACCATATTTATCCCACCTAGAATACAACGAAGCTGACCAAAATCAGGTATCCAGCTGAATAACCAGTCCGATCACCATTTGTCTATATCCTGTTTCACTCCCTTTACCTGTTCATGTATTGCTCCAACGTGAGACTGGATGGACTTAGAAAGGTCTGACAAGTTAAAACAACACATTCCTTAAAATTCTGAGCATCCAGGATCATCCAGGATCATCCAGGATCATGTTTTAAAAGCAAATAATCAATTGCAGCTCGATTTTGTAAAGCAGCTTTTCTGGTTCCTCACCCATCTAGTAATAGTTCTGCGAAAGCAATAGATGTGTGATTAATATTTTTGACTGTTAAACATGCTAGTTTATTAATAACTCAAGTATTATAGACCGTTAATCCTGGGACTCTGACCATGGAAAGACCTAAGCTTACATATTCTGTTCTAGGTAATAATTGTACTCCAGAGTAAGTCTTCACTTAGTTGAACTGTTTCCCTTGAGTTTCGAGTCCAATGGAAACATCATAAGTCCTAGCCGCAAGGTGTAAGCGACATTACCACAAGAAAATAACCATCCAACAGATAATTTAACATGCTTGATATGACTAGCAGCAGACACTACATCTTTGCAGAAAATATTATTTACATTTTTATACATTTGGTCAGTTCTCTGACACAACACTTGTTGTTCCAGTGGGATCTTTTGAGGTGGAAATCTTTTTGGTGTAACATCTTAGATCATCTAACATCTTAGATTATAACAGATGTCACCTGCAGTGACATTGTAGGTAATCACCTGAGTTAGGTTGTTACACTTATCATTAGTTGTTTCCTTGCAAAACCGGAAATACTCATATAGAGATAAATGAATTTGTATGTCGCATTCCTCCACCGCCCCATCTGCATTAGTAGCGTTAAATATTTGCCGCAAAATACTGGCAGGAGTTGGAATGGCAACTAGGCAGATGGAAGTGACATCGATGGTGCAATTCATATTCGTCATGCAAAAGTCCAACCTGTTAAGCAAAGTCTCTGCCAGGTAGATCCACACATTCTCACAGAGGTGTCGATCGGTGCTGTCGGTCGATCACTTCAGGGTTGGGGGCCCTCAGTCCCTCTCGAACCCACTCGGACACGACCAAATATACTACACTCACTACACTCAGGACACAGGCACCTTGTAGAATGATCTGTAAAAGATACAAGTATGGTTATTCTCGCGAGTAACATTTATCAGCTGGTACATGTTTTTGATTTTCTTGGCCTAGTTTCATGACTAACAGCATGGTGTCTTTTCCTTTTGCTTTGATTTCTTCTGGTTTGGGGGATGATTTGGGGATTCTACCCACACATTAGCACTGGGGTTCTTATCAGTGGAGCCAAAGCCTTGCTTACCTCTCACTGCAAGAAGGGCTGGGACAGTCCCCTTTTTGACTGTTCCTCCATGCAATGGAATAATCACAATCTGAGCAATTCTGTCTCCAGTTTGTATTATCAAAACAGCATCTCCACTGTTCAATAATATTACTTTAATGTCACCTTACTTTGATGTCACCTTCTTGCATCGATCACTCCCCGCAAGACCTGAATAACCTTGAGTGCCATCCCAGATCGAGGAGGAATCAACCCAAAATGCTCTGGGGGAATTTGTATTCCGACTCCTGTCTCAAAGAGTACTATATTGCTTGGTTTCAGTCTGTACATATTTAACGCATGCAAATCAAGACCTGCAGCCTCTGGTGTTACTCGGTACGGAGTATTGGTTGCCACATGGGGTTGTATTTACAACACTGGGGTTGACATTCATATTAAAGGGATCTCGGCATTTGTTAAAGGTCTATTGTTCAGTATTTGTAATGCTTCATTTAAATGATCTCTCCATTTTTTCAAAGATCCATCTGACCATTTCCTCAACTGAGACTTCAACAATCCGTTCATTCTCTCAACCAATCCCACAATTTGTGGGTAATATGGGACATGATAAATCCACTCTATATTGTGCTGGGAACAGTAGTCTTGCACTAATTTGCCCTTGAAATGGGATATGGTATCAATTTGGATCTGAAGCTGAACTCCACAATATAATATCAACAAATCTAGGGGGTGATTCTGACCACGGCGGTCGGCGGTCGCCGCCCGCCAAGCGGTTCCCGCCGAAAGACCGCTCCGCGGTCAAAAGACCACGGCGGTCATTCTGGCTTTCCCGCGGGGCCGGCGGGCGACTGCCAGAAGACCGCCGGCCGGCCCAACGGGAAAGCCCCGTCAACAAGGAAGCCGGCTCAGAATTGAGCCAGCGGAGTTGAAGGGGTGCGACGGGTTCAGTGGCACCCGTCGCGATTTTCACTGTCTGCAAAGCAGACAGTGAAAATCTTTGTGGGGCCCTCTTACGGGGGCTCCTGCAGTGCCCATGCCAGGGGCCCCTCGACACCCCATACCGCCATCCTGTTCCTGGCGGGCGAACCGCCAGGAACAGGATGGCGGTATGGGGTGTCAGAATCCCCATGGCGGATTCCCATGGGCGGCGGAAAGTCGGCGGTACACCGCCGGCTTTCCGCTTCTGGCCGTGGCTGTACCGCCGCGGTCAGAATGCCCGGCGGAGCACCGCCAGCCTGTTGGCGGTGCTACCGCCAACCTCCGCCCTGGCGGTAATTACCACCAGGGTCAGAATGACCCCCCTAGTGTCTTAATGGTATTAGACTGGATAGCATACTTGCATGCATACGCTATTAAATAGCCAGAATACATGCATACTGTACATGCATACTGACATCCTCAACTAAGTGGCACTGATCCGTTGTAATCAATCTGCCATATCTGTCTTGGCAACTTTCCTCTCCCTAGTTGACCCCTGACTGTCTGTGGAGCACATCTCTGTTGCATGTGCTGACAGATAGGACATTGGATTATTGCAGTTTTTATCAAGTCTAAGGGAATATGCATCCATCTAATCTCTGCCCACCTGTTCGTGGCCTTCTCTTCCAGGTGTCCACATTTTTGGTGAGCCCACTTAATCATCCCCACCAAATCAGAATCCTGTGTTGCCACTTCTGCTTCTGAGATTTTGGCTGTAAGGGAATTAAAACACCGTTCTAGTGAGTCACTGGGACAGTGGGTGTCTACATGATATACAGTGACTGTACTTTGCTGTAACATTTCGCAAATTTCCTGCCACAATTCTTTGCCCCACACCTCCTTCGAATGTATTTATCAGTTATGTGCATACCACGTGGGAAGCCAGGCAGCTAGCCCATTGGCAGTAGACCAAGAATCAGTACAAATGTGACATTTCCCAGGTAACTCTTGTTTTAAAGCTTGATACACAGCATACAATTCTGCATATTGACTGCTCTTTCCTTCTCCAATAGTGGAAAACAACTTTTTTATTACTGGATTGCATGACACTGCCTTCCAATGTCTCTTGACCCCCACATACTTGGCTGAACCATCCGTGAACCATACATGCTTCCTGTCCTCAACTGACAAGGGCTCAAATTGCTCACCCCACTTCACTGGTGACTCTCTTACCTCTGGCAACTCCTCCTGAAACACCTCCTCATCTTCCACAGGGCCTGTGCCACCTGTTCATGCAGGGTTGTGGTTCCTGCTGGTCCCACTTGGGCCCTGTCCTGTATGCACCATTTTCACTTAATGACATTTGCTTCTTGTGCATGCCCTATTTGGTGAGCTTTGGGTGAACTTATCACCCATTCCATTACTGGAATCTTAGGCCTCAGAATCACATTGTGCTCTATTGCCATCTGTTCAGTATCTACCAGAGCCCAATAACAAGGCAGAAACTGTTTTTCAAAGGGAGTGTACTGTTCTCCAGTGTCTAAGAAACTTAGGGGCACTTTCTTTCTTCCCTGTGTTTGCCACATTCTCCAGCTTGCGTATTGCTCCTGTCACATGACTCAATGTCTCACGCCTGTACTGGCCATAAGTCTAAAGCATGTTGAATCACCCCCTCTGCCAATTCAAACACACACTGCTGCTGCTCTCCTCATTCAATCTCATGTTATTTCCAAGTCACTTTGTATAAAGGGGCCAAAATCTGACTCAGGTGATGGATATGCTGCCTCCAAAAACCAAACAATCCAATGAATCACTGGGTTTCCTGCTTATTATGAGGTGTAGCAACATCAAGTATCTTTTGTTTCACCTGCGGCTACACCCACCTATGTCTTTGATTCCAATGAATTCCTAGGAGCTTCACACTTTGGGAGGGTCCTTGTACCTTTTCGGGATTTATCTCTCATCCCCTGCTTTGCAAATGTTCCACAATCCTGTCAAACTGAGTCTGCACCTGTTCTTGGGTTTCTCCCTGCACCATCACGTCATCAATATAATGATAAGCTGCACCCCTGGAATGACAGGTACTTCATCCAGGTGTTCTGCCACCAGCCGATGACAGATGGTGGGGCTAAGCACATAGCCCATGGGAAGTTTAAACATTTTTAATTGTCTTCCGGCCCACAAAAATGAGAATTGCTCTTGATTCTCAGGGGCTAATGGTATGGTGGAGAAAGCATTGGCAATATCAGTTGTTGCATATCAGGTCCCTTTATGTCTTTGTATCTTTTTAATCAGGGTGATGATGTCTGGGACGGCAGCAGTCAGAAGGGGTTTATGGTTATTCAATTCGTAATCGACTGCCATTCTCCAACTACCATCAGGTTTGTGCACAGGCCACACAGGATTATTCCATGCAGTGGTGACTGGGGCAACCACCCATGCTTCTACCAAATCCCATATGGTATTACTTATCTCCTCATGCCTTCCCCGTATCCGATACTGCTTCAAATCTGCCACCTTGATGGTTGGTCTACCACCTTGATGGTTGGGAGAACCTTCACTGGAGGTATTTTCAAATGACCCACCCTCACTACTCTCACTGAGATGTATCTTTTCAATCCAAATTGATAGCACCCATATTCCAAAAAGAGAGTCTTCTCCTTCAGAATATCAATTCCAAGAATATATTCAAGGAGGAGCACTAACAAGACAGTGTATTCACGTTTTGGCGTTTGGATTGCCTGGTGGGGGGTTCCTCTCCACCTAACCCTGTAATGGTGTAATGCTGTCCTTTGAACTTTTTCAGATGTCCATATATCAAAGAGGCCCTGGCCCAACCTCCTGGACCTTCCTGTATTTACAATAAATATTTAAGTCAACAT
This sequence comes from Pleurodeles waltl, assembly GCF_031143425.1. Taxonomy (NCBI): domain Eukaryota; kingdom Metazoa; phylum Chordata; class Amphibia; order Caudata; family Salamandridae; genus Pleurodeles; species Pleurodeles waltl. The sequence continues at coordinate 10,089,881 of NC_090443.1, read as the reverse complement.
TGGGTCTATTATACTTGCGAACCCATCCCTGTACCGGAGATTTGCCTGTTTCCTAATCTGATTTCAACCTGTTAACGTTCGTCCAGGTCAAATCTAGATATATGCTTTCATATCTACGTGGCAACTCCTCTTCCTCTCCATTAAGCTCGATCAACCAGTCAGTGCCCTTGTCACCCTCTTCCTTTACCTTCTGTGGTCTGCTTTTCTCTCCCTCTCTGTCTTCCTCCTTAGCTTCTGACTTGCCCTGACTCATTTGCTTATTATCCTGCTTGTTCACTTTCCTGCTCCCCTCTTTCATGTCCAGCCCTCACTTTTGATACATTTCCCAGAGACTCTTGGTATCTATTCCATCACTCTGTTCTTTCTTCACACCATCCTTCAACAATGCCATAAACATATCTCTCCTGCATACCCTGGTATTGTATGTGCGACCCTCAGACCCAGAGGCTCTTTCAGGCTTTGTCCACTCTCCCAACTCTCCCAGCTCACGGACTGCCTCCAGTGCATCTTTTAAAGGGTTACTTATCTGATTGAATAATTGGGTCATTATCACGTTTTTAGACTGGGGAGGGCTAAACAAATTATTTTATTTTGCACTGATACTGTCAGCAGTCCGTCCAACAAATGATGAGCATCATCCAGAACAGTGGCAGTGTTCATACCCTCTCCCTTGATTCTCTGCATTGCATCTGTCAATGTAAATCAGGGCTTATTATTTGTGACCAGTCTGACTCGGTAGGGCACCCATGATTGCACCCTATAACTGCTAACTGCAATAAGGAAATTTGATTGTTGCCCTGATAACCCCTAAAATGCGCCCGTGCAGTGGGGTCTGTACTGAGTATACACAATTTTGTTGCATCTCCTTCATCTAGCATCATTCCTGAGGCTCCTGTATCAAACAATTGCACCATCCATGTAAACGAGTCCCCAGGTCTCTGCCGAAATCAGTTTATAATATCATTAATCTCTTGCTGAGTGTAATCCTCCAGGGAGTTCATTGCAGCCCCTTTTGTAATTTCCCACTGTATATGGGCTGTGCATGGATGACCTTCTGGTCGTCTTACTCACCCTGACCACTATTTTGACAACACTGTTCCCCAAAGTCTGAAAACTCTGAAGAATCCCAAATATTAACATCTCATTCCCCAGGATTCCGGTTTAACCCTGCCTTGGCAATGGCTAAATGAACCTTCCTTTTATTGACTCTTCCCCATCACTTCTTATATTTGTACTGTGCCTTTTGCACTATGAATCTTTGGCCACAGTCTGGCAAGTGTTGAGCTCTTCTTGTAACAATTTACTCTGACATGATAACATTGGAAAAGTACTTTTGGCTTCCACTGACTGTTTTTCGATCTGCTCAAGTTCCTGTTCTTACTGAGCACATTTCTCATGCATTTTATGATAAGCACATAAGAGTATCCAGCCTCTCTGTCCTAATGTAATAAGGAGCATATTTATATTTTTTGGTGCAAAACTACACTACTGCAGTTTTGCATCAAAATGTTTTGCACCGGCTTGCACCATTCTTGAGCGCCAACCGGGCACCATATTTATGGAATGGTGCAAGCTGGCAGAAAGGGTAGGCTGGCGTAAAAAAAAAAACATGACGTTAGCTGGGTGTGGGTGGCCGTATGGGAGAAGGGGGTTTTGCACCAAAAATGAGGTTAGGCAGGTTAGAGTAAAACAAAAATTACTCTAACCAGCCTAGCGTCATTTTCTGACGCAAAACCATCCATACCACATGAATTACTCCTGTCTTAGAAAAGACAGGAGTCATGTCCACCACACCAATGGCCAGCACAGGGACCAGGGTCCACTTGGCATGGCCATTGCACCCAGTGCCATGTAGTGGGACTCATTTCAGGGCCCTCAATGGCACTTAAAAAAAATACTTACTTATATTCACCTATACTTACCTGGGATGGGATCCCCCATCGTCTGTTGTCCCTCTGGTGTGGGTGGGAGTGTCCCTGGGGCCTGGTTAGGGCACCTGTGGGCTTTTTCCATGGTGCTCCACCATGGAACTAGGCCCATAGGTCCCCTAACGCCTGCCCTTACCCAGACGTTAAATAATGTGCGAAGCAAGCTTTGCACCATTATTTGATCCCTCCTCCCTCCGTTCGTGATTTTAGCACAGGGGCATAAATATGTCGCTAAGGCCATTTTTTTGCACAGGAATGCCTACCTTGCATCTTTTTGACACAAAGTAGGTTTCTACTTCCGAAAATGACTTTAACTCTATAACTTTGGCGCTAGACGGGTCTAGCACCAAAGTATAAATATGGAGTTAGTTTTGCACTGAATTTGCGTAAAAATAAAATTATGCAGATTCGGCGCAAAACAAGTATAAATATGCCCCTAAGTTCTTTTCTTTTTTCTATTGGCACTTTCTGCATACAAGCTAATTCATTTGCTGGCTCTGCATCTGCAATACACGCATTCCAGTTTTCACTCAAGCCAGCACAGTGAGAACACTCATGTGCAAGCATACCATAAGAGCCTGTTTCCCATCCCCGTATTTCATTTGGTATCTGGGAAACTGCCTTTGTCTTTTTGCCAAACATTTTTCACTGTAATCTTTTACTTCAAATCCTGCAAGTGACACCAAAATGTATTGCTCTCACTTAAACTAAGAGGACAAAATGCCAAAAGAATTCAGCACTCTTAGTCTAAATAATAAAAGTATTAAGGCACATCCCAAATATCAAATAAAAGTCATACAAATTCATGAGAAAAAACATATAACTCAAATACAGCAGAACATACTTGTATATACAAAGATAAATGCATATATCAGGTAGTCAAGACTTAAAAAGAAATGTGTAATGCATTAACAGAGCATGTATACATGAGCTAAATATTTCAAGATTTAAAATGCTTCATCGATTGAGTTAAACTCAACATCCTCGCCAGCACAACTGAGGAACCCCGTAAATCAGTCAAGAAGGAGGCCCAATTGGGATCACAAATCAAAATCTGGGCTGTGCGTCCACTCCACAGGTGAGCTCCTACCTGAGCACCAAGTCTCACCGTCTTTTATACCTTGAAACATCTCAAGAAGAATGTTCTAGAAACCCCCTCCTTTCTGTTATGAAATTAAATGCTGGCTCTACTTCATCTGCATCGAAAACACCCATGGAAGCTGGCCAGGCTCCCAATATTTGTTCTGAGACAGATTCGTATATCCTCTGGTAAACAGTCTCAGACTTGTGAACTTTTATCAAGTCTACATCTCACATAATATGTTCCAGCACTGTCCAACTCTTCACTGGGGAAGAGAAAAACAAGTTTTGTAAGGAAAAATACCTGTGCTCACACAAAATGGAGTCAATTGTCAAATCTAAACAGCATCACACACTCTTGCTATTAATTCCTTTTGCACTAAATAGAAAGGTATCTCCAGTTTGAGCAATGTGCTTCGAGTATGCCTACAGGCAGATGATACAGTACTATACTATCTATTTTTTTTGTCCAAGATATGAGCACCCAAGGAAGCAAGGGTTTCTGCCAATTTGTAAGCAACTTGGAATTAGTCAGTACCATTGGCACTTAGACTCCTGCACATTGAAACTAAAGAGTCGATAGTCTGTGACGGTGCCAAATGTTTACACTGAAGGTGACCTATAGGAGCAAAGTTGCTGAGCCATTTCTAATGGGGTGTCTTTTCTTGCTCCCTTTACGACACCCGGTGAAGTGCCTTTCACTGTGTTGTCAGCAGTTAGGTGAGTGCTGTTGTTGTGTGGTGGTCATTGTCATGATGTGTGTAGTTGTGCTTTTGTGTATGTGTAGATTAGTGTGTAGTTGTGTTGGTTGTGGTTGTGTGGGAGTGTATTGTCAATAGTATTTTACACTCGGCATCTTTGACATCGTCTCCCCAAAATCTTTGCCTCTGATCCCCATGTTGTTGATGTATGCTGGACTCTGTTTTTGCTGTTTTTATTACTCTGGGCACTTTACCACTGCTATCCAATGCTAAAGTGCAGTGCTCCTATGTAAAAGGTATGCGTAACTGACTTTCCATGATTGGCATATTTGATTTACCAGTAAGTCCCTACTACAGTGCACTAGAGGTGCCCAGGGCCTGTAAATCAAATGTTATTAGTGGGCCTGCAGCACTGGTTGTGCAACCCACATTAGTAACCCTGTAAACATGGCTAAGACCTGCCACTGCACTGTCTGTGTGTGTAGTTTCAAACTGCCAATTTGACTTGGCTAGTGTACCTACTTGCGAGGCCTAAACCTTCCCTTTTATACATGTAAGGCACCCCTAAGGTAGGCCCTAGGTAGCCCCATTGGGTGGGTGCAGTATATGTTAAAGGTGGGACATATACTTATGTGGTTTACATTTCCTGACATTGAAATACTGCCAAATTTGATTTTCACTATTGCAAGGCCTATCTCTCTCATAGGTTAACAAGGGGGCTGCCTTTAAATATTATTAAAGTGTAGATTATCTTTGGGAGCAGATAGGAAAATGGAGTTTAGGGCCTCTGAACTCACAATCTAAAAATAAAATTTTAAATAACATTTGTTTTTAGATTGTGTGTTTGAAAATGCCACTTTTAGAAAGGCATTTTCTTGCTTAAACCAGTCTGTGACTCTGCATATTTGTGGATTCCCTGTGGGTCAGTTTGACAGTTGGTCTGTTTGCAACTCTCCTCTAGACAGTGACACAAAGGGAGCTGGGGTGTAGCCATCTGGGCTGGAGGGGAAGGGAGGAGTGGTCCCTCACACCTGAAAGTGCTGTGTTTGGCCTCACACAATGCAGTCTTCAACCCCCTGGTGTGTGTCTGGGGCCTTGTGTAGGAAAGGCAGGATCTTGAAAACAACAGAGATTTCTCTTTCAAGTAGGCCTACTTCAAAGGCAGAAAGGGGTATGAGAAGAGCACCCAAAACCCCTGAAAATCAGATCACTTCTAGAATCAAGAGGAACCTCTGCCAATGAGAAGAGCTGCAGAGCTGAGAAGTGCTGCCTCTGCCCGTGACTGCTGTGTTGGGCTATCCTGCAGTTGCTGCTTCTGCCTGTGAAAGGGGACAAAGACTGGACTTTGTTGTGCATTCCTGCTTGAGAAGATTCTCCAAGGGCTTGAACTGAGCTTGCCTCCTGTTGTTGAAGTCTCAGGGACAACAAAGACTTCTCTCTGACAGCACTTGGGCTTTCTACTGAGAGTCCTGCCTGCCAAGTGGTGCCTTAACCTGTCTCTGGGCCCTTGAAAGGTACAGCTGGTGGAAAAGAACTGAAATCCACGCAAAGACCGCGGTGCAGGGAAACTTTCGACATACTACCCGCCTTGCGGCTGATAAATGACATGCCGCCGGCCTCGCAGCTAATATTGACACTCCACATGCATTGTGGCTAGAAGATCGACGCAATGTGGCTGGAGAAACGATGCGCAACACCCACAGAAGCTGCTGTTACCAACGCAAACCCCACGCAGAGCGGTTTCTTGACACCGTGTGACCGGATTTCAATGCAACATCACTTGGCGCGGAAAATCAACGCAAAGCCTGCCTGGACCCGAGGTGCCTGTCTGGATCAACGCATCGCTCTCTTGCGGGAGAGAAGAACCGACGCACGCTGACCCGACCGGAGGAGGAACGACGCACATTTTCACTTGCCGGTGAGAAATCGATGCATCGCTGGCCTTTTTTGACGCACACTCACCCTTGCGGCTTTATTTTGACGCTACCCAGGTACTTTTGTGAAATAACAGTGTTCTCACTGTTTTCTAGGATTAAGATTCGTATTCTTTTTAAAATCCATAACTTGACTTGTGTATGTCGGATTTTTATCATTTTGGTCTTGTTTTGTGTCTTTTTGTAATGTTGTCACTGAGTTACTGTGTGTGTTGTTACAAATACTTTACACATTGCTCTGAACTTAAGCCTGCCTGCTCGTGTCAAGCTAACAAGGGGGTGCGCAGGGGTTAACTGAGGGTGATTCTCCTTTACCCTGACTAGAGTGAGGGTCCTTGCTTGGACAGGGGGTAACCTGACTGCCTACCAAAGACCCCATTTCTAACAATGTGTATGTGGTGTCATGGATGTATGGCAATGTGTTTTTCTGGCATGTGTGTGTTGTGTTGTATTGTGTTTGAATGGCACTGGATAATAGCGTGTTGATGGTGTGTTGTGTAGTGCAGGGGGACACATAGGCCTAAGGTACAGTGTGTGTGTGACTTACCTCTCTTCCATAGCCACTGCCTTTGCATGATGTTCATTGTGTCCCGCAACGGCTTCCCTCCGTCAGCAATCCACCATCAGTACACTGCCTGCAGGACTGTAACATCTAAATATGGTCGACTGGAACCCGCAAGCCTGACAGCTCTGAAGAGCACTCCGTCATGGTGGTCAGTGGCTCAGCCGCAATACATCGAAAAACGGCAGTTGGGATACCGTCTACTTGGTGGCGTACTTGGTTCCGCCACCACAGCACATTGGCTGCAATAGTGTCAAGATCTAAATCCGGCCCTAGATCTTTTGCACTACCCGTGTGTGTATACATTTTTATATGATGACTTTTTTTTTTGTATTAACCGCCTCAGTGTAAAATTGTGATAATTGCAATATGCCACTATATTGCACTGATGTAGTAGCCACACCAATGTATTTCTACACTTTTATGAGCTGTTAATATTTTAATGCTTTTAAGGTTTTATGTACACTTTTTAGGTTCTGTGAACCAAAATAATGTTTATATATGATGTAATATCATACTTTACATTAAACATAACAAACCTAGAAAGTCACTTAAAAACCAAAGGTAAAAGGATGTTATAGTTAGGTGAAAATGTCAGTTAAAACATAACGTTACAAACTCAAAAATACACTGAAGGAATTATAATGTGTGCCCTCGTCAGGCATTTCTTATGACCACACATATTGTATCACTCATAACGAGTTCTATGTCATCATTGATAGCATAAATGCAGCATCTGAAATGCCATAATTTAAATTAACACTGCGTGGTGGGGGTGCGAGATGTCTTTACATTAGTTAACTAAACCAGGTGAATTTCAGTGTTTTTTTGAGTTAAGAATAAATTACCATCTCAATGAAATATACCAAGATACCTAAATGTGACATTCTCCCATTCCAAGGCTGTAACAATTGAATGTCCCCAATTCTTAACCACCAGGAGTTCAACCTAAAATAAAAATGGTATGTGCCAGTCGACCTTCAATGCTGATATCCACCCATATTCTTGCATCTCCTGTATTAATAGGTCTCGTCCAGTGGTGACATCTCTCAAACATAGAGGCACATCAACCATATAAAGTGACATCAACTGCCAGGTTGGAATTATCTCACTGTCCCCATGTCAGGCTTCTCTTTTTACCATGCAGACTCATGGTTCCACTGCGAAGGCAAATACATGCGGGAAAAGAGAAAATCCCACCATGAGTTCTATGTGACTCTTCCAGTACAGACACAAGGCGTGGCTCCACATACATGCATCCATATCATCATGCCTTCCATTACACACGTTCTTCTCAACACAACATATATGTAATGCCAATGCAACATTTCAAATGTTGTTTCCAGATCAATAGAAGTTACAAAAGGCGAATAATCTTTGTCTTGGATGTTGTTTGACAGACTGTTCCACTCAGACACAAATCCACCCTATTTAAGGCAGACAATCATTGGAAAAATGTGTAATAAAAATACTGCATCTAGCGCTATTTTCTTCGTGCAGAAATGATCTCTTGCAGCCAAAATGGACGTGGGATGCTTTTTGCTCTGGGAAATATTGCTAAATGCAATAGAACATGAATAGCAAGTGTGAGTGGCTGCTCATGCCAGCTAAATATGCACTTGGGGGAGTATTTCCCCCAAAGTACTTTTGGCATTGAGGGGCATATTCATACTCTGTTTGCACCGAATTAGCGTAATTTGTTTTACTCTAATTCAGTGCAAAACTAACTCCGTATTTATACTTTGGCGCTAGACCCATCTAGCGCCAAATTTATGGTGTTAAAGTCAGTTTTTGGACGTGGAAACCTACCTTGCCTTAATGAGATGCAAGGTAGGCGTTCCCATGCAAAAAATGACTCTATGGCCTTAACGCCATATTTATACTCCAGTGAAAAATGGTGCAGGGGAGGGGGGTCAAAAAATGGTGCAAAGCTTGCTTTGCTCCATTTTCAAACGTCTGGGTCAGAGCATGCGCTAGGGGACCTGTGGGCCTATTTCCATGGTGGAACACCAGGGACTAAGCCCACAGGTGCCCTCCCAAGGCCCCAGGGACAACCTCACCAACACCAGAGGGACAGCAGAGGATGGGGGACCCCATCCCAGGTAAGTACAGGGAAGTATTTTATTTTATTTTTAAAGTGCACTAGGGGGTCCTGAAATGGGCCCCCATACATGGCACACAGTGCAATGGCCATGCCAAGGGGACCCTGGTCCCCTGTGCTGGCCATTGGGGTGGTGGGCATGACTCCTGTCTTTTCTAAGACAGGAGTCATGTGGTAGGGATGGTTTTGTGTCAGAATATGGCTCTAGGCAGGTAAGAGTCATTTTTGTTTACTCTAACCTGCCTAACGTCATTTTTTGGTGCAAAGCCCCCTTCTTCCATACTGCCAGCCCCACCCGAATAACGTCATTTTTTAAACATTAGCCTACTCTTTGCACCGGCTTGCACCATTCCATAACTATGGTGCCTGGCTGGTGCACAGAAATGGTGCAAGCCAGTGCTAAACGTTTTGGTGCAAAACTGCGTTAGTGCAGTTTTGCCCCAAAAAGTGTAATTAATGGCCTTAGTGCTATTTTCTCAGTGCAAAGTGCACCCTTGCATCCAAAATGGACTTGAGGATGCATACATTAAGAATTAGCACTAAATGCAACATAATATGAAGTGCAAGTGCAAGCAGTTACTCACGCTTGCTAAATGTGCTCTTGGGGTTGTATTTTTCCCCCAAAATTACTCCTAATTTTGCAAGAGGGGATAATCGTATATTATGAGTAATTCTGTGTCAAAGAGTAACTCAGAATTACAAAACGACTCTGATTACTTTGGGGTAATTGAAATTCTGCCCAGGCTTACAGTAGGTACTTTTGGGTGGAGAGTGGAATCATCCTGTTCATTCTTACCTTCATGTTTAGATATGCCAAGCAAGGTACTAAACTGTCGGCATCCAACACATAGAATTTGGATGGGGATCAATCTTACACTGGTGTTTTGCACTGGCCAATTCCAAGAAAACTGGCTTTAACTTTGGTATGGAAGCATCGAGGGGCATATTTTTAATGCCTTAGCGCCACCTTGCGCCACATTAACATATTTATTTTTTACGTTAATGTCGCCCAACAAGGCTGAATTCCCAGTGCTGTATTCACAGGGTGGCGTAAGGCATGCATTGAGCCACTCTGTAACCCTTTGCACTACATTATTCCTGCACCAGGTATAATGTATGCAAAGGGGGCTTCCCCTGTTAGGGAAGCCGGATAAATGGCGTAAGGAAATCTATGAGATTTCCTTGAGCCATTTATTACAGCACTTTCAACACCTGCTCAAGAGCAGGCTTTAAAAGGGGACTTGCATTCTTTAGAATGGGGCCCTATGTACTCTGCAGGATTACCACCAATATTTTGGCGTTACTCCTGCAGAGTACATCATTAGCGTCATGAGAAATTATGCTATTGCCCTTTACCCTGCGCCATGATGCGCAGTATTTTAAATACGACGCACACATAGTGGCGGTAAAGGGGTGCTGAGGTACGCTGGGAAAGTGGCACTGCACTCATTGCAGCACCACTTTCCATAAATCTGCCCCAAAGTGCCTCACGGTGGCCTGGTAAAATTACAGATAGATCTGACATATCCAAATAATCATTCAGCTTATTCACTTGTATGTGAATGTTATTTGTGTGTTTCTGACAATAGCATCTAACAAATACCTGGTTGATCTTACTGCAAGAGTAGAAATATTTAGTCATCATTACTGTAAACAAAGATGACTGAAGCTTAGTTCTCGCTCACAGTGCCAGCTTATCTGCTTTCAAAATTGAAACATATTAAAAAAAATATTGTTTCCACATGCATTTCAGTCATCCAGCACATTCCCTTTTTGTTTGCGGAAATCTCCTTTGCAGTTTTCATGACTTCTGAGCTTGCTGTTGCAGGTCTTTCAATTACAGTTCTACTGTAGGCCTTTTGGCCCATTTTTATACTTGCTTTGCGCTGAATTAGCATAATTTGTTTTACACTAATTCAGCGCAAACTTAACTCCATATTTATATTTTCACGCTAGACCTGTCTACCGACCAAAATATTGGTGTTAAAGTCATTTTTTGGATGCATAAAACCACCTTGCGTCAATGAGGTGCAGGGTAGGCATTCCCGTCCAAAAACTGACTCTAAGGCCCTAGCGCCTTATTTATCCTCCCATGCAGAAATAGTGCACTGGAGGGAGGCGGGCTTAAATAATGATGCTAAGCCTGCTTAGTACCATTATTTGACGCCTGGGTCAGGGCAGGCGTTAGGGGACCTGTGGACCCATTTCCATGGTCAAACACTATGGATAGAGCCCACAGGTGCCCACCCCAAGCCCCAGGAATACCCCCACCCACAGCAGAGGGATACCAGAAGATGGGGGTGACCCCATCCCAGGTTAGTAAGGTAAGTTGAGGTAAGTATTTAAAAAAGAAATGTAAAGTGCCATTGGCGGCCCTGATATGGGCCTTCCTACATGGCACTGGGTGCAATGGCCATGCCCAGGGGACACTTGTCCCCCATGCCGTCATTGGGGTGGTGGGCATGACTCCTGTCTTTTCTAAGACAGGAGGCATTTGGTATGGATGGTTTTGGGTCACTAAATTATGCTAGGCTGGTTAGAAGCACTTTTTTTGTCTCTAACCAGCCTATCATAATTTTTGGGTGAAAAACCCCCTTCCCCCAAAATGCCACCCCCACCCAGCTAACCCTTTTTGCTTGTTTGTGGGGTTCCATAAATTTGGCACCCGTCTGGCGCTTCGAAATGACGCAAGCTGGCGCTATACTTTTTGATGTAAAACTGCGCTCACGCAGTTTTGCATCAAAAAGTATAAATATGGGCCTTTATGTTTAAGAGTCTTCCTAACCCGCTATAATGCCTTGTTACAGTGTCTCCTAATCACCACATTAAAGGCTTCTGACCTTGCTAGTCGTCCCTGTCACCTTAGTGTTTTCCTGAAAGTAATGTTGTATTTCTTTTGTGATGGTTATCGTTTATGCTGGATCTTCCGACCAAGTAGTGTAAAAGTAAGTTATGTGTCCCATCCCATTTCAATAAGCAACAGGTTATGTTTCAACCACGTTTTATTCAAATACTCAACATTTTTAACCATTTTGTGAAGTCATATCTGCCTTCCAGGACTATTGTTATCAAATCCACTGAGACAGGGACTCCTGAATCTATACAGAAGAGAGCACTCCTAACATATGAAAGGCATCCTGTACAGAAAAAGTGGCTCCACCTATTATACTTTAATTTAGCGTCTTCTTCAGTGGGGTCTACCTTCTGAAAAAAGACAATCTGCTACTGTTGCCATTTTAGGTAGGCATAAGTTGTGTGCCGTTTGGTAAGACTACTCATTGACTAGAAGTGGGGCATTTTCAGAACCACAAGGTAATTAGACCTACTAATCCAAAGGACACAGCAGTGCAACCCTCTCGTAGGGGACAATAACAGAGTGCTGATGTTCCTGGGCTACTTTTGCTGTAACACAGCAACATAACTCATTTGTATGCACATTCTATGGAGATGAAATTAGAGGGGCCTTTAAGTGCAACATTGGTGCTCAACCACTTTTAAAGAGTAAAGGTCATTGCTCAACTTTTCTGCAGTTTCTGCAGTCCATGTGGATATTGCTTCTTCTTGATCATTGGATTGCATTATGGGACCTGCAATGAGGGAAATCTCACTCTTTCTGTTAAATATTGACTTGAGCTGTAAGGCTACTAGTTTCATGTTCAAATATTTTGATGGGGTCATCAGCTCCCTTCATCATGCCTGCAAATTTCTTCTTATCAGTCCTTAGGACCTTCTTATAAGCCCTTATGCGGCCGAAGTCCAGTTCCAACATGTCGATCTTATTTTGGAGTGCCTCTTGGGTCCCCCTTATGGGCATTTGTACATTGTCTAACTTGTCTGGTTGAGCACTCTGGGTACATGTAGTTAGGTCTTAATTGGCATCTGGGTGCCCACTTGCCTAGACTGACCTATCTTCTGCCTACATCTCGAGGGTATGCCCTTGAGTACTTGCCACCTTCTTTTTGACCAAGGTGCATCAGAAACATGTGTTCTCTATTGTAACTTTTTTGGGCAATACCTCAGGTGTAACTGACCAAAACCGAAGACAATAACTGTATTGTCCCACAGGGAGTCAGGCAAGCCAATCACCCATAATATTTGCAAGTGTCTCCACCCAGACAGTTTTACATCAACAATGCTGGATCTTCACATGCGCAAAGCAGAAGTTCAAAGCAGAAACCTATATTTTAGCAACAGTTTAAGGCATTTTGTGCAGTGATCTAGTATATGATGTGTTCACAGTGTCCAGCATACTTTCAATAGGAGTTAACATGTGCCTCCTCTGTCTCTAGGATGCTTGTCTCCCATCCCAATTGCTGGAAGTACAAGCACCCATCCTCAAAGAGAGAGTCAACTGCACAAGCATGGTTTTAAGATTAGTGCTTGCCTCCCATCCTAATTGTTGGAAGTACAAGCACCCAACCTCAAAGACAGGGTCTTGCTCAAGCATGGTGTTAAGATTAGTAATGTAATGAGCACTCCAAATGTAGGCACGCAAGTTGTCAACTCAACTCACAAACAAAAAGGAGGTGTCTACTGTACATGGAAATTTGGTGTATTTCCTAGAATGTGGCTCCTCATTTTTCAGTTTACTTATGGCATAATTAGTTGCAGGGTTTGTTATGCCCTGTCCGTGCTCTAAGCCACTTTCACAATATTTATGATGAGTGAAAAAAATCTTCCGCTCTGGCAGCATCCCCATTCCAGATGTACCTGATGTGATGGATTTACCTGTGCCCAGTTTAGTGCTTTTCTCTTTCTACCTCATTCAGGGTAGGCAGATAGGGAACCCACTCCAAGGATCAATGAGGAAGCATTGCCAGGGTTTGAATCTCCAGTCCTGTCTGCAGGACTTGTACAGAACCATTGCATCCTATAGGGAGCTCTAAAAAACACTTCAGCACTTGAGCTGTCAGCCACACTTTTCAATGATGTACTTTGTGATGCCCAAAACAACTTAAACTGGACCAACAGAGATATTCTTTGCCATCTGAGAGTGTCCCCTGTATGGTAAGGAGACCCAATTTTCTGCCTTCGGTGCTTAAATGCATGTGAAAAGAAACAGAACCCTGACTATATTTGGGCCCTGGTGGTATTATACTCTAGATGAGGCACTGAGGCCTAGGCCTGATGATGGTAAATTGAAGTCTAAGACCTGTTCTGTGACAAGAAGGGGTGCACCTATTGTGCCCTCATAATAGGCAGACGATTACTGTCAATGTCTTGGCAACATCACGTAAAGCAGTGGTGGCAGGGTACCATGTTGACGTAATACTTTGACCAGTCCCTTTTCCCTGTGTCACTGAGTGGTGAGCTATCTGGTTCCTCTTGTGTAAAGTTTCATTGTTATATGAACCCCAGAATCTGCACTGAGAACTCTTCATGTCAGCTGTGTGAACATATAGCAAAGGTGTGGCACGTGTATGGTCCTATGACTCCTTGGGCCAGATTTAAAAGGTCCTAGTGCCACCGGAGCGTCATTTGCTGTGCATTCTTCACCTCACATAGAAAAAGCAAAATTCCATGGATGATTGTCCATGTGCAAGAATGTGTCCCTACCTGCACATAAACAATCACTCCTCTCAATGCAGACACCCTTTCACTATGTTGTAAGGATGCCTACGTTGGAGCAGGCAGCTTAATTTAGTGCCAGTGGAAAATGCAGGGCTGCGCCGTACTTTTCTGAATATGGCGCAAACCTGTGTTTCAAAACTGGTGCAGCGCATCGCTGTTGATTTTGGCACAACACTGTGCTGCACCTGTTTCTTTTAAATCTGGCTCTATGTGTTCTGTGAGTTTAAGCACTGGGGCCAGTGTCATCTATTTAGGAACCCCATGGCTTAGCATGGCACAAGATAGAGAATGAGGATAGCTTCCCCAGAGAGTTGAAGTGTATTGACTGCATTCCCGTGGCTGGAGGGTGAAGACCCAGGAACTGAAGTGAAGAGGATGGAGGCAGGGTTATCCTTACAGAATCAAGGAGGTCCTTAATAGCAAAAGGCTCCCGGTTATTTTTTCTTGGTCACTGTCATTTGGTGGATGGAAGAAGTGAACTTTCTGCTAACTGACCTGAGGGCCTGGCTGAAGTGCATGTAAGCTTGCCTGACGAGGAAAGGAAGCAGTGTGCCTGGCCCTTCAGGTGGAAAGACTGTCCATGAAGAGACGTTCAGAACGTTCCTGGTGTTAGGTGCACACATATAAAGCTGACTTTCTCAGAGTGTGAAGCCATGAGCGACAAATGCTGTGAAGTTGTCCTCCTGATCACTTTGCATAGTTTCTGTATAAGCTGCAGTAAGACTATCCCCAAATAATTTCTCCTATGCTGCCCAGTCGTCTTTTAAGGGCTGCAAGACTTGTATTGCCACTCCTGATGCTGTGAGAGAAGGCCACGTTTCAACTTAAGGAAAAAGCCATAATCAGCTTGGATGGCCATGACTGCTAAAAAACACCACCTTAATTGATTAAACTTTGAAGTCTAACTGCAACACCAAGAGGCTTGCTTGTATTTGGGTGGGAGGGCTGCAGAGGCTGAGCATGACCCGATGGATATGCATCACCAATTGCCCCTCTGAACATAGTCCCAAGGGAGGTTGCCAGTGTGGAAGACACAAGAGGGGAGCTGATGCCATGAAGAATGTTGTGTCATTAAGGTACTTTCAATTTACATAAAGGATAAGCACTGGGCTGGACATTTAGTTATTGTGCATGATGGATGACTGAGTTCTAAGCTCTTTTCCCCCATACATCTCCCTGAGAAGCTAGTGACTGTTTCCCTTGCCACCCTGAGAGTCAAGTGCAGAAATATTTGCGCTTGGCAAGTTTGCACAGTTATAGTAGTACAAAAACCAATATCAAATGACCTCAATCACCGTGGTTTGAGCATAGTAGCTCCTGCCTGTCCTGTGTTCACTGAACAGAGTCTGGCAATTGGCAGCAATGGTGTGCAATTTGAAAGTTCCAGTTCCAACTATCTTGAAGAGAATATGTTGCCCTTAAACAGAGGTTTACCTGCACAGTACAATGGCATATATAGCATATACAGGACCGGTGAGTGTAGACTTTGATCCTCTCCCCTCAATCAATTGAAAGATCTGTGTTTGGAGACAGGCCTGTGGGCTTCCAGGAACAAAGATAGGGAGATCCTAGAAGTTTTTCTTAAGGACCAGTTGAAGAAACTGAGTGATAGGGAAGAAATTGTGATGCACTCAAAGTGGTGTGGTGTCAGTGATGCAAAGTCAGGCTCTCTTAGCTCCTTAATACAGGTTTTCTCAAGACACACCTGAGTGTGTCCAGATTTTTGCTTCCCTGAGATGTTTCTCCCCTTATTTTCCTCCCCTGAGATCAAGGGGACCACAGTTACAAAATTCAGGAGATATTTCCTTGGGTGGGTTGAGTCTGACTGAGACCTTCAGTTTGCAGTTGGCTCTCCAGAAAGCTAAGTTTGAGGAAGAGGAGAAGGTCAGGAAGTTGGAGGAGAAAAAGTTGAGAGTTACCTCACCAAGAATAAAAAAAAAGGAAGTGGGAGAGGCAGGAGATTTGGACCTGAGAGAAAAAAAGGGAAAGGGAAGAAATGGAAAAAGAATATTATAGAAAGAAAGTATAGCTTTAAAGAGGAGTAGTTCATGATGGGAGGGGAGACAACTACATCTGGGAAAGATGAATCCACCTCCAGCTTTGAACATGTATGAGGAAGGTCAGGATATTTTGGAATGCTTTTTCATGAGTTTTGAGATCATGTTTAGGAGATGTTTTGAATGGTGTGTCTAAGACAGACACTTTAATGAGTCACTTGCCCGTAGAAGGAAAAGCAGTCAATGGGAGTACGCTGTAGGTGATCACTGAACTATGAGCAAATAAAAAGAACTTCCGATCAGATGGTGTAGATTGAAGTGATTCCAGTACCTTAAGGGATTCAAAGAAAGTAAGGGAGCGGCTAGTGTTCTATTTGAAACTTCTATTCTTGGTGAGTTACGTGATTGCAATGAGTGAGTGAGAATGATGGAGGCATTTGATTTTCACACTCCACACTCTTATCTAGTTGATGGTTACAGAACAAATCCAAGTGTGCCCTACCTCATTTAAGCAATTCCTGCTCAACGTTACAGAGAAGAATCCAGAAAAACTTGCAGCGTCACAGAATTGGGCTGTTTGTAATCGCAAAAGTCCATTTTATAATGTACAAACCACAAATTGCGATTCAGTAACAAGTTACCAAATTGCAATTTGGGTTTTGGACCCAATAAGAATTTGGTACTTGGGTGGGGCATTCTTAGTGTGTCACATCCAAATCAGATTGGTATGTATTAATGTTTTGCAACCAAATTCTGGTTGCAAAACATTAATCTTTTACCACCTCCTCAAAGAAGGTCGTAAGCAATTTGCAAAGGGGAATGGGTGCCCAAGGGAACCCTTCCCCTTTGCAAATGTTGACAAAACATTTTTTAAAGAGTAGGCAGTGGTCCCAGGAACTACAGCCTGCTCTTAAAAAGTTAAAAAATGAAACTCATACATTTTTTTAAACACATCCAGTTATTTTTTAAGGAAAACGAGTTGCATTTAAAAAACAATGCTTTATTTAAAAGCAATTACAGACATGGTGGTCTGCTGACCTCAGCAGGCCACCATCCTTGTGATGGTTGCAATAACTAGTAGGTAGCAATTTGCGACATACATCACTAATATTCATGAGGTAGTCTGAATTAGGACCCACTAGGAATCAGTAGTTTGCAAATCGGCCTTTAAATACATAGGTTGTTTGCAAATGACCACATTGATTTAAAAAAATACTGATCACAAATTGGTAGCAGTATTTTGCAACTCGTTCTTAGTACATCTGGCCAAAGGTACTGAATGTCGCTTGATCAAGGACTTGATTACCCCTGGTTTAGTACCAGGACCATAAGACTACAAAGCCGAGATCATGTGAGTGGAGTTGACCATATCACAGGTAGCACATCAGTCTTAAGTATGGTGCAAGGGTTTCTGTGATGCATGCAGGATTGTTTTTGTGAGGAAGGGACACCCTCCTGCATATAACCAATCCCAAGAGGATTGTTCCTCTTCCTATGTATGCTGCAGAATACAACACACATGGAAAGAGGAAAAAACAAGGATAAATGAAAATATTTCTCCTCATTGCGTCTGGTCTGGGGAGTCATAAGATTTTGGCGCTGCCCCAGGTTTACATGATTAAGTAAATCGGGGATAGCATCAAAATCCATGAGTGTTGTGTGGGAAACCCACCGCATTTTCCATGCAACATTTCCCTGGTGCAGATTAAGGCAATGCAGTGGCTTGCACTGCTTTGTCTTACACCATATCTATGAGGCCATTCAAAGCCATGCAAAGTGGCTTTGCATGGCCTAATAGATGTGGTTGAGAGGCTTGTGCTTCTGGAGCCTCAAAAAAACTGACACTCCGCTGATGCAAGCCTTTCATAAATAGGCCCATTTGCGTACCATAGCTACACTCTTGACAGCCCTGTCAAGGTGTCCCTTCCTGCACAAAAACAACTCTGTATGCAATGTAGGTACCCGTGCACCATGGCTCATAAATATGCCCCTTAGGCCCATAGTTATGGGTTTTTGGCACTAAAGAGATGGGGGCAGGAATGCATAGTATTTAAGCAATATGGTGAATACCTGCCTTTTCCCACTGCCCTGGCACCATTTTGGCAGCTTAGCACCAAAGCAGGCAACCTTGCACCATGGCAAAAGGGTGCCTGCATTGTAGGCAGGACTGTTTTTGTGTGGAAAAGACAGCTTTCCGCACAAAAACTGTCCTGGGAGGCTGTTGGAAATGGCCCTTTCTGCAGGGTTATCCCCAAGCTGTTTGCCTTTCTTCTCCTGTTTTTCTCACCCTCTTTCTGGTGGCTTTAAGACTCTGGGCACTTTACCACTGCTAATCAGTACTAAAGTGCATGTGCTCTCTCCCCTAAAACATGGTATAGTTGACCTACAGCTGTTGGGCATATTTAATTTACCTTTAGGTTCCTTGTAACGTGGTATGCCATGTACCCAACACCTGTAAATTAAATGCTACTAGTGAGCCTGCAGCACTGATTGCACCACCCACAGAAGTAACCTTTCAAACTTTTCTCAGGCCTGGCACTGGAGGGCCTGCGTGCACATTTTACTGCCACACTGACTTGTCAATTCAAACTAGTTGCCAAGGCCTAAACTTCTCTTTTTCTACACCTGTCACACCTATGGTAGACCCTAGATAGCCCTATGGGCAGGGAGCCCTGTATGTAAAAAGTAGGACATATACTTTTATAGGTGGCATGTCCTAGTAGTGACAATCTCTTTAGTTTTTCACTAACGTGAGGGCTGCTCCTCTATAGGTTTCCATTAGGAATTCCATTATATATATATAAGTGGTCATTTCCAATCTGTGAGGAGCAGTGTGGGCATGCTTGGTATATTTGGAATGGTAGTAAAAATATCCTGCTTACTGGTGTAGTTGGATTTTACATTACTATTTTAGAAATGCCACTTTTAGAAAGTGGGCTTTTCTCTGTGATCATAACTCTAGTGATTATCAGCCTGACTCCACTCCACATCTAGGTCACAGTGACAGCTCCACTTGGTGCATACTTTTCGGACAGCCTTAACACAGGAGGGGCTGGGTGTGACAGAAGAGGCTTCTGCATACTGGTAGAATTCCTGGACTAGGGAGAGGGAGGGTCGGCCACACCTTACATGTCAATAGGCTGTGTCCTGCCCTCAAACAATGTGCTGATTACCCCCTACTGATCTGTGGAGACAGAGCTAGGTTGAAAGAGGGTTGTGTTTCACTTAAAAGGGTTCATTTGAAGTCACCCCTTTCTTCAAATATATTTTTCAGTATAAGTACAGTGACTCTGACCCCATGAATTTGGACTACTTTTGAAACTGGAACTGCACCTCCGTCAGAAGGACTGCTGAGCTGCAAAAATGACTCATCTGCACTGCTCTTCTGCTGTTGCCCTGCTGCCTACTATTTGTTAGGTGACATAAAGGACTCACTGGATTGAGTTTCTACTTGTTGTCCTGCTGCCAGCTGTTCTCTGACCTTGGACTGCCAAAGCACTGTGGTCCTGCCAGGAGAGATTGCCACTGGAATTATTGATATTAGTGTGCTGCTCAGATTGCCACTGTTGTCTGCATGCCACTATGGTCTGCCTATGCCCCCCAAGTGTCTCTCACCCAAGAGCCCAGTGCGTGGTGGGCACTAGTTGCTGCTTCTGGTATCTGCATTCATAAGTGCTTGGGGAGTGCTTTATTGTCCACTTGGTGACCACTAGCCCCTGGGGAGCACTTTATTGCCCACTTGGTGACGACTAGCGCCTGGGGAGCCCTTTATGCAATCACATCCTCCCCAAAAAGGTTAGCGCATGGTGAGCCCTCTTGCGTTCCTGCAGTGAGGGTTAAAGTAGGAGTGGGCTGAAGTGCTCCTTTGGCCCGTACCTTGGCTTTCAGTTCCACACTCGGTTAGGAGAGGAGAGACCTGTCTACTAAGGAAGCCGCAGCCGCTCCTCACTTCAGGAGAGGTGGACTCTGTGGACAGTGCATAGTGGGGAAAACTCTACCCGCCCTGCACCCTGTGAGCCTGGTGCAGGCATCCAGCTGTGAACATAATGCCACCTCCCACCATTGCATTCCTTCCTTCTCCGCAAAGACGGATGCACTGTCCTGGTTACATGGGACGGGCCAGGTGCCTGAGGCACATGGGCGTGGCCCAACTCCTGCACCAGTGTGTGTTTTGGTACTCCCCCGACGCGTTGGTCCTCCCAAGGTCAGTCCGAGGGCGGCACATTGTAACGCCATCATACCTTGGCAGGCGGTGTTGTGTTTTTCAAATTGGAGGCACAACTCGGCGGCCACTGAGGGCTGGTTTTCACCTACTGTGAAAAGGTACAACCTGGCCTCTAGCCACAGCAGCCTGTGTTTCAGAGAAGCCCTTCTAGTTTCCCTAAGTCACCGTACACCACTTAGTAGGTGTACCAGTGTGCTGGTGTCCTGGGTACCTACATGCTCCTAAGCATTACCATGAAATCCCTCATTATCAAAAAAACACCTAATAGGAGTGCTGGTGAACTGCACCCTTCATGCTGCTGGGGAATGTTTTAGAGTCTATGAGTGAATAACATACTGCAATGATTCATGGGTGTTCCTACTACATTGTAAACTCTATGTAACATAACAAGTCAAAGAAAGCACAAGTGTGCTGTGACTGATGTGCTTAGAAGGACAACTTGTGACCACATGTTTTTTCTCTAAATGTATTGGCCTTACAGGCACTACTGTAGGGGATATGTGTTTTGTTTTCCTTGCATTTCTCAAGATAACAAGTGATGTCTCAGTATTAGCCAATTCTGCACAGTATTGGTTATTTATATTGGTTTGGTCCAATGATATATATATATATATATATCTCTGCACAGTAATTGTGATGTATATCATTTTGTGCCAATGATATACATGTGTCTGCACAGTGTTTGTGATTTATATTGTTTTTGCTCAATGATATCTATGTGTCTACACAGTATTTGTGATTCATATTGTTGTGGCCCTATGACATATATGTATAATAATATGGAAATCTATTTTTGATATAATTCTGTGAGGAATCTCTTTTGTGGTGTATTTAATGTGTCACTGGTGTGCGTGTGTTGCACAAACTCTTTACACATGACCACTGGAGATAAGTCTGACTTCTCTGTGCCAAGCTACCAGGGGATGAGCACGGATTATCTTTGGTGTGTAACTTACTTGCCCTGACTAGAGTGGTGCATTCTGTCTACCTTAGGTGCATACCCTAGCCAACCAGAAACCCCACTCCTAACAGAGGCATTTTCCTCTTTCTTTGTGTGCTGCAGGATGCAGTACTCATAGAATTAGGAAAAAATGAGTAGAAATAAAGATATTTCACCTCGTTCGCCTCCCTGGGGATGCATATGGTTTTGGGGCATCCCCAGGTTTCCAAGCTCTTGTAATTGTGGGATGCATCAAAATCCATGGGTGTTTTATGGTAATCCCCACCGCAACACCAATGGAATGCCTCACTTGTGCAGAGTAAGGCAACACAGTGATTTGTGCTGCCTTGTCTTACTCTATATCTATGAGGCCAATCAAAGCCACGCATAGATATGAGTTCAAGGTGTGCGCCGCTGTTGTTGGGAAGCAACGGCAGCGCAAGGGGCTCAAAAATCTGCTCCTTAGTGTTTACTGACACGTGAAAAACATATGCCTCAAACTGTGCTCAAAACTGATATTTGTTTGGAGTGACTGGGACAAAAACAGCCCATTTGCAGCTGTTGGTTAAACTGACTGGCTAGTTAACCTAAATTGACGATCATACACCCCCTATTATTACCACCTTTTGATTCTGTAATCCGTTAAAAGATGGGCATAATTATTTGTGCAGACATTGGCTTCTATGCCATCACTCTGGCACCAAGATAAAAAACCTAAGGGATAAGGATAACCAGTCCCATTATAGAGTGACTGATATCAACATATATAGAGATAGTGGTGAATGCAGGGGTGTGGAAAATCTGCACTATTATAAGTTTGACAATGAGGGTTCACTTAGAAATAAGAGGGCATATTTATTAGAGGCTTGCGCTGCCAGAACATTTGTTTGGCGCTTTGGCCGCTCAAGCCTGTCATTTTGCGTGGCTTTGCATGGCCTCATGCATATGGAGTAACACAAAGCGTGTGTTGCCTTACTTTGCGCCAGGGAGGAATTCTATGGGCGTTATGGTGGTTTTTCCCACACAACACCCATGGATTTTGATGCTGCCCCAGATTTAGTTAATTGGGTAAATCTGAGGCAGCACCAAAACCTTACGCCTCCCCAGAGCAGGCTTAGCAAGGAGAAATGTTTTCATTTCTCCTAATTTTTCTCTTTCACTGTGTGCTGCATTCTGCCACACACAGTGAAAGAGGAAAATGCCTCTCTGGACTGTTTTTGTGCAGTAAATTATCCTCAGCACGGTATTTCATAAGAAGGCTTGCGGCGCTACCCTGTGCTTATTCCCCATAAACATGGGCATAAAAATTTACACAGCAATGCTAATTCCGGGTCAAATTCTCCAGTAACTCCCTCTTTCCCACACAGACTTTCAGTAGCCAAAATCTCTTGGTGAAAGTAAATAAATCATAATTTCATTAGGGCCGTTCATTGTTCTTACTGGTGCAATCTGGAATATGGGACTATTCTTATGAGGGTGGTAGTATTACACTGTCTTTTAGGTCACAAATGTATAGAATGTTGAAGGACATTATTAAAAATATCAATGTTCGGTCCAGTCCCTACTTTTAATTTCAAGAGCTGTCTATGATTTTTCTGGTGGGTGCCTAGAAATGAAACAAATGTTGTGGAGATTATTTAATGGGAAACGCTGAGTTGCTGGGTTTGGTGGGTGTAGTAATGTATATTTGGTGTATTTTACACATACCTTAGGCCTTCCCGGAACATTAATGAATATTGCGTTGATACCAGACATTTTAATGGGAGATATGGGTTATGGCTTTGAGAAAGAGTACAGAGCATGGGAACTGATGTACATACAAATTAGCCAGGATCTGTGTATTGTGAATCCTCCACTGTGGTCTGACAACAGTCAAGTAAAATGTTGTCTCTTATTTAACAGCTATGGAAAGAAGAAAAAGTAAACTCTCGTGTAATGGCTCTCAACAGACTCCGCAGGTATGTATACTTTTTTGTTCCTGTATGTCCCGTCTCTCAAGTCCTAGCTGCGTAACCTCAAAGCTTGTGATTTTATGTATTTTAGAATGCAGGAGCTACTAAACATAGTTATATCATATGTGTGGACTGCGCAGAATTACAGGGGAAAATTAATCAGTGCTCACCCTCTCCTCTGTTGGAAGGCCCCCAGCTTGTATTTTGAATGAATGGTCCCAGAGCATCCCCACAAAAACTACTCAACCAGTCAAAAACCCAGCCATGTGCAACCTCAGCCGTCCCACCTGGGCTCGCTGAATTGTATCTGCCTACCTACAATGCCAGCCTAAGACCCAACCTTCTTCAAGCCCCAATACCCAACCCACCCGCTTCCCAGTAGTGCTCTGGTTACCCTTCCCAATATTTTCTGTGATCACAGGAGGCTGTAGAAGAATGGCTTTCGTATTTCCATTCTCTGCTCAAAGATGTCCACCACAGGGAAATCATGGAGCCAGAAATTCAATGGTTTTTGCCACACATGCATAAGTGCAGCAAATATGACAAACTTTGGGTACTATGAAGCATATTTATGAGCCCCTTTGTGTTGCTTTTGCACCACACAATGTGGTGTTGCGTGGTGCAAAAGTGACGCAGGCCCTAAGTCAGATTTATGAAGACACGCAAGGCCACTTTGCCGTAGAAGGGAGCACGGATGAGGGTGACTGATGGAATGATATATGTCATGCTTAAAGGAACATTATTTACAACAATAAGATATAATTTCCCACAGCTATTATATGTATACGTAGGATGTGCAATCCTGGAAGCATCACCACCTCTTCTTTATAATCCTGTGAGTTTGCAAGGTTTTACTGCACAGTAATTAAATGAATGGCTAAATAGTCTAAGTCCTGGAAGTGCAACAGGTGTAGTAAATTGCAGTGCAAAATCATACAATATTCCCGAGGAGGAATCATTATTAAATGTGTCCAGATTGAAATTGGAATTAATCTAAATAATATTGTGAACTTTATCCACTGCCCTATTTGAGATCTACACAATGGATGAACTGGGGTTTGTGTGTAAAGACATTACTAAACGTGCAGGACAGGCTTATGTGAGATTATCTGAAGTGGCAGAGAAATAGGATGTGGATTTGAGTAATCAAAGTCCTTAAAGAAAAGTTACAGATTGGAGTTCAGTGACAAGGATATAGCAAACATGAGATCTCTTGGAATGAGATTGCAAATTAGGGTATTAATTACGTACATCCAGACATGGTAGAATGGTGAAGAAAAGAGATCAGGAGACAAGATAGCCAGATGTCCGTCCGGAGCAAATCAAGCTGAGGCAAATGTGGAAATGTTTCCTATGAGAGAAATACCAGGTGGAGGTTATGTTCATATACCTTGGAGTAGAAGTGATTTGTTTATGTACCTTGGAGTCATCATTCACAAATGATTACCCACAATTGAGAAAAAAGCCAGTGGAATGGTATAAGGAGGCAGAAAGATTAATTAAACTTTCAAAATGCCTATGGGAAGGTTTGAATCTGCTGTTTGACACTGTGGTTCTACGTGATGTGCTTTTTGTTGACTGGCCTGAAAGTGACCGCCAAGAGATCCAGTGACAAGCACCGTCTGAAGAGATGATGAACATGTATTATAAGGTAATTTGCTTCTTAAAGGACAAAGGCCCAGATTTAAGAGGGCCTAGTTCCATTCCAATGCCACATTAGCTTCATATTTACAAAGTGGTGCAATGCATGCATTACGCCACTTTGTGACCCTTTGCGCTACATTATGCCTGTGCCAGGCATGATGTATGTAAAGAGGGTGTTCCCTCATTAGGGGGGCCATAAAAATGGTGCAAATAAATATAACAGAGCTGGCATTTAAAGGAGGCTCCCATTGGTTTCAATGGGCCTTTGGGTGCTTTTCAGGGTTAACGTCTCAAATTGTTGACGATAATTCTGCAAAATGCTGAACTAGCATCAAAAATGCTGATGCTAGTTCCCTCCTAACTACTGCCATGGTGCACAATATATTAAATATGGTGCACACATGGTGGCGTTAGGGGGGGCGCTAAGGGGTGCAAGAAAAGTGGCGCTGCACTAGAGGTGTAATGCAACCACAAGGTAATAATTAGGTTCACATACAGAGATTTCAAAGACCCCGAATGCAAAATGTAAAATGCCCCTTGGGAGGCAGATGCAGATACCATAGGTTCCGAAGGCTCAGCAGCTGACAAATGTGCCCCATCAGAATTTAAATCAGGTTGCCAATGTAGATGTAAATCAGTTGGCAGCACAGTTTCCTTTAATGGATCTGAGTGATGAGGATTTTTCAGAAATTCTTCAATTGAATTTTTCAGATGATGAAGATTGCATGCAAGATGCTTCCTGAAAAGTAGATCAATGTAGTCCCTATGTTTTGGTATGTTATGTTAAGCAATTTATTGATCGCTTGATGTGTCTTGGCGCCAGCAAAAGTCTGGAGCATAAATGGATAAAGCCCTAATTAAAATTAATTATTAAAAAGCCATGTTTTCAGCTCCTTACTAAAGGCAAGGAGGTAGGGAGCAGCCCGCACATGAGGTGGAAGCAGATCCCAAGTTTTGGTGGCCCTGGTAACACAACTTCTTCCTCCCCATTTCATCATCTTGAATCTGGGGACCACTACTTTCTTTGTCCCCCCTCTATCGTAGTTTTCTGCTGGGTTCATGCCATTTGAATGGCTGTCTCAAGAATTCAGGGCCGACATCATGCAAAGTCTTTTAGGCTATGCAGAGTGCTTTGAATTTTATGGGGTTCCTGACTGTCCGCCAGTGAAGCCTTCTGATGGCCCGAGTGGCTGATTGAAATTTGGGAATAACTACGAGCAATCTGGCTGCTGCATTTTGCAGGGTTTGCAATTTATTCAGATATTGTTCTTGCAAATATAGGTACAACTTATTGCGTAAGCCTACTTTTGGCAAAACTAGGGTTGTAATTACGGGTTTCTTAGCATCTGAGGGGATGAATAGGAGAATTTTGTCAATCATCCATAAGGAGTTAAATGAGGATGAGACAACCAAACTTGTTTGATTACCAAAAGTCAGTCAATCATCAATCGCAGCTCCTTGGTTCTTTGCCTTTTTTACTGGAATTGGAAGTGGTCCCATCTCCAGTGGCCAACAGGATGGGGCCCGACATTGGGTATTATTTTCAAAAAGAATTACCTCTGTCTTACCCAGAATTACCTTTTGGCAATGATTGCTTATCCAGATACTAATTGCACGCATGCAGTCATGGAAATTAACATCGATGAAATTTATATTATTGAACGCTAATAACACAATTGCATGCCATCAGCATAGGAGGTAAGGGAGAATCCAAATGATTGAATCAGCAATGCTTGCTCTTTTAAGTAAAGGTTGAACAATGTAGTGCTAAGTGAGTACCCTCGCTGGATCCCGCATGGAAGAGAAGAGTTTAGAGGTGTATGGGTCCAGGGTGACAGTTTGCTCTCTTTCTTCCAAGAATGAGCTCAGAAGGGTGAGTACCTTCTTTTTAATCCTTAACACCTCATGAAGGTGAATCAAAACAGTATGGTCGACCATATCAAAGGCCGCTGACAAGTTAAGGAGAATAAGGGCAGCAGTTCCTCCCTTTTCCAGTGCCTCCCTTATTTCCTCAGTAGTCTTGATCAGAGCAGTCTCTGTGCTGTGTCCAGGTCTGTACCCAAATTGCATTGAGACCAGAAGATGGTTATCCTGGATGAATTGTACCAGTTGTTGATTCATTACCTTCTCCGCAATTTTTGCATGAAGTGGTAGGTGGGAAAGGGGATTATAGTTAGGAGGATCTGCAGGGTTTGGGCTTGTTTTTTTCAAAAGAGGAAGAATTGAGGCCTTTTTTCCAAAGTGATGGGAAATGCCCATCCTCAGACATTGAGTTAAAAATGCTTGTTCAGTTAGTAGCCATGGGATCTTGAATCAGTTTAATCACCTAAGGCATACAAGGGTCTGATGGAGACTCTTATTTGTTAGAGTGAATCAACCTGATCACCTGGTCAGGTGTGACTGGGGAGAATTCACGGGAAGTGTTTTGTTCAAGGTCATCATGAGTATTTTTGTCATCAGTGGCAAGATTTTCCTATGTATCATCCCAAAAGGCTGTATTTTGATTGGTGGCAAAATTCAATCAGGTTTGGTTGACCTTGTCACAGAAACAGTGGGCAAGCGAGTCGCAAAAATGTTGACTATTGCTTGCTCCTTTTTTGCCAGGAAGTTTGGTGAGTTTAGTAATCACCTGGAATAATTCCTTAGCGGACTTTTTAGCTGATTCAATCTGCTGCATATACTAGGCCATTTCTTCTTTCGTGAGTAGACCTTTACTCTTGGTCATAGCAAGTTTATATATTTCTTTCTTATGTACACATTAATGGGACCTCCATTTTTTTTCAACCTTTGTACAGTTGTATTTTTTCTGACGGAGTGCATTTTAAATCCTGGGGCAAAGGCTTTTTTTCCTACCAGCATTGGTTGATTTGAAGGGTACTAGCTTACAAATAGCTGAGTCTAACCATTCTGAGTACTCCATCTTAGCTTGGCTAGGAACCTGGGAGAGTTTAGGCTGCAAGCATAAAAGTTGTGAGTTAGTTGCCTGCTATTAATTTTGTTCCAGGCATGATAGCTGATGGACCGCTATGTGTCATATTAGTTTGGGCTTTCTGGAAAATAACGATTTCAAACGTAATTGCAAAGTGGTCGGATCAAGATAGTGGAATTAAGTCTTTTACTGCAATATGAAGGTCATTTGAGAAGATCCTGTCTAGTTTTTGGCCGGACAAATTGGTGGACTTATACAGTACTTGCGGAAGAATAAGAGCGTTCTAGTTTCTTTCTCTTCCCGAACGAATGTAAAATCATTAGCACAAACCCCAGCTTCTAATTGTGAGCCAAAGGATTGAAAATAATACACTCCTAGGACCAGGAGGGCGGTAAACGAGCAGTCCCCTGAAAGATTGTTTTTTTGTATGCTCAAAACGGTAAGACAGCACTTCACTATGCGAGGATGATGTTGTGTCAAATTTGGTTTTAAGGAATTCTTTATAGATAATGCCTAAACCTCCGTCCCTTTTCAGGGGTCTAGCTAATCTAGAAATAGAATAACCCAAAGGGGTTGTGGCTATTAGGTCAGGCTTGGAGGTTGCGCTCGCCCAGGTTTTGGTAACAAAGACCATGTTGAGAGGATGACTATTAATAAAATCAGCTAATTCAAGACAATGTTTTACTACGGAGTGGACATTTATAAGAGCACACAGCATTTTAGTCATTTGAATATTAGAGGTGGAAAAACAACCCAACACCTGAGTGCCTTGTTGAATCATGTGCATGTGCAATTGGAAACAGCAGTTGGCACAAATAGTATTAAAAACAGGAGGGAGTTTGGCCAGATTCATACAAACACAACCATGAGCTGAGGGATTGAGGGAGCGCAGCTCCTTACCAGAATATTGGTACCTAGTGGCCATTTGTGGGGTGATACTAGCAAGTGTTCAAGTTCCCGGCGTGATCCAGGAACAGACAAGCTTGCCTTTGGTGCACCTTTGGCACGCCAGCAGCGCACCCGCTGCGCCTGTACACTGTTCAGACACTGTGGGGATGAGTTTAAATAACTCTCCATATGAGGGGTGGGTCAGGAAAACTGGCGCTTGGAAGCCTGAACCTAAAAACAAGTGGCAAACTAAGAAGGGTGCAAAACCAGGGCAGAGCAACCCCGCAGACCCACACAGGCTCCTCTGTGAGGGAATGTATACTGGTAAAGCAAAGTAAAGGAAAGCAAAAGTGTAAGATTTGAAACATAAAATCAGCAAAATAGGGAAACAGTCCCTTTTCAAATATGGAGCCAAGTAGCGAGGGAGGCAGGCACCTCCCAAACCGGAACAAAGTACCTAGTGCTCAATGTACCTACAAGGAAATTAGGCAAATTAGGTAGATCCAGTGGTGCTCTGCTGAGCTGCGCATATGCGCTGATGATGAGTTCAAATAACCCCCCATGTGAGGGATTGTGTGTCAAAAACGCTGACGCTTGGAATCGGGAACCTAAAAACAAGTGGTGAACTATAAAGGGTGCAAAACCAGGGCCCAACAACCCCACAGACTACATATTCAGATGCCGATAAAATGTGTCACCATGCCGATGTTGATGTAATGTGTCAGCATGCTGATGTAATGGATCATCATATGTCATTTATGGTTGAAAATGGAGCTACACACTCCACTGGCATGAAGAAAAATTCAGGTTGTGGGAGCAGCAAATTAACAATTGTCCAACCCCGTAAAGGAATGTGCTCCAGTGAAAAATAGGTTCCTTTGAAGATGATCATCAATTTGTGGTCTGCGATTCAAGTCCTGTAAGCTTGCTTGGACGTGACCTGTTGGGTAAATTAAATTTCTCCATTAGCTGCAAACTCAGTGGAATCGAGATCCAAACAAATGATGAGGATATACCATGTAAAATTGTGAACCAGAACCTGAGTGTTACATTGTATCCAATGTTGACCTGTAATGATTTACCCGAAGATTTAAAAAATACTGTGTCACCTGAAGTTTGGGATTTTTCAGGAAAGGAGATAGGACTAATTAAAGGAGCTGAACCTGTAAAAATAACAGTAGATCAAAATGCCGTGTACCTGAAAATTCCCCTATATAACATGACACACGAGACCATTGCAGGAATTACTCACTTGATGAATTGTTTAATCGAACACAGTAGTCTGAAAGAGATAAAGGGAGGCCCATGTAACTCTCCTATTATGGGGCTATGGAAGCCCAATGCAAAATACTACATAGTGCAGGCCCTTAGAACACTTAACAAAATTGTTGTTCCATATTGTCCTGTGGCACCAAACCCAGCAGTGATTTTATTCCAAATTCCATGTGAAGTAGAGTGGTTCACCGTGATTGACCTTTGCCAAGTATTCTTTTCCATACAGTTACATGAGGAGACCCAGTTTCTCTTTGTATTTTGGTTTGACAGTTGTGTTTTGGCATGGTGCCGAGTTACACAAGGGTATACCGAGAGTTCATCCATTTTCAAACAGATCTTGAAAAAGAATTTGAAGTTCTTTAAAATGCCCTACCATTCAGACTTGGTCCAGTACTTTGATGACCTACTCTAGCATTAAACACACAAGAAGCATGTAGGAGTGGCACAACTGCTCTCTTGAATCATTTATGAGAAAATGTACATAAAGTTTCCCCGACTAAGTTACAGTATTACAAGAAAGAAGTTCTATACATAGGTCACCACATTGAGAAAGGTGAATGGAAGATCTTGCAAGAACAAATCTTAGCAATTCTGAAAATGAATCCCCCTAGCACTCACAAAGAAGCCAGAATGTTCCTGAGAATGGTTGGCTACTATTGCCAGTGAATTCCAAACATTTCCCTTTAGGCCAAGCCTTTTCAGAAGCTGACACACAAAAGATGTGTCTGAACTGGTACCATTGGATGACAACTGCAAACTTGCCTCTGTTGTGCCCTTGCTCTGGGAATGCCTGATTATAACAAATGATGTTCTTTGTACTGCTGTGCGAGGGAGGCATGCACTCTCTCAGCTTTGACTTAAACAAGCATGTGACTTATTTTTCTGCCATTCTTGATCCTGTGGTTTCGACTTTGCTTGATTACCTTAAAGCCGTTGGAGCTGTAAGTCAGCATAGAAAGTATGGGTCATCCCCTAAATGTTTTTGTACCTCATTTGGTGGAGATATTATTAACCCGAACTAAGAATCAGCTACTTACAAGGGAGGATTTGACCCATTGTGAACAGATCATCCTCGCCACACCAAATGTCAATTTAAAGCATTAGAATTTGTTAAATCCTGCTAATCTGTTACCTTCCCCTATTGAAAATGTAAATGATTGTTCTGATGAGGTTGAGTATGTTTGTCTCGATGTTACTGAACTGTGCACCAAGACTAGACCTGACATTCAAGATGCTCCCCTAACTGAAAATAAGAGATCAGGTAGTAAGAAGGTAGTAGAGATACTGACAAACATATCCACATGTATAGCATTTCAAATGGAGAAATTCCTACTAATTCAACTATATTTAATAGGTGAACAGTAAGTCCTAATTAACATACGAAGGTTAATGGCTAAAGTGTCAACTGTCTTAATAATACTATAAATAATAATGAAAATGACCTAATACGGCTAGAAGGAGACAAAAAAGAAAGGGGTTCTTTTGTTGTATTTCCTAATTAGATGGAAAAAAAACTTAAGTATTAATGGAAATAGTATATGTATGAGCTAGAAAGGGTTTCCAAATTTGAATACAAATTCCAACATTATCTTGCAATCTGTAAATTAGTTTTTCATACAATGCCATTTTATGCATCTCAATAAGCCACCCATCATGTGTAGGAGGTTGTGGTGTTCTCCAATATTGTAATATTCACATTTTTGCTACAGTGAGTACAATAGCAATCAATCATCTTGTGTTGTTTGTTAGATTTGGGATATCAGTAACATCATGTAATATAACAAATGTTTCTGTTAAGGGAATGGACACATGTATAGCTCGGTGTAGAGAGGCAGTTAATGGAAGGCCAGTGTTCCTTCAAAACTGGACATTGGAATAAAATGTGTAGTATATCACAATCCTCATGGGGACACCTCCAACAGGTAGAATGGTGTAGTTAACCTGCTGTCTTGAGTTTTTGTGGTGACCAGTTCCAGTTTTGAAGAATTTTGAAAGGAGTACATTTCATTTTTGCCTCTCTGGTTCCTTTATCCATGTTAATAGTAACACTCACCATTCCTCATCAGAATAAGCTACATCAACAAACCCTTGTCATTTGACGTGCAGTGGTGCAAGTAATGGTTATGAGTGTAGTTTATGCACTATGAGATAATAAAATCCAAAGTCTGCTCCTTTAAATTTCTCTCAAATTTGTAAGTATTGTAACACTGGGGAATCCTCAGGTATGCAAAGAAATGGTCTTAGTCTAATAAATAGAGATTGTTTAAATTGTATTTCCCCTCTTAAGAGCTAGGGAGTTAAAATTCTATCTGAAGCATTTTAAAGGTTTTAAGCTCACTTCCTAAAGTGAATAAATGATCCAATATTATAATACCTGCTCTCTCCCACATATCCCAGAAAATGGTCTGTTTACCTATTCTAATACCAGTATTTAGACATATAGAAGCCTTGTTGTGTAGTCTTGGGTTACTCTTAAGAAGTCTGTGGGTGTGTATCCAAATCTTAAGCATAGATTGAATAATAGACTTGGAAGTTTGAAAAACAGGCAATTTATGACTTGCATACCTGAAATTGCTTGTAAAGATTGTCTTTTAATAAAAACCCATAGTGGGGGGACATCCTGTCTAATAAACCAATTGAGATAAAAGGAGGGCTGTATAGTAATGCTCAGTGCATGGTAACATAATGCTACCATACCACCTGAGATCAATCAATTTGGAGATTTTAAGTCTAGGTCTCAGAAATAACAAATTAAAGGTTACCTCTATCAATGCTGCTCAGTATTATAGTATATTTTGTGTGTACTAAAACATAAGTGAAACGAGGCATTATAAGTATTTTCACTGCCTGGACTCTAACCCAAAAAGACAGGTTCAGATGGGATAACTTTTCATACTCTGACTTCATTTTAGCAATAAACAGATCTAATTTATCATGAATCAAACATTCTAAACCTCTATTGATATACATACCTAGATACTTCAGGTGACCCGATTTCCATAGAAAATTGTAGCCTAAGATAGCTGCTTTTGTTATGCCCTGGGACAATGGGAGAGCTTCACTCTTCTTCCAAATGACTTTGTATCCAGAATTGTTTGAGAAGCGAGAAATTGTAGACACGAGTGCAGACAGTGAAGCAGGTAGATCTGTAATTGTGAGTAAAATGTCATCCGTATTTAGAAGTAGTTTTGAGGTGCCTGCAGGTATAGGAATGCCCGCTATTTGTGAACTCTGTCTTATTGCTGCAGCCAGCGGTTCAAGTGCAAGAAAAAATAAGAGGACAACCCTGGCATGTTCATCTTTGCATTAAAAAGTATTTTGAAAGGAAACCCCCACAATTCACTTGCACGGATGGTGTCTCAAATAACCATTTGACCTTGGAGATATATTCATTACATAATCCAAACCTATGCAATGTATGCAACCTATAGCTCCATTTATGACCTCTTCTGGATCGCCTATCAGAAGTGGGGATAAAGTTGACAATTTGTTGAATGGATTACAGTTGGCGCTCAAATTTCAGATGTGAAATGTGCTGCACACTGCAAGTCAACTGATTATGTAACCTTGGGAAATATGTATGCAGACACAGTTGGGAGATACTGCTCCCTAAGCTGCACTTCCTTTACTGGATAGTGGTGTAATAAATCAAGTGATGAGACAAGTCAAAATGTCATGTTAACTGCTGTGGATACATGGGAAGAAGTTAAAATATTGCAGAAAGAAGTGACAAAAAAGGAACAGCAGAGCTGAGTTAAAACACGATATGTCAAAAGAAATGAAGATGATATTTGGGTTTCAAGTAATGGAAGAGCTGTGTTACCAAACAGTTTGTTACCACCAATGGCTAGACTTTACCATGGACAAGCACATGTAGGCCGAGATGCAAAGATTAGAAATTTTAGGCAGACGTGGTTTAACTACAGATTCAGACTGATAGCAGAAGCTGTATGTCACAGATGTGTCACATGCCAGCAGATGAATGTAGGGAAATGCACAGTAGGCCCACTGAGCCACATAGGCAGATCAGGAGGACCATTCAACAGAACACAGCTGGACTTTATTGAGTCATTGTGTGCATTTTCTCTCATTTGGTCAAAGATTACCCGACGAGGAGGAATGATAGCCTTACAGTAGCAAAGATGTTGCTTAGAGAGTTGATCCCTAGATTTGGATTCCCAACTTCTCTAGAGTCATACGGAGGGACTCACTTTAACAATGAGGTCCTAAAATTATTATGTGCAGTATTACAAGTTGTGCAAGGACTACATTGCAGTTACAGACCTGACGCTTCTGGAATGGTGGAGCAAGTTAACTGAACTCTGAAGTCCAGATTGGCAAAAGTGTATGTATTCACCACTTTGACATAGCCAGTCGCATTGACTCTTGTATTGATGAGCATGTACACTACTGCTGACACAAACACTGGGTTTTCACCTCATGAAATCACCATAGAGGGAAATGTGCCTGCAAATGCACTTGTAAATATTACAGATAAAATTGTGCTGGTTTATTGCAAAGGCCTAGTTGACATGGTTTGTTCTGTGTCTCATCAGGTTGGAGAAGCTACTGTATAACCACAGCAGGAGCTCTGCCACAACCTGTGTCCAGGCTACTGGTCATGGAAAAGAAGCATGTGCTCACTACATCACAGGATTCAAGCTAGACTGGCTGATGAGGGGTGATACCCCGAAACCCATCCCAGAATATATGTTTCTGGGAAATGGAGAACTTGACTGCAGTGCCTGCATGCACAGTTTTCTGCCACATGGACTTGGCATGTCAAACTACTTGCAAAGGCCTAAACTCTCTTTTTGCTACACCTAAGTCACCCCTACAGTAGGCCCTAGATAGTCCAATGAGCTGAGTGCTGTGCATGTAAAAAGTAGGACATATATTTTTATGTGTTAAATGTCCTAGTAGTGACAAATAGTCTATTTAGTTTATCTCTACTGTGAGTGCTGCTCCTCTCATAGATTTGCACTGGGAATTCCCCCATATATGCACAAGTGGTAATTTCTGATCTATATGGAGTAGTGTGAACATGTTTGGTATGTTTGGAATGGTATTGAGAAATCCTGCTTACTGGTGTGGTTGGATTTTACATTACTATTTTAGAAATGCCAGTTTTAGAATGTGGGCATTTCTCTGTGCTTTTAACTCTAGTGCTTTGCAGCATGACTCCATTTGACGTCTGGGGCTAAGTGACACCTCCACTTGGTGCATGCTTTCCAGACTGCCATTACATAGCAGAGTCTGGGTGTGACAGAAAAGGTAGCTGCATACCTGATAATCTTACTGGTCTGAGGAGACGGAGGGTTGTTCACACCTTACATGTAAATAGGCTATGTCCTACCCTCATACAATGGACCGATTACCCCCTACTAATGTCTGGAGACAGGGCCGGGTTTAAAGGGTGTTGTGCTTTACTTGAAAGGATACCTTTAAAGTTAGCTCCTGAACAATGCATTTTTGGATATAAGTACAGGGGCTCTGACCCCATGATTTTAGAGCGCTTTGGGAACTGGGACTGAACCTCTGTCTGAAGAACTGCCCAAAGGACTCATCTGGACTGCTCTTGCCTATTGCACTGCTACCTGCTGCTGCTAGGTGGCACAAACAACTCATCTGGATTCCTTTTCTACTTGTTTCCCTGCTGCCAGCTGTCCCTTGACTGTAGTCCCCCCTAAAGGCACTGGGGTACAACCAGGAGAAATCGCCACTGGACTGCTTGCTTGGCTGTGTGGGCCTGCTGATTGCAGGAGTACCCCCAAGACACAGGTCTAGGCCTAAATCCATCATTTGTTGCTTGCCAAACAATTCCAGGTTAGATTTAGCCATATGCAAATGAGTCTTGACCCCTCTCTCCATGGGAACAGTCCAGCCAAAACTCCTAGACCATGTCCTTTCTAGACTGGAAACAAGCATCCTGGGACCGGTTTCGGGGTAGCATCCCTCATCAGCCAGGCTAAGCTGAAATGTGTTGGTATATCAAGCAAGGGACCCTTGTATGGGAATACCCTTCCCACTTAGGGAGAGAAATGAAAAAAGAACAGATGATGGACAAAATGCTAAACAATGTCAAACATTCACTCCAAGGCACAGATCTGGGAAAAAATCCATTGTTTTTTCCTCGCCACACCATCCCAGTTTGGGCCAAGCCATCCGCAAATTAGTCTTGACCCCACTAACCATGGGAACAAACAGTCCCGAACTGTCAGGCCAGACCCTCCCAGAACCTGAAACAAGCATCCTGGGACTTATTTCAGGGAGTCATCCCTCATCAACAAGGATAGCTTAAATCCAGTGACATAGTGAGCTCGGAACCAAAGTGCGAGCATACCCTTCGCCCTTAGGGCGACAAATGCAAAAAGAACAGATGGTTAACAGATAGCTGAATAATGTCAAACATTCAGCCCTAGTGACAGATCTGGGAATAAATCCATTGTGTTTTTGCTCCTCACACCCTTCCAGTTTAGACCCAACCATAAGCAAAATACGCTCCCCATGGGATCAGTCCAGCTTGAGCTGCCAGGCAAGGTACTTGCTGAACAGGGATCAAACATCTTATGACAAGTTTGGGGGTAACACCCCTCATCAACCAGGTAAGCTTGAATACAGTGGCATAGCGAGTACGGGATCCAGGTCTGAGCTTACCCTTCTCACTAAGGGCAACCAGTGCAGAAAGAACATGTGATGGCTGAAATGCTGATCTATGTCAAACCTTCACCCCCACTCACAGATGTGGGCCTAAATGCAATGTTTTCTTGCTCACCACACCATTTCAGTTTGCACACCGATACCCATTGGAACAGTCCAGCCTCAACTGCCAGGCCAGGTGCTCCCTGGACTGGAAAAAAACATCTTAGGACTGGTTTCGGGGTATCACACAGATTTTAACCTATTTTCATTGGGGTTTTTTTCTGGCCAAGCCATCCCAGTTTGGACCCAGCCATATGGAAGTCAGTCTTGACCCCACTAACCATGGCAACAGCCAGTCCCAAACTGCCAGGTGAGGTATGCCCTGGACCAGAAAGAAGTATCCTGGGACCAGTTTCGGGTATCACCCCTCATCAGGCTGGCTAGCTTGAATCTGGTAGCATAGTGAAAACTGTACCCAAGTCAGGCATATCGTACCCTCTTAGGGTGAAAAATGCAAAACGTACCGATGATGGACAGAATGCTGAACAATGTCAAACATTCACCCCCACTCACAGATATGTGCCTAAATCCATTGGTTTTTTCCTGGCTACACCATTCCAGTTTGGACCCAGACATCCACAAATTAGTCTTGACCCCATGCCCCATGAGAAGAGTCCAACCCAAAATGCCTGGCCAGATCCTCCCTGTACCAGAAACATGCAGTCTGGGACGGGTTTCAGGGCATCACCCCTCATCAGCCAGGCTAGCTTGAACCCTGTGGCTTAGGAAGCACAGCACCCATGTCTGGGCATACCCATTACACTTAGGACAACAAATGCAAAAAGAGCAGATGATGGACAGAATGCTGAACTATTTCAAACATTCACCTCAACCAAAGTTCTAATCCTAAATCCATCATTTTATTAATCACCACACCATTCCAGTTTGGACCTAGCCATATGCAAATCAGTCATCATTCCATTCCCATTGTGAACACTCCAGTCTGCACTGCCAGGCCAGATCCTCCCTGGAACAGAAATAAGAATCCTGGGACCAGTTTCGGGCTATATCCACTCATCAACAAGGCTAAGTTAAATGCAGTGGCATAGTGTGCACAGGGCCCACATCTGGGCATCCCCTTCCCGCTTAGCGTGACAAAAGTAAAAAGAACAGATGATGGAATGAATGATGAACAATATCAAACATTCACCCCAGTCACAGATCTGGGTCTACATCCATTGTTTTTTTGCCTACTACACCATTCCACTTTGGATTCAGTGACATGCAAATCAGTCTTGACCCCTCTCCACATGGGAACAGTCCAGCCCAAACTGCCAGTCCAAGATCTCCCTGGACCGGAAACAAACATCATCTACAGTCCCTGCCTCCCCGGCCATTCTTGAGCAGGACATTAATGCAATAGCACATGTGCTCTCCTTTACATCTGGCCAGATTCCACAGTCTTGGAAACGCTACCATAGAGCCGCTTCTTAAGAAGCTGCTTTGTGACCCCACAAAACCAGAACATTTCAGACCATTTTGTTGCTTCTCTTTTCTTTACGGTGGCTGAACAAAACGTAAACCAACAACTCTCAGCCTTCATTGAGGCAAGAGCCCTCCTCCACAAGTCGCAATCGGGCTTTCTTCCCCAGAACAGTACTGAGTCAGCACTTCTGCTCGCATTTGAGTCCATACGTCAGCGCAGCATTTGACATGGTGTCCCACAGCCTTCTACTCGAATGGCTGTGGAACTGTGGAGCTGGTGGCAAGGCTCTGCTGTGGCTTGCCTCCTTTCTGCGCTGACGTATGGACTCAAATGCGAGCAGAAGTGCAGACTGGAGTGTTCACAATGGGAATGGAATGATGGCTTGCCTCCTTTCTTCTGAACCGCACCTCTCATGTGGCTCAAAGATCTTTGTTCTTCAAGGTTTTTCCGCCTCTACCTGTACCGAAACCGAAAGTGAAGAACCTTGGCACCTGGTTCAACTCAAGGCTCTCATTTAAGAGCCAAATCACTAGCCTAGTGGGTCAAAGAGATCCTTGACCTTCTTCCTGAAGCAGCTAGGAAGACAGTAATCTAGTCTCTAGTTGTGTCCAGACTGGACTATCACAATGTCCTTCATCTTGGGACCTCTCAGTCTCGAGTGCTGAAACACCTGTATGTACAGAATGCTGCAGCTCATCTGGTGCTAAATCAGCTGAGACTTTCCCCTATGGTCCCTGCTCTGGTGCAACTGAGCTACAGTTACTTGAGATAACTCTAACTATAGCTGGTGAATTTCTATGGTTTGGTACATTTAAAATGTGAGCCTAACTATAACATCCCTGTAACCTTTGGTTTGGTTTTTTCAATACTATATGTTCCCTCACCATACACAGATGTCTCATCAATAATTTTATTCAAATGTTGCAGTGATAATATGAAAGATGGAATAGAAGATGTCATCAATGTTACAATATGTGGATTAATTAGCTGTGCATGGTGAAGGCGCGCATTATAGTTACCTTAGGGCATGAGTTATAGTTACTTGAAAGAACTCTAACTCTAACTTCTTTGGGCAACTTCAGCCCCAGGGACCCCATTACCAGGGCACGGTGTTCATATTTTTTTTTTCTGGGGAGGGGAGCCTCCCATGCACAGTTTTTTCTTCAATATTTGACTGCTAATGTTTAATTTATATTTATAATGACGTTATAGAAGATGTCATAACTGCTGTAATATCTGGGGTAATTAGCAGTGCATGGTGATGGCGTAAGTTACAGTTGGCTTAGGGCGTGAGTTATAGTTACTTGAAAAAACTCTAACTATAGCTGAATGTCTGAGGTTTTGTGCAAGTAAATTCAGAACCAAACTATAACGTCCCTGTAACCTTTGTTTTTTTCAGTGAATTTCTATGTTTTTTTACCATGCACAAACGTAAATATAAGCTGCGCCGCGCATGGCCTATAGCCAGGCTCGGTGGCCAACCCTCATGCATGCACTCAAACCCAAGCTGCGCATGGCATTTGGCAGTGAGCAGCATGAGTTTGGATGCAGTGGGTGTTTTTTTCCAAGTTTTCTCTATATTCACAATTAAAGCCCCGTATTTGTGAATCTAGGATCCTCAGACTGGACAAAAAAAAAAAATTGGGCAATTTTTTGTGTCCTATATATATATACATATAGATATATATATTTTAAACTCTAATATCTCAGAAACTACTTAACAGATTCACACCACAAAAAGCATAATCTGCAGACCAGAGTCTAGCTTCATGCCAAATTTGGTGTAATTCCGTTCAGCAGTTTGGGCTGT
This sequence comes from Pleurodeles waltl, assembly GCF_031143425.1. NCBI lineage: Eukaryota > Metazoa > Chordata > Amphibia > Caudata > Salamandridae > Pleurodeles > Pleurodeles waltl. The sequence goes on along the minus strand of NC_090443.1, from coordinate 10,050,216 downwards.
TGGTGTGTTTAAAGAATGCAAAATCCCCATAGACACTGAGTGGAGAAAAAGGGCCTGATTCTAAATTCGGCGGGCGGCGGAGGCCGCCTGCCGAAGTTCCCCCACCAAAATACCGCTCTGCCGTCTAAAGACCGCTGAGGGTATTTTGGGATTTGCCCTGGGCTGGCGGGCGGCCGCCAAAAGGCCGCCCGCCAGCCCAGGGCAAATCAACCTTCCCACGAGGACGCCGGCTCAGAATTGAGCCGGCGTAGTGGGAAGGTGCGACGGGTGCAGTGGCACCCGTCGTGTATTTCAGTGTCTGCATAGCAGACACTGAAATACTTTGTGGGGCCCTCTTACGGGGGCCCCTGCAGTGCCCATGCCATGGGCATGGGCACTGCAGGGGTCCCCAGGGACCCCGCGGCACCCCCTACCGCCATCCTGTTCCTGGCGGGAGACCCGCCAGGAACAGGATGGCGGTAGGGGGTGTCAGAATCCCCATGGCTGCGGAGCGCGCTCCGCAGCCATGGAGGATTCTGTAGGGCAGTGGAAAACCGGCGGGAGACCGCCGGTTTTCCTTGTCTGACCGCGGCCGAACCGCCGCAGTCAGAATGCCCTGCGGGGCACCGCCGGTCTGTCGGCGGTGCTCCCGCTGACCCTGGCAGACCGCCGGGGTCAGAATGACCCCCAAAGTGTTTTGGGCCCTCCTCCCCCTTTATTTTGACCCTGCGCTTCACGGATCACCTCGATACTTTCAAGACAGCAGCTGAACTGACCAAAGTCTAAGTTTGGAAAAGTTAATGAAGATTCATCAAACGGCGCCAAAGTGATTGGCAAATCAAAAAATGCTCTTTCTATGGAAAAAAATTTCTAACTATAACTAGCTAATGGTGACCGCCCTGCTTACCTTGTCCTTTACTCCGAGGCAGTCCACAGGCTGAACAAGCAGTGTTAATGAACAACGATTTAAAGAAATATATGTTATGTCACCTAGCAATTGTATTGTGCACGACTGATTCTAGTGTCATCGTACCCCTTTAACTGTCCAGGGTGATTGAAAGTGAACCTGTTTCTTGGGTTGAATAGGTGTGTGTGGTTGCAGTGTGATCTGTTTGGGAAGAGATGGGGGAGGTGCTGAGGTCTTGCAGTAAAGTCTGGCTGTGTTGCAGAAAACTTTATTATGCTGGTTTGTCTTCAAACATTTATAAATGTGTGTTAAAGGGAAATAGGCCCCGATTTATACTTTTTGGTGCAAACCTGCACCAACGCAGTTTTGCACCAAATGTTTAGCACCGGCTTGCACCATTTCTGAGCACCAGCCAGGCACCATATTTATGGAATGGTGCATGCCGGTGCAAACGTTAGGCTATTGTAAAAAACAAATGACGCTTGCCAGGTGGGGCTGGCGGTATGGAAGAAGGGGGTATTTCACCCAAAAATTACGTTAGGCAGGTTAGATAAAAAAAAATTACTCTAACCAGCCCAGCGTCATTTTCTGACGCAAAACCATTCATACCACGACTCCTCTGTTAGAAAAGACAGGAGTCATGCCCATTACCCCAATGGCCAGCAAAGGGGGCCAGGGTCCCCTGGGCATGGCCATTGCACCCAGTGCCATGTAGGGCTGCCCACTTCAGGGCCCCTAATGACACTTAAAAAGAATACTTACCTGTACTTACCTATACTTACCTGGAAAGGGGTCCCCCATCCTCTGGTGTCCCTCTGGTGTGGGTGGGGGTGTTCCTATGGCCTGGGGAGTGCACATGTGGGCTTATACCACTTTGTCCCCTAGCAAGCTTTGCACCATTATTTGACTCCTCCTCCCCGTGCATGATTTTAGCACGGGATAAATATGGCGCAAAGGTCACAGAGTCATTTTTACACGGGAATGCCTACTTTGCATCTCATTGACGCAAAATGGGTTTCCACGTCCAAAATATGTCTTTAACTCCATAAATTTGGCGCTAGATGGGTTCAGCGCCAAAGTATAAACATGGAGTTTGTTTTGCACCAAATTTGCGTAAAACAAATAATGCAAATTTGGCGCAAAACAAGTATAAATATGCCCCATAGTGTGTCTTGCACAGCACTTGTTTTATTTGTCTGGATGTGAAGTAGTCGCAAGATGGGTGTATGTCCCCAGGGGAGTAAACTAATAGCAATTTGAAGGGTGTAGCAAAGGAACACAACCCAAAGTAAGGAGTATGTGGGGTCCACCGAGAAGGAATGACATAAATCTTGAATAAATGAAATACAAGAATGAAAAGCTGCATTAAACTTTTTCAGAACATTAATATTTTCTTTTTCTCAGGATGGCTGACCCGGCAGAATGCGCTGGAATAGTATCATTTCTCTGTTCTTCGGATGCTTCGTTCATCAGTGGAGAGAACATTGTGGTTGCTGGAGGAGGCTTATCCAGGCTCTAAGTGTAAACAAGCAGTGTGCCAGAGTGATGACGCATGCCTCAGCAAATCCTTTTGCTTGCTTAATGAACTGCCAATGTACTTCTCGTGCCTGTTTCTTTCTTTTATTTATCCACTTTCCTACAATTTACCAGTGCAGCCGGTAACACAGTTCAGTATTGCACTTAAGCATGGTGAATGATGGTGTAATGTATAGATGCAAGAAAGGTTCCCCAGATGTTGTCTTTAGACCACCTCTGCAAACTGATACAACGGTGACGGATATCCCATCCGCCGAAATCTAAATCCCATTATGTCCTATTGGATTTACATATCGGCAGGCGGGATGTTAGTCACCGTTGTGACCAGTAACCCCTCCGCCAAGCTCTAAATCAGGCCCTTAGTAGTGTATTTGGCATTTATATTACTCCCTTTATTTCTGTTTGTAAAATCAATTGATCGTTTTTTTTAAAGACTGTCAAAAATTGCAGTGTTTCTTTCTTTCTTATGAATTGCCTTCCTCTGAAGTAAAGCATCTGATATGTACAGTGGCTTTTTTAATTCTACACATTTTGCGCATTTGCATGTTTTTCATCAGGAGTATGTGCATAACAGATTGCTGTAAATTATAACGAATACAGTGTGTGGCGGTTCTTAAAATATATATGTAACCGTGCTTTAGAGCAATATTACAAGAAAGGATTAGTATGCATAGGCACTGGCTTAACATGTGAACTGCGTCACCCAAGTGTCTGCTAAAATGGTCAGATGCAGCCCTTATATCGTTTGGCATTTCTTTCACATGATTAGCTTTTACCTTCTTGTGGTCAGGCAGTACCCACACATAGAGGATCCACCATCTTATTGTTAGGCATCACCTTCACTGGATTAGGCTCTGCCGTCTCATAATTAAGAACCACCCTCAAACGATTTGACTCTGTCCTCTCATGATTAGGCGCAGACCGCACAAGACTGTGTTCTGTTCTTCCAAATATAGGCAAAACCATCACATACTTAAGCCCTCGTATGGTTAGGCATGATTAGGGTTAGATATGATTAGGCTCCACCTTCTGACAGTGGGGCACCATGCTCACATGATTAGGTCCTTCCCTCTTGTGTTTAGGCTCTGTCATCACATGATCAATCTCCGCTCTATTACAGTTAGGTGCCATACTCATATGATTGGGCTCAGATTTATTTAAGTTAGGCACCATCCTAGCACAATAATGAGCTGCCCTACTCTGGTAGACCTTGCCCTCTAATGAGCAGGCTTTGTCCTCTCATGTCTGGATGCTCCTCTCATATGATTAGGTCCACGCTGTTCTCTCTTGATTATGCTCTAACTTCCAATACGTTGGTGACACCCCCCAAAGATGTGGCTTTACTCTCTCATGGTTAGTCACTGCTCACTTTTGTAGGTCATATGTGAACTGTTAGGCACTGCCGTCACACAATGATACTCCAAATTTTCACAGTTAGGCACCGATTTCACATATTTAGGCTTTGCCCTTTCATTATGAGACATCAACTTCATATAATTAGGCACTTCACTGCCATGATGATACTTCCATCACAGAAGTCTGCACTGCGTCGATAACTGTCTCAGAAGTGTATTCATCTTTATTTTATTAAAGAATAAAGGAAAAGCAGTCCCTTGGCCTCTAACCACTAAACAAAGTCAGTTACACCTCCATGGAGATTGTGACTCTTTCTTTGTATTCATCTTCTTTATATGTTTCCCTTCTAAGAAATACATGTTTATTTCACACTGTAAATATTACATTCATGCAGTGGTGGCTCCCATCTTCTCATTCCGCCAATTTTTCCAGGGTTTGGAATAAGCATGATATTTGTAATAAAATGCCCAAGGGCCTAATTTAGATATATAGAATTTAGATACTAGTAGACGAGTTATAATGGTGACGGATATCCTATCCGACAAAATCTAAATCCCATTATATACTATGGGATTTAGATTTCGGCGGTTTGGATATCTTTCACCCTTGTGATGGAGTAACTCATTGGCCAATATCTAAATCAGGTCCTATGTCAGTTGCAGAGACGTTCTGTGTTCGCATTATGTTCTTCCTTACTTATAGTATCTGCTATGAGTGAGATCCTTTGTATTTTCTACCATGCCCAAAAAATACCTTTGTTTGGAAACATATGTTGCACCTTGGTATAGTGTCTGCCCTGGTCTCTTATGCTTATCAGCCAAAACTAGGGAAACAAGCCCAACAACGCATGGTGACAGTTACAGGATGAAAGATGCTTCCTAAAACTTACTGACCTGTAAGCTGTACCTTCACCACAAAATCTATGTGTTAATTGAGTCCACCAATTTTAAAACAGGCATTTTTCAGCCCTCCCGCCCTTGCCAAATACTCATGATCCACCTATTTTACTTCCTGCAACCCCCATAGACAGCACTCAATTATTCAGTCTATGATTTTGCTGTCTTCTCACTGAATATTTCAAATATTTGAGTGCCTTTGGTACTTCTTCTTAAACTTACCTCTTTTTCCTTCTCTTGTCCAAAATAATTTCAATTTCCTCTACCTGACTCCCCACTTTTCTTATTGAACCCGGCTGAGTGATTGTCACTTCGCTATTCTGCATTCAACGTCTTTGCAGTGCCAGGATACAAAGGTACCACTTAGTCTAACAACATTTAAGAGAGAGAGAAAAACAGCCTTTTATAAAAATCTGTCCCATCTTGAAAAGATCACAATGGAATCACTTATCCCTCCTTATGAAGGAACAGGATCCCAAGAGTCATTCTGTCAAAACCAATGTACCTTACTTTAGGAATTGGGCTTCATGCAATAGAAGGCAACACTGACATCAATAATTCTTGTTTTGACAATCGTAACATGTAAACTTCAGTATGGCTAATTAACAGAGATTTTTTTTAGGTCCCTATGTATCACTATTTCACAGTCTAGCTTTGATAGTCAGTCGCCTGAATTACACTGATGATGCAGCTGTCAACAGTTACTTTAAGCGGTCATAAGGCCATGCAGAAATAAGGCTTTTGACAGTGTTGTATTTATTCAGGGGGTCCATTATTGACTGCACACCACCTAGACTACTTCAGAGTATTGCACTAAGGAAAAGAAGAAAAAAAGCAAGAAAAACTAAAGTTCTGAATGGAGTTGGAGTCCAGCCAGACGGGTAAGCTTAACATAGATCTGGCACTCTTACGGCGTTCTCAAGAGATGTTAGACTTAATTGAAGGTCTATTTGAAATGTAGGTTTTCTGGTGTTTCCTGGACTGAAGACTTCAAGTTTCCATGTTTGTGTCAAGGGCTGATGCTGATTGCAAATTTGACCTCCCAAGGATCTTCCACTGTATTTCAGTCTCCAAGAATGTTGTAGGATCAAAGAAGGATCACAAGTTTTTAGCTGGACTGTACTGATACCCCAGTTTCTGAACGTATCCAGGACCTAAGTTCTAGAAAGCTCTGTGAATAATGCACACTTTTTTAAACGTCTTTCTATGTTAAAACAGGAGTCAGTGGGGAGCTTTCGCTGCTAACTTGATATGGTCTTGTTTTCTTAAAAGAAGGCTAAATATGGCTGCCTTATTATGCACTCTCTGCAATATGGTAATGATTTTGTTTGGGAGGCCATTGTAGGCAATGATGAAGCAGTGCAAAAGGGCCATTAACAAAGTGCATGCAAGCTCAATGCAGTGGTGGGTTTTGAGGAGTGGGAGGAATCTGTGACGGAAGGAGACATGAAAGTTAGTTTCGCTGACCAATGTGTTTATTTGAGGGGTACAGTTGATAAACAAATGAAAAATGATCTACGGATTTCTGGCTTGTTAAGAAGAAATGGGGCTCTTCTGAACTGGTCCAAATCTACAGCTCCACCCTTGAAAATTGGATGGATGGATAGCATGGCACAGACTGCAGCATATGAGCACTTGATCGACAGGTTAAACAACCAATCTCAACTTTTCCTGGACACATGGGGAGTCTTTCTGAATTCCCACTGCTGATATCATTTGACTTCTTTCTTGAACTACTCGAGGAAGTCTGCGTTCACACTGTCTACCCCTACATCTTCAGGAATGTGTTATACATCTTTATACGTCACACTTTAACTAAGGGGTACTTATTTTCTCTTTAATGTACCTGGACTTTGTCTCCGTGTATCTGTAGACTTAGTGCATTGCTGATTCTATTTGTGACATTACTGGGACCTGGTGTCCCGATTAGGTAGCTCACTGATCGGCTGGGGTATGTACCCAGTCTTCTTTGGCTTTTTTCCTTATTGATACACTGTTGTTTCCCTGTTTATATGTCTTTTACATACATAACAGAAAACTGTATGTGATGATGTGAGGGTTCTGATATTCTGACCTCCTAATGAAAACACGGAAAGATTGGTTGAAAGCGCATATTGGAGGGTTGGTACGGTATGACAACCTCACGAGATGGACCTGTAGGGGCTCCACTGGGAGAATAAACTAAAAATGATAGATTCATATATGAGAGAGCCAGGATACTTTATCGTAACCAAAACTGGTTATTTTGTTGAATTACTTTGAATCACAATTGATGAAATGTGTTGAAAAAACAACATATAGAAGGGATTTAGGTCTCAAATTGTGAAGAACAATAAACCGTTTTTATTTGAACCTAGACTGAGGAATGTGCTGGTCTAAGGCCCAGATTTTCTAAGATTTGCATCGGGTTGCAACACTTTTTTGGCAGAGTCCTGGCTCAAAATCCATTTTGGGGTTGACAGAGACACGCAAATCTTAACTTCGTGACTTTGCTTGGTTTTGTGAAAAAAAGTAAGGAAAGACATGGGATAGCTCTGCTGTGCATTACCTTGCGTCAGGTAGGCATTACATGGGTGGTGCATGGGCGTTGCATTTTGATGCAAACCTGTGTTTACAAAGACTGATGTACAATGGTTTGCTCCAAAATAGTGCACCTACCTGCAGCTGGCATAACAAGGAGAAATATCTTTCTTTCTCCTTATTATTTCATCTTTGTATGTGTGCTGCATTCTGCACAATGCAGGCACTGCTGCGCCAAGACACAAGGGTGCCTGGTTTGACACTAGGCAGACACAAGGGTGCTAGTACTAGGAAAAAGCAGCACTGCACCATATCTTTGAAAATATGGCACAGTTCTGCTCTCCCCCTTTTACGGAACGCAGCACAGCAACTTCACTTGTTGCGCTGAACTGTGTGATGTTAGTAAATATGCTTTCAATCATAGATACTTTTGGGTGCAATCTCGCTCATATTAAGATAACTTCCGTTAAAATCATGTATATTTCTTCAAGTAAAATTAGTTTTTCATTCTAAGACACTGATCCTTTGAATAAACACCTTGGAGACATTTAGCAGGCTAAATATCACAAAATCTTTAATAAGAGCCTGAAGAAATAATTATTTACCTAAGACTCTCTTTTTCCTAGATGGTGAATACAGGTACTTCAAAATACTGTTCACTTTAGAAATTATGACATGTGCTCATTCAGTCACTTTTTAATATCCTACCCCAATTCACGCAACAAAGACTCTTTAGATATTTTGGCACCATTAGAGCACACCAGGTTGTTTGTAAATCATATAATTGACAATTATATCTGGAAAGATCTTGAGAGAGCCATGGTATGGTTGCAGCTGAAAATTACTCACGTGAACAGGACAAGGAATGTATTAGAATGGACCACCATGTGCAATGGCTAGCCTTGTCTCTAGGAGGGTCACAGTGCTTGTTTTGAAGGATTTCGCTACTTGATGGAAAGTCTGTTCAATGCCTTATGCAATTTTGTGCCATTCAGAACACAATAATGTGATCCAAACCGACTCTCACCTGTGGAAAATTATTTCCTGATTTAGAGACTAATTTGGGAAATTGGAGGTTTCTATTGAGTCATATTTTGTTAGAAAACAGATTTTATGGTTCAGACTGCACTTGAATACCTCTAAAAGGAAGAAATGGCTGGTTAAATATTAAATAACCTATGTGTTGTATTGGTGATATGCATATTGTAATTCATGTTGCTTTAATTACTATGGTGGTCATTCCAACCTTGGCGGTAAAAGACGCTTACCGCTGTCAGAAGACCGCCAACATACCGCCGCGGCCGCGGTAAACTGCCACGGTCATTCTGACCCACAACAGGCAAACCGCCAAAATACAGACATCCACAAAAGTCCGCAACACCAAAGGGCAGCGAGAAACTGGCGATGACCAAACCTCCACCGTCACGCCAACAGAAATACACCCACACTATCACGACACACAAATCCACGCGGCGGTCTTTCAACCGCGGTATACCATTGGCGGTACACACCGGCGCGCTCACAATACACACACATTTACAAAACACAGCCACATTGGACAATTACAAATACACACACCTGATACACATACACACACCACTCCCACACACCCAACACTATATAAAACACACACCCACATCACCCTCAAACCCCCACTCCTACAGAATCGGGACCACACACTGAGAAAAAGAGAACTGAGCACCCAGACGCGCATTTTACTTTCACCCAGCAATATTTCCACGCACTTCACACAACACACCAATACACATCACCACACAATCCACCCCACACATCACCCACACCACCCCATGGCACCACAAAGACACCCCAGGTTCTCGGAGGATGAACTCAGGGTCATGGTGGAGGAAATTGTACGGGTAAAGCCACAGCTCTTCGGAACACAGGTGCAGCACACCACCATTGCCAGGAAGATGGAGCTATGGAGCAGAATAGTCGATAGGGTCAACGCTGTGGGACAGCACCCAAGAAATAGGGACGACATCAGGAAGTGGAACGACCTACGAGGGAAGGTGCGTTCAATGGTATCCAGGCACACCATCGCGGTGCAGCGGACTGGCGGCGGACCCCCACCTCCTCCCGCAGAATTTACAACATGGGAGGAGCAGGTTTTGGCAATCCTGCATCCTGAGGGCCTCGCAGGAGTATCTGGAGGAATGGACTCTGGTAAGTCTCATCTTCACTACTTCATCCCCCCCACCCCACCAGCATGCCAACTCATACCCCCACCCCATCACATCCTGCTCCTTGCAAATGTCTCCCCATCACAGCCCACCCATCCCAACGCCAAGCCCTGCATGCGACCACAAAGCATGGACACCCATCAACAAAGCATGCCCACTGCACATACCCATCCCCCCCCAAACCACCGTCACAAAAGCCCCCACACGGGAATGCCAGCACTGGGGTACACGGGCACCCACCCATTACACGCTATGGCACACACAAATGCAATAACCATACTTTTATACCCCTGCAGGACCCGAACGCCACGTCACCGCGCAGGAGGGTCCACAAATGTTCACTCCACCCCCAGAAGAGGCCCACAGTGAGGACAGCAGCTCTGTCGACCTGGATCTAGATGACCAGCCCGGCCCATCGGGGACCTCTGGACAGTCGTTTCCCCTCAGACAGCCACAGCCCATAGCAGACCTTCCCCCCTCTGGGAACACCAGCACAGCACCCACCCAGCGGGCCCATACCTCTGTCCCCAGGACACGTCAATCAGCGGTGTGTCCACCACTACAGGGCACCCAGGTTAACCCACCACCCCAACAACAACAGGGACCTGGGGGCAATGGTAGTGGGCACACGGTCCAGGGGACAGAGGCCCAGGGAAACAGGGGAACTGGGAGGGCTGTTGTGCGACAGGGGGGTGACAGGCCCAGGGAACCCACTCTCCACGAGGCCCTCTCCTCCATCATGGGAGCCTACCACCACTCCCAGGAGACGATGGCGACGGTCCTGTCCAGGTTTCAGGAGATCTAGCTTCTGCAGGAGGAACAGTATTTGGGGTTCAGGGAGGAACTACGAAACATCAGTTCCGCCATGGCCACCATTGTAGGGGCTCTGAATCAGGTAGTCACCACATTGCGGAACACTGTGGCACCACAAAGGGCCCCTGACACTAGCATGGACCAAGAACTGCCTACCACCTCTGCCGGCGCTAGTGGACAGGAGGCCCCGCCACAGGACCAACAGGCCACCAGCACCCCACCCCCTGCAGAAGGAGAACCACTCCGCAAGCGGGCCCTGAGATCCAGGAAGAAGACAAAGTAAGATGCCAAGACCCCCGCCAGGAAAGGATACCTCCCTGATTGTCATCCCACTGTCCCACATTGACACCCTGTCCATCCTTATACTGCCCATGCTCCACTTTCCACAGGCATTTGTACAATGCACCTGTGATACTAATAGTCTGGACTCTGCCATGGACAATCCTCCACCATCACCCCTCACCGATTTGCAATCACCCACCAATATAGAGCACTGAAATAAACACAGTTATTGCACAAAACAATCAGGAGTCTGGCTGTGAGTTTGTACAAATGTATTAGACATTACCGTGCCAAAAATGCATATTTACATTGTGATGCCAACATAACACTGTCACACAGCTGTAGTCCATGGGGAAACAAAGCAGATGTCACACAGTGGGACCCACATCTCTGAAATTGGAAGGGAAAGTCACAACTCAGTTACCATACACTGGGGGAAAAGGTCAGACAGTAGAGAGGTAGTAGGGGTTAAGTATATGTAATATGCCGGGTTGGAATCTTACCTGTGTGCCATTGAAAATACTGCTGTATTACTGCGTTCCTGTTGTCTATGTCGTCCTCTTCGGCTTCCTCGTCTTCACTCTCCACAGGCTCCACAGCTGCTACAACACCACCATCTGGACCATCCTCCTGAAGAAAAGGCACCTGGCGTCGCAAAGCCAGGTTGTGAAGCATACAGCAGGCCACGATGATCTGGCACACCTTCTTTGGTGAGTACAATAGGGATCCACCTGTCATATGGAGGCACCTGAACCTGGCCTTCAGGAGGCCGAAGGTCCGCTCGATCACCCTCCTAGTTCTCCCATGGGCCTCATTGTACCGTTCCTCTGCCCTTGTCCTGGGATTCCTCACTGGGGTCAGTAGCCATGACAGGTTGAGGTAACCCGAGTCACCAATTAGCCACACATGTTGCCTCTGGAGTTGACCCATCACGTAAGGGATGCTGCTATTCCGCATGATATACGCGTCATGCACTGAGCCAGGGAACTTAGCATTAACATGGGAGATGTACTGGTCTGCCAAACACACCATCTGTACATTCATAGAATGATAACTCTTCCTGTTTCTCTACACTTGTTCACTCCTGCTGGGGGGTACTAAAGCCACATGGGTCCCATCAATGGCACCTATGATGTTGGGGATATGTCCAAGGGCATAGAAATCACCCTTCACTGTAGGCAAATCCCCCACCTCAGGGAAAACGATGTAGCTCCGCATGTGTTTCAGCAGGGCAGACAACACTCTGGACAACACATTGGAAAACATAGGCTGGGACATCCCTGATGATATGGCCACTGTTGTTTGAAATGACCCACTTGCAAAGAAATGGAGTACTGACAGCACCTGCACTAGAGGGGGGATACCTGTGGGTTGGCGGATTGGTGACATCAGGTCTGGCTCCAGCTGGGCACACAGTTCATGAATAGTGGCTCGGTCAAGCCTGTATGTCAGTATGACATGTCTTTCCTCCATTGTCGACAGGTCTACCAGCGGTCTGTACACGGGAAGATTCCTCCATCTCCTCGCATGTCCCAGCGGACGGTGCCTATGAAGGACAACAGCGAGCACAGAGTCAATCAACCCACAGGTACGTAACCACAACTTGCACAAAACACAATTCCCCATGCATTGAATGGCTTGTATGAGTGTTGATGCAAGGCCTAGGTATGTGTGACGCAGTAAAAAGTAAGCCATGTGGGCCCTTGAAATGGCGGCTGCCTGACCTGTGAAGTGCGACAATGGGATGTGAGGTAAATGCGCTGGCGTGGCACACCGTGGCAGTAGGCGGTCAAAGACCGCGGCGCTAAGCAGCATTGGTTAACATTGAACCCTATGGGTCTCAGGAGCCAATGACGAAGTGCGCCGTCGGTCGCGGTACGCACCTCCGCGGTACGCACCGCCGCGGGCGTGACCGCCATTTTCTATCGGCTTAATCACTCGATACCTGATCTTCGACAGGAGAGGACCTACACTGCAAGTGCTGCTGTGACCTCGGTCTGGAAGAGACAATGGCTCATGCGACTGGGGAAAGGGCCCCTGCCTTCACTGCTCAGGAATTGGATAAACTCGTGGATGGGGTCCTCCCCCAGTATGCGCTACTCTACGGTCCTCCAGACCAACAGGTAAGTACACTGGGGCCATGCTTAGTGGCCAATGCCTGTGTTGAGTGGGGTGGATGAAAGATGGTGGGGAGGGTAGCGATTGAGGCATGCATCAAACGACGGATGAGAGCATGTGCCACATGGCAAGGGTAGGGATGGGGGGCCACTCACACTGAGGGTGCAGAAGGTGATGACTCTTTTTCTCCCCATGTACATTTCACATAGGTCAGCGCCCACCAGAAGATTGATATTTGGCGTGCCATTGCCAAGGACGTCTGGACCCTGGGGGTCCACCACAGACGGGGCACCCACTGCCGGAAGAGATGGGAGGACATCCGACGCTGGAGCTGGAAGACGGCGGAGGCTCAGCTGGGGATGGCCTCCCAACGTGGGAGGGGTGCCAGTCGGACTTTGACCCCCCTGATGTTCCGGATCCTGGCGGTGGCCTACCCCGATTTGGATGGGCGCGTGAGGACATCACAGCAGACACAAGGGGGTGAGTACACTCTTATTCTGGTGACTTTGCGCGCAGTGGAGGTGTCTGGGTGGGGGAGGAGGGCTGTGGGTAATCCTAGGCCAGGGCGATTTCTGTAGGCTAGGCCACTCCGTAAGGCATGGCCCTGTGCCCCCGCCCCCCACCTCTGTAGGGTGCCAAGTACAGCTATTCATGGCCCTGTGTCATCTATGTGTGCAGATGTCGTCCATAGGCTTGTAGGCCATGTCCCACGGATTGAGTAGTGGACCCCAAGTGCGCGGCGTAGTGCAGGGGGCTTCTGTGTCTGTCCTGTCCGCCAACGGTGTCGCCAATGCATGCACTCAACATGTCTTTATTTTCTCCCCCCCCCTTTTTTGTGGTTTTCCTGTTCATGTGTGCATTAGCATCATCAGGTGGAGGAGAAGTGGCATCGGAGCACGAGGGAGCTGCATCCCACATGGCCATCGAGGGCCATGCAACGGATTCCGATTTCACCAGTGGGACGGAGGGCGAGGGGAGCTCCACAGCGGGGACTCGGGAAGACATAAGTGACACGGACTCGTCCTCTGAAAGGAGCTCCCTTGTGGTGGCAGCAACATCTGTGCCCCCCGCAACAACAGGTACAGCCGCCACCCAGCGCACCAGCACCGCCTTCCCAGCAGCCCCTCAGCGTTTGCCCCGTGCCCGCTCACCCAGGAAGGTGGACATCTCCTTCGCCCCAGGCACCACCTCAGGCCCTGCCCCAGTCACCCCTGCTGCCCTCAGTGAGGACATCATTGACCTCCTGAGGATGCTCACTGTTGGGCAGTCTACCATTTTGAATGCCATCCAGGGTGTCGAAAGAGAGGTGCACCAGAGTAATGCATACCTGGAGGGCATTCATTCTGGTCAGGCTGCCCTTCAGCGATCGTTCAACACTCTGGCCTCAGCACTGATGGCAGCCATTGTCCCTGTCTCTAGCCTCCCCCCTCCAACTTCCTCCACCCAGACCCTATCACCTGTACCTCTGCCTATCCCAGACACACCATCAGACCAGCCTGCACACACCTCAACACCCAAGGGAAGCTCAGGCAGACATAAGCACCACACATCACACAGGCATTCACACAAGCAACATCCACATACAGACATACCGACACCCACTGCCTCCACTGTGTCCCCCTCCTCCTCGTCTCCCTCCTCCCTCCCTGTCACGTCTCCACTCACACCTGCATGCACTACATCTTCAGCCACTTCGTCCATCACCAGCACACACACCAGAACCCCCCGCACACGTGCAGTCACCACCCCCAACTGCCATTTACACGTCCCCTGTGTCCTTTCCCAGTGTGTCTGTGACCCCCTCTTCCAAGATACACAAGCGCAGGCAGCCACCCACCCAACAGCCATCCACCTCACGACAGCCTCCAGCCCAAGCACCTGCACCCAAAGACACCAGACTTCAAACTCCTACAACCACATCCTCTTCCTCCACTCCCATACCCACTACACCTACCCCTCCCATTGCTCCTAAAAAGCTTTTCCTGTCCAAACTTAACCTCTTTCCACCAACTCCCCCACCCGATCCATGTTATAGGACTCCAGTCAGCACCTCAGCCACCACAAAACCGGGCCCTGTCATGATAGTCTGCCATGGATTATGGAGTCCCCCACCCTCCAGGGCAGCCAGTTCAGTACGGAGCCAAGGCACGGGCAGCCCACCCCCAGAGAAACAATCAAAGATAGGCAGTGGCCGGCGCGAGAGGGTGAAGACACCAGGCACAAAAACCCCTACCATGGCTCCGGCAGGAGGTGTGGAGACAGCTGTCACACCGCCCAAGGTGGGGAAGGGCCACAGGCGATCAGGGAAGGCTGGGAAGGGCAGCACGCCCGACAAGACCGCCATCAGCCCAGCTGGCCAGGAGGGCCCCGCCAGCCCCATCCCAGGTGGGCAGGAGGCCACCAACATGCCCGGCACTGCAGCCCAGGAGGGCCCCGCCAGCCACAGGACAGATGGGCAGGAAGGCACCCCCAGCCACAGGACAGGTGGCAAATGAGCTCCACGCCATGGCCAGATCCGGTGAACTGGGCTCTTCATCTCAAGCACCGTTGAACTGGGCCCTTCATCTCAAGCACCGCTGAACTGGGCCCTTCATCTCAAGCACCGCTGAACTGGGCCCTTCATCTCAAGCACTGCTGAACTGGGCACCGCCGTCTCAAGCACTGCTGAACTGGTCTCTTCATCTCAAGCACCGCTGAACTGGGCACCGCCGTCTCAAGCACCGCTGAACTGGGCACCACGGTCTCAAGCACCGCTGAACTGGGCCCTTCATCTCAAGCACCGCTGAACTGGGCCCTTCATCTCAAGCACCGCTGAACTGGGCACCGCCGTCTCAAGCACCGCTGAACTGGGCACCGCCGCCTCAAGCACAGCTGAACTGGGCACCGCCGTCTCAAGCACCGCTGAACTGGGCACCGCCGTCTCAAGCACCGCTGAACTGGGCACCGCCGTCTCAAGCACCGCTGAACTGGGCTCTTCATCTCAAACACCGCTGAACTGGGCCCTTCATCTCAAGCACCGCTGAACTGGGCCCTTCATCTCAAGCACCACTGAACTGGGCCCTTCATCTCAAGCACCGCTGAAATGGGCACCGCCGTCTCAAGCACCGCTGAACTGGGCTCTTCATCTCAAGCACCGCTGAACTGGGCACCGCCGTCTCAAGCACCGCTGAACCATGAGCGCCAGGGGCTGGCCCGCATCTTAGTCGGGCAGGGCTGCTCGAAGCAGTCAGGGCACCAGGCCCCACCCAGAACCAGTGGAGACTGTTATCCACTTGTGAGACTGTGGCTTTGCACTCGCCAGGATTGAACAGTGGGCAACCCACCCACTTGTGAAACTTGACAGACTGTGGTTTTGTACTCCCCAGGATGGAACAGTAGGCAACCCACCCACTGTAGAGACTTGAGAGACTGTGGCTTTGCACTCCCCAGGATGTAACAGTGGGCAACCCACCCACTGTAGAGACTTGAGAGACTGTGGCTTTGCACTCCCCAGGATGTAACAGTGGGCAAACCACCCACTGTAGAGACTTGAGAGACTGTGGCTTTGCACTCCCCAGGATGTAACAGTGGGCAAGCCACCCACTGTAGAGACTTGAGAGACTGTGGCTTTGCACTCCCCAGGATGTAACAGTGGGCAACCCACCCACTGTCTGGAATTGAGAGATTTGGCTTTGCACTCCCCAGGATTGAACAGTGGCCATGGAGGCCCCTCGTGGATCTGGCGTCGTGGACTCATCTGGCTGAGGTGCCCCCCCCCTTCCCTTCCCCCTGAGGTGCCTGTAGTTTTGCTATCTGATGCCCCTGCAGTGTTCTCTCCATTGGAGTCAGGTATCTTGTGTGGGCTTTGCCCATGTGATTTGGGCCCAGTGGTCCACGGACAATACATGCTACAATGCTCGGACTTGTACATTTATGTATATAATAGTTTTTGATGTAGTATTATATTTTTAAGCCAGTAATACAGTATATTCCTATGTTTAGAATCATTTCCTTTTGTGTTTGCATTCTTCCGGGGGGTTTGGGAGGTGTCACTCTGATGTGTTGATACGCATTGATGTGTGTGTTGTAGTGGGTGAGGGTGAGGGTGGGTGTGTCGCGTATGTGTGTACCCATAATATTTTCTCCACCCCCTCCCCTGTGTCGTAGGTGCAGTACTCACCGTTGTCTTCTGCGCCGGCGTTCGTGCTCCTGGTAGAGGAGTAGGAACACAATCGCTGGGAGTATGTGGAGTTCGGGTTCCATGCTGTCCTTATTCCTCGTGGGCTGTATGGAGGTGAGTGTTTTCCCTTCGAAATGGCTGTTTCCGCCGTGTTTTTATCGGCGTGGCTACCGCCCCGGAAAAGGTGGCGGATTGGTAGGTTGTGATACAGTGGGCGGTACATTGTCTCCCGCCTGTCTGTTGGCGGTGACTGCCGCGCTGTTTGTTTGTGCCGCCGTGGCGGTGTGGTAATGTGGCGGTCTCTGTTGGCGGTTTCCGCCAGGGTCGGAATTTAATTTTTTCTCCCGCCAGCCTGTTTGCGGTTTGGCCGCTGGTTTAACACCGACCGCCAGGGTTGGAATGACCCCCCATATATTCTTATAATTGTAATGATACTTTGTTTAAAATGGCCCACTCTGGAGGGTTTTCCCCAAATGCTTTGCCTTTCTCCTATTTTCTTGACCCTCTTTTTGTTGGCTTTAGTACACTGGGCACTTTACCACTGCTAATCAGTGGTAAAGTGCAGGTGCTGTCTCTCCCCTAAAACTTGGAATATTTGGCTTACACCGGTTTGACATATTTCATTTATTCGTAAGTCTCTTGTAAAGTGGTAAACCATATACCCAGTGCATGTAAATTAAATGTTGCTAGTGGGCCTACAGCGCAGATTGCATCACCCACAAAAGTAGCCTTCCAATCTTGTCTCAGGCCTGCCACCGTAGTGCCTGTGTGCACAGTTTACTGCCACATTGACTTGGCAAGTCAAACTGCTTGCCAAGGCCTAAACCTCCTTCTTACTACACCTGCGTCACCTCTAAGGTAGGCCCTAGATAGCCCCATGGGCAGGGTGCAGTGTATGTGAAAAGTAGGACATATATATATATATATATATATTACATGTCCTAGTAGTGACAGACAGCCTGTTTCTTTTTTCACTACTGTGTGTGCTGCACCTCTCATATGTTAGCATTGAAAATCCCTTATAAGTAGTAATTTCTGATCTGTGAAGAGTAGTATGGGCATGTTTGGTATGTTTGGAATTGTAATGAGAAATCCTGCTTACTGGTGTAGTTGGATTTTACATTGCTATGAGAAAGTAGCCTGTTTCTAGCATCGTTACCCCCATTTTTGGCCTGTTTGTCAGTTTGTTTTTACTGTCTCACTGGGATCCTGCTAGTCAGGACCCCAGAGCTTATAGTCTTTGGCCTACATGTCAGTATGTTTTACTGTTTTGTCAGTATGCTTGACTGTGTCACTGAAGTCATGCTTACCAGAACTCTGGTGCTGATGCTTTCTCTGATTCCAAATTTGTACTTACATACTGGTAACCCAGTATTCCACTCCAAATTGGCATACAGGACCCCCCTTATAAGTCCCTAATATATGGTACCTAGATACCCAGGGCATTGGGGTTCCAGGAGATCCTTATGGGCTGCAGCATTTCTTTTGCCACCCATAAGGAGCTCATACAAACACTTCTTCAGGACTGCCATTGCAGCATGAGTGAAATAGTGTTAGCACTATTTCACTGCCATTTTCACAGCACTTGGGGCCAGATGTACGTATTTTCTGAATTGCGACTCGCAATTTGCAAGTTGCAATTCAGAATGCAGGATAGTGTCTCTGACACAATCTGCGACTCACAAGGGAGTCGCAAAGGCCCACCTCATTAATATTAATGAGGTGGGTTGAAATTTGTGACCCCCTTGAGACTCGCAGCACTCACAGGGATGGTGGCCTGCTGGAGACAGCAGACCACCATGTCTGTGACTGCTTTTAAATAAAGCATTTTTTTTTTAATGCAGCCCGTTTTCCTTAGAGGAAAACGAGATGCATTATAAAAACAAAAAAATTAAACGTTTTTGTATAATTTTTTCAGAGCAGGCAGTGGTCCATAGGACCACTGCCTGCTCTGAAAAAAATATTTTCCATGCCATTCACAAAGGGGAAGGGGTCCCATGGGGACCCCTTCCGTTTTGCGAATGGGTTACCACCAGTGTAAGAGAACACCAACGGTAAGTAAAATACCCCACACCAGAGCCTAGGAAAGTAGGAGTAAAGTACTGCAAGTTTCCTCAGGACACACTACAAGTCGTGATAAGAGTTATTGCAAGAACCAAGCAAGACTGCAAGCACCAAATGATGGATTCCTGGACCTGAAGACCTGTGAAGAGAGGAGACCAAGTCCAGAAGTCGCACAAGATTCCAGGAAGGACAAGAGCCCCTGCCAACCTAGAAGATGGTGCAAAAGAGGATTCTCCGGTTAGTCTGCAGAAGAGCACCAAAGAAGTTGGCTGCGGGTTCCTGCGTGGTGTAGATGTCACACGTCGAGAAGTTGGATGCAGGCAGTTTGCATCGCTGGATTCCTCCAACAAGCCTTGGCTCAAGCAAGGTCGTGGTTTGTGTCAAAATGGCGCTGCCTGGACCCAGGAGAGACCTGGGGGCCTCAACTCGGACTGAGGAGGCAGAGGGGGCTCCCAACACTGGAGAGAACCCACAGATGACCAGGCAGCACCCAAGGGGTGCACACCTTGGAAACTGTTTCAAATGCTGGCTGGAGCTGAAGTTGCAGGTCATAGGAGTCATCTTGGATACTTTTTTGCAGTTACACAGGTTCCTGGAGCAGTCTGCAGTTGATCCGATGTTTTGAAGGTGAAGCAGAGGATGCAATGCAGAGGATTCCAGGAGGAGTTTTGCAAGCTGAATCTGAAGAGGAGCCCATAGGAGAGACCCTAAATAACCCTGAGAAGGGGACTGGCTACCTACCCAGGTATGCACCTATCAGGAGGGGTCCCTGACATCACCTGCTGGCACTGGCCACTCAGAGGTCTCTAGAGTGTCCCCATGCATTGGAAAACAACATGGCTAACATCAGGGACAACTGGAGGAGCTCTGGGCACCACCCCTGGGGTGGTGATGGACAGGGGAGTTGTCACTCCCCTTTCCTTTGTCCAGTTTTGCGCCAGATTAGGTACTGGGGGTCCCTGAACCAGTGTAGACTGGCATATGCAGGGAGGGCACCATCTGTGCCCTTCAAAACATTTCCAGAAGGCTCTGGGAGGCTACCCCTCCCAAGCCTGTAACACCTATTTCCAAAGGGAGAGTGTGTAACACCCTTCTCCCAAAAGGAAATGCTTTGTTCTGCCTTCCTGGGACTGAGCTGCTCAGACCGCAGGAGGGCATAACCCAGCCTGTGAGGTGGCAGCAGCTGTAGCTGCAGTGCAAGCCTCAGAGAGCTGGTTTGGCAGTACTAGGGCTCCATGGTGGAGCGCACAGGATCCATGGGATTGGACCCCCAATACCAGATTTGGAATGGGGGACAATTCCATGATCCTAGACACCTTACATGGCCATATTCGGAGTTACCATTGTGAAGCTACATACAGGTATTGACCTATATGTAGTGCATGCATGTAATGGTATCCCTACATTCACGAAGTCCGGGGAATTGGCCCTGGACAGCTTGGGGGCACCTTTGCTAATTCAAGGGTGCCCTCACACTTAGTAACTTTGCACCTACCCTTCAGTAAATGAAGGTTAGACATATAGGTGACTTATAAGTTACTTAAGTGCAGTGAAAATGGCTGTGAAATAGTGTGTGCACTATTTCACACAGGCTGCAGTGGCAGTTCTGGAGAAGGGTTTGTCGGAGCTCCTTATGGGTGGTAAAAGAAATGCTGCAGCCTATAAGAATCTCTTGGAACCCCAATGACCTGGGTACCTAGGTCCATTTCCTAGGAACTTATAATGGGGGGTCCAGTGTACCAGTTGGAATTGGAATATGAAGTCACTAACCTATAGTGACTAATTTGGAAGTAGAAAGAGCATAAGCACTGAAGTTCTGGTTAGCAGAACTTCAGTGACACAGTTAAGCACTACTGACAATATACACATTAGGCCAAAAACTATGAGAACTGGGGTCCTGACCAGCAGGATCCCAGTGAGACAGGTAGTACATACTGACAAACAGGTAGAAATTGGGGGTAACATGCTAAGAAAGATGGTACGTTCCTACAGCCCCCACTAAGTGTTTTTGGAGAAACAAAATACATGGTGAGCGCTGGTTACTACTTCTTGCCTCATCAAAGCTTAGCATGTGGTAGGCACTGCTTATTGCAGCCATGTGGTTGTTTTCACTCCTCCTCCCAGTGCTGTGTGAAGCGTTCCACCGCCTAAGAACATTCAGCGCAGGCACTGCGCTTTGTGGTCACTCAAATCAGCGTGCTTGTCCCATGCCGCACTCACTGAGGACAAGAGCACCTCCAACAGGAGGGAATACCTCCCAGATGTCGCACCCTCATTATCATGGCAACCTTGCCTTCCTTTTCTGGCATACTTATAGAAGCTGTGCTGCCACCGCATACAGAAGACTAGCAGAGCTGCATCTGATCCTCACCAGTCAAGTACAACCCTATGCGATCAAGTATTGTCCTGTGTGGGCATAGAGGGGGTCCCCAGTATTGTGGGGACTGCTCTGGAATCACAAGGTGCTGTGCTTCTAATTTGAGGCAGATAGGGCTGTTGTAAACACTTGGCCCACGCAGTGACCCCATTACCACTTGTACTGCGATGAGCTGTGGAGGATCGTGCATGGGCAATGCCCTCTCTAGATGGCCCACGGGTAGTTTACAAGTAGAATACTTGCTGATCGGATGAAGGACTGCGTCGGAGTCAAAATCTCAAGTGCTCTCCAAGCACTCACCTAAGGAGCTTTCCTGTATTCTCCCTAAAAGGAGGACCTGCATTCCTAAGCTCAAGGGAATTGTGCCACGGTCCCACTGTGCTACGCGGGCAGTTAGGTCTTTTGTTAACAAGTTTGGGGGCAGCGTCTTCTTCAGTCATCTGGGGTGAAACCTCCGGGGAGGTCCCAGAGAAGAAAATAAGGATGACTCCCAAGAAGGGAAACATTGAATTGAAATGTGAAATAGCCTATGTGCCTACTCTGAGTTTAGTGTAGTCAATCCCAAAGAAGCTAATACTGCTACTGTGGCTATGGATTTTAGACATTCGGGCCCATATTTATACTTTTTTAGCGCCGCATTTGCGTCATTTTTTTATGCAAAAGCGGCGCAAAGTTACAAAATACAATTGTATTTTGTAAGTTTGTGCCGCAAATGCGGCGCTAAAAAAGTATAAATATGGGCCTCAGAGCGCTAACTTGCAAGTGTATAGCTTATTTGTTGTGGTACTGTTTTCTCGTATTTTGCCTGAGATCTCACAAACCTACGGCTTGGTCCCTTACTACCCTATGAAGTCTCATAGGAGTACAGATACCCTGGAGGTTCATGAAAGTTCCTGTGTTTTTATTTAAAAAATACTGTGCTACATGTTTTAGGTGCTCTGCACCCTATGTGCCTTTAAGGGTATGTGGTGGTTCATGTGTTCTCTGATTTAACTAGCATTGCCTGCACTAATGTGATGATATATGGTGTTTTGAACTTATCTTGTTCACAACAGCGGTTACTAAATGGGCAATCACATGGTATACACAATTTTTATAATTTGTGTTGTTTTGGTACAAAGTTTATATACAATATAACATTCCTATTTTTTATAACCCTGTGTGGAGTCTCTTTTGTGGTGTATTTATTGTGTCACCTGTGTGCGTGTGTTGCGCAAACTCTTTACACATGACCTCTGGAGATTAGGTTGACTGCTGTGTGCCAAACTACCAGGGGGGATCACTGTTTATCTTTGGTGTGTAACTTACTCACCTTGACTAGAGTGGTGGGTCTTGCCTGGCTTAGGTGCATACCCTAGCTATTCAGAAACCCTGTTTCTAACGTACTTGTATTCTGTTGCCCTGGTTTCCACAGTTGTCCATTGATGATTTATAGTTCAGTCTGTCTGACTGAACAGCACTGTTTCTAGCTGCTCCTGCCGGTTCTTCGTTGGACCCTTCCACGAACGTTAGCTTTCCACAAATACATTTCACCTCAAGACTTAGATTGCCCTACTGTGTGTCATTTCCAGGGCAACTAAAACATAAACTGGCGAGAAAAACTGCACTTTTCTGTCCACCGAAGGATTATGAGCAACGTTGTCTCACTAACTCGGTTTGACAGGAGACTCACCTGTGATGGATGAACTGGCTGTCTGGACATTTAATGGTACATTACGGTTACCAGCGACTTCATTGTTTTTCATTTTCATATGCATCTATCTGTGCAGCATCAGTGGCGGCCATGCACAGTGTTCAAAAGTCGCATTACCTTCTCAGGTATTATCAACGGTCAATGTGCGGCGCACATTGTGCATCAGGAATGCACACTTCCTCCATATTGTGATACAGTTTGCTCACATTCAGGTGTGACGTATAATGTGGAAGGAATTCTAAGGGACATTTACACAGAATCGCCTGCTAATGTGTCATAAGCGCAAAGAATTGTGGGGCACACTGGAGCAAATCAGAATCGGCACATGAGAAATGCGCAAAGCACTCGGAGGCGCGTTGTCATTTAGCGCATTATTGACCATAATTTACTGCTGTTTCTCCCCTTTTTACACAGAACAGAGGTACACATTCTGAACTCACTGATAAAATTTCAACAGATGCTTATCTTACAGCCTATTTAGCATATTTGATTTAACAAAGGTGGATGTTTGACCTTACCTTACATTATATTTTTGATTTTCTAATCTATACTATGGCAAGTCATTTACAGCATTATCAAATTAGCTCTGTTATGTTTTAAACAGCTCTTTCCGTCGAGGGATTAGTAAACGGGGAATGATGTTAATTCCCCCGTGATGGTAATCCTCGATGGTAGAGTCCGTGACGTTACTAATGACTTAATTGGTTAATTAATGGATGGTGTGAGTAATAAATACCCTGGGGAGGCTTTCCCCAGTGTGTGGAGCATCGGAGCGTGTGGAGTGCTTTTCTTTCCCGTGGTGTTGTTCTTCAGACACAACAGATTGGCGACGAGGATGGCTGGCCTGTCTCGTCTTTTCTCCCGTGACTCTCCTGCTTCGTGCTGGAGGGGGGTTGCAGTGCCCGGAGGCTGCTGCCTGCCCAGCGTGTGGAGTTCTTCCGGTTTGGACTGCTGCCTGGGGATTTCGCTGTTTTCTTTTTTCTTGCGTCAGTGCTGGTGCTGGGGTTTTGGTGCCCTCTAGTGCTGGTGTCCTGGGAGGTGAAATTTTTTTTTGTTTTGCTTTCCAAGGATATGTTTCAGGACTTTGGGGGGGCAGTGTGATTGCTGCCTCTTCTTTTGGATTTTTTGGCTGGTGTCGTTATGGCATCTATCCCTGCATTGGAGCCTTTCGTGATTGATGGCCCTCCGTCTGCTCTTGCTGCCCGGTGGAAAGAATGGGTGGATCGTTTAGAGACTTATTTTGCTGCCACAGCTGTCGAGAATGATCGACGCCGTCCCTTGTTATTACATCTTGGGGGTGCAGCAGTTCATAAGCTGGGCCGATCTGTGGTGGAGGAGGGTCCGCCATATACTTATCAATCATTGAAACAGGCACTGACTGCGCATTTTGAGCCTTTGGCGAATCCCGATTACGAAAGGTTTCTGCTGCGACAAGCAAGGCAATTTCCGCATGAGTCAGTGGATGCCTTTTATGCTAGGCTTAAGGAGTTAGCTCGCACCTGCACCTTGGTGGATGTGGAGGATGAAGTGCGTGCGCAGTTTATACAGGGGTGTACCTCTGTGAAGTTAAGGGAACATATATTACAAGTACCTGGGATGTCAATGGTGAATATCCTCACGTTGGGACGGTCTAAAGAACTTTCCAAGGAGCATGCAGCTCACATGGAAGCAGCATTACAGACTCAGGTAAAAGTGGAACCGGTGAATGTCGTCAATACTACATCTGGGGAGAGGAGGAAGTATAAATCAAGGACTTCTACGTTGCCCCGTTTTTGTTATTCTTGCGGGGGTCCTTTTCCTCATCAAGGGGTGTGTCCGGCGCAAGGCAAGACATGTTCTAATTGCCAGAAGCTCAATCATTTTGCGAAAGTCTGTAAATCCATGTCCCGTTCTCGACCACAGAAAGTTAAGACTGTTCAATCGGTGCAGCCGGTCATTGTCATGGATGATGACGATTTGGATGATGATGGGAACGGTGATGGTACAGTCCATATGATACATGCACTGCAGCCTGGTGGGCATCCTAGGAAGCGAGTGCCAAGATGTTCAGTCTTATTGGCTGGTCACAAGGTTGACGCGCTAATTGATACTGGTGCTTCTATCAATGTTATAGGAACTTCAGTTTTGCAGTGTATTCCTTTTCAGCCCCATTTACGGCCTACTACAACTCAGGTTTACACATTTGGATCTGCAAAGCCTTTGCCGTTGGTGGGGGTGTTTACTACGTTATTGTCTCATGAAGGCCAGTCGATACCAGCAAAAGTGTTTGTTACCACTATGGGGTCAGACATGTTATTAAGCTGCCGGACTGCAGAACAGCTTAATCTTATATCCTTTGCCTTTAGTGTTCATTTGGGGACTGTGGAGAACTTACTGACGGAGTTTCAATCTTTGTTTGAAGGCATAGGTTGTTTGAAGGATCGTATGGTGCATTTACATATTGACAAAACTATACAACCCGTGGCTTTGAAGCATCGGAGGGTTGCATTCCATCTGAGGCCTAAGGTGGAGGAAGAATTAAAGAAGTTGGAACTCGCTGATATTATCGAAAAGGTGGATGGACCTACACCTTGGGTGTCGCCCATTGTAGTTGCGAGGAAGCCCCGTCAGCCAGGGGAGGTGAGAATCTGTGTCGATATGCGCCTACCCAATGTCGCTATTAAGCATGTGCGGCATTTGACACCTACTGTGGATGATCTTGTTGCTGAGGTGTCAGGGTCGAAATGGTTCTCGAAGATGGATTTAAGGGCTGGATACCATCAATTGCTATTACATCCGGATTCTAGGGTCATTACAACGTTTTCGACTCATATGGGTCTTAGGCGCTATAAAAGGTTAAGTTTTGGGATCTCTAGTGCCGCTGAAGTTTTTCAGGATACTATACGTGGAGTGCTGGCTTGTTTGACAGGGGTCATCAATGTCAGTGATGATATTTTGGTGCATGCGCCAAGTAAAGAAGTACATTTAGTACGACTGAGAGCCACATTTCAGAGACTCCATGAAAATGGTTTGACACTCCATAAAGAGAAGTGTTCGTTTTTACAATCAGAAGTGGCTTTCTTTGGATATCGGTTTTCGGGCGATGGAGTGTTGCCTGATCCAGATAAAGTTAAAGACATTCAAACTGCTTTGGCTCCCATTAATGTGTCTGGTGTTCGCAGTTATTTGGGTATGCTGAATTACTGTGGGCGCTTTATTAAGAATTTGACAACCTTGACGGCACCTTTGAGAGATCTTATTAAAGCTGGTACTATTTGGGAGTGGGGGCCTGCTCAGGAAGCTGCTTTTCAGGCCACTAAATCGGCACTCTCTGAATACACCACCCTGGTTTATTTTGATCCTACTAAAGAATCGGAACTGTCGGTTGATGCTAGTCCTACAGGATTGGGAGCAGTGTTGGCCCAAAAACAGGTGGATGGAGAATGGGCTCCTGTGGCATATGCCAGTAGAGCTTTAACAGACACTGAGCAACGCTATTCACAGATTGAAAAGGAGGCTATTGCCGTACATTGGGGCTGTAGACACTTTCATCTATATCTGTATGGCCAGCCATTCGTTGTGTATACTGATCACAAACCTTTGATTCCATTGTTTAATGGATCTTCGTCTAAGCCACCACCACGCATTGAGAAGTGGATTTTGCAACTACAAGATTATCATTTTTTGGTGGTATTTCGTCCGGGTAGCTTGAATCCTGCTGACTATCTATCACGACATGCCAGACCTGCTACATCCCGTGAAGTTGCAGATGCCGAGGATGTTGAGAAATATGTACGTATGATTGTGGAACGATCTCGCCCGTTGCCTATGTCTCTTGTGGACATTCGATCAGCCACGAAAGAGGACGAGTGCTTACAGTTGGTGATATCAGCTGTGGCATCTGGACAGTGGCATTCCCTTTTGAAGGATTTGGCTCTTAGGACGACGGCAGCACGTACCATGTTGTCCTCGTTACATAAAGTTCGGCATGAACTAGTTATGTCACCTGATGGATGTTTGTTGAGAGGACACAGGCTGGTCATACCATTGGCATTGCAACAGTCGGTTGTGGACCTGGCTCATGCCTCCCATCAAGGCATGGTGAAAACTAAGACCAGATTGAGAAGCAAAGTGTGGTTCCCGGGACTGGATGATCATGTGGAGCGGGTGGTACGGCAGTGTATGATGTGTCAGGCTGTTGGTCCTGGTGAACGGCCTCCACCGATCATTACCGAGTCCATTCCTCCTGTTCCCTGGTTTAGAGCTAGTGCTGATTTTGGCAGTTTACCAGATGGTCGTCACACTTTTGTTGTGATAGATTATTTTTCAAAATATCCAGAGGTGGAAATCATTGACTCTGTTACTGCAGCTCAAGTTATTCCACGGCTGGAAAAGATCATGGCCACTCATGGTCTATTGAAGGAGATTCGTACTGATAATGGCCCTCCATTTTCTAGCCAAGATTTTGCTGATTATTTGTCATCTAGAGGAATTGTACATAGGAAAACTACTCCTCGGTGGCCTCAAGCAAATGGAGAAGTGGAGAGATTTATGAGGACTTTAAATAAGGTACTGCGTATAGCCATTGCTGAAGGTCAGAATGTGGACTGTGCGGTATATTCATTTTTAAGAGAATATCGTTTGACCCCGCATAGTGTTACTGGAGAAGCACCAAGTACTATCTGCGTGAATAGACCAGTGCGGGATACCATTCCTAGTATTTTGGAACATAATGATCTGTACCAACAGGTGGGGAAAGTATTGTCACAGAGGAAGGACAGAAATGATAATATGTCACGGAAGAGGGGGGCTAAGAGACGTGACATCTGTGTTGGTGATATGGTTTTGGTAAAATGTAGAAAAGGGGGTAGTAAGTTTGTACTGCCTTTCGAGAAGGACCCTTGGATAGTGAGTGATGTCAGAGGGACTATGATTACTGCCAAACGGGGTCCGGAGTCAATTACCCGAAATATTTCATTTTATAAAAAGGTATATGCTTCGGATGTTTCAGTACCCGTAGACATTTTATCTGGGGATCAAGATTACGATGATGTAATATTGCAAAATTCAGAGACCAATGATACATTTCTTGATGGTGGTTTGTGTTCTGATGTTCAGGATTCTGGGGGTGGTATGGTGTTGGATAATGGCTCAGGTGATCAGATGGTTGAGGAATCTGTTACATCTGGATCTGGATTGGCTGATCCAGTTACCTCAACCCGTGGGGATGGTCCATACAATTTACGTCCTCGTCCACAGTGTTCTACTAGGTTTCGTGACTTTGTAATGAACTGATTTTATGTTTTGTGTAGTTTTGTTTTGTTATTATTGTCTGATATATGAGTTTGTGCTGATTTAAAATTTTTGGTAAAGGAGGAATGTTATGTTTTAAACAGCTCTTTCCGTCGAGGGATTAGTAAACGGGGAATGATGTTAATTCCCCCGTGATGGTAATCCTCGATGGTAGAGTCCGTGACGTTACTAATGACTTAATTGGTTAATTAATGGATGGTGTGAGTAATAAATACCCTGGGGAGGCTTTCCCCAGTGTGTGGAGCATCGGAGCGTGTGGAGTGCTTTTCTTTCCCGTGGTGTTGTTCTTCAGACACAACATAGCTCTTTCCTGTCGAATCCCGGAATACCAATGGGTAAATGGTAACAATGGTTCAGAGATTTTGAAAATTATATTATTTCCATTGTTTTTAAGGATTTTTCTTGTGAAAGAAAGAAAGCGTTGTTGTTTGGGTTGCTAGGTGATGCTGGACAAGAGATCTTTGTTAATCTGCCTGAGAGTGAACCTCACCCAAGGCAATTCATACCATGGGATCTATACACAAAAAGCAATTAAGAGGGTAGAGAAAAGATTCAATGAACAACCTAATATAATGCTTGGAAGTGTTGTAGGAAATGTAAAAAAATAAACGCACTATAGTAGACATGAAAAATCTTGCAGCACGGAGCCCCAGCAGAAACCACATAGCAGCTTGTAGTTAGGAACCAACTTAGGCCTAACCTCCACACCCACACGAGCAAGGTGAAAGGTTAATTTTAGAATATAATGATATAAGAGACATTAAAGGGTTTTCAGTTAAAGGCCAACTCATGTCTAACTGACCCATAAGCATTTGCAACATTAACACATGAGTCTCCCAGCACACTCTTTGTACCTTCAAACAGACTGTTGCCTGATAAGGCACTGGATACATATTTGAATTAGCCCAGAGCACACAGGTGCATGAGTAAACAATGGGTGCAGGAAAGAGACCAGATTCTGAGCTCAAGGAGGTCTGAGACACACAATGCCACCAGAAGGCACTTCACATAAATTACATTTACAACGAAGCACGCACACAATCATGGGTCAAAGAATACTCTGTCATAAAGCATTGTTGAATGTATAATAAAGAATGTGCAGTGTATTAGTCCAGGAATTCGGGCTTACGGGGGTCAAATGTTTTCAAGCATTTTTTATTTTCATTTCATTTTAAATCTAAAACTTGCAAGTTAACTATTATTTATGATGTGTTATAAAGTATTGTGTCAAAATATATAAAAAGGCCCGTCGATGAACAGAGGAAAGGTGTGTAGGGCTGAGGTGCAGTCCACATTGTTTTTTTCACTGTTGTGGCAGTTGGTAAATGCGATCTTTGGATTGCCAAGAAGAGTCTGTGTGGTTATTTGAGTCTTGGGAGTGTTATCATTCAGCCCACAACAAAAGGCACAGTGTTTTTTAAAAGAAAGCAATATGCTGAAGAACGCATTGAAGAATACATCTCTCATTTGCACATATTAGCTTCCAAGTGTGAATTGTATGCATGTCTTCTTCAAGAACCAACACTATGGGGGTTATTCTAACTTTGGAGGAGGTGTTAATCCGTCCCAAAAGTGACGGAAAAGTGACGGATTTACCACCAGCCGTGTTACGAGTCCATTATATCCTATGGAGCTCGTAATACGGCTGGTGGTATATCCGTCACTTTACCGTCACTTTTGGGACAGATTAACACTCCTCCAAAGTTAGAATAACCCCCTATGCCTTTTAGAGTAAATGCAGTTGATGAATTACAGGATGACCAATTTGGTATTAACCACTGATGAAAATTATACAATTTCTCCATTCAGGGCACCTTTAGGAACAGCGCAAATTGGTGAAGTGAGTTTAGAAGTCATGGCTGGATCGGGATCACGCAAAACTATTTTATCTGATGTTATATAGGTTTTGTAGAATAGTGAGATTTGGGAAGAATGGCCATTCTGCTTAAACCTGCAAGTGATAATCCGACATGCACATGCCCATTGCCTCCACTGACGTGGTCACTGACAAGTATGTAGGAGAGATAAATGACATTACGTTTGTGTGCTGACTTGCGTTCTCTTAACAAGGACATTGTGATTGACTGCCATTCTCTGCCTCATATTCAAGAGATGTTAATGGCAATAGCTGGCTCAATTTATTTTTCTATCATTTTCTATCATTGACCTTAAGTCAGCATACCATCAGGTTTCTTTGTCCACACAATCACAAGACCTGACCACGTTTAAAACTCCTTTTGGTGTCCTTAAATTTCTGAGATTACCATTCGGGTTAGCGTCTGCTGCTAGTGTGTTCCAGAAACGAATGGACTCATTATTTAAGGGCGTCAGGGGAGTGCAAGCATTTCAGGATGATATTTTAATTTATGGAAGGAGTATTACGGAGCACAATGCCAAACTTGAGATCTTGAATAATAGAGGTAAGACTGTATCTAAGGAGAAATGTACATTTTTGGAGAAAGAACTCGAGAATTTAGACCACACTATCACTGCATGGCATTAAACCCAAAAAAGATCTAATTGAGGCCATAATTAAAGTGCCCTAACCTATAGATAAAGACTCACTGAGGTCATTTTTAGGTATGAGTGAGTTTTATGCACGGTTTGTCCAAGGTAAGGCCATTTATGTTGAACTTTTAGGATGCTTGACTAAAAAAAAACAGAGAAAGTTATTCTCACAAAGGACGAAGACAAAGCATTTCAAGTGATTAAAGACATGGTTAGCAGCCTGATTTAGATCCTGGGGAAGGGGAATACTCCATCACAAATGTGATGAATAGCCTGTCCTCCGTATTATGATCCTATTATATCCTATTGGGATCGTAATATGGCCGATAGGATATCTGTATGTTTGTGAGAAGTATTCTATCCGCCAGGATCAAACTCAGGCCCTAAGGCCCA
Organism: Pleurodeles waltl; assembly: GCF_031143425.1. Taxonomy (NCBI): domain Eukaryota; kingdom Metazoa; phylum Chordata; class Amphibia; order Caudata; family Salamandridae; genus Pleurodeles; species Pleurodeles waltl. Next base: position 10,019,122 of record NC_090443.1, on the reverse strand, counting down.
TATTTATACTTTTTTAGCGCCGCATTTGCGTAATTTTTTGACGCAAAAGCGGCGCAGACTTGCAAAATTCAATTGTATTTTGTAAGTTTGCGCCGTTTTTGCGTCAAAAAGCAGCGCAAATGCGGCGCTAAAAAAGTATAAATATGGGCCTAAGTCTGCTCCCACATTGCAGCCTTTCTGCAGTACTGATAGATGTACTGTAATTTTAGATGTCCGTTCGGTTGGCCTTGGGGCTGTGCTTACCCACACTATGGGATGGAACACAACATAGCCTTCATGTCATGCACTCTAAGTACATCTGAATCCCACTATAGCTCTATTAAAAGGGAGGCATTAGCCTGTGCATGGGCTGTAGAAAAATGTAAATCACATGTTTGGGGAATGGATTCGGCTTACTGACTGATCACAAACCTCTAATATATCTCATGAATGGTAGTGAAACAGGATTGGCTTCATCCAGATTAGTATGGCTTTTATCTAAGTTACAGGAATATAATTTTGTGTTCAAGTATTTCCCTGAAATAAACAATTACAGAGCAGACTATTCATTTCTCTTGCCAATTAAAGATTAATTGTATTGCAAGATGAATCAAGAAGAGGAATATGTTGTTTTAGCCATAGATGCTTTGGTACACACTATAGGATGTATCAGTGAAGAAAAATGGATACAAGCTTAAGAAAAAGACCCCATACTTTGTGAGGTTAAAATTGATATTTTGGATGGTTGGTCCCCAAGTTTCTGCAGAATTGTCCTTAGAAAATGGCTTAGTGACAAGACACAGTCGGTTTGTGTCATCAGAAGATTTAAAGAAAATATTGATTTGTGTTGCACATGATGGGCATATTGGAATGTCTGGTATGAAATAATTGGTTTAAAATACTATTCGTGGCCTTGCATGAACAGTTGTGTTTAACAGTATGTGAATAAATGTCCTGAACATCCGATAAACATTGGAAACTTAACAAGCAGAAAACTAGTGTTAATCCTTTACCTGCCCAGCCATGCTTCAAACTGGGCATAGATTTTTTCGGGACTATTTAATATGCTGCAGCATGACTTGAGATGTTTCATTGTTCTCATTGATTAATACTCCAAGGGAGTTTCCTATGAATTTGTGCCTATGTCCACTACTGAAATGGTAATTGGATATTTGCAAAAAGTTTTTGCCATTGAAGGAAAACTACAAATATTAATTTCTGACAATGGCACTCATGCTGTCTCAAAGAAAATTGTGGCATTTTTGAGTAAGCACGGTATTAAACATGAAAGAACACCACTCTATTTTCCATCTGTCAATGGTTTGGTAGCGAGGTCAAATACATTTTTCTAAGAAGGCATACAAGCTGCATTAGCATCCAAACTTGATGTACACACACATTTGCGTGAGAAAGTTTGGAGCTATGTCAACATCCCTCATTCCATGACAGAATTAAAAAAAAAAATTCTGTTAAAAGGAAGAGATGCAAGAACTTAACTTGCAACACGTTGGAATGATCTTTCTAATAACGATTTGGTTAAGAAAGGATTACAAAATCATTGCTGTGTGGATCAATGTGTTAGAGAAAATTTTGCGCATAAGAACAAAACTGCTAAAGTAGAGCTTGATAAAATCCATGTAGAAGGGTCAAAAGATTTTGAAATTGGGGACTGGGCTCTGGTTAAAAAACCCAAAAAGCTGTTAAGCACTCTTCCCATTTTTTGCTATTCCTGTGTGACCCTGCTCAAGCCCCCCCTACATCCTGCCATTGGCCCTGTGTCCCGCTGTTGTTTTTCCTGCCTCGCTCCCATCCTGCCCACCCCAGGACCTACTTAATGTCGGTCGCTGATTGACCCCATTGAGCAGGCCCCTTCAGCTCCTCCCTTGCTCTGCTGGCACTACTGCAAAGTGCTACATAGTGCCTGCAGCTCAGTGCTCCTGCCCCAGACTGCTGCCTCCTTAGCCTGCTTTCTGCTTAGCCCTCTTCAGGCCCAGTCACCATCCCTGCACTCTTCCTGCTTTCTTTGCTATTTATGTGTGCCTCAGCTCAGGCCCCCCCTGTGTCCCACCATTGTTTTTCCCACATTGCTACTCTCCAACCTGCCCATATCTGGACCTACTTAATGGTGTTTGCTGCACAAACAGGCAGCGGGCACATGCAGCGGTGCTTCACTGTCAAGCCTATCTGTGCCCTTCTGTGCCAAGGCTGCACACAGTGCCAGGACCCCTGGATCTGCAACCAGGGCACTGGTATTCCTCCAATAAGCCCAAGAACCTCAGACCAAAGACCCAGAACTCCAACTGCAGCACCACCTCACCTTGATTCACACAAGGGCCCCTTCCGCTATCACAACTGCTGTTTTTCCTGCAACTCTGGAACCACCGCAATCTCCACCAAGCAGGTTCCTTGTCAAAAACATCAACTCTACTGCGTACTACTCAATGTCTGATCCCACTGCAAGCATACCATAGAAATCTGTGACACCATCACCACCCTCGCACCCGACATAATATTCATCACTGAAACCTGGCTCCCCATGCTTCTGCACCTGACATCACCATTGTCACACCCCGTGGAGACAAGAATATACAGCTCGATGGCCCTACAGACACAGCAGAGGCATCACCGTCATCCACAAGGACTCCCTCCACTGCATCACCTCAGACAATGACACCACATTGATCATGGAACACCTCAACTTCCAGATCAAACCTGACGCCAAAACCACCATCAGAGGAACCCTCGCCTACAGGCCCCCTGACCCCCAACCACAGCTTCTGCAACTCCATCCCAGACTTCTTGGGGGACCTGACCTTCCACCTAGAAGACCCGAACAAAACCAACTCCGCCTCACTACTCAATAACATGAGCATCATTGGCTTCTCTCACCTGGTCACCGCCCCCTCAGACAGCACAGGACACACACTAGACCCCATATTCTCCTCCAGTGACATAGCCAAGATATCCCACACCTCCAAGGTAATTTGGATTGACCACAACATTGTCCTCTTCACCTTCAAGGGGCAGCCTGAAGCTCCAACAAAACCCCTCACCCTCACCTGTCGCACCTGGAGATATGTCACTGAAATTCCCTGGATCGCCACCCTCAAAGAAACCAGAACTCTCCCCATGAACACCCTCGAACACCACATGTAAAACTTCTCCAACTGGCTCTCCTAGAGCTGCTGACACCATTGCCCTTCTGAAGAAAACCACAAGCAGCAAGTCCAGCAAGCAAGCCAAATTGTTAACCTCAGAACTTCTGACCCTCAAACAACACTACAGAAAACTAGACACTGGTGCTTCAACAAGACCACCGCCAACCTTGACTCCCTCAGGACTGCCCTCAATAGATATCAGCACTGACTCAGAAAGACCCAAAAAGAAGCACTTACCACCCACATTGGGTCAAGCACCAACTATGCCAGAGAACTCTTTAGCATTATTAGAGAATTCTCATGCCCCTCTGCCACAGAGAACATGATCCACCCCTCCCAAGCCTTCTGCAACACACTATTGGACTACTTACACTACAAGATTGCTGACATCTGCAGCAACTTTAACCCCCAACCCACCGACCTCGGCCACCCCCTCACCCCATCCCACCACTCCCCCTTAGAGGATCGCTGAATGGAAGCAGCTTTCTACCAAAGACACCCTCTGCATCATGGCCTCCATCCACTCTGGATCCCCCTGCGGATCCCTGCCTGCATCGTGTCTACAACCTAGGAGGAGAAACAATCAGAGCCACACTCACAGAGCTCCTCAACACCTCCATCTCCACAGCCCCGGTGCCTGGAAGCCTGCCACGGTCAAGCCCCTTCTGAAGAAACACTCTGCCAACCCTAGCGAGCTAAAAAACTACTGATCTATCTTACTTCTCCCATTCCCCACCAAAGACTTGGAAAACGCCATCAACCACCAGCTCACGGACTACCTCGAACACACCAACTTGCTCAACCCATCCCAATCCAGAATTCCTGCCCAATCACAGCACCAAATCCACCCTGATTGCAGCTACTGACAACATCAGGAGCCTCCTTGACCTAGGGGCAACCGTGACCCTCAACCTCCTCGACTTATCCTCAGCCTTCAACACCATCTAACACCACACTCTCATCACCATACTCTACAAGCATTGGCATGCAAAACATCTCAGTCAACTGGATAGCCTCCTTCCTCTCAAGCCAAACACAGAAGATCATCCTCCCTACCTACATCTCCACACCGAAAGACATCATCTGTGACATCCCGCAGGGCTCCTTTCTCAGCCCTACCCTCTTTCATATTTACATGACTCCACTGACAGACATTGCAGGCAGCCACAGACTCAACATTGTCTCCTACGCTGATGACATCCACCTCATCCTCTCAGATGGTACCGCCACCACATGAGCCAACTTCCAAAACACTATGATCTACATCGCCACCTGGATGAGAACCAACTGCCTCAAGCTAACTTAAGACAAAACAGAGATCCTCATCTTTGGGAGCAACCGCTCCCCCTGGGACAACACGTGGTGGCCTGCCATCCTTGGTCCCCCACCCATATCCAACAGCCATGCCCACAACATCAGGATTATCCAAGACACCGAACTGATCAGGAAGGAACAGATCAACACCATTTCTTCTGCCTGCTTCCACATGTTCCGCACGCTCTGCAAGATCTTCCAATGGATACCCATCTCTACCAGAAAAATAGTCACCCAGGCCCTCATTAACAGCCGACTCGACTAGGACAATGCGCTTTATGCCAGAACCACTAGACAGCTTATGAACTGCCGCCAGACCATCCAAAATGAAGCACCAAGACTTGTCCTCTACCTCCTCAAAAGAACCAGCATCACCCCCCCCAAATCAGGGCCCTCCACTGGCTCTCCGTTCAGCAAAGATGCCTCTTCAAGCTTCTTATGCATGAATACAAGGCCCTCCACACAGCTGGACCCATCTACATCAACAAACACCACTGTTTCCACCAACGAACCAAAGACTTCCACTCAGCCTCCCTTGCCCAGTCCCATGTTCCCCACATCCACCGCGAACGTTACGAAAGTCACTCCTTCTCCCACCTTGCTGCCACACCTGGACCCCCGTCAACAAAGAAGACACCGCCAACACCATGGCCTCCATCCACTCCGGATCACCATCGGACCCCTGCCCACACCACATCTTCAATAAAGTAAATAACATCATTGCTCCCCACCTCTGCAACACCATCATCAGTTCCTTAAAGTCAACCACCCTCCCAGAAAGTTGGAAGAACGCAGAAGTCAACGCCCTGCTTAAGAAACCCAAGGCAGACCCAGACAACCCCAAGAACTACTGACCGATCTCCCTCCTCCCCTTCCCAGCCAAAGTCATCGAAAAAATCGTAAACAGCCAATTATCCCGGTTCCTGGAAGACAGCAAGGCACTCGACACCTCCCAATCTGGATTCCGCAAACACCACAGCACCGAGACCACACTCATTGCTGCCACAGACAACATCAGGACCATGCTCGACGAAGGAGAAACAGCAGCACTCATCCTCCTCGACCTCTCCGCAGCCTTCAACACGGTATGTCATCACACTCTCCGCACACGCCTCCATGATGCCTGAATCCACGATAAAGCACTCAACTGGATCTCATCATTTCTCGCAGGCAGAACCCAGAGAGTCCGCATTCCACCGTTCCTATCAGAAGCCTCCAGAATCATCTGTGGCATCCCCCAAGGATCGTCGCTCAGCCCCACGCTCTTCAACGTTTACATGGCCCCACACGCCAACATCGCATGAACACACCACATCAACATAGTTTCCTACTCAGAAAACACTCAGCTAATCCTCTCCCTCACGAAAGACCCTACAGCTGCAAAGAACAACCTCCACAAAGGACTTCACGCCATCGCCATCTGGATGGAATCAAGCCGCCTCAAATTAAACACAGACAAGACAGAGATCCTCATCTTTGGCGCAACCCCCTCAGCATGGAATGACTCCTGGTGGCCCACCTCATTAGGATACGCACCGTCTCCCACCACCCATGCACGTAATCTGGGATTCATCTTGGATTCCACACTCAGCAGGACTCAGCAGGTCAACGCCATCTCCTCTTCTTGCTACAACACCCTCCGCATGCTCTGCAAAATCTTCAAGTGGATTCCCGCCGAAACCCGGAAAAATATCACCCAAGCCCTGGTCAGCAGCCGATTGGACTACGGAAATGCCCATATGCAGGAACACAACCAAACTCTAAACAAAGCTGCAAAGAATCAAAAACGCATCTGCCGCCTCTTTCTTGACGTCCCACGCTGCAAGCACATCACCCCCCACCTCAGAGACCTACACTGGTTACCAATACCAAAGAGGATCACCTTCAAACTCCTCACCCACGCACACAAGGCCCTTCACAACACAGGCCCGGCCTACCTCAATGACAGGCTCACCTTCCACACCCCCACCCGCAACCTCCGCTCCGCCAGCCTCGCCCTCGCCTCCGTCCCCTGCATCTGCTGCACCACCGCCGGAGGAAGATCCTTCTCCCACCTAGCCGCCAAGACCTGGAACTCCCTACCGCTCCACCTTCGCCAGACCCAAGACCTCTTAACTTTCAGGAAACGCCTCAAGACATGGCTTTACGACCAGTAACTTCCCCCCCTCAGTGCCTTGAGACCCTAACGGGTGATTAGTGTGCTTTATAAATCCTGTGATTGATTGATTGCCAGATCCTGGAACGACCTCCCCCTCTACCTGCACACCTCCCCTTTACAGAAGGATTTCAGAAAGCAGTTCAAAACTACGCTCTTCGACTGCCAGCCACAGCCTGACGAGATCCGTAGCACCCCTCCAACAGCTGGAGACCCTGGGGTGAGATGTTCAGGCTATATAAGACCACATTGATTGATTGATTAGGAGAGAGTCACATTTTTCTGATCCTATACACATTGTAAAGGTTACACATCAGAAGATGAAGAATGTGCCTGGCAATGTTGAAAGTAGCTGTCTTACATGGGAGTTGGGTGTTGATGGAACAAAATCTACTTCTGGAGGTGTGAGTGCAAATATCGGTGACCGACTAGAAACCTAAAGGTTGTCAGGTACCAATGAAGAAATATGTGAGAATAATATGCCAGAAAATGTGCATAATTACATTGCAGTTGTTCCTAATCTCCCTAAATTTAGTTCCACAGTTGGCTACTCGAGGAAGAACATTTTTTGCCTGAAAAGTTTAGAGAATATTATTGTTGGACCTGGCCCTTTTTGCAGGGTCATCCCCAAACCTTTTGCATCTTTCCTCCTACTTTTTCTGATCTGTTTTTGCGGGTTTTAGGACTCTCAGCACTTTACCACTGTTGACCAGTGCTAAAGTGTAAGTGCTCTCTGTCTAAATTGGATTGGTGAGTGGCTTATCCATGATTGGCATATTTGATTTACTGGCATGTCCCTAGTATAGTGCACCATGCATGGCCAGGGCCTGTAAATCAAATGCTACTAGTGGGCCTGCAGCACTGATTGTGCCACCCACATGAGTAGCAATGGAAACATGTCTCAGACCTGCCATTGCAATGTCTGTGTGTGCAGTTTTGCACTGCTAATTAGACCTGGTAAGTCTACCCACTTGCCAGGCCCAAACCTTCTCTTTTACTATATGTAAGTCACCCCTAAGGTAGGTCTAAGGTAGCCCAGTGGGCAGGGTGCAGTGAATGTAAAATGTAGGGCATGCACTGGTGTGTTTTGCAAGTCCTGCTAGTGAAATACTGCCAAATTTAGTTTTCACTATTGCACGGCCTATCTCTCCCATAGGTTACCATGGGGATTGGCCTTAAATATCTTTTAAGCGCAGTTTCCCATTGGGAGCAGATAGGGCTGTGGAGTTTGGGGTCTCAACTCACAATTTAAAAATACATATTTTTGTAATGTTGGTTTTTAGATTGTCTGTTTGCAAATGCAACTTTTACAAAGTGTGCATTGTATTGCTGAACCATTCTGTGCCTCTGCTTGGTTGTTGAATCCACATCTGGCTCAGACTGACAGTTGGGTTGTTTGTGAATCCACTCTAGACTGTAACACAAAGGGAGATGAGGTGATTCCTCCATTTCATCCTGGGCTAGAGTGGGAGGGAGAAGCTGCCACCTGCACTTGAAAGGGCTATGTTTGTCCCCTCACAATACAGTCTCCAAACCCTTAGTGTGTGTCTGGGGCAGGGCAAGGAAGAAGCAGGGTCTTGTGCACTACAAAGACTTTGCTTTGAAGTTTGCCTACTTCAAAGGCAGAAATTAGTGTAAGTATTGGACTGCTGACCCCACAACTTTAGAACACTCCTGGATTGAGAACATTCTGCCAGGGAGAAGAGATGGATGCTTTAGGAGGACCTGCCATTCTGCCTGTTGCTTTGCTATGCTGACCTGCTGCTGTTGCTTCTGCCCTGGGAGTGAAAGGACTGGACTGCTTTCTACATCCTGCTTTCCAAGGTTCCCCAAGGGCTTGAACTGAGCTTGCATCTGCCAGTGCCCGGGCTCTCCTGCTGACAGTCCTGTCTTGCTAAATTGTGCCAAATCTTGTCCCTGGGCCCTTAGCAGTGGAAGCTAGAAACCTGAGTAAAAGTCCACTCACCGGAGCTGTTGCAGCAGAAAAATTGATGTAGCACCTGTACCATGGCTAAAAAATCAACTCGGCGCCTGTCTTGTGGCTGAAAAATCGACACATCGCCTACTCAGAGCAGATTAGTCATCACTGTGCATCTGGATTTTTCACGCATCATCGCTGGGTGTCACAATCTACATCACACCACAAAAAGACAACACACCAGTTTAGAAGAATAGCCTATATTTATCTAAATCAAACAAGATCAAAACGACAAAAATCCAACATATACAAAAAAAGAAATATATTTTTAAAGTAAAAAGAATCCTAATCTATGAGAATTAATGGATACGTTGTTTTAACAAAAAGTAACTTGTGAGCATCAAAAATAAAACCGCAGGCGAGGTGATGTTTTAGAAAAGCAAGTGATGTATCAGTTCCTTACTTGCAAGTGAGGCCGTGCGTCAATTCTTTCCCCATCAGGTAGGCGATGCGCTGATCTTTTTACCACAGGAGAGCGAAGTATCGATTTCCGGGTCCACAGCCTCAGGTCTGTTCAGTGATGGTGTAGATGTTGACACTCAGTGATGATGCATGGAAAATCCAGACGCACAACGACCATGAATCCTCGATAAGCAGGCGATGCGTCGATTTTGGGGCTGCAAAACAGGCGCTGAGTCAATTTTTTAGCCACAGGGAACAAATTCAGAGGCAACAAGATCACAGGCAACAAGTTCCCCAAATACTAAGGGCTTCAAATTGTGCAGGTCTTGGAGACAGGTTAATTTAGTACATTATGGGTCTCAAGTTATCTAAAATTCTCAAAATAAATGTTTCATATCAGGAAAAAGCTAAAGCACCTTCTTTCTCGGTGATTTTGCACAAGTGTTCAAACCATGTACATGCATGAAAACCTTTGGTAGATAACACAATATAACCTGAAGTTCCTTCTGGTAACGTTTCTATACCCTCTCTACTGAAATAAATACATCTCCTCTTAAAACACTTTTAAATGCCTTAAAGAACTTCATTTGTACTCAAATGCAATTATTCACAGCAACTTTCGATCAAATCAAGAAGTACTTCAGTCCCGAAATCCCTTGGTCTCGCTGTCCTCAACCAATAACAACTTGGCACTGTCTACCAATACCAGCGAGGCTTCACACCAACCGACCTATACCAGCGCAGCACAATATGACGTCACAATCACTTCTTTCAGCAGCTGCAACCGCTTCGCAGTTGTCTCTCACACAATCGCTCACACAGACCTAATGCAAATATCACGAGCAAAAACCAACAACCTGTCTGTACACTATGGGTAGGAACTCAGACACTTTAAAGCTGTATGGGCTTACACTTTTCCTGCTGTAGCATTCACAATTAAACAACGAGTGAAAGTTGACAAGCATTTCTCACTCCGGTTGATAACAGATCCTTCATGTGCATTCAGGATTCGCTAAATACCAACCTATGACTCACACTCACTCAATGAAACTATTTGGCACCGTCAACAATGTATCATGAGAAGTACACCACTGCAGGCAATAAATTAACCAAGTGTTTTTTACACTTGTGCGTTATCCTCTGATCTTAGGTCACGAAACAACAAAAACAACCAAAGACATTTTTGAGCAAAAAGCACCACAATCATTCAAGCACAATGACTTTGCAAGCCATTTCACAACATCACACTTTACCGCGAACTTCAAAGCCAAAGCGTCACAAGTGCAAAACCTAACTAATATTCACTCTCCATCTCTTGCAGGCACGATGCTGGAACCTCATCAATCTACAGAATAAACAATGAGACAGATTCTGGGGTGAACAATTTTTGGACTGGGCAATCACATATGGTAAATCCTAACTCTCTCACACTGAACAAAATGGTTCTCCACCTTCACAGGAATCAATGCTTATCGAGGCAGCTGGATCTTTGGACCCAGTAAGTGGTGTTGTAGAACCTCTAACACAATTTCAATACAAACTGAATCAATTTAAACACCATGACAAATGTGATCATGGAAGGAAAACTCCACTCAGGAATAAACCGAAGGAATTTATTACAAACACAAACTCAAAGTCATGTAGACTATTTGCAATACCAAATTATAAAGATACATAATCACCAAGGGTTGTCCAAGGCGACAAAATACATTTAGGCGAGCTAGCATTAACAAAACTAAGCATTCAAGTAGGACAATTCATATAATTAAAAGAAATATGTGTGATACAGATATTATACGTTGCTCAAACTTAGCAATTATCAGTCAATTAAATTTCGCACAGTCATAATTTGGCTGGGCAAAGAAGACCCTACAGCTAACCGAAACAGGGAAATACATGTGTGAGACAACACATGCAGGCCAAAGACAAGAAGCATAAAAAGGATAAAACTAATTTAGAAAAAGATAATCTTGGGCTATACGTTGCTAACTAAGAAAAATTAAAAGAAGAAAAAGGGAAAGCGTCAGCATGTCTGAAGCGCAATCAAGAGACTTCTGAAGGAGATTAGGAAAAGATTTCTAAATCTCAAAGAACATCTCGAAGGGCGAAAGGAGAGAAGAGACTTCTCCAAGGGGCTCAGCATTCAGGTACTCTTCATCAGCAAAGCAGCTGCAAGAATCAGGACAGTAGGTGTGAACTGGGGATCTCTGACACAAATAATTACAATTGTACCCATAGGCATTCACACAGGTATATAGTATACCTTCAGGGTTAAAAACCAACCATATTAGGCAGAATATATTGCCCCAACATGAGTGGCAGGGAAGACACTCACCGTGGTAGCAGAAGACAGGGTAGGTCTTGTGTGTAGTTCACTCCTGCTCACTATTGCTTTAAACGCCTTGAGCGTCTTCCCTGCCAGCCAGCTTGGACCATTGTTTCCATTCCTGGCTGACAAAGTGCTCCACAGTGGGTCCTGTTGGACATTGCAGGGCTGGCCCAATGAGGAGCTGCCGAAGATTAAGCATGACACCCATTTGGATGTGTGAGGGCTTTTGATCCTTAGCAATCATATCCTCTGATCTGGCGTCTCAGGTTATCTCTGACCTCTCTTTTCCCACTTAGGACCTGCATACTCTTCTCATTTACAAAGTCTTTTTGGGGGTGCTATTCTTGTATTTTGCACCTCAAGGAATAGCAATACAAATAAATGAAGATGATGTGCCCTGCAAAACTGTAAACAGTACCCTAGGGTCACATTGTACCCAATGGTGACATGCAAGGATTTGCCCAAAGTTTTAAAATAAACTGTGACACCAGAAGTTTAGATTTTTTAGGAAAATAAATGACTCATTAAAGGTGTTAAAATAACAGTGAAACCTAATGCAGTGTATCCAAAGACACCACTGTGTACTATGTCCCCAGAGACGATTGCTGGAATCACCCCTTTGATTAATTGTCTGATTGAGCTGGGTATCTTAAAAGAAATTATGGGAAGTCCATGTAACTCTCCCCTTTTAGGATTGCGGAAGCCCAATGGAAAGTACTGCATAGTTCAAGATTTGAGAAACGTGAACAAGAATATCTTTTCATATTGTCCCATGGTACCAGATCCAGGGGTGATTTTGGGGGTCATTACAACATTGGTGGTAAAAGCCGCTTACCGCCGTGCAGAAGACCGCCAACACACCGCCCCGGCTGCGGAATTCCACCACGGTCATTATGACACACAGCTCGGAATCCGCCAAAATTTACACACCCACACAAGTCCGCCACACCAAAGGTCAGTGATAAACTGGCGAAAACAAAACCTCCACCGTCACGCCAACAGGAATACGCCCACACTATCACGACCCACGAATCCACGCAGCGGTGTTTCAACCATGGTATTCCATTGGCGGTACACATCACCACGCTCAAAATACACACACTCTTACAAAACACTACCACATTTGACAATTCCAAATACACACACCTGATACACATACACACACCACTCCCACACACCCAATACAATATAAAACACACACCCACATCACCCACAAACCCTTACGACCACAATTGCGACAGAAGGCCAGAGAGAGACACTACAATCTACAAACAAGCATCCACAGGCACACAATACCATCACCCACATAACATCCACTCACCTCAAACAACACACCACTAAATATCACCCAACACATCACAACACAACCCACCCCACACATCACCCACACCTCGCCATGGCACGGCAAAGACACCCCAGGTTCTCTGAGGAGGAGCTCAGGGTCATGGTGGAAGAAATCATCCGGGTAGAGCCACAGCTATTCGGATCACAGGTGCAGCACACCTCCATAGCTAGGAAGATGGAGCTATGGCGAAGAATAGTGGACAGGGTCAACGCAGTGGGACAGCACCCAAGAAATAGGGATGACACCAGGGAGAGGTGGTACGACCTACGGGGGAAGGTGCGTTCCGTGGTCTCAAGACACCACCTTGCGGTTCAGAGGACTGGCGGCGGACCCCCACCTCCTCCCCCACAACTAACAACATGGGAGGTGCAAGTCTTGGCTATTCTGCATCCTGAGGGCCTTGAAGGAGTAGCTGGAGGAATGGACTCTGGTAAGTCAAACCTTAACTACTATATACCCCACCCTACCTGCATGCCATCGCATACCCCCTCCCTCGCCCTCATCCCCATCACTCCTACTCCTCACAAATGTCCCAATATCACAAACCACACATCCCAACACCAAGCCCTGCATGCAACACCAAAGCATGGACACCGATCATCAATGCATGGCAGCTGCACATACCCATACACCCCCCTAAACCATCATCACACAAGGTCCCACACAGGAATGCAAGCACTGGGGTACACGGTCACCCACCCATTGCACACCATGGTACACACAGATGCAATAATCATGCTTTTATACCCCTGAAGGATCCCTACCCAACGTCACTGCACAGGAGGGTCCACACATGTCCACACCACCAACAGAAGAGGCCCACAGTGATGACAGCAGCTCTGTCCAACTGGATCTAGACGACCAGCCCGTCCCATCTGGGACCTCGGGACAGTTGGTTCCCCTCACACTGGCACAGGCCACTACAGAGCTTGCCCCCTCTGGAAACACCAGCACAGCACCCACCCAGCGGGCCCATACCTCTGTCCCCAGGACACGTGAATCAGCAGTGTGTCCACCACTACAGGGAACCCAGGCTAACCCACCACCCCAACAACAACAGGGACCTGGGGGCAGTGGCAGTGGGCACACCGTTCAGGGGACAGAGGCCCAGGGAAACAGGGGAACTGGGAGGGCTGCTGTGCGACAGGGGGAGGACAGGCCCAGGGAACCCACTCTCCACGAGGCCCTCTCCAACATCATGGGAGAGTACCATCATTCCCAGGAGACAATGGCAACGGTACTGGCCAAGTTTCAGGAGACCCAGCGGCTGCAGGAGGAACAGTATTTGGGCTTCAGGGAGGAACTCAGATCCATCAATTCCACCCTGGGCACCATCGTAGGGGTGCTGAAGGAAGTCCTCAACACCAGGAGGGACACTGTGGCACAACAAGGGGCCCCTGATAATAGCCTGGATGATGAACTACCCACCACCTCTGCCGGCGCTAATGGACAGGATGCACCGCCACAGGACCACCACACCAGCACCCCACCCCTTGCAGAGGGGGAACCACCCCACAAAAGGTCCCTGAGATCCAGGACAAAGACAGAGAACGATGTCAAGACCCTCGCCAAGAAATGAAACCGCCCTGAATATCATCCTTTTGTCCCACCTTGTCACCCTGTCCATCCTCAAACTGCTCCAGCTCCACTTCCTATGCCCCTTTGGACAATGCACCTGTGAGACTAATAGACTGGACTCTGCCATGGACATTCCTCCACCATCTCCCCTCACCATTTTACGACCCCCTCCAATATTGAACACTTAAATAAACACCCTTAATGCACAAAACAATCTGGAGTCTGTCTGTGATTTCGAAATAGTGTGTTAGCAATTACAGTGACAAAATGCTTTTTCAATTGTAATGTCAACATACCTATGTCACACAGCTCTAGTCCATGAGGAAACAAAGCAGATGTCACACAGTGGGACCCACATCTGTTAAATCGTAAGGGAAAGTGACAACTCCGTGACCTTACACTGGGTGAAAAGGACAGACAGTAGAGAGGTAGTAGTGTTGAAGTACATGTAGTAGACAGGTTTGTATTCTTACCTGTGTCTCATTGGAAGTATTGCAGAATCACAGAGTTCCTGTTGTCGATGTCTTCTTCTTCTGCTTCCTCGTCTTCGCTGTCCACAGGCTCCACAGCTGCCACAACACCTCCATCTGGACCATCCTCCTGCAGAAAAGGCACCTGTCGTCGCAAAGCTAAGTTGTGAAGCATGCAGCAGGCCACGATGATCTGGCACACCTTCTTTGATGAGTAGAATAGGGAACCACCTGTCATATGGAGGCACCGTAACCTGGCCTTCAGGAGGCCGAAGGTCCGCTCTATAATACTCCTAGTTCGCCCATGGGCCTCATTGTAGCGTTCCTCTGCTCTTGTTCTGGGATTCCTCACTGGGATCAGTAGCCATGAGAGGTTGGGGTAGCCAGAGTCACCTGCAAATGGCAAGGGACAACTTTTAGACAGACACTAACCTGTAGGGATATCCCCAGACCTAGACCACTATTCCCACTGATTTGGTTCCAGGTGCTCACCTAATACCCACACACGGTGCCTCTGGAGTTGCCCCATCACATTAGGGATGCTGCTATTCCGCAGAATGTAAGCGTCACGCACTGAGCCAGGGAATTTGGCATTAACATGGGAGATGTACTAGTCTGCCAAACACACCATCTGCACATTCATCGAATGGTAACTCTTCCGGTTTCTGTACACCTGTTCACTCCTGCGGAGGGGACCAAGGCCACATGTATCCCATCAATGGCACCTATAATGTTGGGGATATGTACCAGGGCATAGAAGTCGCCTTTCACTGTAGGCAAATCCTCCACCTGAGGGAAAACGATGTAGCTCTGCATGTGTTTCAGCAGGGCAGACAACACTCTGGACAACACGTTGGAAAACATAGGCTGGGACATCCCTGATGCTATGGCCACTGTAGTTTGAAAAGACCCACTTGCAAGGAAAGGGAGTACTGCCACCACCTGCACTTGAGGGGGGATTCCTGTGGGATGGCGGATAGCTGACATCAGATCTGGCTCCAACTGGGCACACAGATCCAGGATTGTGGCACGATCAAGCCTGTGGGTGATGATTACATGTCTTTCCTCCATTGTCGACAGGTCCACCAGCGGTCTGTACACCGGAGGATGCCGCCATCTCCTCACATGTCCCAGCGGACGGTGCCTATGAAGGACAACAGCGAGCACAGAGTCAACCAACTCAGAGGTATGTAAACACAGCTTACTCAGAAAACCATTCATAACCCGAATTTTGCCTGTATGAGTGTTGAGGCAAGGCCTAGGTACGTGTGACGCAGTTAAAAATTAAAGCCATGTGGGCTCCTGAAATGGCGGCTGCCTGACCTGTAAAGTGGGACAATGGGATGTGAGGTAACTGCGGTGGCGTTTTACACCGTTGCGGTAGGCGGTCGAAGACCGCAGCGCAATTCTGCATTGGTTATCATTGGACCCTATGGGTCCCAGGAGCCAATGACGATGTACGCCGGCGGTGACGGTACGCACCGCAGCGGACGTGACTGCCATTCTCGATCTGTTCAATCACTCGATACCTGATCTTCGACAGGAGAGGACCTACACTGCAAGTGCTGCTGTGACCTCAGTCTCAGACAATGGCTTGTGCGTCTGGGGAAAGGGCCCCTGCCTTTAGCACGGAGGAGTTGGAGAAACTCGTGGATGGGGTCCTCCCCCAGTACACGCTACTCTACGGTCCTCCAGACAAACAGGTAAGTACACTGGGAGCATGCTGTATGGGCAATGCCTGTGTGGAGTGGTGTGGATGAAAGATAGGGAGGGGGGGGGAGACAACGGTGAGTGCATGTGCCACATGGCAACGATAGGGATGCGGGCCAATGACTGTGATGGTGCAGTTGGTAATAACTTCTCTTTTTTCCCTGTAAAATTCATGTAGGTCAGCGCCCACCAGTAGAAGGATATTTGGCGTGCCATCGCCAAGGAAGTCCGGACCCTGAAGGTCTATCAGAGACGGAGCACCCACTGCCGGAAAAGATGGGAGGACATTCGCCGCTGGAGCGAGAAGATGGCAGAGGCCCAGCTGGGGATGGCCTCCCAACGTGGGAGGGGTGCCCGTCGCACCATGAGCCCCCTGATATTCAGGATCCTGGCAGTGGCGTACCTGGAGTTGGATGGGCACTTGAGGGCATCACAGCAGCAACAAGGAGGTGAGTACACTCTCATTCTGCTGATTCAGCGCGCAGTGGAGTGTCTGGGTGGGGGAGATGGGCAGTGGGTTTCCCTAGGCCAGGGCTAGTTAAGTCCCCTTTTTCAGCCAGACCCTGTGGCACCCTACCCCACCTGGGTACAGTGCCAACTACACCTAGTCAGGCTCCTGTGACATCCATGTGTGCAGAAATCGACCACAGCCTTGTAGGCCATGTCCCAGGGATTGAATAGTGGACCCCAAGTGCGTGGCGTAGTGCAGGGGGCTTCTGTGTCTGTGGTGTCCGCCAATGGTAGCGGTAATGCATGCACTCAACATGTCTTTCTTCTGTCTCCCCCCCCTTTTTGTGGTCTCCCTGTACATGTGTGCATTAACATCATCAGACGGAGGAGCAGTGGCACCGGAGCAGGTGGGAGCTTCATCCCACATGGCCCTGGAGGGCGACACTACGGAGTCTGATTTCACCAGTGGGAAGGAGGGCGAGGGGAGCTCCACGGCGGGGACAGGAGCTGACACAAGTGATACGGACTCGTCCTCTGATGGGAGCTCCCTTGTGGTGGCGGCCCCATCTGTGCCCCCCACATCTACAGGTACAGCCACCACCCCCCTCCAGCACCGCCCTCCCAGCAGCCCCTCAGCCTTTGCCCCGTGCCCTCTCACCCAGGAGGGTGGGCATCTCCTTTACCCAGGTACCTCAGCCCCTGCCCCAGTCACCCCTGCTGCCCTCAGTGAGGAGGCCATTGACCTCCTCAGGTCCCTCACTGTTGGGCAGTCTACCATTTTGAATGCCATCCAGGGTGTAGAGAGACAGTTGCAACAAACCAATGCATTCCTGGAGGGCATTCATTCTGGTCAGGCGGCCCTTAAGCGAACTTTTCAGACTCTGGCCTCAGCACTGATGGCAGCCATTATCCCTGTCTCTAGCCTCCCGCTCCAACTTCCTCCACCCAGACTCAATCCCCTGTACCTCAGCCTACCCCAAGCACACCATCAGACCAGCATGCACACACCTCAACACACAAAGAAAGCTCAGGCAAATATAAGCACCACACATCCCACAGGCACTCACGCAAGCATCACACACATGCAGACATGGGGGTCATGGTTTGACGGGCATCCCTTCCACGTTTGGAGGCCATCCCCAGCTGGGCCTCTACCGTCTTCTTGCTCCAGTGGCGCAGGTCCTCCCATCTCTTGCAACAGTGGGTGCTCCGTCTATGACAGACCCCCAGGGTCTGCACTTCCTTGGTGATGGCACGCCAAATACCCTTCTTCTGGTGGGCGCTGACCTAGAGGAAAGGTATAGGATGAAAGGAAATTACTCCCCTGTCTGGTTTATCATAGTCATTTCCCACCACTTCCCTTAGGGACTGCCCCATACCCAGACACCTACTCAAACTGTGTGGGGACCGTGGGCTCACCTATTAGCCACACACAGTGCCTCTGGAGTTGGCCCATCAGATAAGGGATGCTGCTATTCCTCAAAATGTAGGCATCATGCACAGAGCCAGGATACTTGGCATTCACATGAGAGATGTACTGGTCTGCCAAACACACCATCTGCACATTCATAGAATGGTAGCTTTTTTAGATTTCTGTACACCTGTTCATTTCTGCGGGGGGGACAAATGCCACATGTGTACCATCAATGGCACCAATTATGTTTGGGATATGTCCCAGGGCATATAAGTCAGCTTTCACTGTGGGCAAATCTTCCACCTGGGGGAAAACGATGTAGCTGCGCATGTGTTTCAGCAGGGCAGAGAACACTCTGGTCAACACATTAGAGAACATTGGCTGAAACATCCATGATGCCATGGCCACTGTTGTTTGGAAGGAACCACTTGCCAGGAAATGGAGCACTGACAGGACCTGCACTAGAGGGGGGATACCTGTGGGATGGCGGATAGCTGACATCAGGTCAGGCTCCAATTGGGCACACAGTTCTTGGATTGTGGCACGATCAAGTCTGTAGGTGATAATGATGTGTCTGGCTTCCATTCTCAACAGGTCCACCAGGGGTCTGTACACCGGAGGATGACGCCATCTCATCATCTGCCCCAGCGGATGTGCCCTATGGAGGAGAATGGTGAGCAGAGGGTCATGTACCACATAGGTTGCACAAGTGTTTTTGCAGTAATGTGAGTAAATCTGTGTGTGGCATTGTCTGTCCGTATTTCTGCCCAAATGTGCTGTGACGCAGTTAGGTGCCATGCCATGTGCCACCCTGAAATGGCAGCTGCCTGACCTGTAAAG